>NW_026731975.1:0-653344 GCF_028476545.2 Physella acuta
GGGGGGGTGCAAATCGAAAGTTTGAGGGGGGGGGGGATTGCAAATCGAAAACTTGAGGGGGGGGGGGGTGCAAATCGAAAACTTGAAAGTTTGTCCCCGGGAAGGGTCGCGACGCCTCTGGGGGGGGGGGGGGGTGACACCATTAAGTGCCGCACCGGGTGACACCCGACCTCGCTACGCCACTGTGTAGAAGTGTTGTTTTTTTAGGGCTGGCAGCTTTAGCCAAACAATGTACACTTTTGTTATATTCAAGGTTCAGATACTTTGAGAGTATCTAGCATCACCCATCTCTTTAAAGAGTTGACGTTTTGACCAAGTGGTTTAGAGAAAAAAATCTGAAACATCTCTAGTTCAATGCACACTCTCACCTGTATTGGTTACACTATAGGAATTCCTAAACAGGGCAAGAGAGAAACATCCCATAAATAAAGGCGTGTCTGACGCCCTAATTGTAGACACGGACAGCGTTTTTGTCCCTGCGGTCCCGGGTGGTAATACAATACCGGATGAGACTCTTTTGTAGTGCATCACAGCCCCCCCCCCCCCACCACGACACGTCCGCAATTGTCTCCCCCCTTTCCAACCCCTCCCCCCCCCCCCCCCCCCCCAAGTTCCAACCATTTACTCCATTTGGATTTAGCTGGCTGTAGTCAACGTTTTCATCTCAATTAAGATAAGGACAATTTTTTAAATAAAGTATATATATATATATATAATATATATATATATATATATATATATATATATATATATATATATATATATATATATATATATATATACTATTATATATATATATATATATATATATATATTTATGGGGGGCATTTTCCGCTTGAGTTTGCCCCGGGCATCTACATAGGTCTGCACGCCACTGAACATTGGTGGTAGGGTGCATTATTTGTGCTGTTCAATACCTGGACCCAGTGCTAGACCAATGCTGGAGGAACCTATTGTTTTATGACCGGCAGTTCGTTGCTCGGCTCAGATATCAGGGCGCGTCACAATGGAAGAAGGTAAACAACCGCTATAACAGGTTGTTTCACGCAGGTAACGACCAATGTTCCCTTTAAGCAGAGTTTCTTCCAGGCATCTATTCGTGGGGGGCAAAGCCCTCTGAATTTTTTTTACCCCCCCCCCCCCCCCCCGGAGAAAAAAGTCTGGAAGAAAACACTGCCTTTAAGCTGCGCGGTTGCGCGGCCGCGCAGTAGGTTTGAGCTGCCGCGCAGTGATTTTGTAAAATAAATATATCCTTGCGTAAGACTTTTAGAACACAGCGCACAGAAAATAACATTTTGCACAGTAGCTTTCCCCCCTTAGAGTAGGGAACATTGGTAACGACATGAATAAACTGAACGTTCCAGAAAGTTGGTAGGGGGCGGGGGGGGGGGGGAACAGATCTGGGGGTACAAGTCTTTAAGGTCTGTGAGGATTCTAACACTTACCTGTTTTATTACTGTTCACAAGTTCACCTGCCAAAAGTTACCATTTGTAGTTATTTAGTAAGGCGGTGAATAGCGTCAATGACAACACAGGTACTACAGAGATTATCGTAACGTAGGTAGCAATGTAAACAGAAAGTGATATTTATTTCTCTACCCTAGGCGTTGAAATATCACTTTCTGTTTACATTGCTATTTCAGTAACAACGCCTGCTTCCATCTACTATACCGTAACGTAGGTATAATTACAGGGTGATGGGGGAAATTTTGACCTCCGTAGCCGATGAAGAAAATCTAGCTTTTATGACACACCCCCTCCCTCTCTCTCTCCTCCCCTCCCTCCCCCCCCCCACCCCCCACCCCACAATGGTGAAGTAGTCGAGAAGTGGACTACTCTGGTGATTTTGAGAGTTGGGAACAACTTTAAAATACTTCAGCCTCGGTACTTAATACTTGATTAGTATTCTCATTCTAATTAACAAATATGTAAACAGAGTATTATTACAATCCCAAAGTTACGTAATAAAGTCCTAGTAAAGACAGAAAACAATCTACAGCCAGACGGGATTCGAGCCCGCCATTTCTCACGGCGCCGATTCGCCGTCGAGAGTTGCGAACAACTCTAGAATACTTCAGCCTCGGTAGCTAATACTTGAGTAGTATACTTATTCCAGCCTTAAAATGAATTTTCGCCAGTTTTCCCTACAGTGCTGCACTCTCATTTACATTAAGGGTATTCGTTTTTGATTCGGTGAGTTAGAATTAGTTTTTGGCCGTGAACACATGCGCTAGGAGATTGGGGGTCAAGGGTCTCGCTTGACCGCCAGCCCTCTCTTGAAGTTATAAAATGATGTGAGAAATTATAGAATTTCGAAGTATGAAAAAATTAACATTACAAAATTGTGACGTGATTGTACAAAGTGGGAAAGAGCTAGCGATGGGCATTAGGCCCTGGGTTTGGAGTGGATCTTATTTGCAGGCATTAGGCCATGTATTTTGAATGGATCTGTATTTACACGCATTAGGCCATGTATTTTGAATGGATCTGTATTTACACGCATTAGGCCATGTATTTTCAGTGTATCTGTATTTACACGCATTAGGCAATACTTTGTGGTGGTGGGGGTGGGGGGGGGGGGGGTCGGGAAGGAGCCGAATGTGTGATGACTGTTGTGATCTAAAAAGTAGTTTTAGACACTGTTGGCCCAGCTGTGAGAATAAATTTGTAATTTATTTATAACTAAAACTATAATTCTGATGGGGGGGGGGGGGGGTTAATAGGCTGAGTTGTGACGTCTTAAAGGGGTGGGGGATGGGGGGTCTTGCTTTTTGTGACGATGTAGAGAAGAACTGCTTTTTTTTTTAAAAATTAAAAATGTGACGTCATACATGTATGACCCCTATTTCTTAAAAAAGGTCGCATGTCCGTTAATTATTGCGATATTAGACCTTAGTACTGTTTTAGATAGGGTGCGGTGAACGGCCTCACAATAGCACGCAAACGTGGAGGACGGACGGACCGTAGGACACGTGCATTTTGTTCAAAGGTGCGTCCAGCTTTCGTTACAATAAATCACTAAATGCTATTGATTTTAAAACGTGTTCAAAATATATATGGTCAGTTGACACAGAAGCGTAGCTGTGGTAGGGTGACCTCACCGGGCGCCGACCCTAAGGGTGCGCCATATATTCGGGGCTGAATAACTGAATCCCAAACAGTCGAAGTTTTTAAAAAAATAAACTGTTACTTGGCTTAACGAATGATTTAACTGTTTTCTACATCAGATGTGTGACACCAAAATGAAACCTGTCTAGGAACAATGCCTGGTAAAAAGCGACCTTTCCGAATGGGGTGAGGGCGTTTTTTTTTCTCACCATTGTGAATAACTATATGTAAATGGGGGTGGGGGGGGGGGGGGGGGGGTAGCAAAATTGATAGTTCGCCCGGGCGCTGGAATGGGTCACTACGCCACTGAGTCGACACCTTTCGGGGTCAGAGGTCACCCAACCAACGTTTCTCTTCATCGGGTTTGAACAACTGGTCAGCGTGCTAGCACGTCTTCTTCTTCTTCGTTCTTAATTTTTAGTGTTGGAAGGGATCGAGCCTTATCTGCCAGAGGGTTTGAACTCGAGACTCTAGCACGTCTAACTCGTCGTTCAAAGCCGAGGCGAGTCGGTGCTGGTGGGTTGTGGTGGTATCCTATTCCCTCTGTGCACACCCAGATTGTTCCGCCTTTACCGGTAACTATTTTTCTGTACATTTGCATACATATGGCGTATGTGGTAGATCAATACAACCTGAATCGGCCTCATAGGGAACTGTAAGTAAAGTAAAATACCACCGGGAAGGTGAAGTAGAGTTAATCTGTTTCAGAGACCTCGACATATGAAAGGATAGTGTGCTCAGGACTATGCCCATCCGCCTATACTTTCCCTAACGTGTGTCAGGTACTCATCATAGCTGGTTGGACTTAGGGACGTTCTTCGGACATGAACCAGGATTTGATCTCAAGACTTTCGGGGTAGCAGTCATATGCTCTACCTTCTAACCAAGCACGGTGGACTGTGCTTTATTTTATTTACGCGATGTCTCAAACAGCCAGTTGGGTGCCATCTTAAAGACACAAACCTGGTTTTGTGTGCCTGTGGTCTGGTATTGTAACACTTCAATGAAACCTGGCTAAACTTATGGTTTGCCACCCAGATATCAGTCAACCACATTCCAGAGGCGTAGCGGGGGGGGGGGCGTGGGGTACATATCTCCCAGGGGGCCGACCCTAGGGGGCGCCAAAATGGTGGGTTGGAAAAAAAATTAATAGCTCATTTTAGCTGCAGTTTTGCATTATAAGTATAAAAAAAATATTGGGGGGGGGGGGGGGCGCGTCAAATTGAAAGTTTGTCCCTGGGCGCCGGGAAGGGTCGCTACGCCTCTGCCACATTCTCTGTGCATTGAGTGTGATAGTGGCTGATTAGAAAAGCTTCATTTTGTTGTAGACAAGTCAGTGATTGAATTGTTTACACATCAGAACATATGCCTGGTGCTCCCCCAGTCTACGGCCCCTCCCACCACCAAAAAAAGAAAAAAATGTAATTTATTTAGAAAATGTATACTTTAACCAGTATCTGCTCCACCCCCTTCCCACCAGAAACTTTAGTGCACCCTCCTCTCTCTGGAGAAAATATCTGAAAGACTGAAAGAGGCACTGTCCTCCCCCTACCTCACCCCACTGCAAAAAAAAAAAGCTAGGTTTTATTATGAACTAAAGTTTGTTTATGTGTATGTATTATTGATACCATAATTGTATAATGTTGGGTAAGGTGAAAGGCATCAGTAATTCCTGTATATGGCGCCAAGCCTTCACACCCCTCTGCATACTTCATACAGCATACCCATAGCAACTGGTGTGTTCTAAAGTAGTATGTAAAGTCACACATCAATTTCATGATGCATTTAATGTTACTGCTGAATGACAAGGTTGCAACACAAAATCTGTAAGCATGCCAAAATGTCTACATTCTATTAATAAAATAATGTTACACCTTTTTACAGAAATCAATAACTTCATGATGAGCTTATATATATATATATATATATATATATATATATATATATATATATATATATATATATATATATATATATATATATATATATATATATATATATATATATATATATATAATTAAAAATAACTGCATTGAGCTTTTAAGCTACCTATAAATGATATACTACTGTAATAAATATAAGGGCAAATAGATTATGATACCAAGATTAACCTTGATAGTACAAGATAAGCTATGATATTGATGTTACATTTATTTTAGATAGTGGCTGAGTTGGTTTAGTCTAGGATGACTATAAACATGTTTTTAACTGTATGAGACTCCAAGAACTTCATATTTTTAGAGGGTTTTACAAGAAGATAGTTTTGAAGACATTTAAAAAGTAAATGTTGGTTTAATGTGACAATCCTGGAATAGACATGAAGAATCCTAACATTTGGCTACTAATTTTTTTTAAAGTATGAGTTTCTGGTAAGAGTTTTTTATTGCATTAAATTGTATTGTTCTTATTTAATTTTTAGTTTTGTTATTATAAAAAAATTAAACTTAACAATAGTACAAGACTATCACTATTCGTGTTTAGTGGAATAATATTTAAAGAATGATATTTTTTTGTTTTCCATTCCTATTGAGTTTCTCTGCAATTTGAATAAAATAATTAGCAACATAGTAATTGGTTGTCTCCCTTTGTTAAATATAATTAATGCACTGGAGATAACTAACAATACTAACATACATCAATAATTGTTGTTAAACAATCCAATATATTTTTTCAGCATTGCAGTTTGTCTGAATTTGTTGAGCAATATGTTCTGAAACATGTTTTAATACATGAATAGGTCTGTTTATTAAAATGAAATTTATGAAGTATTCATAGCACTAATATTGTATGTATTCTAGTTACAACTCAGTTTTTACTTGTAATCAGTGTTTATGTGGCTTTGACGTAAACGTACAGCAGGAATTAATTTTATATTCATTTTTATAACATTAAAATTTGTTTCTAATGACATCAGTGATCTTGTAATAGATTTTGGCATAGCACAGAAGGCTAACAACATTCATCCTCAAATTTTGCTTATTCAAATGCAGCATTTTGCACATATAGCAGTGTCTTTGTAGCATACTCTATGCTGTCTCATATTTTAAATGACCTGGTTTTTTTTTTTGGTTTTTTTAAAACCCTTTTTCTTATAGTTTAGCCATTCCGACTTAGTTGTTACTGGTAATTGCTAATAATATGGTGTTTGACTTAATTTTTATTTACTTTGACTAAGATTTTTGAGCTTTGTTTATTTTTGTAATTTATTAACATTGTAAAAAAGTAATCAAATAAGCCAAAAGACTGTATTTTAAGTTTTTTTACCAGCAGGATGAGATGCAAGAATTAAAATTGGACTCAGTGATCTCATAATGGATTTTGGCATAGCACAGAAGGCTAAAAACATTCATCCTCAAATTTTGCTTTCACAAATGCAGCATTTTGCCCATACAACAATTTATTTGTAGCCTACTCTATGCTGTCTCATAACATATTTTAAATGATCTGGTTTTTTTTTTTACTTTTTTTTCTTATAGTTTAGATATTCCGGCTTAGTTGTTACTGGTAATTGCTAATATGTTGTTTGACTTCATTTTTATTTACTTTGACTAAGATTTATTAGCTTTGATTATTTTTGTAATTTATTAACCTTTTAAAAAAGTAATCAAATAAGCCAAAAGACAGTATTTTATGTTGTTTTTACCAGCAGGATGAGATGCAAGAATTAAAATTGGACTCCACAGACAGCCCAATGACCAGGAATGACCAGGACAGTTACCTTTTGATTGTGTCTGGCACTCCAGCACAGGATCAGAGGGAGACGGAGAATTCTCCAATTACACCCAAAACAAAGAGGAAAAATGAAAAGGTTATTTAAATTTAAATATTTTTTTTTACTAGTTTAACATTGAAAAATAGCCCTGCTGTGGTTCTTTAGATGGCCGTCAAGGCAGTTGAAGTAGAAATTTTTTTATTTTTTTTTGCGGCTTACACATACTTGAATGTATTGTGGTCAAAGTTCTAATGCACACCGGCTTTTACTTTCTCTTATTTGAGCCTGGAACCCATCCAGTGTTTCTTTCAGACTTTTCTCCATGTGGGAACTTGAAACGTTCCAGGGTGGGGTGGGGGTGACAGATTAAATTTTCCAGGATAGCAAACACTGGTAAAATTATATATTGCCTATGTAAGGTCTATTTTGTTCGAGGGGGTAGTGTGTGGTAGACTTGCTTCGGAATGCCTGAAAGAAACTCTGAACTCATCATTGCTGGGTCGACTCAGCAACACACCATCCTATCTTTGGATGACACCCTCCAAGTAAATAAACTTTTGACATTCACATCTCTTATGAAATGAAAATAAAAATGTACATTTTTATCAGGACTCTGTTACTGAAGAGCTCCACCATGCCAGTGATATGTCAGCGTCGTTAGAGTATGATGAAGCAACACAGGGGGCAGATGACTGCGGTCAGTTTAGCAGGTCAAGCTCAATCAGATTAGAGGTGGGTCAAATCTGCTATAATTAGAATTGTATTTGGGTCAGTTATAGAAACAATGTTCAGTCAGTATCTTTCTGTATTTGTGTGAAGAGTTTTAATACAGAAACTGACTTTAGACTTTAATGTGATTGAGCAGAAACATATGCATTGCATTATAGAACAAAGAGTAGATGTTTTTATTTTATATTCTTTCATTGTAAATTATTGTGTCAAGTTTATGTGGACTCATGCAGTTGGATAATCTAGAGTTTCGTGTGATGACAGTTTCAATACCTATGCAACAGCTCAGGGTATATGTATCACATATTCTGTTTAAAAATGTGGATGCAGTTTTAAAAACTTTTATAATATTAACAGAGGTTAGAAATAAATGCTTGTTTGTATTCAAAATGTTTATTTTTTCTATCGTATTTAACAATTTTTAATCTATATTATTCAACTGTTAGATTCAGGATTTGTGTAATGATGGTAGCTTTAACTTTACCACAAGCACGCTACGTAAATGCAAGCAGTTGGTGCTTCGACCTTACTGGAAACTTCTTGTATTTGTAAGTTACTTTTTGCTTTTAGGAAACTTCTTGAATGTGTAATCCAATGCTACATATGTAATTAAATGCAGTTCTAGCGATGTTGTTTATATGTATATGTGTATATTCTGTAAAGATTGGATGGAGGGGATTTCACAAAGAATCCATTCATGCCAACAAAAGGCGTTGGAAGATTGTCAACTTCCTGTATCCGATGCTGATGGTATTGCTGCTGTTGTACACCTACATGTATGAGATCCTGGCCTGTGAGTGGAAGCTCAACATCGCTACAGACAGCAAGGTTTGTTTTAGGTTAACTTGTGTTAAACTATGGGACAACGTGGCCTAAGCAGTAGAGTGATAGGCTGCTAACCCAAAAGTCTCGAGTTCAAATCCGGGTCCTAGTCAGTAGACTTGCTCTGATGGGTACTTAACTCATGTTAGGGAATGTAAAGTAGGCTGTTTCTACTAATTGAATTTGTATACTGAGTGTTATTTTTAATTGCCTTTTAATCCACATATTTGAATGAAAACATTCATATGACCATGAAGCTAAAGTGATTAAACACAAAAAGTAAAATGGGCAGATAAGATAGCAGTTATCTCCTTGTCTTGTTTATCTCCCCTGTCTTGTTTATCTCCCCTATGCTACACTACAAGGCCTACATCAATAAAGTCAGATTTCAAAAAGATGTCTGTAAATATTGTATATTGATTAGGTGATTAGATATCCATCTGATCTCTGTGTTGAATTGATATTAAGTATTCATTATCCTAACATGGTTCTAATTCACTGCTAATCATAACCTCTTTCTATCCCACATAACCCTTATGAGGTCAATAAATTATCTTCCCTAAATTAAGAATTAAACTCATCTTGCTAGCATGTCTGGCTAATCTATTATCCTGAACAAACCATAATTGATATATTGGAAGTCAAAGAAAAATGTTATCTTTCTGACCTGACAGATGAAGTAGAGTTCACCTGTTTCTGTGACCTCAGCTTATGAAAGGAAAGTGTGGTCAGTTCAATGCCCTATTGCCTTTACCTTCTCTAATGTTAGTCAGGTACCCATTAGAGCTGGATGGACTCTGGCTCATGATCTGAATTAAGTTAGCAGTCATTCATTCTACCATCAATTAAAAATCCTAATATATTTTGGCAATTATTGCTCTATTTTGCGTGAATTATTTCATTACATTTGTTTATAATCCTTATTTACTTTATTATTCTCATCATCTTATATAATTATCAAATAAAATTTGTTTATATTTATGTATATCATTAAAAATTGAAGAGCTGTTGCTAACACAACTATGCATGTCACTGTCAGGTACCAACAACAGCTGTTCCCATGACAACGCCAAACTCTTCAATCCCAATGAGCAGCTTAGTCCCAGCTATTTTAAAGGGCAGTAACTCCTCCAGCTGGAACATAGGCTGTGAGCACATTGTCACCACCTACATGATACCCAACATCCTCCACCTCCTGGCCTACACGTTTGGCCTCTACTACTTTAGGATACAGGAAAATGAGCAGTTGTATGCGCTCATGGAAAAAGTTTGTAGTTTTCATTTAATTTTGTTGTACAAACTTAGATAAAAGTATTTATTTTTTTGTATTGAAGTCTTTGGCAAAACAAAAACATCTGTTTACTACAGTTAAGAATTGAGTTTATGTGACAGATGAAGTAGAGTTTGTTTCTTTAACTTTTAGAATTATTGTTAAAACTTGAGTCTATATTACAGATGAAGTAGAGTTTAATTTTTTTCTTTAACCTTAGCATATAATATGCGGTCTTCGCCATGCCGAACCACATTTACTTCCCTTGAATTTAAATCTGCTTCTCATTAAAACTGGGTAGATTCCGTGACATCCAAACAACCAATCACAAGATTGTCAGGTTGGCAGTCTTGCACTGTACCATGACGTCACATAAGTATAGGTTTATAACTTTATAACATTGAATTCATTGATATAACCCCAGGTGTTTCTTCAAGCTACACCTGTACAAGCTAGGACAGCCTCACAGCAAAAAATGATACATAGACTTAGGTAAGTTGTTGTGGTGTCTCTACCAATATGTCTAAAGGGGCTTCAAGAATACACAATATGATCTATAACTAGAATGGCTTCTGTGAACAGGACAGAAATATCCATCTTATTTCCGCACAATCTAATCAATTACATGAATAGATAAATAGTAAACACAAAACTTTTAATCATTATATAAATCACTAATTCACTTTGTCTACACTACAAGTAAACTCCCTACCTCATATACTATGTCCTGACTGTCTCTCTAGTCTTGTCTCCTAGTTGTTAGGTGCTCTTCATGTCATACTCACATACAGACATTCTTGCAAGCAAATATAACCACAGCAAATACTCTGAAACCAAAGTGTCTACTGTCAATCCAAACTAACCATAAACTTCAAACTTATTAATTCATATGTCTTACTCTACCATTTAGTCCAGTCATGTAATAATCTACACTTAAAACATCCTAACCAATAATCATACATAGATTCAGATGATCTGTTAATTAATGATCTATAACATTAGATAAGCCCAAATAAATCATTATTTTTAGACTCAGGTGATCTATTAATTAGTGATACCTAGGCTTAGATAAATCTATAGAATTAATGATAAATGTACTTAGTAAGTTTCAACAACGGCTTATGATTTAATCTTGACAAAGTATTTCTATGCAACAATAACAATTTGAATTAAAAGATATTTGTACTCATGTGTTGTTGTTTTATTTTATTCCAGACTGTTCCTTGTGGCTGGGTCCTTGTGGGTGTTCTTAACTGTTTTACTGCAGTGTCTGTATGTTTGGGCCTTCAATTTCCCTAAGTTGCCTCTCTTCAAAACTATTGGGTCAGTGCGAGATAGTAGTTTAGTAAAATGTAAACATCTTTAATAGGTTGGAGTATAGCTTTTTGATTGGGTGCATGAAGTTAGTATATAAATGTTAACATTTTCAATAAATTGGAATATATTTTGGTCATAGGATTAGTGCAAGATATTATTTATATGATTATTTTCAGTACATTTATAAAGATTAAATTAATATTTTCACTATATTTATAGATTAAGTTATTATTTTTACTACATTTGTAAAGTTTGAACTATTATATTCACTATATTTATAAACATTAATTTATTATTTTTACTAAATTTGTTAAGATCAAATTATTATTTTCACTATACTTTATAATGTTAAAATTATTATATTGTTCATTTCTAAATCTGCTTTAAACAAATTTAAAGAATGCAAGAATTTGAAGCTCACATGTCTATAGTTATTAATGCTTTTAACCCTCTGCCCTCTGAGCATACAATCTTAAACCCAATTTAAATAAGGTGCATCTATATTGGCATCATGACTTGATGATGATGATGTTGCTCACTGAGAGATGTAAATTTGTATACAACTTTTCACTTTTGTTCTGAGAGTTTCTAAATGTCATTTTGATCCTGTTTCGAAAATAAACCCCACAATCTTAACATAAACTGTGAGCATAAAATTCTGACATCACAAGTGTTAAATCAATGCAACAGTGCCATCTGTTTGATTGACAGCTGTATCCTCCCCTACAGGGTGCCTGGCTACTGGTCACTGTTTGGCATCGAGCTGCTGGGACGGACTCTCTTTAACGCGGTCATCCTGGCCATCGTGATGAATTACGCCACCCAGTGTGAGATGATAAAGTTCTACGTGCGGGGGCTCAGCATGAGACTACAAGAAAAATCTACGGATCTAAAAACTGCTATGAAGGTCAGTTCCCAAAGAATGTTCTTCACAAACTTATATCAATTATAGGCATTGTTTTGTGACTATACATTATATACTTCATTTAAGAATTTTAAAAATATTTTCATAACAATTCAAAACATATTTTTACATGAAGAGTTTTCACTGACCATAAGTCAAACATTAGAGATTTCTTATTGTACTTGTGTCTCCTACATCGTTAGAGATTTCTTATAGTACTTGTGTCCCCTACATCGTTAGAGATTTCTTATAGTACTTGTGTCCCCTACATCCACATGAAATAATATGGTGTGGTCTTAAAGAAAAATTCTATCATATCATCACTTGTTATAACTTCTCGATTATCTATTTTTTTAAATTTAAGAAAAACTATCTAAAATGCCCCTGAATTATAAAATTTAAAAGTCAGATTAAACAGTATTTTAAAATTTCAAATACAGGATCTGCTAATGCTAAGGCAGAGTTTGAGTTTATTGAATGGGATAATCTCCAAAATGACCTCACTTGTGGCTGTCATTCTTGCAGAGTTAACTATCATTGGTAAGGGAGATCATTTGTTAAATTTTAATTATTCAAGGTAAATAATAGGTTTTTTTTAAAAAAAGGAGCAGTTTTCAATATTTGTAAACAGTTTAATTTTGAAAGATAGTGCTAGTTTATAAAATAGAATTTAAAGTTAGTGATCATTAAAAGAATAATTAAGTGCAGATACATAATGCAACTGGTCTGTCTGTATATATTTATAATTATTTCTGTTCAAATCATATGTAATATTACTTACCTGAAGAGGTATTAGGCTATTATTAAAAAGTTATAACCTCTCTGTATCAGGTATCTGTATATTGTTCTTAAATGAGATGAACGACCCAAAAGTCTGGGCATACAGGAGCCTTTTCCCACTTATCTGGGCTGTAATGCTTTCATTTCCTCTGTTTCAAGTAAGTTCCCTGAATTCTCTTGCAGTTCAAAAAATAGATAAAAATTTGCTTGCTTTTAAATAGACCAGAAGATTGGTATTTTTTTTTGACTCAGAGAGCAGAATATTATTTTCTTATACTGACGAGAAGATTGCTTTATTGTGCACACGGAACAGAACTTTTCAATTTTGCAAAATACTTTCATGTAAAATGTGTAATGTGTGTGCTCTGTGTAATATGTGTAATATGTGTAATGTGTATGTCTGTATGTAATCACCAGGCTGCTCGAGTCAATTCTATCTGTCTGAGGATTCAGAAAATTTCTTTAGAGATGCGGGTGTTTGGGTACAAGGGAGCATCCATTTTGGACCTGGATTCCTTTCTTCAGTTTGTTTCCTTGACCAAACTAAAAGTAAGTTGGTCATTCAATCCTTGACCAAACTAAAAGTAAGTTGGTCATTCAATCCTTGACCAAACTAAAAGTAAGTTGGTCATTCAATCCTTGACCAAATTAAAAGTAAGTTGGTCATTCAATCCTTGACCAAACTAAAAGTAAGTTGGTCATTCAATCCTTGACCAAACTAAAAGTAAGTTGGTCATTCAATCCTTGACCAAATTAAAAGTAAGTTGGTCATTCAATCCTTGACCAAACTAAAAGTAAGTTGGTCATTCAATCCTTGACCAAACTAAAAGTAAGTTGGTCATTCAATCCTTGACCAAACTAAAAGTAAGTTGGTCATTCAATCCTTGACCAAACTAAAAGTAAGTTGGTCATTCAATCCTTGACCAAATTAAAAGTAAGTTGGTCATTCAATCCTTGAGTAAATTAAAAGTAAGTTGGTCATTCAATCCTTGACTAAATTAAAAGTAAGTTGGTCATTTTAGAAACTATTTATTCCTAAAGAAGCTATTTTACAAACTATTTTAGAAACATTTTCTCAAAATAGTTTTAGAAACTTATTTCTGCCTAACGGTTTTTATTGAGCCTTTCCAGTATTTGAATTTACTTTGTAGAGCCTCCATTAAAACAAATGTTACACTTACACCTATTTTATTTGTCTGCTTTATATAAAAATAATTTTATCAAATTAAAAACAAAAAAACAACACACTTTCAAAGAGATACATGCAGCCCAACACTGCCAGATTCCTGACTCCTTGGCTAAACAATGGAAACTAAATTATCTTCATGCTTTTTAATGAAGTTTGGATAGCATTAGTTTTATTCTATAACCCCAACTTTGCAGTATTTTTATTTAACTTTTAAATAAGATTCTAGTATAAGAAATGTAGCTCAGATTTGTTTGTAAAGTCTGTATTTAAGAGTGGTTTTTTGTCAGAATCAAATTTTTTTAGTTTTCTTCTAATCTGTTTTGTTTGATGTTCCCTGCCATAAAATAGTTTCTAAAGTCTGTGCTCATGACTAATTCTTTAACTGAATCAAATTTCTTACCTTTCTTCTAACTTGTTTTGTTTATGTTCCAGGCCAAGTTGTTCCACATCCCCATGTTACCGTCCCACCTTATTTTTGCTGGAGTGGTCGGCGCCTTCGTCCTCCTGATTCTTGTACAGACCAGCAGCATTGGGCCATCCAATTATTTCTTTTAATTAACGATGTGTCAATCATACAACACAGCCTGCTGGATCAGACCCTGTAAATAATTTACATATGGATCATGGTGGTCACATGACAGAGTTAAAGACTGATTATCTATGCAGGACTTTGCAGAGTCCACTTAGCTTTAATAAGTACCTGACTGATGTTGGGAAAAGACATTGTAATTAGGCATTGTTCAAGCCTCATATATTCTGTTTGACCTCTATTTAATCTGTATAGTTAATGGTCAACATAATAGTATTTCGCTTTAAGAATACAAAATTTTATTTTTATTACTGAACCCTTCTTGTGCCTTCATTGTTCAGATAATATGACACAAACTTTTACACTCATTGTAGGCTTAAATGATCAATATTTGATCCCCCATTTCAGTTCCCCATTATTTATGCGCATCAACATTTTGTAATGTTTAAACTGATGTGTTATTTATATATGATTCATCATGAAGGATAATTGAATGCATGTAAAGCCAATTATATTGATCATTATTCATTTTAAACTTACTTTGAAACTGGATTGAGATTTAATAACAAAATACAAATAAACAAATAAGCCTGAAACATAATTTTAAAATAGCAAAATTTTGTTTTGGAAACTGTAATCATTAAAAAAAAAATTAAATTAATTATTAAATTACTTTCACATAAGTTCATCTAATTATTTACAGTGGTATTAATGAAAAAAGTTTATGCACAAAAAAAGCAAATAGTTTTTCTGTTTAAGAATACTAGCTGTGATTTTTAATTTAATTACAACAAACAGGAAATAGATTAATTGTGTTATTTAAAATGCTATCATATAAATGAATTACAATAAAATTGCAAATCCTAGCCTAATTAATATTTTACTAATGGCTGATTTTGTTTTAGTCTGCTTGAGTACTTTATTGATTGCTAATTTCTCAGCTACAGATTTTATTTAGCATTAATTAGACACTTACACTGCAGGATTGAATTTACAGATCTGTTTTGATGTTCCAATATTTACACTTAATTATTACAAAGATAGGGATCATTGTTGTAAAATAATTGAATAATTTCATTGTTGTTAAGTTATTGTTTTATCTGTTTTCTATTATGGATTTCAACAAATATTCTTTCTTTTTAATGACTTTGTTCCCATCAGGTGGATGTCTAGAAAAAAAAAATTACATAAATCTATTGTAATTGTATCATAAAATTAAATGCATTTATATTTTTTTTTTAGCTCAAGCAAAATCATAATTTCTTTATCTGTTTATTATTTTATAATTAAATGTTTGTTTTATAAGTACTCATGTTGCCATTTATCCATGTGACATTTTTAAAAAAAAAATTTGATTTGAAAAAATGTTTAAATAATAATCTATATTATGTTAATTTCATGCTACATTTGATTATACTTGTCTTTCATACAAACCTTTGATAAACTATGTTGGTATATTTTGCATTCCAAACTGCTGATGCAGCATTTATACAAAAAATAAACTTGTTGCTGTATTGCTTGAGGTATTCAATTTACACATTGACTGTTACAATGGTGATATTTTGTTATTTTATCATTGCTTTTGAATAAATCTATCAGATTATCAGTGTTGGACTTTTTGAAATTACTTTCTAAATGTTGAATGCTACCACAATAAATGCATGTTTTCACCTGTTATAAAAGAATAAAAAGGAAGAGAAACAAGGAGTAATAAAATAGTTTTAAAATTTTATTTTTCAAGGGAAGTAACAAAATAGTACGTCAGCATAAAACAAACCAACGAATGATTACCTCCCTTGCATGTAAACACTTAAATAATTGTTCGCTGAGTAATAAAGGTAGTAAGGTATGGTACAACTTGTGGGCTGCGAAGTTAAAAGCTAGCCTGATGAACATGCACCAGCGTAGATCAATCTGCAAGCCCTTAGCAGTTTTCTTCCAGGCCCTAAGGGGTCATAAAAGAAATTAACTTCGGTCCTTTACATTGGAATAATAAATGTAAATTTTTCTTTTCTTATTTGTAAGACCGTTTTAATGTAAAATAAAATAAACCGGGAGTGATCTCCCCTAAAATTTCTCGAATATTCTTATATAACTTGAAATGTAGACATGATTTTTAATTACTTGAAACTTTTAAAAATAGAATAGAATCTCATAGAAAAAAGAATTGCGCACCAAGCGAACGGCAAAACAAAATGTGCATAATAGTGCGCAATATTATTAGTACTTTATAAATTTACATGCGTTTTTTGAGAAATCGAAAATAGCGTAAATTAGTACTTCCGGTCAACGAAAATTACTCACAATTTGACAGAAGGCAGAGAGTTAGATATGTTACTTACATGTGAAATTTCATTTATCTAACTGAAATAGTACTCAAGTTATAGGCTTTTGAAAAATTCAAAGTAGAAAAAGTACCACTTCCGGTTATCGGAAATCGCTCAAAAGTTGATCAGGATCTACGATTTTGATAAAATACTTATATATGAAATTTCATCAACCTAGCTGTAACGGTACTCAAGTTATCGTGTTTACGCACAGACACACACACAAGATTGCAAAAGTATGTTTTTCCGTATCAGTGAGGTGTAAAACGTCGAGATTTGTAAAAATCTAGATTTTTGTTTTTGCACGATTACAATACTTTCTCTATACGAGAATGTAAAAATATCTAAAACTAGCGATGTGTATAATACAGACCTAGAATCTATTATTTTCATGAATGGCTAAATGAAAACGAACGTTTTTGTTTTACGTTGTAGAAGATGGTGTACATAATGTCGTGAGTAACTCGTAAGCCAGGGCTGCTGAGTGCTGGGCATTGTAGCCTGCTCATACACAGGAACACCTAAAACCCGAATTAATAATAAAGTTAGTCACTTCTCACATAGTCGACATGTTTAATTTTTTTTATTTATTAAAGTTTCAAATGCAGCGGCTGAACTAGAATATAAATAAGCAAATAAACATATACATGTATATATATATATATATATATATATATATATATATATATATATATATATATATATATATATATGTAACTAGGGGAAGTTACCAGAGAAATAAGAACGCAGTACAGCGCTGTCAACTTTGACACGACTGATGTAATAACGCAGGTGTTGGCTGATAACGATCAGAAAGCCAAGGCGTAGTATCTCGGGAAGCGATACGAGAAGAACGCAATACGGTCTGTCAACTTTGATGTGACAGGATGCAGATGGCTTATTAAATCGGACTGTACGACAGAAGCGGCGTAATTAACATTCTGATGCAACGATTAGAATCGATTACGATTACGATTATGATAGAACCGGATACGATTACGAATACGAAGGGGATATATAGGAAGGCGACGGCTGAGCTCGCGGTCGGTGTGTGTCTCTCTCTCTCGATCAGTCAGTCAGTGTGGCAGTATCAAGTTGGTTATTGAACGGGTTAGCCGTATTGTGTTAAGAAGGACGATAGACATGTGCATTCAGTTATGTGAAGACTAGTGAGGACTGTTGGGGGTCCGTTGATTCAGACTATTATTGTGAAGCATTCCTTTTGATTCATTATATTATTGTGAAGCATTTCTTTGATTCATGTAATAAAAGGATCAATAGCGAACCTGCATCTTCGAGTATCTATACTGTGGTCGATGTTGTGTAGAATGAGTGGTTAGACTCGGTAACATTTGGCGTTGTCGAGCAGAACTCGTTAACATTTGGCACTACAGGCAAATAGTCTCGTTACATTTGGCGCTGCGGACAGGATGAATTCAACGAGACTTGCCGCTTGAGGCACCCATAGTCAACCTTGTTCATAACTGTGTTTCGTGTGTGTGTGAATTCGGACATTCAGGAACAGTGAAAATTGAGGAACGAGGAAAATTTTTCATACACACACGGTAAGAAAGAACTCTTTTTTTTTACTCAAGGAATAAAATGTCTACTCTGGACGAGAAGCAGACCCATATTGTGGTCCTGCCCAGAGAGTCCCACATTAACAAATTTTACGGGGACGGTGATCCAGCTTTAACCAACAGGTTCAGTGAAGAGGTCAAAGCGGCCTGGGCCTCGAGACACATGTCACCAGAGGAAAGATTAAGACTGCTGATGGGCAGTATAGGAGAGACGGTTAGGGCAGAGGTCAAATGCCACGATAAAACCATCCAATCAGATCCAGATAAGGTGCTGGATCTAATTATGGAGACCTTTGGGGAGAGACGGTCGGGATCGCAACTGCTGTCGGGGTTCGTAGGCTTAAAGCAGAGAATGGCGGAGAGTGTGATGGAGTATTCACACCGAATGAACAGGGCCTTTGATTCGGTAAAGGGCAAAACACCTGACATTGATGTACGCCTACTGAGGGACCATTTCATCGAGGGGCTAGCAACCCCGATCTTAAGGAGAGAGTTGAAAGAGGAGGTCCACAAAGACCCGCAGTTGACCTTCCTGCAGGTCAGGAACTCAGCGATCCGCAGGTCCGAGGATGAGGACCAATCGAACTGTTCGGTGGACAAAGTCTCTGTGCCGGAACATAAACCATCCCCACCCACAGGGACCGGCACGGTGGAAACCATGATGGCTCAACTGTTGGCCCACCTGGATAAGGTTGACCAACGATTGGAGAGGTTAGAAAGCAGGTCAACAGCTGAGAATCAGGAAAAGAATGGGACAAAACAGAGACAGGTTGGACGGCCGCGACCCGCCGGTCCATCGCTCCGGTGGACGGCTGACGGTCGACCAATTTGCTTGTCCTGTTCACAACCCGGACATATGGCACGGTACTGTCCGGTGAAACGGTCGTCCTCTGTAAGGCAGGGCCAGGCTACAGAGGGGCGAGGTTATGGCCCAAGAAACAAAATGATGGGAGTCTGTCCCGAAATGGTGATTACGATTGGGGACATCGCGGTGAAGGCAATTGTGGATACAGGCTCCCAGGTGACGACAATTACGGAAAATTTTTACACCAAATGGATGAAAGGAAAAGACCATAGGTTGAGGTCTGACACATGCATGCGCCTGACGGCAGCTAATGGACTAACCATTCCATACTGTGGTTATTTTCTGGCGGATGTCGTGGTGGCGGGACATAGGTTGAAGCAGGTTGGGGTGTTCGTTACGAAACACAACCTAGAGACAAATGTGTCAAATATACCTTGCCTGTTGGGCATGAATATTCTTGGCCAGTTGCCAGAATTTCTTACAAATATTGTCGGATCGACCACACCAGGTCGGGGATCCAAGTTGGCCAGGTTTGCCAAGACCAGAGGAAGGATATCAGTCCCGGCAAACACGGTCAAGGCAATCACATTACAAATTGGTGATAGAAGCGTGAATGGTGAGGTGATGATAGAACCATGTGGCGCCGCACTGAGGGCAGGCGTTGTGTTACTGCGGACATACACATCAGCGGAAAATGGACTAGTTCAAGGATTAGTGGCAAATGTTTTGGATGAGGAAATTTTTATACCGCCTAACACTCTGGTAGGAGTACCACAGAACGTCGAGGTACAAAGCTCGGCACAGTGCATCGAACTGAGCAATACCAGCAGTAATGAAGTAACAATTAGGTCGGTCAATGTGACGGCCGAGGTGAAGAAAGAGGATGGCCGATCATATACATTCCCGGAAACTGAGGACCCAAAACTAAATGAATTGCTGAATAAGTACAGGGATATATTTGCCTCGTACGAGGGTGATTTGGGTTACACGGAAGTAATAAAACACCAGATACCCTTACTACAGGACAGGCCTGTGGCGCAACCTTATCGAAGATTACCACCAAGTCACTACTCGGCGGTGAAAGCACACCTGAACGATCTACTAAAAAAGGGAATTATTACAACCAGCACGAGCCCGTATGCGGCACCGATAGTAGTGGTAAAAAAGAAGTCAGGGGAGATAAGACTGTGTTGTGATTACCGGAAATTGAACAATATCACAAGAAGGGATGCATTCCCCTTGCCTCGTATTGATGAATGTCTTGATGCGTTGGGGGGAGCAAGATTTTTTTCTACCTTGGATTTGGCTAGTGGCTACCACCAAGTGGCCATGCACCCCAACGATCAACATAAGACTGCATTTATTTCTCCACTGGGACTGTACGAGTGGACCCGTATGCCGTTTGGTCTAACTAATGCGCCTGCTACATTCCAGCGAGTAATGCAGAGTGCTATGAGTGACTTTCTATTTCAAATAATGTTGGTGTACTTGGATGATATACTAGTTTACTCAAAAACTTGGGAGGACCATCTAAAAAGATTAGAACAAGTGTTTCTCCGTCTTAGGGAGATAGGAGTAAAGCTGAACCCAGACAAATGCGGCTTCGGTCTGAAATCGGTACGTTTTTTGGGTTATGTGATTTCGTCGGATGGCATCGCCACTGACCCAGATAAAATTGCAGCTGTTAAAGAATGGAAACAGCCAACAACCACGGTAGAGGTCAGATCATTCTTGGGCTTTGCTTCCTATTATAGAAAATTTGTGCCTGGTTTTGCAAAAATTGCCGCACCATTGCATGACTTGGTAAACAAAATGACAAAGAAACACAGTAAGGAGAAAAAGAAGGGTAAAACACAACTGATAGGTGAATTATGGACTGATGAATGCCTGAACTCGTTTAAGCTATTGAAAAAGGCTTTGACAGAGGCGCCGATATTAGGATACGCAGACTTTGACAAACCATTTCGGCTAGAAATTGACGCCAGCTCTAAAGGTCTGGGAGCTGTGCTATCACAACAACAAAAGCAAGGTTTCAGGGTTATTGCGTATGCCAGTCGAGCTCTGAAGGAATCAGAGAAGAACATGACAAATTACAGCGCCATGAAACTAGAACTTTTGACATTAAAATGGGCTGTGACTGAAAAATTCAGGGACTATCTATTAGGTGCTAAATGTGTGGTATACACTGACAATAACCCCTTGAGTCACCTAAAGACAGCAAAGTTGGGATCCATCGAACAGCGATGGGCAGCAGAATTGGCACTCTTTGACCTGGAGATAAAATATCGCCCGGGGCGGTCCAATGGCAATGCGGACGCTTTATCAAGGAATCCGTACGAGAGACCGGGCGATGAGGAAGAAACGCTGACAGGAATATGTGGGGTCAGAGCGTCAACAGATATCCCTCACGGGGTGCAAGGGATGCAAAACGGACAGACCGGGGTGGAGCACATATCCACAGAGCCCGGACATATGGACATTAGTGATTTTAATTGCCTTAATCACAAAGAGATAAGAGATGCCCAGAGAACGGATAGTGGCTTACAGCCGCTGTTGAAACACGTCCAGGAACAAAAATTCCCAGGAAGAAGGGAAAGAGAACAATTTGGTCGAGAAACAAAGAAAATACTGAGTCAGTGGGACCGTCTCAGTATAAAGGATGGTGTTCTCATGCGGAGAATTCATGACCAAATTGATGGGACAATACACCAGGTGGTGGTGCCTGGACAATTACGAGAAGAAGTGCTAAGGTTGGCACATGACAGGGCAGGACACCAGGGTCAGGACAGGACGCACAAAATATTACGACGGAGGTGTTACTGGCCCAATATGGAAATGGAGGTCAAACGCCATTGTGAGGCTTGTGTGAGGTGTCAGCATGCGAAAATGCCAGTTGTCAAAATGAGACAGCCATCAGGACACCTACTAGCGACAAAACCACTAGAGATTGTGGCTATGGACTTTACGTCGTTGGAACAATCATCGGATGGGACGGAACATGTGTTGGTAATGACTGATGTATTCACCAAATGGACTGTGGCGGTGCCCACACGAGATCAGACTGCCAAAACAGTGGCAAAGGTCTTAATAGAACATTGGTTCATCAAATATGGCATACCAAGACAATTACACTCTGACCAAGGAAGGGCCTTTGAGTCAGAAGTAATTAACCAACTGTGCAGCCACTACGGGATCAACAAATCTAGAACAACCACATTTAATCCGAAAGGAAACGGACAGTGCGAGCGGTTCAACCGCAGCATGCATGATTTGCTGCGTACTCTAGAACCTGAACAGAAAAAACGTTGGCCTGATTTTCTCCCAGAATTGGTATATCTATACAACTGCACCCCCCATGCCACAACCGGCTTTTCGCCACACATGTTGCTGTTCGGACGGGAGGCTCGACTCCCTCTTGACTTGTTCCTAGGAAAAAAGGAGAGTATGACTGGCTCATACACTGCACTGGAATATGTGAATGAACATATGAGACGAATTAGAGAAATGTACAGGGTAGTACAGGAAAGACTAGAACATGAAGCACGGCGAAGGGAACCGCCGGTACAGACAAAGGACCCGCCACTCAAACTGAACGACAGGGTATTACTGCGTAGCCACCCGTTAGGCAGAAACAAAATCCACGACCTCTGGGGACAGGAGATATGGCAAGTCGTGGAGATGCCTAAAGTAGCAGGTGGCCCCTTTAAGATAAGACCCATCGATCACACCAAACCGGATCGGTGGGCGAATATTGCTCAATTAAAGAAATATTGTCATAGTCAAGAAGAGCAGTTACACACAAGGAAACCCAAGACAATTAGGGAACCGGAAACTATAACGGAAATTCACATACCCATCCCGGAACCATGTCACCATCAACAGAACAACAGTGATACACAAGTGGAGGATAACGGCAACGAAGAGGATCCCGTTCCTCCCAGAAACAGAGAGACAGTAGACCATCAGATAAGTGGTCCGCGGAGAAGTTTGAGAAACAGAAAGAATACGAAATTTTTTGTCAGCAACCATCAATTCTTTCATGGTCGCGCTGGTATGAGAACAGACTGTTCAAAAAGTCATACAAGTGAACTGGTGAAGGCACCAAACAAAAAAAGGTGGATGTGAATTCTAGAACTGTTTTGTGTCTGAGGAAGATGATGTAGACACATTTGATATGTGAAATAGGGATAACGGTCAATCTTATACGAATGTGACGACATTGACAGTGAGGGGAACAATAAATTTTTTTTTACGGTGGTGCGATTGACTTTGAAGGACTGCACCTGCCAAGCGTTGTTTGTGGTTGATAACACACAAAAAAAGGCAGGGGTGGATGTAACTAGGGGAAGTTACCAGAGAAATAAGAACGCAGTACAGCGCTGTCAACTTTGACACGACTGATGTAATAACGCAGGTGTTGGCTGATAACGATCAGAAAGCCAAGGCGTAGTATCTCGGGAAGCGATACGAGAAGAACGCAATACGGTCTGTCAACTTTGATGTGACAGGATGCAGATGGCTTATTAAATCGGACTGTACGACAGAAGCGGCGTAATTAACATTCTGATGCAACGATTAGAATCGATTACGATTACGATTATGATAGAACCGGATACGATTACGAATACGAAGGGGATATATAGGAAGGCGACGGCTGAGCTCGCGGTCGGTGTGTGTCTCTCTCTCTCGATCAGTCAGTCAGTGTGGCAGTATCAAGTTGGTTATTGAACGGGTTAGCCGTATTGTGTTAAGAAGGACGATAGACATGTGCATTCAGTTATGTGAAGACTAGTGAGGACTGTTGGGGGTCCGTTGATTCAGACTATTATTGTGAAGCATTCCTTTTGATTCATTATATTATTGTGAAGCATTTCTTTGATTCATGTAATAAAAGGATCAATAGCGAACCTGCATCTTCGAGTATCTATACTGTGGTCGATGTGTGTAGAATGAGTGGTTAGACTCGGTAACATTTGGCGTTGTCGAGCAGAACTCGTTAACATTTGGCACTACAGGCAAATAGTCTCGTTACATATATATATATATATATATATATATATATATATATATATATATATATATATATATATATATATATATACATATATATATACATATATATATATATATATATATATATATTTATATATATATATATATATATATATATATATATATATATATATATATAGGGTCCACATTATATATATACATACACAAACACACACACATATATATATATATGTATATATATATATATGTATATATATATATATATATATATATATATATATATATATATATATATATATATATATATATATATATATATATATATATATATATATATATATAGCCTGTGATTAAAAACATCACCGAACTCGATTAAGTCTAGTGTTGATCGGTATTTGAATTACCTGTTGACACACCATCCTTCAAGCAGTCGCCCTAGACCTAAAAACACACGATATTAAATATTGTGTGTCGAGGGGTTGGGGGAGTGACTGCTCTATATGGATTGAACTAGGCCTAACAACAACATTGTGTACTACAACACTTGACATGGTCACGTGGGTCGTGCAGTGAGAGTGATAGCAACACCAGGTCACAGTGAACTGAAGGTTTAAAAAAAAAGGAGAAAACGCGAGGCACGCATCGGTGCGTTTGATTTGTGACTTTGTGGTGGAGTGCATTGAACACCCACTTTCTTGACGTCATACTTTTAACACCCCCCCCCCCCCCGAACTACCCCCCCCCCCCCAACCACCATTCACTGCCTTGTGTGCAAATGTTGAATGTCCCCGTGTAGATGCTGTTTGATCGTGTGAAATGATAACAGGCTTTCGTTTGGGTAACGATTCAGCTCTTGCTTGAGTTACCAACGGCACATTTCAATACGTGATTTATACATTTTAAAAATTTAATCTCGGCACATTTCAATACGTGATTTATACATTTTAAAAATTTAATCTCGGCACATTTCAATACGTGATTTATACATTTTAAAAATTTAATCTCGGCACATTTCAATACGTGATTTGTACATTTTAAAAATTTAATCTCGGCACATTTCAATACGTGATTTGTACATTTTAAAAATTTAATCTCGGCACATTTCAATACGTGATTTATACATTTTAAAAATTTAATCTCGGCACATTTCAATACGTGATTTATACATTTTAAAAATTTAATCTCGGCACATTTCAATACGTGATTTATACATTTTAAAAATTTAATCTCGGCACATTTCAATACGTGATTTGTACATTTTAAAAATTTAATCTCGGCACATTTCAATACGTGATTTATACATTTTAAAAATTTAATCTCGGCACATTTCAATACGTGATTTATACATTTTAAAAATAAATCTCGGGGGTCCGTGCAAGTCGGGGAAGACATGAGGGTTTTTTTTTCTGTCGTCATACAGAGGCTGCTGACGTCATCTCATCAACCTTGTTAGATTTGAACATTTGGTCATCAGATAAACATATTGACTTGATTTAATACGTTTTGTAGTTTATTTAGATCAACATCGATTTTAATTATTTTTTTTTTGTCTCTGAGAATTACTTTTAAAAAGTAGATAGCAAGTTGCTTTGGTTTTCATTTTGTAATTTTTTAAAATGCGGATGCCACTCTTTTCACGCATATGATTTTTTGTTTTTTAAATTTCTAGCTTTTTATTGTATCCAGTAAATGTTTTTTGCTTGAGTCAAATATACGAATTTAAAAAAAACAAAAAAACTTTAATTTCCAATTAAAACAAGTAACATCAACATGTGCGTGAGTGCATTTGTCTGTAGTAGCTTATATAAAGGATTTACATCAAACCAATTTAAATGCCATTTACATAATATTTACACTTTATTGCATAAGACATCTAACATTTACAGAATGCTATGTAAAACGGGGAATTTGTATCCTGTTTTTAGCATGGGAAATCAATTTTTTTTTTTAATTGTAACAAATCATCACTGAAACTGCACTTTCACAAGTCTAAAAATCAGATAGCTAATAAAGCTACAGGTTCATTATTTAAATAGAATTACGCTATAACTCTTTTATTTAAGATTTATAGAATATAGACATACGTATGTAACGAATTTAGTTTTTACCTTTATTATACAAACTGATAACGTTTATTTCTTGTAATTAGTTACTACTGACGAAGAGTATTACATTTATTAGACACAAAGTTTTAGTTTGTCTCCCTTGGCTATGTCTCGAAAGCTGCAAAAAAATTGATATTCGAAGCAAGAGAAATTCTATTTTAATCCTTTTAATATAGTAGATTTCTGTATGAATCAGGGGGTGGGTGGTGACGTTGGTTTCATTTTTTTTAATAGGGGTGGTAGGCTGAACTCGTTTGAGAAACGCTGATATAGTTACGAAGTTACGACATTCAAAAAGTCCAAAAAGTCTTAAGAAGAGGAGCTAACTTTATTTGTGTGTTGTTGTTGTTTTCGGTCCTGTAATTTCCTATCAGCCTAGTTGTTTCTTAACACACCCTTTACCAAACACCCTCTCTACATCCGTTAATCAAAACCCCTCCACACTTTTTAACCATTGCCCCCCACATGCCTTACCCAATACCACATCTTAACACCCCCCACCCTTACCTAACGCCTGCCTCCACACACACCCCTATACCTGTCACTAAAACCCCCACATCCATACCCAACATCCCCTCCACACCCAAAAACATCTACCCAAAATCCCATCCGACAAAAACACTCCTTCCACCCCCTACCCAATTTTCAAATCCAACACCCCTTCACCATCTTTACCCCCCTACCCACCTCCACACCCCTTACCAAAACCCCTACCCTACAACCCCTTCCCACCACCACCTGCACACCACTTACCCAAACCCCTACCATCCACCCCCTTCCCACCACCACCTCCACACCCCTTACCCAAACCCCTACCCTACACCCCCTTCCCACCACCACCTCAACACCCCTTACCCAAACCCAAACCCCAACCCTAAACCCCCTTCCCACCACCACCTCCACACCCCTTATCCAAACCCCAACCCTACACCCCCTACACACCCTTCCCACCACCCCCTCCACACCCCTTATCCAAACGCCAACCCTACACCCTCTTCCCACCACCACCACCTCCACACCCCTAATCCAAACCCTTACCCATACCCCTACCCTACACCCCCTTCCCACCACCACCTTAACATCCCTTACCCAAACCCCTACCCTACACCCCCTTCCCACCACCACCTCCACACCCCTTACCCTAACCCCTACCATCCACCCCCTTCCCACCACCACCTCCACACCCCTTACCCTAACCCCTACCATCCACCCCCTTCCCACCACCACCTCAACAACCCTTACCCATACCCCTACCCTACACCCCCTTCCCACCACCACCTTAACATCCCTTACCCAAACCCCTACCCTACACCCCCTTCCCACCACCACCACCACCTCCACACCCCTTACCCTAACCCCTACCATCCACCCCCTTCCCACCACCACCTCAACACCCCTTACCCTAACCCCTACCATCCACCCCCTTCCCACCACCACCTCAACAACCCTTACCCATACCCCTACCCTACACCCCCTTCCCACCACCACCTCAACACCCCTTATCCAAACCCCAAACCTACACCCCCTTCCCATCACCCCATCCACACCCCTTATCCAAACCCCAAACTTACACCTCCTTCCCACCACCACCTCCACACACCCCTTATCCAAACCCCAAACCTATACCCCCTTCCCACCACCCCCTCCACACCCCTTATCCAAACCCCAAACCTATACCCCCTTCCCACCACCACCTCCACACCCCTTATCCAAACCCCAAACCTACACCCCCTTCCCACCACCACCTCAACACCCCTTACCCAAACGCCTACCCTACACCCCCTTCCCACCACCACCTCCACACCCTTTATCCAAACCCCAACCCTACACCCCATTCCCACCACCAACTCCACATCCCTTATCCAAACCCCAACCCTACACCCCCTTCCCACCACCACCTCCACCACCTCCACACTCCACACCCCTTTCCAAACCCCAACCCTACACCCCATTCCCACCACCACCTCCACATCCCTTATCCAAACCCCAACCCTACACCCCCTTCCCACCACCACCTCCACACCCCTTATCCAAACCCCAAACCTACACTCCTTCCCACCACCCCTTCCACACCCCTTATCCAAACCCCAAACCTACACCCCCTTCCCACCACCTCCACCACCTCCACACCCCTTACCCAACAGCCCATCCTTGCTGCACCCTTCCTTTGTAGAACGACTCCCCCCCCCTCCCCTCTACCGCATGTGGACCTTTAGATCAAATACCGATGTGCAACAGCTACAACCACTCGAGATTGTTATCGAGATGTTTCTGGATATGACTTGACAGTTGTCTTATCCTTATGCAGGTGTTTGTTATGCCCCACTTATAACACCTCGTAAATAACACCCCACCTATAACAACCCATTCATAACAACTCACCCATGACACCTCCATCCATAACACCACCACCCTTAACACTACCACTGTCTACCACCCATAACACCCCCACCCTTAACACCTCATCCATAACAACACCATCCAATGAACTATGAAGCATTCGTAATTAGACACTTTACTGCACACAAACTGCCCAATGTTCGAACAACGAAGCGTTCATAATTAGACAGTTCACTGTATACAATACAACATATATTGTGCGTCTAATGTGCACAAATAAAATCACCTTGAAATCTATTGCTAAAGTGCACCGTCACTGTGTTTTTTGTTGGTTTTAATTATTTTAACAACTGCCCAATTGTAACGTATAATTTGTCGTCTAATTTATTAGGGATTTTCTTTTTTTTTTTAAATTTGTTTTAATAAACTCCAAATTTCCAGGCATTGCAATTTGACCTATCCCCTTACCGATCCAAGAAAACAAATCAGCCTTTTATTTTATTTTTGAATGAGTTAGGCCCTACACGTAGGCAATTTTTAAAAAAGAAAATAGAAAAGCTTAGCAGTTTTATATAAAACTAAAACTATACAAAACACCAGTCATATCAATGAACTCGAACCCTTACTCATGGGAAATTTTTAAAAGTCACATTTAGTTCTGATGCAATACTAATCTTTTCAGAGCGAAGAGTTCTAATACTTTGGCCTCTTTATGAAATAATCATTTATTTTCTTGAATCATCGTCTTTCATTGAAGATTTGCCGAATAATGTGTCCCAAGTTCGGGACGATTTCGGTAGATGATGAAACATGCAGCAATTATTCGGTAATTTAACCCCATCCTATCTGAGCATGGGTTATGATTACAGATGGGGTGAGGTGGGGGGGGGGGGTGAAGCATGTGACTATGTGTAACACGGTTTGGATATGTAAACAGAAGCAGTGTTTAAATTCTTTGACATATTTCTCCTGCAGGCTCTTGAAATTATATTTTTTATAAATAAATTATATTTTTAATTTCAGCCGGTGGGCATTGCCTCCCCCCCCCCCCCCACAGAAAGAGAGACTTGACTTACCATAATGGTGACTGGATCAGTATTAGATTGATATAATTATAATCTAGCTGCTGTCGCATACATCGATTCCGTTCGTGCATTTTTTAATGGGCGTCTTCACGATCTTGTCAAGTTTAAAACATACAGCACTGTGATAAATAAATATCTATATTGTTCCGAAACTCCTTTCTGCATACCATCAATGATTATCAACATCGATGAGTGTTGGAGATACAGTTGTAAGAAATCATGGTGATGCTGACTTTAAAAGAATGTTATTGTGTTTCAGCATTTTTTAAACATTTTTATGTGGGTCTACTAGATAAAATTGATCCATGACGATAGTGATATTCTCCATAAAAGACTACTATCAATGGTACTGCTAATAGTGGTGGGGGTGGTAGAACTTACGACTGCTAACCCGAAAGTCTCGAGTTCGGATCCAGGGATTGGGTTCGTAAGACGTCTTTAACTCCACCCAGTCCTGATGAGTATATGTGCATAGTGCTGACCACACTATCCCTTCACATGCTGAGGTCACAGAAACTGGTGAACTCTGCTTCATCTGTCCTACGGACCGCCAGGTTCGAAATAATACCTTTACTTTTATTCCGTTAAAAAATGTAGTGATTAAGACATTAATACTTATTATACAATAATTTCAAAGTTGATAAATCCATCCAATGAAAACTGTCAACAATAAATTGATTTATCAAAACAATGGTGCAACACATTTTTAATAGGGCCTGTATCGCACCTGTGAGCTATGTATAGACCAACAAATTTCCGACACGCACCTGTAAGCTATTTATAGACCAACAAATTTCCGACATGCACCCATTCCCCTGCACCCCCCCCCCCCCCCCCCCACCCTCTTCACGTCACGTCACAAGACGCTCGTCCATCAAAGTCATTTCCCCTGCCCCCAAGTCATCAGTCATCGCGAAAAAAATGATTTAATAACCCTCGCCAACCGTCTCACGTTGTGCGGCCTAACAGACACACGCGGACATAGCGCGACCAGACTTTCCACGGTTTATTGACGTGCTTAATCAGAGCGTGACGTGCTAATGAGGCGTGACCGGCACCTTCGCCGCGGCGTGTGAATTATTTACCTGTTGATTGGGACATGAACATAAACACCCGCCGTGTGACGCTGTCATCGGACTGACGGAATTCCCACAGACAAGGTAAGAAATAGACAGGATTTCTCGCTTACCTGCAAGATAAATGTTTGTATTTGTCTAGTTATGAACACAATGGTGTTAATTAGTTATACGTCAGTATTTTTATGGTATCCCGAGTAATATCACGATATGATTTTAATTAATTTTCTGCTTATAAAATATAACTCAACCTAAAGAAGAAGGAGGTTCCGTATGTGCATGATTGTATTTGAGTTATAAACACAATAGTGTTAATTACTTATACGTAAGAATTTGTATGGTATCCCGAGTTATCTCACGATATAATGCTAGCTTATAAAATATGACTCAACCTAAAGATGAAGGAGTTTCAGTATGTGTATGTTTGTATTTGCCGAGTTATAAGCATAATAGTGTTAATTAGTTATACGTGAGCATTCTTATAGTATCCCGAGAATTCTCACGATATGATTTTAATTAATTTTATGCTTGTAAAATATGACTCAGCCTAAAGATGAAGGAATTTCAGTATTGCATATTTGTATTTGAGTTATAAACACAATTGAGTTAATTAGTTATACGTAAGCATTTTTATGGTATCCCGAGTTTTCTCTCGACTGTAAAATATGACTGAACCTAAAGATGAATGCTTTTCAGTATGTGTATGTTTGCATATTGTTCAAACACAATTCAAGTTAAATATTTTTATGGCAGTTTAAGTCACATGGCAATACTGAATCGTATTGGAGTTTAGCTTAACACCGATAAAACTATTAGGTTTAATGTTAAGGTGAAGCAGAGAGGTAAAATACAGATCACATTTACAATAGCTACAGTAGGGAATAATAGATTTGGTACGCCTAGCAGGTCACTGTTGAAATAGGGCTACTGAGCTACAAAATAGAAATGAAAATTTTTGGAAAATTGGTTTGCAGTAACGGGGAGACTAGTCTTGCGCGTCAATTATGCAACGTCTGTTTTTGGTTATCTATTGTGAACAGGGTGAGAAATTAAGGGGGGGGGGTAGATATGGTAATCTAGTCTCGAATTCGGAAAACTCTTGATTTAGTGGAAACGTACTTACAGTTGACCCCCCCCCCCCCCTTACTTTTTCTCCACCCACACCGCCCTCCAGTCAAGAAAGACCAGTTTCGCGTGATCTCAAGTACTTCGATTGAACTGGCATTGGTCGTGTCATGTCGTGTGAACTGTCGCATTCACACAATGCCGCGGTCACCAGACTCTGGGTACACATTACCAGCAGAACTAAAAGACAACTGTTTATCTGTACTCACATTTGACCTTTTCACTTTTTAAGGATGTTAAGTTATTGCTTAACATAGTAGTAAAATGTAGTATTAAACATTTGAAACGAAACTGTCCATTCAGGGGCTTATATGTTATTTATGAGAAAACAGAAGTTCCTTTCATATCTTAAACTAAGTAGGCACACTGGTATATTACAGACCTATGTTTTTCACAAATAATATTTTTCTTGTTTTAAAAAAAATATTTTTAAAAATCTTCTTTACACTCAAAATAATAGACCTAATAATAATGAATAACTTTTTTTTAAAAATATTGATCCGATTATGAAAATAAAACTATTGGTAGCCTATTTTAAGAAAAAAGTTTTTAAAGAATAAGCCTAACCGTTTTATTTGTATATTTTTCTTTATATATCTAGGATATAAATTCTCAGATATCGAACACCTTACAATACGTTCCTCCCCCAACCCCAGAACTGACCTTTAAGATCAATTATATAGCGACCACTCCCCCCCCCCTCTACTCCTTCCCCCCCCCGCCCCCCCCCCCCTCCCATTAGGACTAGCCCTTAAGATCAATGTATCTAGCGACCACTTCCCACCCTCTACCCCCCTCCCCCACCCCCAGGGCTGGCCCTTAAGATCAATGTATCTAGCGACCAGCACGGTAGCGGCGTTGTTTGAGAGGGTAACTACGGAGCACAACAAAGCCACAAAAAAGGTCGACCATTCACCACACGGAATGTATCGGCATTTTTTTTAAAACTTCGATCCGTTGGACTCTCAATACACACCTTGAGGGGGTGGGGGGGGGGTGAGTTAGCTGTGTGGGTAAGAGATTGACATGTGTCATATGGGCTCGTCTGTGTAGTCCATCATTATGTCGTACGGGTGATTGACACTTTTCTAATTATGTGGACTAATTAATTCGCTTTTTTGACTATCTACATTCTAAGTATTTAGGTATACATCTTTTTTTTCCCGTTCGTGCCCAAGATATACGGAGCAAATGAAGTAGAGTTCATCTGTTTCAGAGATCTCGGCAATCGGCATATGAAGGGATAGTGTGATTAGAACTCGAGACATTCGGGTTAGCAGTCTAGCTCTCTACCACGACATCCCATTGAATTTTGGCCTACAGCTTTAAAAACAAAAGAAAAAGCAGTAAATTGTATTTTTAACGTTACTACTGTGATTTTAAATCAACATTATGAGCTACAACTCATCGTTAGGTACTTTTACAAATAGTTATCGATTATATCAGAGAAAAATTCTCCTTCTTTAAGATTGGGGAGGGGTCTAATTTGTGGTGCGCTTTTAAATGGTAACTTTTATTGCTCTATGCAATTTATTTATATACGTTTTTGGTTTTCAATACCTAAAAATTGTGTTAGTAAAACCCATATGCTTTGAGCGATATTAAAAAAATGGGACATCAACTTGTAACAGATACGACAAATATTTTTAAGTTTTTAACAAGGCCAAAGTGAGGTGGGGGGGGGGGGGTACGAGATTAACGTATTGAAAGTGGGATGGTACGCCCTTATCCGTTCCATCTCTGTTGTAGGTGAAATCAAAGCCAGTTAGGATAATCTTTATGGTTCAAAGAAGCCGAAACGCCCCAGTCCAATACTTTAGAGCTTTAAGGTTAAAGGATGGTCTACATATTTTTTTTTATACAAAACACGATCCTGTTCATTCCTAGTTTTTAAATAACCGCCATTTGTTTCTAAATCATAATTACCGCCCTTTATTTCTAGTCTATGCCTCAGTCCATACCTTAGAGCAGGGGTCTCCAAACTACGACCCGCGATGTCCTCTCATCCGGCCCGCGGAGATCTTTTTGTCCACGGAAAAACAGTTTGATGGTGATGGCTGAGGAACTTTGCCCAGAAAAATCAAAGACATTCCTGGAAGAAGTTGGCCCCCGAACTGAAATTTGATAGTTAATGCGGCCCTCGGACTGAAAAGTTTGGAGACTCCTGCCTTAGAGCTTTAAGTTTAAAGGATGGTCTACATACTTTTTTTATATAAAACACGACCCTGTTCATTCCTAGTTTTAAATAACCGCCCTTTGTTTCTAAATCCTAATTACTGCACTTTATTTCAAGTCTATACTTATTCTTCAGTAAAAAACCTTCTAGCTGTAAGGTTAAAGGATGGTCTACATATTTTTTATACAAAATACGACGATCCTTTTTATTCCTAGTTTTAAATAGCCGCCCTTTGTTTCTTGATCTTAATAACCGACCTTACTGCCCTTATTTTAATTTCTTAATTACCTCCCTTTTTTTCTAGTCTATACTTACCGCCCTTATTATATGAGGGGAAAAATAATCGTGGCGCCACTTCTCGGTGTGTACACTCACCATCCACACCTCTAGGTGCAAATAACAAACTGTACCAAAGTAGACACGAGTTGTCGGTCGTTGTAAGTCCACATGTTTATAGACAACAGGAAATCAAATATTAAAGGGGGATAATAATAATTGGTACTTCTACAATCAACTCAGGGGTTGAAACGAACCCTTTTTGGTAAACTAACTCTGGACTTATCCTTAACCCTAAATCTAAGTGCTAATTTTTTTTCTCCATAACTTAAACACCCTCTACCCATGTATATGATTTGGTGTGCTACCCTTAGAGTATGTAGACAGGTAATTTGTCACCTGAAATATGATATATTATTGTCAGATAATTCGCACGTAAGACGGTAAATTAACATTCATCAAAGTCTCGTTCCACACCACCAATCCCCACCCCCTCTCCGTGAGATCAAATGCGTCACCTCACCTTTGTTTCCTTTCTCGCTCCAGTGACCGCGCGACCTTCACCTTCACCCCAATGCGCTGCCAATGTGGTGTACTCTATGGAACCGTCGTGACGTCACGTGGCGTGATCCATTCAAGGGGTTGGTGGTGTACGGACGTGGGGTGGGGAGGGTGGGGGGGAGGAGGGCGTGTAGGAATCGTAGAGTGTGACTTCAGAGGCGGTGTTTGGTGACTGGGTCGGGGTGGATCTGGGCCGATACATGACTGGGGTGACTAATGACTGGGGTGACTAATGACTGGGGTGACTAATGACTGGGGTGACTAATGACTGGGGTGACTAATGACTGGGGTGACTAATGACTGGGGTGACTAATGACTGAGGTGACTAATGTTTGGGATGACTGGACAGGCTAGTGACTAGAGTGACTGATGAATGGTCACTGCTGACTGAAGTGACTGAAGTGACTGAGGTGGATAATGTTTGATGACGGAGTGACTTTGATTGACGGGACTGATAACTGAGTGACTAATGACTAGGATGACTCTAAACAAAGTTGACTGATGATTGAAATAACTAATGACTGGGTTGACTGATGACTTATGTGACTGTATTGACTGAGGTGACTGACTACGGTGACTGATATGACTGAGGTGACTGATGACTGGAGTGGCTTATTACTGAGGTGACTTACGTGACTGAGGTGACTAAGGTGACTGGGATGACTGAGGTGACTGAGGTGACTAAGGTGACTGATGTGACTGATGTGACTGAGGTGACTTACGTGACTGGAGTGACTGAGATGACTGGGATGCCTGATATGACTGAGGTAACTGGGGTGACTGAGGCGACTGATGACTTGAGTGACTCATTACTGGGGTGACTAATGGTTGACTACGGATTGGGATGTCTGAATTCTGTTATTATTGGGCTAGCTAACGTCTGTAGTGACTGATGTTCATGCGAATGATACCTTGACTGACCGCAACGGGCCGATTACTGCTGGCTTAGCTGATCATCAACACCACATTTTCCTTGGGTACCAAACCTTCGGCCTCCTAGTTATAATGGGGATGGGGGGGGGGACTGCTTTGTTTTACAGGGGGCACTATAGTTGTTATATCGTGACCCCATAGTTATAGTCGGGCCCTATATCTTTACCAGAGGCGCCATAGTTATGCCGAGGCACAACGCCATATGGTTATGTGGTCCACTAGACTGAGAATCAATAATAATCATATCCCCTAAGTCATGTCAAGGACCTAGAATTATGCAGGGATTACATAGCTATGCCAGACCCTAAATTCCTTGATAGACCGTGAACTCAAAAACATCGCTTTGTACAGGCCTAAGTTAAGGACACACTGTAAGGTAAACAATGCAGAGGCGTAGCTAGGGGAGGGCGGGGAGGGCGGCCGCCCCGGGCGCCGACCCTAGGGGGGCGCCAAAAGGGGTAGAAAAAAAAATTAAAAGCTCATTTTAAGCTGCAATTTTGAATCATAAACAGTCAAAGTAAAGAAATTTAACGGCTGAGAGTCTTTGCATACTGATTTAACTGTTTTCTACCTTGGTTGTGTAACTGTAAAACGTATATCTTTAAGAAACAGTGACCGGAAAAAACGCTTTCCAGCTTTACTAGATGGGGAGGGGGGGGGGGCGCTTTTTCGAAGACTAAAATCTGAAAAAATTCACACCGGATTGAGGAATAAACCGATATCACCCAGAAAAGAAACCCATTGAACTAAAGCGTATTTTACGATTGTTTAACATAAAAAATAAACCGGGAGTGATCTCCCCAAAACTTTCTCGAATATTCTTATATAAAATAATAGGGGATGGGAACTCGGGCTATAGATTTTTAATCCATTTTAAATACTTAAAGTTTTTAAAATAGAATAAAATCTCGTAGACAAAAAAATTGAACACAAAGTGAAAATAAAAAAGTGCATAATAGTGCGCAATATTATTAGTACTTTATACATTTACATGCGTTTTTTGAGAAATCGGAAATAGCGTAAATTAGTACTTCCGGTCAACGAAAATTACTCAAAATCTGAAAGAAGGTAGAGAATTAGATCTTTTACTTACATGTAAAATTTCATTTATCTATCTGAAATAGTACTCAAGTTATAGGCTTTTGAAAAATTCAAAGTAGAAAAAGTACCACTTCCGGTTATCGGAAATCGCCCAAAAGTTGATACGGATCTACGATTTTGATAAAATACTTATATATGAAATTTCATCAACCTAGCTGTAACGGTACTCAAGTTATCGTGTTTACACACACACAGACACACAGACAGACAGACACAGACATACGGACAAGATTGCAAAATTATGTTTTTCCGTATCAGTGAGATGTAAAACGTCGAAATTTGTAAAAATCTCGATTATTTTTTTGCACGATTACAAGACTTTCTCTATACTTCTTATATACGAGAAAGTAAAAAAGAGTTAGCAGACTCTCGGAGCGGGTGGATGGGAAGCGACACTCTTTACCAAAATTTTAAGAGAGAAGAAAATTAGTATATTGTACTGATTATTACTTTGTTCAACCTAACTGATAATTCAAAATTGCAATATTGGCCTATTATTATCGAAATTGTTCTAAAGACACGACCAAAAGTAGACCAAATAAGGCTTGCACCTTCTACAAAATACATTCTAAAGCAGTGGTTCTTAACTTCTTGGAGTACCGAACCCAACCAGTTTCATATGCACAATCACCGAAACCTCCTTAATAGTTGTATCGTCCTCAATGACAAAATCCGATCGTGAATCATATGAGTCGGGTGTGTGTCTTGACCTCCGAGGAAGCCCTGAGACTGAATTACCAAACCTCTCGGGTTCGATGGAGCCCACTGTTCTAAGCTCTTTTGATTTTCTACTTTTTATTCGTTTCGGCATCTTAAGGGGAATTTAATTGGTGTCCAGTGAAGTTTTAGGGCACGACAATCAGCGTCATTGTTAATTTTTTTCCAGACTGTCGCACACACAAACACACACGCATATATATATATATATATATATATATATATATATATATATATATATATATATATATATATATATATATATATATATATATATATATATATATATATATATATATGGGGGCGCCAAACTGAAAGTTCGCCCCGGGCGCCGGGAGGGGTCGCTACGCCTCTGAAACAATGATTGGTTTTGTTTATTTGTTGTCATGGATGACGATACAATAGACAGACACAAGGGCGTTCACTCTGTAATTATGTTATAGATGTATTTCATTAAAGAAACCCAATGTAGACGAACTGGTCATTATCTGCAGTAAAATATATTTATACTAGGCATGCTGCCCAGCTTCGCTTAGGCTTTCGAAAACATTGGGAATTTGAAAGCTTAATTAATTCGCCCGAGGGTCGGCCTACGACCTCAGGAGTTATAAAGAGGTTCCTACGTGGACATTTTTTTTCGATTTATAGCTCATATAAGGCGCCGGTCAGTCGAGGTCAGTTTTGACCCCCTCATCGTAGACTCTTCGGCCAACCGGCCCCCGTGTTCTGTCGCCCCAAGGCAAGATCCTGCCAAATGTGAAGCGCCTGCGGCGCCGGGAAGTGCCCGATGGCGGGCACCCGACAACTTTGCTTCATATATTATAGAGATTAGCAAATCGCATAGATAAACAAAGATTTCCAAAGTAGTTCCTTTCTTTATAGTCTAAAATAGGAAGATTCACATATAAAAAGAAAAAAAAATAGGTTTGACTTGGTGTGTCTCAATCCAGCACCACTTGTCTGGTATCAAGTACACTATCATCTCAGCGAATTAGGTACCTTATAAAATTTGGAGAATAAAAGAAGTGTTTAAAAAAAAATAACTTACGCGAATATGCCTATTTTTTCAAATTATTTTTTTACCCAAAATTAGCCAGTTTCATTGCTAAACAACAAAGATTTCTATAAAATATTTAAGTCCTGAAAAAGTTTATTATAGAAATTTATTTTTGGAATAGATTCTACAGTAGATAGGAGTCTAAATCTAGATCTAGAATAGATCTTAGCGACGTAGCGTCTACGTCTAGTTTTTGTGAAGATTTAGATCTAGATCTAGTCTAGATCTAGAATCTCTAGATCTAGAATCAAAATAGATAAAATAATGTTTTTAAGTTTAGGCCGAGAAAATCGTATTGTTTACATTTCATAGCGTACATAGCTCTATATCATATTTGAATGAAATAGTTCATTTCTTTTTATTCTAAACTCGGAGGATGACGTCATCAGTTTCGTGCTCTTTTAAAGTAAACAATAAGCGACGTCATTGTTAAATGCGTTCTTGTCCCAGATATAAGATCTTTTCCGGTTGCATAATTAATACTGTTTCTCTACATTCAAATACGCCTTTATTTTTATTTTTCTTCTTTTAAATAAAATTGTGGTTATACATTTAAAACATCTAACATATTATTTTCAACAAAAGTCCGTATAAAGTTCTTCATATATCGCTGCAGATTCTGATGTGATGTCCGGCGAATTTTTTTTTCGGACAGACAGAGAGAGAGAGAGAGAGAAGTGCGCACGTGGGCCATTACATATTAGGATGGTCACGTATCATTACATTAGATTATATTGTATTGTTTGTATAAAATTCCTTTCTGTTATAGTAGCTCCTTATTGCCCATTATTTTAACTGTAATGATATGCTCTGGGGTTGTTTTTTTTTTTTGTTGTTTTTTTTTTGTTTGTTTGTTTTTTTGGGTGGGGGGGATGATGGAGAAAAAGGGTGTTTATTTTTATTTAATTATATTTTTTTGGTGGTTGATATGTTTTTCCTTAACATTTCAACCTTTCAACGTACGTGTTAAATGTACGTGTTGAATTGGAAATTATCGGTAACTCAAAACACGAGTTTTACTCGAAGATACTTAAAAATTAGAACTCCGACAACGTAAACATTTTGCCTTCAACAAGCGCATTATTATTTTGCTAGCTAACGTGTAAGTAGTACTGAAAAAAAAGTAGAATTAATTCTTTGAGCTAACAAATAGTCAAGCAATTTTATAAATTCCATCAACTTATTTAAGCTTTGGGGACGGCGTGGTCTAGCGGTAGAGAGCTAGACTGCTAACCCGAAGCAGCTCAACTCTACTTCATCTGCCCTATGTGTCTTGGACACGAACGGAAAATGATGGTGTTATAAGCCTTATACTGCTAAACATTAATGATACTACATGCAAATACTACATCTAGAGCAGACACATATACAAATGTCTGGGTAATAAGTATATCATTAGCGAATTTTTTTTATCTAGCCCATTTTTTTTTTACATATTCAGTGATTTTTCAAGCATCTCTTGGCGTCTACCGCCCCCCCCCCCTCCCCCCGAGAACAAAATAGAATTTATATATAAAAAAAATATATACGTTTTTCAGTGTCCTCCCCTGAATGTTTCCACTGAGAGTGGAATTTATTCTACTTTTGGTTTTTCAAAAGCCTATAACTTGGGTACTGTTTCAGATAGATAGACGAAATTTTACATATAATTCTCTGCCTTCTGTGAAATTTTTAGTAATTTCCGGTGACCGGAAGTAGTACTTTACGCTATTTCCGATTTCTCAAAAAAACAAAACACATGAATTTATAAAGTATTAATATTAAGCACTATTATACACGCTGTTCACTTGGTGCGCTATTCTTATTTGTACGAGATTCTATTCTATTTTAAAACGTTTAAGTATGTAAAAATTAATGAAAAAGCATGTCTATATCCCGTGTTGCCATCCCCCGTAGTGTTATAATAGTATATTCGAGAAAGTTTAGGGGAGATCACTCTCGCTTTATTTAAAGCTCGCATTGAAATTCGGTTAGACAAGAGAGCAGTTAGTTAACCACGTGACAAGCAGACATGATCGAAGGAATTTTTCAACAGATTTTTGTGTGCGGTGATTTGTGGGTGGGGAGGGAGGGGGTGGGGGTGTTGCACAGGTAGAGCCGCCTGGTGTAAATATTTACATCGGGTTGTTGGTTTGATCGTCTGTTCTCTTGCTGGTTGGATGGGTGGGTGATCGCCCCTTGTTCACTTGAACTTCACACAGAAAAACGCCGCTTCACATTTTTTTAGGGGGTCTATATCAACATAAGGGTCTTTATTTGAAAAGATCTACGTTATAAATTATAAACGATGGTCTTTTATTTGAAAAGACCCACATATAAATAATTGGAAATGTGATTTTTATTTTTAATAGCCTCCATCAAAATTATACAAAAGTGAGGGGTGGGGGGTTCTTTATTTTAAGTGATCTACATTGATATTAAGAAATGGGTATTTTTAATTTAAAGATCAGCATCAAAATTTAGAAGGAGGTCATTTTATTTTACAACAATATTTATATCTACATCAGATATTTATATTTATATAACGAAAACCAATATATGTGCATTTGTAATGTTTTCCAAGATTATGATTTATATTCTTCTATAGCGTCATCTGGATGTAGACATATATCTTGTTTACAAGTCGGAAAATTAAACACTTACTTTTAAATGTAGGAGATTATTTACATTTTAGACTGCTGTGGCGTATTGAAACCATCAGGCGATTTGAAAATATTTTTCATCTTAATGTTCTTGTGTGGTGTTTGGCAAGCTGAGTGTATGCCACAGTGACGTCAATTACTCTCGAAGCCGACGCTTCTGCGTAGGAAACCATTTATTTTTCTCAGCAACGAGCGTGCTAATCACTGCTGACATAAGTCTTGACAGTAAGGTTTGAGGGCGGGGGTGTGGAGTGGGGGGGGGGGGGGAGATTGTTAGCAACAAGTGAGACTGACGATCTAAAGTTCAAACACATCCAGTCGAAGTTAGATCGCATTATATTTTATCCTGCCCTAAACCGCCCTAAGTCTCTAAACCCACGTTCACTCCTCACCCTTGCATAACCCCCATCCCTTTAAACAACCCAAACCCGTCCTACACCCTTGACCTTTTCTAGCCCCCAACCCTTCCTAACCCCTACCTCTTCCTGACCCCTAATCTTTCCTAATCCAAAACTCATTTTACATCCCTAACCCTTTCCAGCCTCAAATCCTTACCAACCCCTAACCCTTCCTACACCCCGAACCCTTCTTACACTCCAAACCCCTCCTACACCCCAAATCCTTCCTACACCTCAACCCTCACTACACTCCAACCCACCCTAGTTTTATTTTCTAACTGTTGGCGAACGTAACGAAATACGATATTTTACACATGGTTCATATCATATCAATATTAAAGCTTTCTTATATTCTATCGAGCGAGTACATTGGTTGAAATATGACCTACACGTGACCCGGAAGTACTTCTATTTTAATACCGGATGTATCGCAAACATATGGATTTCGAGCATGCTAATTAAAATTTTAATTTAGAAATTTTCTTTGTAAGAGAAGAAAATTCGTATCATGTAGCTGAGCAAGAAGATGAAGAGTGGAAAGGGGGGGGGGGGGGAATCGGATTGTAGGGGTTATATAACACGATGAAACACCTGGGGTTGCCTAATGTTTTAGACACCTGTGGCTTTTGTTGGACAAAAGAGGCAAGTGATGATCTGGTGGGCGTGTTAGTTCGTAAAAAAATTTACATTTTCGTTTTAATTTTCTATCAACACACAAACACACAAACATACACACACACACAGACACACACACACACACACACATATATATATATATATATATATATATATATATATATATATATATATATATATATATATATATATATATATATATATATATATATATATATATATATCTTATTTTAATAATTTATGATTACACTTCATTAAAAAAATCGAAAATCCTAGAAGGTATTTGAAAAGTAAGCGCATGATATGTTATACTGTTATGTAAGCTAATCTTTATAGCACAAGAAGCTAGGCAGGTGGGGGCGGGGCGGGGGAGGGGGGCTTTGATGAAGCAGGTGTGGGTGAGTAGGGTGGTAAACAAGTATTTACTCACGTGAGAAACAAAGTGGGTGTCGGTTAGTTTAAAGCTTTACCGGTTAGGTTAAATCTTCGATCTGTTTCGATTGACTTGTATGCAGAAAGCTAGGAGTTGATTTCGTTTTCATTTGTTGTTAAGTTTGACAATAGTAGCCAATTTAATCTGATAATACATTGTTGTTGTTTTTTTAATCTACAAGCTTCATTAGTAAGAGTAAAAGACTACTGATCGCAAAATGAATTGAAAAGATTTCTGAAGCAACCACCTATTTTACTTTATCTATAACGAGCCGACCCGCGGCATATCATATGCCGCTATTTAGTTGTTTTATTTTCTACTTTTCAGTAATTCATAATTTGTGAATTCGACAGTACCAATGCTGCCACTGAAAATATTTGCTTTAAAACACTATCAGTAGGTCGTTAAGAACGATACTAACCCCACCCTCCTTTCCCCCAACCCTACACCCCCCCCCCCCCCCCCGTGAAAGCAGCCTCCTCTTAGTTACCTCCCCTAAGTTTAAAATCGTTTCAAACTAAGTTATCTGCCCCTAATAGCCGTCACTAAACCCGGCTCTACGAATGTAAACATTTAGCGTGAACCACAGCTCACCAGACCATGTAGGGGTGGGGTGGTAGGGAGCGCGCTTACAGCTTGTTTTCTAGCGTCTCCCAGAAGAGAATCTAATATATAAAGCTCAGTTCTGTATGTGTAAAAATACATGTTTGTCGTTGACATACTTCAATGGATTAAAGTGTTAGATAATTAAAGTCCTTTTGGTCTAAATTTATGAGTTAAAAAATTAATATTGAAAGTTTTGGGAAATAATTTTCCTTTATCAAACTGAAAGTAATAATTGTCGGCATGTTCATTAAACACAAGTTTTAAAAAAATATCTTCTTTTACAAAAATTCTAATTATGTCTTTATTTAGTCCTATAGCACTTACTTCCCTTTGATAAATTAGGAAAACACAATTACTTCCCTTTCTAAAACCATTGCATTAGTGGAAAAGAATTTACTTTTTATTACTTTGTTTTGGTGTTGGGAAAAAAAAATAATTACATAATTAGCGGGGATTGATCAAGGGCAAATGTTGTAGGTATTTTACGGATAAGCTTGGAGTATTATAATTGTTCAATAAATTGAAACAGGCGCGTTCGTTTAAGTGAGTGCAAAAGACTATGAATAAGTTGGGGTACTATAGTCGTTCATTAAGCTAAAACAGGTGATTCCGCCCCGGGCGTTTATGTTCGCGTTAGTGTTTTCTTTGTGTTTAGGTGGGTTTGCGTTAGTGGTTGCGTTTTGATTTGGTTCGTTTTTGTTCTTTCTTTTTTCGTTTTTGTTTGTGTTTTTTTGTTTGGGTTTGTATTTGTGTTTTTGGTTGGTTTTGCGTTTGAATTTGGTTTGTTTTCGTTTGCTTTTTCGTTGTTGTTTTTTTGTGTTGGTATTGGTGTTTGTGGTTGTGGTTGGGTTTGTTGTTAGGTTTTTGTTTTCGTTTGTATTTGTAATTGTGTTAGCGTTATGTTTGCGTTTTGTTGTTTTGGTTTTGGTTGGTTGTGGTTTGGGTGGGCAATGCCGGGTTTATGATGATTACTAAACACACAGGTAATGGTCTTTAACAGAAAGGTTTTTCACAGAAGCCAGAGCAGGGCCCGGCCGGGACGGCTAGTTATATATATAGATAGCTAAGCAAATATTGTTTGTTTTAATTATTTTCGTGCATTTAAAAGCTAATTATTATGTTTTATTTTACTTTACAAAACAATTTATTTTTAAATTTCATTTTTTATTCAGCTGGACTATCACGATCTTGAATGCAAGGAATACGAGAAGCATTTTTTTTTATGATAACCCGTTTTGTTTATTTTTAAATATACGAATGTAAGGATGAAAGTGTGGGTGGCTGGTTGAGACGCCGAGTCTGTTCGTGAAATGTTTATTTGTATGAGTGAGGTCTGATCAAAAGCATAAAAATAATCTTCGCTCACCCAACTACCTCACCCCCTCACGATGCAAGAAACTTACATCTAAGTGGAGCTCACACGAGTTATAGAACGTCTGGGTTATGTTGGCTCGCTGTATAGCGTCATAAGCAAATGATTTGATGTAGGGAAGTATGGTGTAGGGTTGTGTACATTAAATGATTTGATGTAGTGAAGTATGGTGTAGGGTTGTGTACATCAAATGATTTGATGTAGGGAAGTATGGTGTACGACTGTGTACATTAAATGATTTGATGTAGGGAAGTATGGTGTACGATTGTGTACATCAAATGATTTGATGTAGGGAAGTATGGTGTACGATTGTGTACATCAAATGATTTGATGTAGGGAAGTATGGTGTACGATTGTGTACATCAAATGATTTGATGTAGGAAAGTATGGTGTACGATTGTGTACATCAAATGATTTGATGTAGTGAAGTATGGTGTCGGGTTGTGTACATTAAATGATTTGATGTGGTGAAGTATGGTGTGGGGGTTGTGTACATTAAATGATTTGATGTAGTGAAGTATGGTGTCGGGTTGTGTACATTAAATGATTTGATGTAGTGAAGTATGGTGTGGGGTTGTGTACATTAAATGATTTGATGTAGTGAAGTATGGTGTGGGGTTGTGTACATTAAATGATTTGATGTAGTGAAGTATGGTGTCGGGTTGTGTACATTAAATGATTTGATGTAGTGAAGTATGGTGTGGGGTTGTGTACATTAAATGATTTGATGTAGTGAAGTATGGTGTACGATTGTGTACATCAAATGATTTGATGTAGGGAAGTATGGTGTACGATTGTGTACATCAAATGATTTGATGTAGGGAAGTATGGTGTACGATTGTGTACATCAAATGATTTGATGTCGGGAAGTATGGTGTACGATTGTGTACATCAAATGATTTGATGTAGGGAAGTATGGTGTACGATTGTGTACATCAAATGATTTGATGTAGGGAAGTATGGTGTACGATTGTGTACATCAAATGATTTGATGTAGGGAAGTATGGTGTACGATTGTGTACATCAAATGATTTGATGTAGGGAAGTATGGTGTACGATTGTGTACATCAAATGATTTGATGTAGGGAAGTATGGTGTACGATTGTGTACATTAAATGATTTGATGTAGGGAAGTATGGTGTAGGGTTGGATACATCAAATGATTTGATGTCGGGAAGTATGGTGTAGGGTTGTGTACATCAAATGATTTGATGTAGCGAGACGAAGTATGGTGTAGGGTAGCACTTCCAGCATTAGGGGCGGAAACACGATTTTTTGCCCCCCCCCCCCTCCCCCTACCAGCGTGATTTTTTATATGGGGGTTGTAGAAGGGTAGGCTATTTTAGAGTTTTGTTTAAGAAAAAAAAAACTCCAGTAAAAAAAAGTTTTATGATTATGCAGGTCTTTTTCGTTCTGTTTAATAATTATGATTAAATTCTAATTTTTATTGTTATAATATTGTATAACATCTTTTTAAACGGAAACCCAGTCTTATTAATGTTTGGTTCTTCTTATAGAATGTTATGCTAGGGGGGGGGGGATTGTCAAGGGGAATTGTGTGCAGGGTGGTTTATGTCTTGCGCACTTTGCTGATCCCCTTGGGGACTGGGGAGGGAGGTGGATGTGGGTTGGTGGTCGAATTCCCGAGTTCTCTTCTCTTAATAATCAAATAATCATTTTTACAAGGCTGATTTTGTATCTGACCCCCCCGTCCCACGTCCCCTCCCCAACCTCATCGCCGTAATTAAGAAATTTTGTCATGGGTGTACCGGCCTTTACTCCATGAGACGCCATTGTATTCGTAATAGGACAAAATCTGAACAAACTATTCTCGTCCAAATCGCATCTGTGGTATTAAGAAAGGGGAGGTAAGTGCACTGGATGAACCATACAAAAGAGCGGAAATACGGTTCGTTGTTTAAAACTCAGGAAATAATTTTTTTTTTCGTTTATTTTTATTTATGTATTTATTTTTTTGTTGGAAAATTCAATATCAAAATTAGAGAAAAATATTTTTTTTTTGCTTTAAAACAAACATTGAAACACAGAAATTGGACAGTAATAACTATATTTTTTCTAAATATAAGGAAAAATTTTGAAATATAAACACGGCGTGTTATTATAGACCTAATTATTCTTTAAAAAACCATTATCTTGTGATTAAGCATATTTTACAAGCTTTAATTAGCCTGTGGGTGGGCGGTGGGTGGGTTTGTGTAGGGGGGTGAGTTTGTGGGTGGGCTTTTTGGGTTTGTTGGTGGGTTTGTGTAGGGGGGTGAGTTTGTGGGTGGGCTTTTTGGGTTTGTTGGTGGGTTTGTGTAGGTTTGTGGATGGGTGTGTGGGTGAGTTTGTGGATGGGTGGGTTTGAAAGTGGTGGAGTGTGTGGGAGTCGGTACATCTAACACTTGAGTTAGTTAAAAAAAAACTACAAACACAGTAAATTTTTTAAAAATCCTGTGTCGCCTCTACTACATGTGACGTCACCTACCTGTATAGTCACCTACCTGTGCCATCACCTACCTGTGACATCACCTACATGTATAGTCACCTACCTGTATAGTCACCTACCTGTATAGTCACCTACCTGTGCCGTCATCTACCTGTATAGTCACATACCTGTATAGTCACCTACCTGTGCCATCACCTACCTGTATAGTCACCTACCTGTATAGTAACCTACCTGTATAGTCACCTACCTGTATAGTCACCTACCTGTATAGTCACCTACCTGTGCCATCACCTACCTGTGCCATCACCTACCCGTGTCGTCACCTACCCGTGACGTCACCTACCTGTGCCATCACCTACCTGTGCCATCACCTACCTGTGCCATCACCTACCTGTGCCATCACCTACCTGTGCCATCACCTACCTGTGCCGTCACCTACCCGTGACGTCACCTACCCGTGACGTCACCTACCTATCCCAGAAAGAATCTGGCGCCACCCCTGGCTGGCAGCTAATTTGTTGGCTTTTAGTCTCCGCCTGCCACGGGCAATCATCGTCTGCAGGTTTGAATTAACGGAACATTCTCGAAGATCTGCTGCCATTCTAAACGCATTCATCTGCCCCGTCCCTAAACTCTACTTTAAAAATTATCTCGTGCTAAAGTGTGTTAAGTTACGGTTTACTTTTTTTTTTTATTTATCAATGCATATGGTTTGGTTTTAGGTTAGGCTTGGAATCGGGATTAGCATTAAGGTTAGAAATACTTTAAAAATTAGGCTTGGTTTCAAAATTAAGATTTTGTTTATGGTTAGTTTTAATATTGAGGTCACAGAAACAGATGAACTCTACTTCACCTGCCGCGCGGACCGTCAGATTCGCAAGGGCACTATACTCACATACTAATTCTAATATTAACTTTGAGCAATGATGTAATATCCTTATCAGGTTAACATATACTAGTAGGTCAAGAGCTATATTTAACGTTAAGGCTTCGGCTTTAGGCTAAGATAAGGATTAAATCGAGGATGAGGATTAAGGATAGTTTGAATTGGCCACACAACGGGATATAGTTACAGTGCATATCGTGTTGACGGGCGCACCTACCAGTTACCTTCTTTGTCTTATATCTAATCAAGCTTCCATCACACTCCTACTTTAAAGTTTTTGTGGTAAAGATTGTTCAGAAAAAAATATACACCCATTTACATTATAAATGTAACTCCACTATTCCACACGCCATACCTCACCCATAGGTGAACTACAGTGATACATTCTTTTAAGAAACTTAACACCCCCCTGCCTAAAAGCGTTCTACGTTATATATTTTTTATCCGAAAAAGATTTTCTCGTGCTGAATTTAATTAATTTTTTTGTTTCGTTTTAGAACCCACGCAGGTTTAGATTTTTTATAGAAACACAGAAATCTAAAAAATATTTCTAGCACTTCCAGCAGATAATGTTGGTGGGGGTGGGGGTGGGGGGTTGGGGGTGTAGGAGGTAAATTGATAAATTTGACACATGCATATAAAATATTACAAACGGCTGAGACATCCAGCGCGAAGGCGAGGAAAGAAACTTTGTTTCGTTGTGAAACTTTTACAACTAGATGAATCTAACACATCGTATAGATCCCTGCACATCCAGTGGTTATTAACTGGATAGATTTTTATTTCCTTGAAGCATTTGCGTACATCATCACTACGAGAAGTAAGTTGCAATTTTTGTAAATTGAATTTCAGGACTTCATAGATAACTATCTTAAACTCGTTAACTGTATAACGTCACTAATAAAGTCTTCATGCGTATATCTATCTTGTCTTTGATTACCTGTTTCAGTTTTTCCAAACTAATTATTTCAAGTTAAAAGTCTTGGCATACACAAGCGCTCTGAAACTACACCTCAGAACCCACTTAAGGCGATTAGATTTTTTTTGGTCAAAGGAAACTCTTTAGAAAAAAAAATCATAACTTGTTATTAAATTGAAAATGTGAAAATGTTATGTAATATTTATTATTATTATTATTACTTTTTTACAGAAGAAGAAAGAGATAGTTCTCTATCATCTTTTTTCTCGTTCGTGCCAAAGATACAGGACACAGGTGAAGTAGAGTTCATCTGTTTCAAGGACCCCGACATACAGGGGGGATAGTATGTTTAGCTTTAATTTTTACAAATATAATTGTTATTTTATCGTTTGCCATATTTGTTTTGAAGATTTCTTTAAAAATTTAATATGATTGTATAGACGTTTTAAGGCTATTTAAGATTAAATGTTAGGACCTATCGTCAGGGTTTAGGACAAAATTTTAGGACCTAATCTCGTGGCATAGCACCAAATGTTAGGACCTAACGTTAGGACCTAGGACTAAATTTTAGGATCTAATGTCAGGAGCTAGCACTAATGCTAGGACCTAACGTTTAATCAAAACTTACAACAAATTGTATCAGCCATCACGAAAAGTGAACTAAAAGTAAACTTTTTTTTTTAAGGTGAAAAAAGAAATTATCCTTAAAGTTCACCCGTAGGTTGCCTCAGTTTTTTATGCACGGTAACAAACATAAAATGTGAATCAACACCTTTCAAAAACTTGAACCAAAATACCGGAACTAAAAAAAAATATATTGCCTGTCTTAAGATTTCACGCATCGTAATAAATGTATGTCGGTAAATAGTTGCTCGTTTGGTGACCTTGAAATATTTGAATGTTTGAATATAGAGGTTAGAAAGGAGGGGTGGGTGGGTAGGTGATGTGGAATGTGGTGGTTTTCGTGTGTTAGTTAGGTAGAGGTTGTTTTATAGAGGTGGTATGGAGAAGCGAGGTAGGTAGGGGGGCTGCTAAAGTAGATGGAGGGGGGGGGGCTACTAAAGTAGGTGATTGTGGGTGGGGGGGGGGGGGGTTGTGAGTGATATGTGCGAAGTTGAGAATGGTTGGTGAGGTTGAGTGTGGATTGGTTGGGTTGAGGTGGATGTGGGTGTGGGTGTGAAGAGACGTGGTTTGTTACAAGAGATAAGCTAAACAGATGTGGTATAATGAGATAGATGTGGTGAGGTAATGATGATTGAATATAGCGAGATTGTGTGATGCTGAGATAGGTGTGGTATGATGAGGTAGATGTGATAATGTAAAGATGTATGAATATAGCGAGATGGTTGTGATGCTGTGATAGGTGTGGTATGGTGAGGTAGATGTGATAATGTAAAGATGTATGAATATAGCGAGATGGTTGTGATGCTGTGATAGGTGTGGTATGGTGAGGTAGATGAGGTAAGAGCTTGTTTAGACATGCGTAGCAGCTTGGTCTGGGATAGCGAGGGGTCACTCCTCACAACTGCCACATTAACATCTAATCTACTTCAACTACCCCCGCGTATAATTAAATCTAATCTTAAGAGCCCGCGAGGGGGTCATGTTACCATAACCTGGCTATATGAAGGTCACATATATTTTTCGCCCCCCCCCCCCCTCCATCCTCCCCTCCCTTGTGATTACAACAAACAGCAATAGAAGAATCGTGATTTTTACCTGTATTCCCCTGTCCCGAAGGAGATAGGATGATGCAATCGTGTACCTGTAAGGGTACATTTGCAACATCGCATTTACACCTCCAGCAGTTGTTTGCGCATGTGCGAAGATGCGTCACCGGAAGACGTCACGCGAACGGCCCCGGAGCAAAACTTAAACTGCTAAAACTGGAGAGTTGTATAAGATTAAACTAATTGAAAACCTAAATCTGGACTCGTTTCGTTTTACCGGATCAAAACAATGGGAGGAATTTAGAGTCAGGGGGGATGAAATTTTGGTGGTAACAATTTAAACAAGACACCGGGTTGAAAGATTTGTTTACGGTCAATTGTCATGTCAGGAACTTTATCGCTCTTGAGGTTCAAAAACTGTTCTGATAAAACACCGAGGGGGATGCGAGGGCGTTAAGTGTGTTCTGGAATCTGAGGTGTTCTTCAGCTATCTTGAGAATCCATGCCAGATGGGGGGATGAGGCTATGGCAGTAAGCACGTGTCGCATTGTTTAGATATGCGCGCTATTTCCGGCTGCGCGGTCACCGATATAGAAGGGAATTGTGAGTCAAAGGTCCATTTTTTTTCTTCAAGGTGAGTGGTATTGTTGATGTTGATTGCACTTAGGATGAGTAACTCAGTTCAACCGGTTGATCACGTACGAGGTCAGGGGAATTTTAACACAATAGGGGACGGCGTGGTCGAGCGGTAGAGCGCTAGACTGCTAACCCGAAAGCCTCGAGTTCGAATCTGTGCACAAGTCAGTATAACGTAACAGCTCTGATGATAAGTAGGCCTACCATTCACGTTAGGGAAAGTAAATGCGGCTGGGCTTAGCGCTGACCACACTATCCCTTCTTTTTCCGAGGTCAAAGAAAAAGATAAACTCTACTTTTCCTTGCCCATTGGATCGTCAGCTTCGAAAAAGGAACTTTACTTTTAGTGAGCTTTCGTACGTACAATCAACTTTATATTCAACGCTCCGCTCCCCTCTACACACTCGCTCCATCTCTCTCTCTCTCTCACTCTCTCTCTCTGTAAATATATATATATATATATATATATATATATATATATATATATATATATATATATATATATATATATATATATATATATATATATATATATATATATATATATATATATATATATATATATATATATATATATATTATATTATATGTAACGAGCGAACAGTTACCCTGCTCGCAACGCCACATGTTACGAGACTATTTGCCTGTAGTGCCAAATGTAACGAGTTTAACCACTCATGCTACACAACATCGACTACAGTAGAAATACTCGAAGATGCAGGTTCGCTATTGATCCTTTTATTACATGAATCAAGAAATGCTTCAAAATAACACAATGAATCAACAGGAATGCTTCACAATAATAGTCTGAATCAACTGACCCCTAACAGTCCTCACTAGGCTTCATATAACTGAATCCACATGTCTATTGTCCTTCTTAACACAATATAACCAACTTGATATGTCACACAGACTGACTGATCTAAAGCGAGCGATGAAGAGAGCGAGCGATCGAAAAGGGAAGAGGGCGAGTTCAGCCGTCCCCTCCTATTTATCCCTTGTATTCGTACTCGTATTCGTACTTGTATTCCTCCGTAATCGATACTTGTACTCGATGTCTCCGACTACTAGTTGCGCAGTTCTAACGTACAGTCCGTTTAATAAACATCTGCATCCTATCAATCAAAGTTGACAGGCCGTCTGAATCCCCTCGTACCGTTTCCCAAAATAGCACGCGTTGGCTTTGAGATTGTTATCATTCCGATCTAATAAGCCACCTGCTATCAGTTGCATCAGACTGTAATACTGCGTCGCGGCTTATCGTTCGTTATCAGTTGCATCAGATTGTAACTAGTAGCTAGGCCTACCCTAGTTACATCCACCCCTGCCTTTTTTTGTGTGTTTTCAACCACAAACAACGCCTGGCAGGTGCACTCCTCCAAAGTCAATCGCACAATCGTAAAAAAAATTTTTATTGTTCCACTCACTGTCCACGTCGTCCCATTCGTATACGATTGACAGTTATACCTATTTCACATATCAACTGTGTCTACATCATCTTCCTGAGACACAAAACAGTTCTAGAATTCACATCCACCCTTTTCGTTTGGTGCCTTCACCAGTTCACTTTTATAGCTTTTTGAACCGTCTGTTCTCATACCAGCGCGACCATGAAAGAATTGATGGTTGCTGACAAAAAATTTCGTCTTCCTTCTGTTCCTCAAACTTCTCCGCGGACTACTTATCTGATGGTCTACTGTCTCTCTGCTTCTGGAAGGAACGGGATCCTCTTTGTTGCCGTTATCCTCCACTTGTGTATCGCGGTTGTTCTGTTGATGGTGATATGGTTCCGGGATGGGTATGTGAATTTCCGTTATAGTTTCCGGTTCCCTAATTGTCTTGGATTTCCTTGTGTGTAACTGCTCTTCTTGCCTACTCCAATATTTCTTTAATTGAGCAATATTCGCCCACCGATCCGGTTTGGCGTGATCGATGGGTCTTATCTTAAAGGGGCCACCTGCTACTTTAGGCATCTCCACGACTTGCCATATCTCCTGTCCCCAGAGATCGTGGATTTTGTTTCTGCCTAACTGGTGGCTACGCAGTAATACCCTGTCATTCAGTTTGAGTGGCGGGTCCTTTGTCTGTACCGGCGGTTCCCTTCGCCGTGCTTCATGTTCTAGTCTTTCCTGTACTACCCTGTACATTTCTCTAATTCTTCTCATATGTTCATTCACATATTCCAGTGCGGTGTATGAGCCAGTCATACTCTCCCTTTTTCCTAGGAACAAATCAAGAGGGAGTCGAGCCTCCCGTCCGAACAGCAACATGTGTGGCGCAAAGCCGGTTGTGGCATGGGGGGTGCAGTTGTATAGATATACCAACTCTGGGAGAAAATCAGGCCAACGTTTTTTCTGTTCAGGTTCTAGGGTACGCAGCAAATCATGCATGCTACGGTTGAACCGTTCACACTGTCCGTTTCCTTTCGGATTAAATGTGGTTGTTCTAGATTTGTTGATCCCGTAGTGGCTGCACAGTTGGTTAATTACTTCTGACTCGAAAGCCCTTCCTTGGTCAGAGTGTAATTGTCTTGGTATGCCATATTTGATGAACCAATGTTCTATTAAGACCTTTGCCACTGTTTTGGCAGTCTGATCTCGTGTGGGCACCGCCACAGTCCATTTGGTGAAAACATCAGTCATTACCAACACATGTTCCGTCCCATCCGATGATTGCTCCAACGACGTAAAGTCCATAGCCACAATCTCTAGTGGTTTTGTCGCTAGTAGGTGTCCTGATGGCTGTCTCATTTTGACAACTGGCATTTTCGCATGCTGACACCTCACACAAGCCTCACAATGGCGTTTGACCTCCATTTCCATATTGGGCCAGTAACACCTCCGTCGTAAAATTTTGTGCGTCCTGTCCTGACCCTGGTGTCCTGCCCTGTCATGTGCCAACCTTAGCACTTCTTCTCGTAATTGTCCAGGCACCACCACCTGGTGTATTGTCCCATCAATTTGGTCATGAATTCTCCGCATGAGAACACCATCCTCTATACTGAGACGGTCCCACTGACTCAGTATTTTCTTTGTTTCTCGACCAAATTGTTCTCTTTCCCTTCTTCCTGGGAATTTTTGTTCCTGGACGTATTTCAATAGCGGTTGTAAGCCACTATCCGTTCTCTGGGCATCTCTTATCTTTTTGTGATTAAGGCAATTAAAATCACTACTGTCCATATGTCCGGGCTCTGTGGATATGTGCTCCACCCCGGTCTGCCCGTTTTGCATCACTTGTACCCCATGAGGGATATCTGTTGACGCTCTGACCTCACATATTCCTGTCAGCGTTTCTTCCCCATCACCCGGTCTCTCGTAAGGATTCCTTGATAAGGCGTCCGCATTGCCATTGGACCGCCCCGGGCGATGTTTTCTCTCTAGGTCAACGAGTGCCAATTCTGCTGCCCATCGCTGTTCGATGGATCCCAGCCTTGCTGTACTTTGAAGTTCTTTTTCAATATCGGATAATTTCTCTTCAAGTCTTGTTTGAGACTCTTTCATTTCTTCTAGTTTGCCAACACTGTTCTGTTGTCTACTATTTTTATTTACTTCTTCCGATAACAGACACTCTAAAGATGAACATTTCTCCTGTGCTTTTAATTTGCATGACCTTTCCCTATCCAGTTTCCTGGTTAACATTGAGATCTCATTCTTAAGTCTACCAATTTCCTTCTTATCATCATTTTTCTCTACCAACAAATTGTTCACTTGAAACTTTTCAACATCCCAGTTCATTTCACAGTTCATTTTTTCCATTAGTTGTGTTTTGCCTTTCTTTTTCTCCTTACTGTGTTTCTTTGTCATTTTGTTTACTAAGTCATTACCTCGCCGCTCTGTAGCCTTGACCTGCCGTACAGAGGGCGATCGTTTCACCGGACAGTACCGTGCCATATGTCCGGGTTGTGAACAGGACAAGCAAATTGGTCGACCGTCGGCCGTCCATTGGAGTGATGGCTTGGCAGGACGCGGCCGTCCAACCCGTCTCTGTTTTGTCCCGTTTTTGCCCTGATTCTCAGCTGTTGACCTGCTTTCTAACCTCTCCAATCGTTGGTCAACCTTAACCAGGTGGGCCAACAGTTGAGCCATCATGGTCTCCATCGTGTCGGCCCCTGTGGGTGGGGATTGTCTCTGTTCAGGCACAGAGACTTTGTCCACCGAACAGTTCGATTGGTCCTCATCCTCGGACCTGCGGATCGCTGAGTTCCTGACCTGAAGGAAGGTCAACTGCGGGTCTTTGTGGACCTCCTCTTTCAACTCTCTTCTTAGGATCGGGGTTGCTAGCCCCTCGATGAAATGGTCCCTCAGTAGGCGCACATCAATGTCAGGTGTTTTGACCTTTACCGAATCAAAGGCCCTGTTCATCCGGTGTGAGTACTCCATCACACTCTCCGCCATTCTCTGCCTTAAGCCTACGAACCCTGCCAGCAGTTGCGATCCCGACCGTCTCTCCCCAAAGGTCTCCATAATCAGATCCAGCACCTTATCTGGATCTGATTGGATGGTTTTATCGTGGCATTTGACCTCTGCCCTAACCGTCTCTCCTATACTGCCCATCAGCAGTCTTAATCTTTCCTCTGGTGACATGCCTCTCGAGGCCCAGGCCGCTTTGACCTCTTCACTGAACCTGTTGGTTAAAGTTGGATCACCGTCCCCGTAAAATTTGTTAATGTGGGACTCTCTGGGTAGGACCACTATATGGGTCTGCTTCTCGTCCAGAGTAGACATTGTATTCCGTAAGTAAAACAAAAGAGTTCTTTCTTACCGTGTGTGTATGAAAAAATTTTCCTCGTTCCTCAATTTTCACAGTTCCTGAATGTCCGAATTCACACACACACTAAACACAGTTATGCACAAGGTTGACTATGGGTGCCTAAAGCGGCAAGTCTAGTTGAATTCATCCTGTCCGACGACGCCAATTGTAACGAGCGAACAGTTACCCTGCTCGCAACGCCACATGTTACGAGACTATTTGCCTGTAGTGCCAAATGTAACGAGTTTAACCACTCATGCTACACAACATCGACTACAGTAGAAATACTCGAAGATGCAGGTTCGCTATTGATCCTTTTATTACATGAATCAAGAAATGCTTCAAAATAACACAATGAATCAACAGGAATGCTTCACAATAATAGTCTGAATCAACTGACCCCTAACAGTCCTCACTAGGCTTCATATAACTGAATCCACATGTCTATTGTCCTTCTTAACACAATATAACCAACTTGATATGTCACACAGACTGACTGATCTAAAGCGAGCGATGAAGAGAGCGAGCGATCGAAAAGGGAAGAGGGCGAGTTCAGCCGTCCCCTCCTATTTATCCCTTGTATTCGTACTCGTATTCGTACTTGTATTCCTCCGTAATCGATACTTGTACTCGATGTCTCCGACTACTAGTTGCGCAGTTCTAACGTACAGTCCGTTTAATAAACATCTGCATCCTATCAATCAAAGTTGACAGGCCGTCTGAATCCCCTCGTACCGTTTCCCAAAATAGCACGCGTTGGCTTTGAGATTGTTATCATTCCGATCTAATAAGCCACCTGCTATCAGTTGCATCAGACTGTAATACTGCGTCGCGGCTTATCGTTCGTTATCAGTTGCATCAGATTGTAACTAGTAGCTAGGCCTACCCTAGTTACATATATATTATATATATCCTCCTACTATATATCACACTCTCCCGTATATACCTGATCATCCCCTATATATTCAACCCTCTCATGTAAATCCAACCATCGCATTATTCCCGCTCGAAGATTGAATTAAAGCACGTGGCTCTACTCGTCTGCTAGTCCTGCCTGATCTTACCTGTTCCCGCCCCATGAGATTTGTCACGTGATGAGGTTTTTCATCAGGAATCACCAGCAGACGCGGTTTGATTTCTTGAAGCAGACCATAGTGGATTAGTTTCAAGTGAGTATTTCGGATCAGACTTGTTTGTTGTGTACTAATCCAAACTTTAACGTGTTCTACTAAGGTATATAGAACTATTTACCTCCAGGTATTGTATTATACTAAGTAAAACACGTGTAGTTATGCTCTAACTCTAAAACTAAAACGTAACCTGAAAACTTTCTAGCAGCGATAGTAGTTTCAGTTGACCGTACATAAAACACTTCGTAAAAACGTGTCGGTTTTTTTCCGTAATTTTATTTTCATATTTGTGATTCGTTGTTTTTCGTTTGTTAATATTTGTTAGTCGGTGTTTTCCGTCACTATTTGTGATTCAATGTTTTCCGTCAGTTAATATTTGTGATTCGTTGTTTTCCGTTAGATACGATTTGTGATTCGGTGTTTTCCGTTAGATACGATTTGTGATTCGGTGTTTTCCGTTAGATACGATTTGTGATTCTGTGTTTTCCGTCAGTTTGCATGGTTTCTCTATCAGTAACCTTCACTATAGTCTCTATTTCTCTGGTAATATTTTAAGACCTGCCTTTTTTGTGCTCTTTAAGCGTGGTTTTGGATGCGCTCCCATGGTAGTTCTGTTTACTATATACTAACATGTTTAGATATTCGATGGATGATATCACATTTTGGTACCACGAGGCGGAGGGAAAGAGCGCGCAATGGCTGTCCTGTAAAGCAGGAGTTTAAAACCCTGCTTGCACGTTTAGTTAAGACGTGCATGAGTATAATAGCCATACCCATCTCACGTGCCCGCAGGTGAATTCTACTTCACCTGCTCTATGAACTGCCAGATCTCAAATAAGCAGTTTGTTTTGTTTAACTTTTATTTAAAACTTTTTCAAAAGAGAACTTTTTTTTACGTTTATTTAAATTATTTTTATTTTTCAAGTTTGTTACTTTTTACAAGCTTTTATTTAACTCACTTCCTCTGTCGTCGGTCTGTCGTCAGTCTAGACGGAAACGCAGGAGTGAAAATTCGGAAACTTCTACTTGACCGACACGATTCACAGTTGGCACGTGGGTCAAGACATGAAGACAATGCAATCTGAAACTAAATTTGACTTAATTGGATGCCTAATTAATTTTTTATGGATTAATTAACATTTGGACCGAATTAGTAGGCATGTCTAGCCAACCACACCACACGCGTCATCACCTTCATTCAATAGCTGTGCCATCACGTAATGGCTGCGTTCAAAAACCATTGCGCGCCTACTGAACGTGATGATCAGTAGGCGCGCAAAGGTTTTTAGTCATTTAACTCTATTGTAAATAAAACATGTAAAGTACTGAAAAAAAATTCATAAAAAACGTTTTAATAACAAGCTTTTATGTAATGATGCACTAAAAAGTAGAAAATAAATTATAGACTACTATTTAAATAACTATAAAGAAAAGCGTGGGTGTCTTCCTTAACATTAGTAAAGGTATCCAATAGATACTAAAGTGACCCACGCTTTTCTTTATAGTTATTTAAATAGTAGTCTATAATTTATTTTCTACTTTTTAGTGCATCATTACATAAAAGCTTGTTATTAAAACGTTTTTTATGAATTTTTTAAAAATATTTTCTGAAAATATTTCACAAGGAGAAATTTACTTTTCCCCGTGTTTCTTTCATTTTTCTCTAGAAGGAAACTTGTACATTTCGTTGTGGGTGGGTGGGTGGGTGGGGCTCCCCTCGAAGAGATGCCTCAAAGCGACTCTATTTTTCTAACTCTAATATTTGAAAGGTTACTGTGGACAGAACGCAATACGACAAACATCGTTAGTCAAAATTTTGGAAATGTCATATAGCCAGAGTCCACTTACATGTCGAGAGTGACATTAATGACAAGTTTCCTAGTCAGATGTCATATGGCGCGACATTTGTTGACATTAGTAGCTGGCTGGAGCATCGGTGTGTGTTGAGGAGGCGGATACTGACATTGCGCGAGTTCGAAACCAACAGAGAACTGGTAGGGTGGATTCTGGTAGTGTGGGGATTGATTGGACTATTATAAGGGGACGGCGCAGATAAGACGTAACACAAAACTAGGATGTTTGGTCCCACCATTATCTCACATAGGTCATAGAGGGATGGCGTGGCTTAGCGGTAGAGCGCTAGACTGCTAACTCGAAATTTTCGAGTTCGAATCCGAGTTTAATTCTGTAGAACGTCCCAGCTCTGATGGGTACCAGACTCACTTTAGGGAAAGTAAAGGCGGCTGGGCATAGTGCTGACCACACTATCTCTTCATATGTCGAGGTCACAGAAACAGGTGAACTCTACTTCACCAGCCATATGGACTGTAAGGTTCGAAAAATGAACTAAATGTTTACTATTATCTCACATAACGTTATATATTCTAACTCATATTTCACCCACTCATGTTATATAACATCCCTAAGTAACGCCTTCCGCCCGTTACACTCACTCACACACGCACACATACAGACACGCGCGCGCACGCGAGAACGAAGGGAACTTCAAAATGGGTGTACAAATATTTTAAAATAACCCAGGGCCATACGCCGTTGTGTTGAACATGGCACGAGTTTATTTAACACTATTGTAAAGCGTTTTATGTTGTGTTTACAAGATAAAAGAAAGAACGTCATAAGCCTTTGTAGTTGCGTTTTTTAACAGTGGCGTGTGGTTCATGGACTAGGGGGGTGGAGAGGTGGGTCATATGTTAGTCACTCGTTGGGGGGGGGGGGGGGATTATTTTAGTCACTGGGGTGGACTAGGCTAGACACTAGGGGACACTATATTAGTCACTCGGGTGGACTAGGTTAGTCACTAAGTGACAAGATTAGTCTCCCAAGAGTCTCAAATAATACATTTTTTTAAAGTGGCAAAGTGATATGTGACGTCGTGGCCGAGTTGTGAGGATGCGGGTTCGAAACCCGTATTGCCATTTGTCAGGTTATTTTTTTATTCTATTAATTCTCCTTTGCTCCTAGCTGATCCCAATAGGATATACCACCGCACGCAATTGGTATGTATATAGATCTTTCTTAAAAGAAAAACATGCAGCACAAATAAGAATAAACTCATTCAAAGACATGCTCAATAGCATACCTTCATTCCAACATTCCAGCATACCCTAGCCAACAAAATGATAAAGTACCCCACCCTTTTTTCGATATTATTCCATAAGTTTAAAATACAAGGTTTTAAAAAAATCTCAAGCAGAAAAAAATTAATTGAACCACGACGTGTTTCGGCGTTTGGTCTTCGTCAGTTGTTATTAGGGGTGGACTGGCCCGCCAGTCTACCGCGAAAAATCCCAGTTGTCCCCCAGGTAAAATATTCCAGTGAGCTCACAGGTAAAATAAAATCCCGGTGGGCCCCGGGTCAGTAGCGTAGCGAGGGGGGGGGGGGCGGGGGGACATATGTCGCCGGGCGCCGACCTTAGGGGGCGCCAAAATGGGTTGGAAAAATAAATTGAAAGGTTGAGGGGGTGCTAATCAAAAGTTTGAGGGGGGGGGTGCAAATCGAAATCTTGAGGGGGATGCGAATCGAAAAGTTTGTCCCCGGGCGCCGGGAAGGGTCGCTACGCCTCTGCCCCGGGTAAAAATTTCCGGCAGGCCCCCAGGTAAAAAAAATTTCCAGCGGGCCCCAGGCTAAAAATTCCAGTGGGCCCCAGGCAAAAAATCCCGGTGACCCCGGGTATAAATTTCCGGCGGACCCCCAGGTAAAAAAAAAATTCCAGTGGGCCCCAGGCAAAAAATCCCGGCGGGCCTCCAAGTAACGGTGCTGTACTAGACCTAATAGTGCTTTGATTATTTTTATAAATTTATTTATCGCGTAAATGTCCATCTATCTGAAGATGATCACAGGGCTTTGATGTTGTAGGAAAATGCGCGGGGGAGGGGCCCGTTTAAAGGTTTCCAGGGGCCTCTCTGACACAACCAGTCCTCCCGTCGCTGTTATAATAATACATTTTATTCAGAACTTTTACACCTTGAAAGTGACGTATTTTATCCTACGTGAACAAGATTTTGGAAGAGAGGAAGTTCAAGTGTGTGTGTGTGGGGGGGGGGGTATTTTTTATTATCTAAACATTTTAAAACCACGAATTTGATACGTGCCTTGCTTTAAAATTCCGGCGTGGTTTAAAATAGATTTTATTCGGCGTGGTTAAAGTAGGTCATTCAGTGTTAGATCTTTGGGTGTTAGGTAACTATATAATAGGTCATTGGGTGTTAGGTAATTAAATATTAGGTCATTGGATATTAGGTAATTAAATATTAGGTCATTGAATGTTAGGCAATTTTATAATAGGTCATTGAATGCAAGGTAATTATAAAATAGGTCACTGAATATTAGTTTATTAAAATTATTTCAGTGAATGTTAGTTCGTTGAATGGTTGGTAATTATACATTAGATCATAAAATGTTATGTCATTTTATGCTAGAAATAAATATTTAAAGCCCTTAAAGGAAAGCGTTAAAATTCTTAATTTCAACCCTCTTCTTCTCGTCTTTGTCCCGTTCGTGCCCAACCAAGACACATGGGGCAGATGAAGTAGAGCTCATCTGATTCATTGACCTCGGCATGTGAAGCACTATGCCCAGCCGCCTTTGTTTCCCTAACGTAAGTTAGGTACCCATCAGAGCTGGGTGGACTCAGGGACGTTCCACTGATTTGAACCCGGATACGAACTCGAGACTCTCGGGGTAGCAGTCTAGCTATCTACCGCTAGGCCACACCGTCCCATAATTTTAGCCCTACAAATCTATTCGTCTGCTCTTCTCTAGCGAAGTTACCTCCCTTTTGTCGTCTACCCTACGGAAACAATGCTGCCATATTTAGCTTAGAAATTATAGCTTAATTAATCAGAGGTCACGATAATAAATGTTATTGTTACCCACTGCACGCTAATTACATTGTTATGCTTAATTACCCACATCCGACATTATGGAATTTATCTTTGTTTTTTTTTTTTTAATTTACCTACCTGTAGTCTGCTATTTGAATGTGTTTTAAAATCTACTTCCGGTTTCGCCTAAAATGTAAGAGACTAACTATGTAGTCGACCTACACGTTTTCCTCTTCTCATTAAGCAAAAAAAAAGTTCATTAATTTAATTTATGCTCCACATGCATTTCCTGTCGAGGCGGATTTCCTTCAAAGTTGAGGCTAAAAATAGAATGGTGAATGGGCAAATGTTGGGGGCTTTAAACTATTAGGTCACGTGATCAGTCGGTGTTTAGGGGTGGGGCTTCATTCATATTTTTTTTTGGGGGGGAGGGGTGTCGGGAATAGGTGGAGCAGGAAGAAAGGGGATTGGGCGGGTATGTAAGCATTTTGTTAGGATTAGGATTAAACGGATTAGAGTTCGTGGATGCGAGCCACTGGTCAGGTCTGCTGTAGGGTATCTAAGTCTGATGCAGGGGGAGGTGTGGGTGGGTGTGGTAGGGGAAGTGATGGGTTACAGTTGGGCACAATACGAAGGTGCGGGGCGACGGTTGTTCAAATAAATATGGTACCCTATTAAAACGCTGATCGGCATTTTCGTAGCAGTTCTTCAGAATGGCATGCGTGTGGGGTGGGGGTGGGGGGATAGTGTAGTGTACTGCAAACTTGTCACTGCTCAACTTATTGTTCAACCGACCGTCATATTTGTATTTCTTGTCATTTTGACACTATCATTCATCAAGGCGTTATCACTCTACATGTGGGAGACAAGGGTCACACGGTCTATTCGGAGTACCTTTACTACAGTCTCTAGGAGGATATACGGTCTATTTGGAGTACCATCACAGTCTCTGGAAGACCACATTGTCTATTCGGAGTACCGTCACAGTCTCTAGAAGGATACATGGTCTATTCGGAGTACCGTCAATCTCTAGAAGGATACATGGTCTATTCAGAGTACCGTCACAGTCTTTAGCTAGAATGACACCGTCACGCACGTTTCCAGCACCGAGTCGCACCCTGCGTTCAACGCGCCGTCACATCCTTCTCACCGGGTGCCGTCACGCCCGTTATTCACAGGCGCCGCTACGCCCTTCACTCAAGACGCAGTTACACCCTTCTCGAAATGGCGCCGCCGCATTCCATTTTTTTCAGGGCGCAGCCACCGCGAGACGTTGTCTTTGTTCCGAGCATTATCGCTAACCTATTGTCGCCTACAAACGAACACCCTTAATACTTGGCGTTGACTGGGTCGGGTATATATATATATTTAAAAAAAACAACACTAAGTCAACATTCGCACACCACTCGAATGGAATTCGCCGCTTGTAAACCCAATAGAGCTTACACTCATTGAAATTCTCGTGACAGGTATAGAGGAAGGGGGGGGGGGGGGGGGTAAAGGAAGGCGTGGGGCACTTATCGTAACAGGGCGGGGCTTATGAACATTACGGGTAGGTCTAGCGGATCGTTCATTCTGGAATACGACCACCAACTTCCGCTAAACTTCAGCCTCATTTTTTTTTCGTGTTTACGGTAAGCTGATGTATTATTGTCCTTCGGGCGAGCTCCGACCTTCCTAATCGTTTCGGCATATTTTCGGTTTGAAACCGGGGGGTTAGGAAACGCCGAACCAGGTTGTGTGCGGTGGGGGACAGGGGCTAGCAGACGAGATCTGCTGTGGCGGATTTGTGACCTAGTTTTGGTGACGAGACCGCAGGAAAAACATCCCCAGCTACAGGTGGGTGAACATTGTTTTCTGGGTTAACATCAACCTGTTGGGGCGAACGGATATTTCTTATGGCATACCGACGTGGTCTTGTTTTGTAAACAACCGCTTGTGTTGCTGTAAATGGTAATATTAATTATTAGTTTCACCTTACTTTTTCATGAGCTGATAACACTAGCTTATCTGCTTTGACCGGTGGATACTTTCTTTCAGGTATGTGTTTTTTTATTTCCTTGTAAGTCCCGTAACTCTTAAATACATAGCCTCGTGTATTATGACCAACCGGGTCCTCTCTATAAGCTGTATTTAACATATGTATAGGACCTACAGTAGGGCATACAGTCTACGCCAGGACATGCATAAAAACTACGTTAGGACCTATACAATGTAGAACAGGACATTAGGGGGATATGAATACTAGGATAGACCAGTAGACAAAAATAACTTAGATCTATTAGTAATATTACTAAGATAAAGTAACCTGCTGTAATTCAAATGGTATGGTACTCTGGTGAACACGAAACATGCTCTAAAACAAATTAGTAAACAGTTTGGTAAACTCGTGGTGCATCTATATAACCAATCGTTAATTTAAAATGGAAATCGCTTTTTTTCTTTCTGTAGTATTACAATTTAATTTGGTCATTCGATGTCCATCCCCCTCCTCCCTAAACGTTGTCTGTAGCTTCCTACCCCCACCGCCACTAGAAATGACGACACCTAAACACCCACTGCTATTTTTAATATGTTGGTGACTTTTTGACGTATTGTAAAATATAATCATTTTTTTTGTACTATGCCGGTCAGGGGTTGACCCCCGGTGCTATGCCCGTCAGGAGTTGACCCCGGTGCCATACTGGTCAGGGGTTGGCACCCGTGCTATGCTGGTCAGGGAATGACCCCTGTACTATGACGGTCAAGGGACAACCCTGGTCCGAGTCTGTATTGTAGTCTCTTTAGACTCTCTATGATTGAAATCACTACCTGTCATAAGTAGGTGAAGCAGATCACATGTAACGCTCAGATCATAGGTTAAAATTTTTTACTTAACATAACAATCCGTATCGTCCTTATACTTTGATAAACTTCTGCAGTGAAAGTCTCACTGGTGTTTTATTGTGGGCGTCTTATGACACAAAAATTCGACCTCTTCCTCTCCCCACCCATCCCACCCTATCCCTCTACCCGGACTTTGTGCAGCATGTTTATAAGTACAGTTTTTGTAATGTTAGAGTCAACCGTCAACCCCCCCCCCCTGTCGTTTTACCCTTCACAGTCCCGATACATGTGATACTTGTGATAACTTTTTGTTTGTGATTGCTTTGGTACGATATTGACAGTGATGTATTTGCACTGTCTCATTCAAGTTGTCAGACAGTAAATTTTGAAAGTGGGAGGTGATAAAATGCTGTCACTTGGAGGGTATGTTTGTAAACTGTGGGGGGGGGGGGGGGTGTAGGAGAAGGTGTGAGAGGTGGGACTGTAAATCAGGAGAAATTTAGATCCGAAGATGGGTTTGGTTAAAGTTGGTTGTGGTCGAGATCGTTTGTGTGTGTGTGGGTGGTTGTTGGGGACAAAGGTGTGGCAAGGAATGTGGAGAGTGGTTGATTGGTTATAAAGATGGGGGTATAGGACGGAAATTATGGAGGTTCATGTGTGAAATAGGGGTATTACAGAGCATGTGGGGGTGGGTGATTGGCTATAGGGATAGGAAATCGTGTGTTTTTTAAGACATGGTAGATGGGGATTGTTGATAAGTTATAAGCAGGGGTATTATATGGAATATGACAGTGATTGAAAAGTTGTAGAGAAGGGGGTTGTTAGATGGAATTTGGGGGTGGCTGATGTGACGACGATGGGGGTGGATGAAGTATATGTGGAGTTCGTTCATGTGTGGCGTCTCACATCCTCCCCCACCCCCACCCCCTCCCACAAACCAGTTCCCCACCAAACTTTTTCAGTGATGAAATAAAATTGTTTTCAACCGCGTTATGTTTAAAATATCCTCCTTCTTATTCACTTCAACAAAAACCTAAAGCATTTCTTTAATACGACTCGTTTATTTTTTTTTTTGAATGTAAGGACTAGCAAAACCCGCCTCATCAATCAAAGTTGTAGCTGCAATAATGTAGGATTTTTTTTTTCTTACATTGATAAAGTAGCTCCTGACATATGTTATTACGTTAGATTTTATTTCACAGTTGTAATTCGTTAAAGGTGGCGGTTTGATTTACGGCATGGTTTTAAGCTTACTGATAATCTTCTGATAAATTGATCATGACATATGGGGGAGGTGTGTGTGTGAGGGGGGGGGGAGGGGGGGGGGGGGGGGCTGGAGTGTTTCCTGACTCAGAGGTCATAACCGCGAGAAAGTGTTTCACACCTTCACATTTTTAATAGGTAGGTTGCCAGATTTTTCTGGTGTTTTAGGTTGTTTGATGGTTGTGTGATGTTTGAGGTTGTCTGATGTTTGAGGTTGTCAGGTTGTCTGATGTTTGAGGTTGTCAGGTTGTCTGATGTTTGAGGTTGTCTGATGTTTGACGTTGTCTGATGTTTGAGGTTGTCAGGTTGTCTGATGTTTGAGGTTGTCTGATGTTTGAGGTTGTCAGGTTGTCTTATGTTTGAGGTTGTCAGGTTGTCTGATGTTTGAGGTTGTCTGATGTTTGAGGTTGTCAGGTTGTCTGATGTTTGAGGTTGTCAGGTTGTCTGATGTTTGAGGTTGTCTGATGTTTGACGTTGTCTGATGTTTGAGGTTGTCAGGTTGTCTGATGTTTGAGGTTGTCTGATGTTTGAGGTTGTCAGGTTGTCTGATGTTTGAGGTTGTCAGGTTGTCTGATGTTTGAGGTTGTCTGATGTTTGAGGTTGTCTGATGTTTGAGGTTGTCAGGTTGTCTGATGTTTGAGGTTGTCAGGTTGTCTGATGTTTGAGGTTGTCTGATGTTTGAGGTTGTCTGATGTTTGAGGTTGTCAGGTTGTCTGATGTTTGAGGTTGTCTGATGTTTGAGGTTGTCAGGTTGTCTGATGTTTGAGGTTGTCAGGTTGTCTGATGTTTGAGGTTGTCTGATGTTTGAGGTTGTCTGATGTTTGAGGTTGTCTGATGTTTGAGGTTGTCAGGTTGTCTGATGTTTGAGGTTGTCAGGTTGTCTGATGTTTGAGGTTGTCAGGTTGTCTGATGTTTGAGGTTGTCTGATGTTTGAGGTTGTCAGGTTGTCTGATGTTTGAGTTTGTCAGGTTGTCTGATGTTTGAGTTTGTCAGGTTGTCTGATGTTTGAGTTTGTCAGGTTGTCTGATGTTTGAGGTTGTCTGATGTTTGAGGTTGTCTGATGTTTTAGGTTGTCTGATGTTTGAGTTTGTCAGGTTGTCTGATGTTTGAGGTTGTCTGATGTTTGAGTTTGTCAGGTTGTCTGATGTTTGAGGTTGTCTGATGTTTGAGGTTGTCTGATGTTTGAGGTTGTCTGATGTTTGAGTTTGTCAGGTTGTCTGATGTTTGAGGTTGTCTGATGTTTGAGTTTGTCAGGTTGTCTGATGTTTGAGTTTGTCAGGTTGTCTGATGTTTGAGGTTGTCTGATGTTTGAGGTTGTCAGGTTGTCTGATGTTTGAGGTTGTCAGGTTGTCTGATGTTTGAGGTTGTCTGGTTGTCTGATGTTTGAGGTTGTCTGATGTTTGAGGTTGTCTGATGTTTGAGGTTGTCTGATGTTTGAGGTTGTCTGATGTTTGAGGTTGTCTGATGTTTGAGTTTGTCAGGTTGTCTGATGTTTGAGTTTGTCAGGTTGTCTGATGTTTGAGTTTGTCAGGTTGTCTGATGTTTGAGGTTTTCTGATGTTTGAGTTTGTCAGGTTGTCTGATGTTTGAGGTTGTCTGATGTTTGAGGTTGTCTGATGTTTTAGGTTGTCTGATGTTTGAGGTTGTCTGATGTTTTAGGTTGTCTGATGTTTGAGTTTGTCAGGTTGTCTGATGTTTGAGTTTGTCAGGTTGTCTGATGTTTGAGGTTGTCTGATGTTTGAGGTTGTCTGATGTTTTAGGTTGTCTGATGTTTGAGGTTGTCTGATGTTTTAGGTTGTCTGATGTTTGAGGTTGTCTGATGTTTGAGGTTGTCTGATGTTTGAGGTTGTCTGATGTTTTAGGTTGTCTGATGTTTGAGGTTGTCTGATGTTTTAGGTTGTCTGATGTTTGAGGTTGTCTGATGTTTGAGGTTGTCTGATGTTTGAGGTTGTCTGATGTTTTAGGTTGTCTGATGTTTGAGGTTGTCTGATGTTTGAGGTTGTCTGATGTTTTAGGTTGTCTGATGTTTGAGTTTGTCAGGTTGTCTGATGTTTGAGGTTGTCTGATGTTTGAGTTTGTCAGGTTGTCTGATAGAGGTTGTCAGGTTGTCTGATGTTTGAGGTTGTCTGATGTTTGAAATAGCCAGATTGTCATGTGTGAGGTTGCCTGATTGTCTGATGTTTAAAACTGACATATCTCCCGATATAAACTTCTCCCCTGTTCCCTTTTCGCCACGGTCAATAAACCCCCCAACAACCAACCAAGTGAAATAAAATCTCGCAATTATTTTCAACGTCTCGGGCAGGATAACTGTTTGTTTATTTAAATCCCCTCATAAACCAAATCTCCCGATTTCCTGTTTACAAAATCTTCAGTTTACCTGCTCTGCAAAACTCCCGTGTTGATGACGTGCCCTCCATACATTGTAAACAGATATATCGCTTTTTTTTAAAGATCTCATTAAAATGTATGAATGTTTACATTCAAATCAAAATTTCGTTTATTTGTTTAATTTTTTATTCTAATAAGTATAAAAAGTACCATTTTTATACATGGCGATTACTAGGGTAGTTGAAGTAGAGCTGGGTTTGTTTGAAAGGTTCACTGAAGCAGGGGAATCGAACTGAAGGCTTTCACAGCGAGTAACTTACATCGGTCTTTCTGCAATGCCGCTGTATATCAATCTCCTACATACTTAAAGAGATAAAACCTTCAAGTTGATTTTATTCCTCATCTAAAGTGAATCCGTAACTCCAACTAGTTTAGGTAAATAAGAGAACCTCGGTAGGTCGTAATGTAATGTCCACATTAACTTATGTGATGTGCATACGATGAGCTTATTTGTGACAAAGCTATTATACCGTTCACTGACGGAATGACACACTACCTAGCGGGTTGTATTTTATATTACAATGTGATTATGACTTGCTTATATTCTATGGGAGAAGACGTACACTACATAACGATAGGACACAGTGGTCCAGTGGTAGAGCTATGCGGAAAGTATCGATTTTTCTGGCTGAAGTCCAGAGCATGTTTAGAGAAACAGATGAACTCTACTTCATCTATTCCTCGTAACATCGTTACGATTCATGCAGTAGTGGACTCTCTGTGATTTGACAATCCCACTGCGTGACATGGAGACATGACACTGTAGACGTGACACTGTAGACGTGACACTGTAGACGTGACACTGGAGACGTGACACTGTAGACGTGACAATGGAGACGTGACACTGTAGACGTGACGCTGTAGACGTGACACTGTAGACGTGACACTGTAGACGTGACAATGGAGACGTGACACTGTAGACGTGACACTGTAGACGTGACACTGTAGACGTGACACTGTAGACGTGACACTGTAGACGTGACACTGGAGACGTGACACTGTAGACGTGACACTGGAGACGTGACACTGTAGACGTGACACTGTAGACGTGACACTGTAGACGTGACACTGTAGACGTGACACTGTAGCGTGACAATGTAGACGTGACACTGTAGACGTGACACTTGTGACGTGACAGTGGGAAATTTATTAAGCGAGTTTAACCAGAGTGGATGTGAATGTGGGTCGAAAAGGGGGAAGAGGAGTTGAACGCCGGGTAATCTGCTAATTAGCATTTTACCAATTAGAGGCTAAAGAGCGTCAAACTTGTTCCTTATCCGGGGACCAAAAGAAACACCCACACAGGATCGCCACCAACAGCCCAGTTCACATGTAATTCAATGTCCTAATTCTAAGAAACTAATTACCTGGATGCCATCTATCTCATATGTTCCCAGTATATAATGTCCGCACCTACAGTAAGGTGTGACTGGAAAAATAAAAACTTTTTCTAGAAAAATTATTCAACTTTATTATACACTTAAGTTTTATAATATGACGTTTTTACATAAAATGTGTAAGCATGTAAACAAAACGTGTAAGCATTCATACGGAAGTTGTTCCTATATTTGTTCGTAAGTTTAATCGTTTAATTGTTTTTAAGTTGTTTTCTTTTTGTTCGTATATATGTTCCTAAGTTAGTTTTTAAGTGTTTTTAGTTTGTGTGTTTGAATATTTGTTCCTTTGTTTGTTTGTATCCGTGTTAGTAGGTTATTTAGTTATTTGCTTTCTTGTAAATCTGCTGTTGCCTGATGCAAGCTTCAATCTCAATTTAACTGCATGGTTACTACATTTTATTGTTAATAGTCATTCTGTCTCTAAGTATCTCTTAATGAAATACTGTATAGTATTATCCCTTAATATCGCTGTCGACGTTGTCACAAAACGCCTTTGTTGTTTTTCTTAGCAACCCAATTTTTTGCCCTCCCCCCCCCCCCCTACCTAATTGCTGTTGCTACTACCAACCTACATACATCTAAACAAAAACTACCTCTGTTGACAGTCCTGACCAAGAATGTTTAGCTCGAGCCTAGCAACGCGTTTCTTGATGTTACCCTGACCTAAGTTTTTATAAAACCGCATGGCACTTGGCTACAGTTTTTTTTTTTTCAACGCTAATCCGTCTTATTATTTTTTTAAAAAAAACGTCCTTCGTCTTTCGTCGGCCGTTGTTCAAATTTAAAGGTCAGCTTAACCCGACATTTCCCCCAAACGGACCGGTTGACCCCGTGACCTTTTACCCTGGGTGTTATTTATGTACCTATATATCGATCTCACTAAATACAGATAATATTGATTGCGAATTTCGAGACGTGGTACGCTAGTGAACTCCCCGCCCCGTATACGATAAGGGGTTATGCATTACGTTTGTACGATGACGCAACTTAAAGGTTGGGGTAGGGGGGGAGTCTAGTTTGTGACGTCACGCCGATAAACCTTATCGATTTGGTCGCAATCGAAGACCAGGGCTGATTTGAAATTAATGGTGACGCCGTCAATCAAGTCAGTGGTCGTAAATTAAGCTGTAATTAATAGGAATCGCCGTGTGACGTCATTGAGTCACTGACTTGGCCAATGATGGTAATGATCTGACAATTGAGGACAATGAATATCCAGTTTGTATTTTAGTGCCAGATCTTTAGTTCCCAGATCCTTAGTTCCCAGATCACTAGTTCCAACATCATCAAGTCCAAGATCATTAGTTCCCAGATCATTAGTTCCCATATTATAAGTTCCAATTTCATTAGTTCCCAGATTATTAGTTCCCAGATCATTAGTTCCTAGATCTTTAGTTCCCAGATCATTAGTTCCCAGATCATTAGTTTCCATATTATAAGTTCCCATATTATTAGTTTCCATATTATTAGCTCCCATATTATTAGTTCCAATTGCATTAGTTCCCAGATTATTAGTTCCCAGATCATTAGTTCCTAGATCTTTAGTTTCCAATCTTTAGTTCCCAGATCATTAGTTCCCAGATCATTAGTTCCCAGACCATTCGTTTCCAGATCATTAGTTCCCAATCTTTAGTTCCCAGATCATTAGTTCCCAGATCATTAGTTCCTAGATCATTAACTCCCAGATCATTAGTTCCCAATCATTAGTCCCAAGATCATTAGTGTCCAGATCATGAGTTCCCAGATAATGAGTTCCCAGAGCATTAGTTCCCAGATCATTAGTTCCCAGATCATTAGTTCCCAGACCATTCGTTTCCAGATCATTAGTTCCCAATCTTTAGTTCCCAGATCATTAGTTCCCAGATCATTAGTTCCTAGATCATTAACTCCCAGATTATTAGTTCCCAATCATTAGTCCCAAGATCATTAGTGTCCAGATCATGAGTTCCCAGATAATGAGTTCCCAGAGCATTAGTTCCCAGATCATTAGTTCCCATATCATTAGTTCTCAGATCATTAGTTCTTAGATTATTAGTTCCCAGATTATTAGTTCCCAGATCATTAGTTCCCAGATCATTAGTTCTCAGAACATTAGTTCCCAGATCATTAGTTTCCAGATCATTAGTTTCCAGATCATTAGTTCCCACATTATTAGTTCTCAGATCATTAGTTTCCAGATCATTAGTTCCCAGATCATTAATTCCCTGATCATTAGTTCCCAGATCATTAGTTTCCAGATCATTATTTCCCAGATCATTAGTTCCCAGATCATTAGTTCCCTGATCATTAGTTCCCAGGTCATTAGTTCCCAAATCATTAGTTCCCATGTCATTAGTTCCCAAATCATTAGTTCCCAGGTCATTAGTTCCCAAATCATTAGTTCCCAGGTCATTAGTTCCCAGGTCATTAGTTCCCAAATCAAATCATTAGTTCCCAGGTCATTAGTTCCCAAATCATTAGTTCCCAAATCATTAGTTCCCAAATCATTAGTTCCCAGGTCATTAGTTCCCAAATCATTAGTTCCCAAATCATTAGTTCCCAGATCATTAGTTCCCAAATCATTAGTTCCCAGGTCATTAGTTCCAAAATCATTAGTTCCCAAATCATTAGTTCCCAGGTCATTAGTTCCCAGATTGGCTGAAACCGGTAGCCAGATAAAGATGTGTACGGAAACAACACGGCATAATTTGATACTAAACGCATGTGTGTATACGTGTAGTCAGCAAGAATTTTTTTATTTCTTTAATTTAGAAAGATATGTAACACTAGACTTATCTTTTAATCCTCACTAAAAAACATAATATCTAAGGCGAAACACTATCGTTTCTTTCCTCTATCTGAAAAAGTAGGCCTACTATTTTTAACCTGGTGAAGTAGAGTTCACTTATTCACTTATTATAAACCAACAGTCCATACAAGGGAGTGCAACAATTTGTTTAATAACAACAGTGACATAGGCAGTTGAAGGGATAATGTGGTCAGCACTATGCCCAGCCGCCTTTACTTTCCTAAACGAGAGTTAGCTACCCATCACAGCTGGGTGGACTCCTACGGACACGAACCCGGGTTCGAACTCGAGACGGTCGGGTTAGTAGTCGTATGTGCTACCTATCGACCATGCATTCACTTCCCTCCATTTGAGCATCATGTATACAAACGGCGGTCAGAGGACCACCACTGTCGATTAACACACAGCGATCAGATGCTATTAGCTCACGTTTGTCTAAATTAACCACAAAACGATATTTCAATATGTTTGTATTTTAAGTATAGAAATAGTTTATTCTTGAGATTTGTTTGTTCTTGTGATCGTTTGTTACACTATTTCCATAAACACAGTAGTCAGGAGTTCAAGCGGGATAATTGGCAGGAACGATCACTCTTTTATTCATCAAATGAAGACGGGAAATCACTATTTTATGAAATACGATGGAGTAGTTAAATTATCGTGTATTTCGAACAGAGGCGTAGCGACCCTTCCCGGCGCCCGGGGACTAACTCTCAATTTGGCGCCCCCTCGGGAACAACCTTTCAATTTTCAATTCGCACCCCCCCCCCTCAAACTTTCCATTTGCTACCCCCCCCCCCCCCCCCCCCCCCCTCATATATATTTTCTATTTATAATGCAAAACTGCAGCTAAAATGAGATTTTAATTTGTTTTTCCAACCCATTTTGGCGACCCCTAGGATCGGCGCACGGGGACATATATACCCCCCCCCCTCGTTACGCCTCTGATTACGGATTGGATAAAGAACTTACAAATATACAACCCTAACTGGATTAAGTCTGAACACCTCCGTCGGTTAAGAGATCTAATCTTTCTTAAAGCTTGATTATGAATCAATTATCGATTGTGTTATTTTAATTGTTTTCCTTAATTATATCAGTTTCATATTTCAAAGTGACTTCGGATTAGCACCCCTCCCCCCCTTACCCCTCGAAATAAATTGTGTGGGGATGTGTGTGTGGTGGGGGGGGGGGGGTGGGACTTAAATTACCGCTGTCTAAGCATCGAAATTATGAATTCCGAGACGGATGTCTCTTTATGAACTTTTCTCCAAGTGCTTAGTTACGTACGGAAATAAATATAATACACATTTTAACCCCTCTTTATTTACTTTTGCTAATAGATTTTACACCTGAAAGCCTCCACCCACGCCCACACACTGGGGCGTGAACCAACGCCCCCAACACCTGTCTACATTCTACCAGCCTTTATCTTTTGTATCACTTTTAAAAAGATTTTTTTTTTCGTTAATTATATCACCTTATTTTTAACTTTTATTTTATTTACAAAGCACAGCGCGAATAAATATGTCAGCACTTCACAATTTTTTTTAACACCGAGATATAAAAGATCAAAGCCAACTCAAAACTGCACTGTTAACAAGGAGTGTTAAAAAAAACCGGGGTACAAATATATCGTAACACCGGAAGACTGTTCAACATTGTCAGAGTTTGATAACACTGTGTAGACTAAGCGATCACAAGTGACTTTAAAGTGGTGTTTCAGGACTTAAAATTACACGCATCTGTTTATTTCGGAGTTATCTGCTCATAGATAAAACAACAGTCCGTACAAAGGAGTGTATCAATTTGTTTGTTTAATAACAGGTGTCTATATTTAAAATCACGTGTGATTGGGAAAAATAACTTAAACTCGTGACAGTTAATTTGATAAAAGTTTTGTTTAAATGTTAGTTGTTTTAATTAAATTATTGATCTGATTTTCAAAATAGTTTCTGGCATTTTATTCGGTGATGTGTGTTAAGGCCTGTTGGGTTATTTATTGCGTGTGCTGCTAAACATTGACAGTCGTTTGGTGAAACGTGTGTCGTCTGCTTGTTGAAAGTAAGTTGGATTTCTCGATTTTTTTATCGGACATAGTCTAGATCTGTTAGAAAAACATTTCTTGCGGTGTAGAAGATCTTTACACTTTGTTTTAATGATAGATTCTAGATGTCCGTAGGCTATGATGTCGCAGCTTCTAGGTAACGAAGAGCTGTTTGGCGGAATGAAACGGAACGATGATGGCTCTGTCAGGAGTAGGATTAGAGTAATGTAAAGGAGGAGCGGGGGAGGGGGTTCTATAAATGGCGTCACGTTTTTGGACGATTTTACACCCCCTCCCCATCGTCACATATAGTCAAATAAAACAGCCCCCCCCCCCTCTAAAATGACGTCACACCTCAGCCTATCCCCCTCCCATCAAAATTGCAGTTTAATTATATTATTTTTAATGTTGACTAAACTCGGTCATCTTAGAGTGTATTAATCAATTACTAGATCTAGATCTAACACCATTTATAAATCAGCTTTCAAAAGCGCGAAATGACGTATAAAATTCAGCTAAGAGCATTACTTTTTAAATGTAACACTGTGACGTCTCTGTTTCTGAACACCCCCCCCCCACCCCCATTTCACACATCGTCACCAAATTCCTAACCTTCCTCAACCGACCGACCCCTTATAAAGTTTGACTATCTTCACCGTGACCCGATTAAAGTATTAACATCGGCTAGTACAGGATCGACTGTAGAGTACAAATTTTAAAAGGCGTCATTTATGTGTGTGTTGTTTTCCTTGATTGAACTCTGTGAGGCACTTAAAACAACAGACAGAAGAGGGAGAACCACTCAACCATGTTAAAAGATTAAAAATAAAACCCTTGCCGGAAAATTTGTAAACCCTCACTTAACTGTTCGAGATTGGGTTTTACGATAGACTTAACGAAACAAATAATGTAATTTAAAAGTATGAATGTAATATACGTGTAACTTCCGGTTATATTGTAACCAGTGTTTCTTCCTGACTTTTTTCTCGGGGGGGGGGGGGGGGGGGGGGGGGGCTACATATTCTGGGGGGGGGACGACACTGGTGAAAATAAATGTTTTCTATATATATTCCATTTCGTTTGGTTGGACAAAGGCTATGGAAGCAAATCAAAAAAGAAAAGCAGGCTGAAATCGGAGTCATTAGCCTCAATGGCGCATAACCAGTTGACACGTATACTTAATTGTACTGGAGGGGATCCTGTTCCAACACTAAAATTAAGAACGAAGAAGAAGAACTTTATATCAAAGTCTAATTTGTTGTTTAAATTTGTTTCGTTTTATTCTAGGTTTGACAACATGACTATGTGGATACTAGCAACGAGTGGATAAAGACATGTGTGGATTTAACACAGACTGGATACGAAGTTGTCAAACAACAGGATATAATCTATTCAATTCCAGTTAGAAACTTCAAGAAATTGTCCAGAGCTAGTAAATACTGATTTTATGCAAGGAACTGTCAAGTCAAAGTCTTTATACACGATTGAGAATAATTGTAATATTTGTGTTGTTGTTTTAAAAAAAAAATTGGAATAATTCAAGGCAGAAATTTGGAAAATAAGTTGTCTCGTTCATGGACCAAGAAGACATAGGTAGGTTGCTCTACGTTGTTGTGGTGTTGTTGTTTTTTTTCGTTTCAATGGATAAAACAACAGAATAAGTTAAGTCCTACTAACAACTAGATGTAGTTGTTATTAACTGAATGAATGGGTGGGCGTATTGATGATACAAGTTTAGCAATAGGATTAGCCTAAACCCATTTCTTGAACCCAACCACCCCCCCAGTGTTTCTCTCAGACAACCATTCGGGAGGACCGCCACCCCCTCCACCAAGCATGTCTACAGCCTTTAAACCCCACCCCCCACCCCCCTCCTCGCCCCCAGAACGAAATACAATTTTATATAGAAAATATATACTTTTACCAGTGTCCGCCCCCCCTCCCCAAAAAAAGGTTTCAAGTGCCCCCCCCCCCCCATTCCTTCCGCGGAGAAAAAAAGTCTGAAAGATACACTTCCCCTCCTTATTACCCATTCTTTGAAGAGTGACAAGTAAGCATAATTCACACTCGGAACCATCGTTGACCAAACCACTCTGTGAATATATCGGTAAGAACCATCGAATCGAATTCGTACTGAGATAATAATAAAATAAAATAAAAACAAGTAGATCTATATCTATAACAAGCTTTACATAGCTTTGCAAAAATTAGAACTCGTCACACCAAAAATTTATTTTGTCTTTATAATACCCCCCCCCCCCCCCAAGTCGTTCAGTTTCAGTTCGGTGTTTATCTCACCTTTGCTCAGATGCTGTGTGCTCTAAATATGATATTTGAACATATAGACTAGATCTCTATAATAAACTGCATTGATGCGGCGGGTCTAGTCTCGTTCTAATTTTAGCAACCAAATGTCAGCCCCGAGGCAAACTTTCTAAAACGGGAACACCCACATTTATTTCAAGACTATTTGAGCTATTTAGGGGTGGGGCGAGGGGAGGTTGTTATGATTGATATATAGACTGATAAGATCAAGCGAGGTGTTTGAGATTTTTTTCTCAAGGTCTGCGTGACCTAACTTTGGTGTAAATAACTTTTGATATGGGTCGATGTTCAGCTTCGATAATATTATAAATCTACACCAAAAAAAAAAAAAATAATAATAATAATTGACAGAACTTTAATTTAAAATTTAGAAATATGAAAACACGTTTCGGTATTTAGACTTCGTCAAATGAACGATAGGTTAAAAAAAAAATAAGTTGAATAGAAACTTACCAAAGGGAAAATATTATGTGTGGTCGTTTTTTAATGTTTTAAAATACATGATTAATCTGCTCTATGCTTATACAACATCGTCTTCAACAATGTGTATTTTATTCTTTTCTGTCTAAATCGAATGATCAGTTTCGAATAGCCGATCAGTAAAAGATGGGCATTGGTTTGATGCTGTCTTGTATTTTAACAGCGTTGTGAACTAGAAAACGGCATTCGGAAAAGCGGCACTTAATGGTGTCACCCCCCCCCCCCCCCCAGAGGTATAGCGACCCTTCCCGGGGACAAACTTTCAATTATCGATTTGCACCCCCCACCCCCGTCAAACTTCGATTTCTACCCCTCCCCCCCCCCCACATCAAATAATTTTTCTCTATATATTTTGCTATTTTATGCCTTGGTGTCACCCCCCCCCCCCCAAATGGTGTCACCCGGTGCGGTACGCACCCCCCCCCCCCTCGCCACGCCTCTGCGGGAAAGTGTCTTTCGTGAAAACGTCCGGCCCCATTGTAATATCATAGTATACCAAGGGAAACAATCATGAGCTATATTCTTAAAAGTGGTTAAAAATAAAGATAAAATTCTGTACTAAAAGAAACAGTTATTTTTTTTATTATATAATTAAGTAAGGCTTTAACATTATTTTAAATTAGCTGTATAATTTTATATTTATTAGATTTGGAATTGTAATTTAACTGTATTTCAAAAACAAAACTGTTAGCTATATTAAATTTGTTATATATAAAGAAAAAATTATTTCTTTCATAAACGTTCATCACAGAAAATGTCTATAACAACTATTTTTTACCTACATTGAAGACCAATATCAAATTATTAGATTTGCGAAGCTACTTTAATACTAAAGGGCAACTGTGTGTCCATTGAAAAATTAACACGCCGCATCCATTTTGCACATCCCAGGTGAACATTTAGCTTAATAAGCTAAATCTATAATTATACCTCTTGATGGTTTATTTTCTTTTAAAATGTGTTGTATAGGGATGTATATAACATGTATGTTTTTTAGTTCAATGTTAAAAAGCTTAAAGTTGTTGTGTTTATGACCTTTAAAATGTTGAAATTGTAAAACATAAAGCAACACCTGATTTCTTTAATACAGCCTAATTCCCTAACACCCCCCCCCCCACCTCCCATGCCACTGCCGGGGAAGGAAGGGAAAAGGGGGAGGGGGGGGGGGTAATTCGATTCGACGTGTTTTCAAAAATAATATGAATAGTTTTCTCTATTGACTTGAAATTTGATCCACATTACACAACACATGTAGCACAATGTCCTTCCCTGTGGCCTGTAGCACAATATGTCCTTCCCTGTGGCCTGTAGCACTATATGTCCTGTAGCCTGTAGCACAATATGTCCTTCCCTGTGGCCTGTAGCACAATATGTCCTTCCCTGTAGCACAATATGTCCTTCCCTGTGGCCTGTAGCACAATATGTCCTTACCTGTAGCACAATGTCCTTCCCTGTGGCCTGTAGCACAATATGTCCTGTGGCCTGTAGCACAATATGTCCTTCCCTGTGGCCTGTAGCACAATATGTCCTGTGGCCTGTAGCACAATATGTCCTTCCCTGTAGCATAATGTCCTTCCCTGTGGCCTGTAGCATAATATGTCCTTCCCTGTAGCATAATGTCCTTCCCTGTGGCCTGTAGCACAATATGTCCTGTGGCCTGTAGCATAATATGTCCTTCCCTGTAGCATAATGTCCTTCCCTGTGGCCTGTAGAACAATATGTCCTTCCCTGTGGCCTGTAGCACAATATGTTCTTCCCTGTAGCACAATGTCCTTCCCTGTGGCCTGTAGCTTAATATGTCCTTCCCTGTGGCCTGTAGCACAATGTGTCCTTCCCTGTGGGCTGTAGCATAATATGTCCTTCCCTGTGGCCTGTAGCACAATGTCCTTCACTGTGGCCTGTAGCACAATATGTCCTTTGGCCTGTAGCACCATGTGTCCTTCCCTGTGGCCTGTAGCACAATATGTCCTTCCCTGTGGCCTGTAGCACAATGTCCTTCCCTGTGGCACAATATGTCCTTCCCTGTGGCCTGTAGCACAATATGTCCTTACCTGTAGCACAATGTCCTTCCCTGTGGCCTGTAGCACAATGTCATTCCCTGTGGCCTGTAGCACAATATGTCCTGTGGCCTGTAGCACAATATGTCCTTCCCTGTGGCCTGTAGCACAATATGTCCTGTGGCCTGTAGCACAATATGTCCTTCCCTGTAGCATAATGTCCTTCCCTGTGGCCTGTAGCATAATATGTCCTTCCCTGTAGCATAATGTCCTTCCCTGTGGCCTGTAGCACAATATGTCCTGTGGCCTGTAGCATAATATGTCCTTCCCTGTAGCATAATGTCCTTCCCTGTGGCCTGTAGAACAATATGTCCTTCCCTGTGGCCTGTAGCACAATATGTTCTTCCCTGTAGCACAATGTCCTTCCCTGTGGCCTGTAGCTTAATATGTCCTTCCCTGTGGCCTGTAGCACAATATGTCCTTCCCTGTGGGCTGTAGCACAATATGTCCTTCCCTGTGGCCTGTAGCACAATATGTCCTGTGGCCTGTAGCACAATATGTCCTTCCCTGTGGCCTGTAGCATAATATGTCCTTTCCTTTAGCCTGTAGCACAATATGTCCTTCCCTGTGGCCTGTAGCACAATATGTCCTTCCCTGTGGCCTGTAGCACAATATGTCCTTCCCTGTGGCCTGTAGCACAATGTGTCCTTCCCTGTGGGCTGTAGCATAATATGTCCTTCCCTGTGGCCTGTAGCACAATGTCCTTCACTGTGGCCTGTAGCACAATATGTCCTTTGGCCTGTAGCACCATGTGTCCTTCCCTGTGGCCTGTAGCACAATATGTCCTTCCCTGTGGCCTGTAGCACAATGTCCTTCCCTGTGGCCTGTAGCACAATATGTCCTTCACTGTGGCCTGTAGCACAATATGTCCTTCCCTGTGGCCTGTAGCACAATATGTCCTTCCCTGTGGCCTGTAGCACAATGTCCTGTGGCCTGTAGCACAATGTCCTTTCCTGTGGCCTGTAGCACAATGTCCTTCCTTGTGGCCTGTAGCACAATATGTCCTTCCCTGTGGCCTGTAGCACAATATGTCCTTCCCTGTAGCACAATATGTCCTTCCCTGTGGCCTGTAGCACAATATGTCCTTCCCTGTGGCCTGTAGCACAATATGTCATTCCCTATGGCCTATAGTACAATATGTCCTTCCCTGTAGCACAATATGTCCTTTCCTGTGGCCTGTAGCACAATATGTCATTCCCTGTGGCCTGTAGCACAATATGTCCTACCCTGTGGCCTGTAACACAATGTCCTTCCCTGTGGCCTGTAGCACAATGTCCTTCCCTGTGGCCTGTAGCATAATATGTCCTTTCCTGTGGCCTGTAGTACAATATGTCCTTCCCTGTGGCCTGTAGCACAATATGTCCTTCCCTGTGGCCTGTAGCACAATGTCCTTCCCTGTGGCCTGTAGCACAATGTCCTTCCCTGTGGCCTGTAGCATAATATGTCCTTTCCTGTGGCCTGTAGCACAATATGTCCTTCCCTGTGGCCTGTAGCACAATATGTCATTCCCTATGGCCTATAGCACAATATGTCCTTCCCTGTAGCACAATATGTCCTTCCCTGTGGCCTGTAGCATAATATGTCCTTTCCTGTGGCCTGTAGCACAATATGTCCTTCCCTGTGGCCTGTAGCACAATATGTCATTCCCTATGGCCTATAGCACAATATGTCCTTCCCTGTAGCACAATATGTCCTTCCCTGTGGCCTGTAGCATAATATGTCCTTCCCTGTGGCCTGTAGCACAATATATCCTACCCTGTGGCCTGTAGCAGTCCTTCCCTGTGGCATGTAGCACAATGTCCTTCCCTGTGGCCTGTAGCACAATGTCCTTCCCTGTGGCCTGTAGCACAATATGTCCTGAAGCCTGTAGCACAATGTCCTTCCCTGTAGCACAATGTCCTTCCCTGTGGCCTGTAGCACACTATGTCCTTCCCTGTGGCCTGTAGCACAATATGTCCTTCCCTGTGGCCTGTAGCACAATATGTCCTTCCCTGTGGCCTGTTGTACAAAATGTCCTTTCCTGTGGCCTGTAGCACAATATGTCCTTCCCTGTGGCCTGTAGCACAATATGTCCTTCCCTGTGGCCTGTAGCACAATATGTCCTTCCCTGTGGCCTGTAGCACAATATGTCCTGTGGCCTGTAGCACAATGTCCTTCCCTGTGGCCTGTAGCACAATATGTCCTTCCCTGTAGCCTGTAGCACAATATGTCCTTCCCTGTAGCCTGTAGCTCAATGTCCTTCCTTGTGGCCAGGACATCCTTGATCGCGCCAAGAGACTTTCAAACACAATTAATGACACAATGGCTGCCAGTGTAGTCATGCATGACGACACGACCCATCAACCACCAAACCTTCAGGCTCAGATATCAGCCGTTACAAAAAAAAAACCATTCAAGTATCACGGATCTAGTGAAACCTAACCCTAACCCAAGCCGACCTCGACAAACAACACAAAGCTTGACTGACAATCTCTCACTGATTCCTATCTCATCTCATTATTTTTCTGCGAATTTTTTGTTTGTTTTTTATTGTTCCGCATACAAAAATCTAACAATGTCTATATAAAACATATCTAGAGTCTAGGATTTCTTAGTTTGTCCTTAGCTAGAGTCTGTATAAAACAGAGCTGATTATTGTTTGTCCTTAGCTAAAGTCTATATAAAACAACTAGGTCTAGTTTGCCTTTAGCTAGAGTCTGTATAAAACAGAACTAATTCTAGTTTGTCCACAGCTAGTGTTGAGCTAGAGTGTATATAAAACAGCAGTAAGCCTGGTTTGTCTTTAGTTCGAGTCCATAGTAAACAAAACAAGGACTTCTTAGGTGTTTTTTCTGTAATTAGAATCTATATAAAACATAATAAGTATTTATCATGATACTATAATGTTACTGTCACTATGTGGGTGTTGCTTGTAAAACTGTTTAGACATCACCTCTGGTGTGGTAGTATGGAAACAGTAAAGAGATGACTGGCAATATTTACTTGAATCTTGATAGATTTCTCATCTTAATTATACGAGTTCCTCATCATCTTTTCCCGTTCGTGCCCTAAACACATGAGGCAGATCATGTAGAGTTTAACTGTTTCAGACCTCGGCAAAGTGTGGTCAGTACTATGCCCAGCCGCCTTTACTTTCCCTAACCTAAGTTAGGTACCCATCAGAGCTGGCTGGGCTCAGGGTCGTTCTACTGACTTGAACCCGGATTCGAACTTGAGGCTCTCGACTTAGCAGACTAGTACACGTTTCAAGCCCTTTAATTGAAATTAATGGCTCTTATAGAATTTATGTTTCCCGTTGAATTCCCATAACCCCTCGGAATTTCCACGACCCCTGGTGGAATTCCCATGACCCCTGGTAGAATATCAATGACCCCTGGTAGAATTTCAATGACCCCTGGTAGAATTTCCATGACCCCTGGTAGAATTTCCATGACCCCTGGTAGAATTTCCATGACCCCTGGTAGAATTTTCCATGACTCCTGGCAGATTACCACGACCCCCGATAGAATCCCCAGAGCCCCTGGTAGAATTTCCCAGGACCCCCGATAGAATCCCCAGGACCACTGGTAGAATTTCCCAGAACCCATGTACACCCAAGATTTAGATAACAAGCGGCGTATCTACCTGTCACCAGACCAAGGTATGAACTATTTAACCTCCGGCCCAACTCAGCCCTTTATGGGGACGTAGCATTGTCTTCACGCAAACAACGTAAAGAAATTCGCCAAACACACGTTGCAACTCTTTTAATCTAAAACAAATCTGATTTTAAAATATTTGAAATTACCTGCTGAGGTGGTCGTAAATTATTATTTTTTTTACACGTACAAAAGAATTTAACGAAACCTTGATATTACGACAGGTTAATGATGCGACAGGTGGAAAGACTGACAGGTATATTGTCTGGCAGGTAGATCATATGACAGGTTTATTGTGTGACAGGTATATTGTCTTACGTGTAGGTTTGTGTGACATACAGGCAGTGGCGTAGCGAGGTCGGGTGTCACCCGGTGCGGCACTTAATGATGTCACTCCCTAGAGGCGCAGCGACCCTTCCCGGGGACAAATTTTCGATTTGCACCCCCCCCCCCCTCAAACTTTCGATTTGCACCCCCCCCTCAAACACTTTTCTCTATATATTTTGTCACCCCCCCTAAATGGTGTCACCCGGTGCACCCCCGCCCCCCCCCCCTTCCTCGCTACGCCTCTGCATACAGGTTTTCTGCACTGTCTTTCCCCCCCCCCCCCCCCAAGCACGTCCACCGCCCCCCCCCTCCGCCCCATATATGCTCTATATTGAAAAAATATACTTTAACCACTTTAAGCGACCCCACCCCTCCCGTCGACCCAGGAGAAAAATGTCTGAAAGAAACACTGGTGACATTGTGTGACTTGTGGTGTGAATGCCGATCATTGTGACGTCATGCTAATTTGGTCTTAGTTCAATTAACTTTACACAGCAAGTAGTTGTTAGCTGAAACGTCCCATGACAATTTGTGTTATGACTTTATGCAGATTAGCTGTCGGGTTTTCAAGTTGTACACAGTTGTTTGTGATGTTTTAAGCATGTCTGCAAGAGACGTTTTCATTATGCTTATCTATGACGTTTTACGCAATATCCAATGACGTTTTATACCTGCCTGTAAGTTACGTTGTGCACATGACTATAAATGACGTTTTATGTCTGCTCGTTAGTGACGTTTTACGTATTTGCTGTTAGGCCTATCGTTTTATACCTGTCTGGTAATGCAGATTCGGGTCTCTCAATTTCCGCTCATAAACATCGCGATGTTAACTTACCTCGGGTTTGACAAATGCCTGCATGTTCCTCTATTTTAGACAGTATTTTGCAGTCAGGGCCGGCGCTACAGGCGGTCGCCTAGGGCGCGATGCCTAGGGGGGCGCAACTTGTTTAATCGCTATTATCAAAAAGTACTTAATAGTTAATAACTTTTATAAAGGAGTAGCGATCTATTTCGGCATTCAGGACGAATTATCAATTTTGCACCCCACCCCAAAATTAGGTCTATATAGGCCTATATTTATTCGCGATGGTGAAAATGCAACCCCACCTTCCTTATTTGGAAAGGTCGGGGCGCTTTTTACCAGCCACTTTGCCTTTTTAATTTTGGTGTCACATAATTGATGTAGAAAACGATTAAATAAAGTTCGTAATTTAAATTTCGAACATTTCAAACGGTTATCTAATTTGAATAGGGCTTGTAAGTCTCGTTTTCTCTGACTTTGAATTAGAAATCTGTCCTGGTGTATAGAGTTTTGTAATGACGGGGTGTTCAAAGTATTGTAATTGTTTGGTAAGTTTTGATGAATCGTTTAGATTTGTTAGTAACGGCGGAAGGCTGTTGCTGATATGGTATGATATAGGTATATAGTATCGAAGTGTTAAAGTGTCTTAATTTTTATTCGGCTGTTATGTAAATGAAGGCAAGGTCTAATGGAATTTGATTGGTAAAAGAGAAATGATAATGTGGGTGATGAAGTATCGTAGTTCTGGAGTTCGGGAGTATTGATTCTTGTGGTATTAAGGTATCGAATTATATTGACTGTTAAAGTGTGGTAGTAGGTTAAGTGAAATCGTTGTTGATTGGGAGTACCGTTAAACGAGTTGGTGTTGTAGTTATGGAGCATCGAGTCTAGTTATGTTTAAGTATCGAAGTTTGATATGTGTTGTGAATGTAGTAGATTATATCGAGTAGTCGAGTTAATCGTAAGTTAGATGATTTCAATTAAGTACGGAACACACAACAAAGAAAGGTGGGCGTTCTCTAATTGAAAATCTTTAGTTTTTTTAGGAATCTATATTACCACTCTTAAAAGTATCAATATATAATATTAAAAAGGATGGGATTTAAAACTAACATTAAACTTTGTTTTTTCTCAAATTATATTTTTTTATATTTAATCAATAATTCTAGCAACGTCTAAATCAGTTACATGTGTTTGGAATGGATTATTTGAAAGGTGTCCCCCTTATTTAGGGGATCCAAAATATATATCATGTAGGTTAAAACTAGATACATTTATGAGTCTGTCATCAGAATTGAATAAAAGTATATTGTAATAAAGCTAACATGTTTAGACTTTCAAACAAAACCTACAGTTAAGTATTCAATGAGTAAAATATTTTCTTTTTACAAGGTTACATTGCTAATATAAAAGATTTTTGTAATTATTACGTTATGAAATATAAAGCGTTTTATTGTGTTTTGCAAGCATGTCTTACTTACACACTGGTTAATTTAGTTATTCTTGTGAAAGTTATTTCCTGTGAATAAAATTTTGGAATTCGGATTTTCAAATGGGAGATAATTCGTTGTTTAACTTTACATTCATTTAAAATTCCTGCACCTTAGGTTGACCGCTTACATATAAATACAACTTTAAGTTATTATTTGCTATTGTAAAAATTATATAGAGCTTAAGTTCTAGGTAGGTTTTTTAGCATTGTCAAGTTGAAAAACAAATACACCAGTAGCCGATGTAGATTGCAATACTTAATATTAGTAAACATACAGTCTTAGTCGTAAATTAAACATCTAATTAATAGTCTTTTCATATTTTTCACCCTCTCCTAAAGGATCCATGTATAACAATTTTAGGCTGGAATCTATAACATTTCTAACCTTTTATTTTTCAAAAACAAAAAAATCGTTTCATAATCACTCAATATAGACATCTTACAATTATAACTAAAGACAGTCAGTATTTCTTCCAGAATTTTTTCTCCGGGGGGGGGGGGGGGGGGGGCACTTGACATTTTCGGGGGGGGGGGGGGCGGTAGACTTTCTTCGGGGGGGGGGGGGGGCGGACACTGTTAAAAGTATATATTTTCTATATAAATTATATAAATTTCATTTCGTTCGGGGGGGGGGGGCGGTAAAAAAAATTCAGGGGGGCATCGCCCGCCCCCCCCCCCCCCCGAAGAGATGCCTGGAAGAAACTCTGAAGACAGTCAAGCTTAAAACAGGTACGTTCCGTTTTGGAACTCAACTTGGGAGGACTGCATAGAGCCCAACACTACAAGAATATATTTTTTGCGGTTTTTTCCCCAGACTTTTTTCTCCCGAGAAGGGAGGGGGAGCACTTAAAATTTTATACGGGGGGGGTCTATGTCGTAAAGTACAAAGTAGACTCGTGGACTTAGCAACAACTTCAATAAAATGAAGGAATTAGTACAAACTTTTGAGACGAAGGAGGCAAGTAAAATTTGATTTTGATGTCTACTGATAACGTGTATGCAAGTGATAATAAATTAATACGTCACTTTTAATTAATTGTTTTCTTACACATATGTTTTAGTAATTAATTTGTGTGAAAGCGGGCGTTTTAAGAAGTTTTGCCAAGTCGCTAAATAACCTGGAGCCGGCACTGCCTGCAGTATTACCTCAATACGTTTTAAAACAGTCTGTAGATAGAACTATAACTAAATGGGAAACAATTTTTGTACAAACAGTTAGGATGACAAGGTCCAAATATCTTTTATTTAAAAAAAAATGTGGGTTAGGCTAAAAAAGTTAGTTTTTTGGCTTTTTCAATGGATCCCCATTCCCTATCTCTTATCACCTTCATGTATCACCATCACTTGTCACCTTCTTGTTTCACCATGACTTGTCACCACAATTTATCACCATCTCTTGTCACTTTCCTGTATCACCATCGCTATTCACCGCACTGTATCACCATCGCTTGTCACCACACTGTATCACCACACTGTATCACCATCTCTTGTCACTTTCCTGTATCACCATCGCTATTCACCGCACTGTATCACCATCTCTTGTCACCACACTGTATCACCATCTCTTGTCACGATACTGTATCACCATCGCTTCTCACCTCATGTATCACCATCTATTGTCACCTTCGTGTATCACCATTGCTTGTCACCTTCCTGTATCACCATCGCGTATCACCATCTTGTACCACCATCGCTAGTCACCACACTGTATCACCACCGCTTGTCACCACACTGTATCACCATCTCTTGTCACCACACTGTATCACCATCGCTATTCACCTTCCTGTATCACCATCTCTTGTCACCACACTGTATCACCATCGCTTATCACTACACTGTATCACCATCTCTTGTCACCTCATGTATCACCATTGCTTCTCACCTTCGTGTATCACCATCGCTTGTCACCACACTGTATCACCATCTCTTGTCACCACATTGTATCACCATCGCTTGTCACCACACTGTATCACCATCTCTTGTCACCACACTGTATCACCATCTCTTGTCACCACAATGTATCACCATCGCTTATCACCTCTTGTATCACTATCTCTTGTCACCATACTGTATCACCATCGCTTGTCACCACACTGTATCACCATCGCTTGTCACCTCTTGTATCACTATCTCTTGTCACCACACTGTATCACCATCTCTTGTCACCTTCATGTATCACCATCGCTTGTCACCTTCCTGTATCACTAACCCTTGTCATCACCCTGCATCACCATCTCCTGTCACCTCACTGTATCACCATCTCTTGTCACCTTCCTGTATCACCATCGCTTGTCACCACACTGTATCACCACACTGTATCACCATCTCTTGTCACCACCCTATACCACCATCGCTTGTAACCTTCATGTATCACCATCGCTTGTCACCTTCCTGTATCACTAACCCTTGTCACCACACTGCATCACCATCTCCTGTCACCTCACTGTATCACCATCTCTTGTCACCTTCCTGTATCACCATTGCTTCTCACCTTCGTGTATCACCATCGCTTGTCACCACACTGTATCACCATTGCTTGTCACCACACTGTATCACCACACTGTATCCCCATCGCTTGTCACCACACTGTATCACCACACTGTATCACCATCTCCTGTCACCTCCTTTAACCACAGCTACATATTATCCAGCAGGGCACAATGGCGTGAATTCATCCAACGGTAAAATGTCTTCCAAGAAAGAGAAAAAAACAGCCAAGGTGAAGGGTGGAGGAGCTGTGAAGGTCAAGGACGGACTGGTCAGATCTGTTAGCCAGTCAATAGATCAGAGAAAGTAAGTTATATCGAAATATCGAACTGTTTTAATCAATTACTACAACATATTGTATCGTTATATAAAAATATCCTGTATCTTAACCCAAAAGGTGTCAGAGCGAGAGAGAGAATTTTTTATTAAAATTAGTAATTTCGCTGTAGTGTCACCCCCCCCCCCCCCTATATCCTCATCCATTGCTACTCATCTTAAAATATTAGCAATAATATTGCTAGAATTTGCTTAGAATTGTATTATGTTTTTTGTTATGGTGTATCTCTGTTTCTCCCTCGAAGAAAAAAAATCTGAAACATTGCCCCCCCCCCCCCACCCCTGAATGTTTCAAGAGCTTCCTTTAGAAAAATGTCTGAACATAACGATTAAATGATCGAAGCTAACGCTAACTTGGCCGTTTTTGTTTTTTTCAAAACAAACAAACAAAACTTTTAGATTCTAAACGAAGCAATATTTACATTACCTGCATCTAGTCTATCTTGTCACGTCCAGGTTCGGGGAGGGGGGAGGGGGGGGGGGAGGGTCTGGACCGCACCAGACGTCCAGACGACACCCGAACAGTGTTTCATCCAGACTTATTTTCCGGGAGGGGGGCACTTGATATTTTCGGGGGGGGGGGGGGGGGGGCGGACACAGGTAAAAGTATGTTTTCTATATAAATTCCGTTGCGTTCGGGGGGGGGGGGGGCGGTAGACTTTCTTCGGGGGGGCTTAGCCTTCCCCCCCTCCCCCGAAGAGATGCCTGAAAGAAACTCTGCACCCGAACCATGTGTGCATCATACTTTTCTTTTACCCCATTCTCAGTGCTATCTACGGGAAAAGCTCCAAATTGATCAGAATTGAGGTCAGCCGGGCGGGCATACTGTCCCGTGCCTCGTTCTGGTGGATGTGGACCATAATGCTCAGCTTGTACAGACGAGGCATCAACCGATTGTTTACCTTCCGGTTCATGGACGAGGACACAGCGGAAACAAATGTCCAGCTGTAAGTAGCGAAACACACCACACACACACACACACACACACACCACACAAATACAGTCGCAGAGCTAACACCAATGTAACTTATGTTGCGATATCAATAAAAAAAATTCATATATAGGAATTGTCATGTTGCTAACTATATATAGATATAGGGCATATATATATATATATATATATATATATATATATATATATATATATATATATATATATATATATATTATTTATATGCGGATATTTATGATGTTTATGAATGTGTATGTTCGAAGTCGTTCTAGCTGTATAGAAAATCTGGAAAGTTAATCAGGTTTTGTTGACCGGGGCAGAACTCCCCCGCCTCCTCGCTTAGCTGCGCCAGTGATGAAAAAAAAAGAACCTTTTAAGCCAAATAATTACAAAGCGAAGATATTTTAACAGTATATTGAAATTTTGATCACAGCTTTTTGAAAAATCATCTTGCAATTCAGTTTTAGACACGTTAAATCTTCCTGATGATTTCCTCCCTTTTCTTCATAATAATTCCCTCCCCTTTGTTAAAATGTGGTAATAACATTTTTTTTAACCACGATTTTCTCGAGAAAACAAACCAAGTTTTAAATTATTGTTGTCTAAAACATTTCCGTGCCGTTACAATGTTTGGGCTTTGCACCTGCACCTCAAGCAGCGGTCGGGTATCTTTCATCACGTCTGCGGGCTGCCTGCTGTTTCGTTCAAAAAGGTTGAAAGCATAAACAATCAAAATATTTCACAGTATCACATTTTCACATTAGCATTTTCAGGGGAGATCACTCGGCTATTCACTGCCCAGTTATTTTGTTGGATCAGTCGTTTTTTTAATGAGAATTAGAACATTTGATTTATTAAGGGATTTTATATATTGTGAACTTTATTAATCAAGACTTACAACTTAAATCGTATTTAGATGATAATTTATTTACAAAAAATACAAAAAATTAACAGTTAGTAATTCAAGGGGGGCAACTTGATCAACTGTTGGAACAACCATACATGGGATTATGAAAAATACTATAATAAATAAAACATTTTTTTCTCTTATAAGTTTTTTTTAAATAATAATGTCAGTTGCAGTAACTCTTTTTCACTTCAAAGATTACAACTAAGATTTTTTTTAAATTGTATTTCAGTCTGGAAAAAGCTTGGGAGGAAGAACTAAGGACAGAAAAATGTCAAACTGACATGTCGCTGAGCCGGGCCATGAGGCGGGCCTTTAAAAAACATTTACTGCGGGCCGTGTTCGTCATCTCAGTCACATTCTCATTCTCATTCCTGGGATCCGTAAGTCGATATCCGCAGATATCTACAGATATTTACAGATATTTTTAGATATAAACATATATGTATAGTAATTTACACGCCTCCGTTGGTCACCAATACCACACCGTTTAAAAAAAAAAATTAAAAATAAGATACCAAAGGTATAAGAAGTTCAATCCTGGTCACTCAGGGTATTTAATTTTGGATTTGTAGAAAATCAATATTTACTGGTACAAGTGGAGGTCAGCGGTATGATAATATTGATAAAGTACCCCTTCGGATTTAAGCGCCACGTGGGCAGATGAAGTAGAGTTAATCTGTTTTTAAAACAGCACTGGTAGGGTCAAAGCGACCTCAGTTATAACGAGGTAGCACTTATACCCAATACCGAAAGGGTTAAACTTACTATCCTCCAAGAACTGGGGGGGGGGGGGTGGATGGGTCCCGTTCGGAGTCCCGATGAGGGTCTGCCCCTAACGCCCCGATCGAAATGGAATTTATATGGAGGGCATATATATATATATATACTTTTACCAGCGTCGCCCCCCCCACCCCCCCGGGAGAGGCGCTGCTCCCGTTCGTACCCAAGACACACGTTCCCGAAGGATTGTGTGGTCATCCGCCTGTGTACCCTAACGTGAGTTGGATCTAAGTGAAACCGGATGTCTTACAAAATTATGATTAGCGTGCGTACCGTCTGATAAAAATGTAACAATCGGTTTAAAGTTTTCTATAGCATTAGTAGTTATTGTTTAGGATTTTTAAATGAACTGGTTGTGTAATACACCGTCAACAAACTTGAGTCAATTTTTAAAAACTATTTGAATTAAAATTCTTGTACAACTTGCAGGCGTGCATACTTCGTTTGCTGTTGGACCACATCTCGTCTGTTGACCCAGATCTGCAGACGGGGCTCATAATAGTTGTCGCCCTTATTTTGTGCGAGTTTTGTCGTTCTTTTACTTTCTCGCTGTCGTGGAGTTTAAATTATTTGAATGGTAAGATATATTAAAAGAAAATATGAATTTATGATAAAAAAGCTACGGAGATAATGGTTTTGAATTAACATGATAATTAACAGTTAATTAAACTTTTAAAATTATTACAGGTATGCGAGGTCGGGCAGCTGCAATGGGTTTGTTATACAAGAAAATACTCAATTTGAGAAGTCTTCAAGATAAAAAGATAGGGGAGGTAATTTTTAAAAATAAAGGGAGGCTAACAAAAAATATATTTTAACATTTTTGTGAGTCAGAGTAGTTTCCCTTATGTAGACCCATCGTTTTTGTGTAGCGGTGTGTAAGTTTAAGTTAATTATATTTCGATGTGTAAATTTACAAATTATATTCATAGTAGTGTGTAAATTATATTGTTGTAAATTAATTTATCCCCAGCTAGTCAATATGTTCAGCCATGACAGCCAGAGAATCTTTGAAGCGATGGTCAATGGACCTTTTGTCATAGGAGGGCCGTTTGTGTTCTTGGCTGGTTCCATTTACCTGGGTGTTCTCATGGGAGTTTGGGCTTTAGTGGGCATTGGCACTTACATTCTTGTTTTTCTTGTTATGGTAAGTTTTTAGTGTAGGGCTTTAGTGGGAATTTGCACTTACCTACCCAAAAATTCAGAAGATTCAAAAAAGTACTACAAAGAATCTTAGACCTTAGAATATCATAATGATTGGTATCTGTATGATACTATACAGTGTATAGTATAGTATTGAATTATTAATATTGTAATTATAGCACCATCTTAAACCTGATTCATAATCTAAATTTAACTTAAACTCTGATTAGATTTAGAGACAAAAAAATGGATATCCCGATTAACTGATTAATATCACACTGCCAAAGAAAAGAAGTGCATGTTAATCTTAGTAGTGATAGTATTTTTAAAAATTACAATTATGTTTTACAATCAACAGAAATTTTTGAATGATGGCATTGAACATTTTCGCAAGCAAGCTGTCTCTTTAACTGGCCAGAGAGTAAGTCACTCAAATATTACGAGTTGTAGCCAGCTGATGATTTAACTGCTTAAAATTTAAAACTTGGAAAAGTTTAAGTGGAAATAAGATACAGCTTTAATAATTGAATATGTCATGACATTACAGGTTGGGTTAATGACAGAAATTTTGACTTGTATGAAATTAATTAAAATGAATGGATGGGAGAGAGCATTCATCAACAGAGTAACAGGTAAGATTAATTTTTTTTTTAACATTTGTTTGTATATACATATTTTATATAACATTAAAGTGACATGGAAAAAGGATTAATTCTAAATATTTCATAACATTAGAAGAAATTATACATCATCTTTAGAACTAAATCAGGTTTAACAGTTGAAAAAAATATCACAAAAAATATTTAAATATGTATTAAAAGAAATCTGATTTCTATCTATGAATTAGCTTCTAGTGCTGGTGTACTTCTGTTGAATGAGTTAACATTCATGTATTTTTCTCACTATCAGAGAGACGACAGAAAGAAAGTAAGGCTTTAGAAGGTGGTGCTCTGCTGAAGAGTGTTGTGACATCTCTAGCACCAATGATTCCTGTCATAGCCTCTGTCTTCATGTTTCTGGGGTATATTTTGTCAGGCAATCACTTAACTGCAGCCAGGGTAAGCTAAATCTGTATTCAAGTGGATTTTATTGTTAGATTTCTGTTATTTATTGATTACCAAGAGGTAAAATTTGATGCTTTTAATTGGTTACTGTATGTTGTTCATTAGTAGTGGCCTAAACAAAGAGGTGCTAGCTGAACATTTGAGGCCCTTAGGATATTTTACATTTTTACTTTAAGACATTATTTACTTTATTTAAAATACCTTCAAATAGATATTCTCACATCTCCAATTCCAACTACAAAGCACCAATCTTAAAAATACTAAAATCTTGATTCTTGACAGTATTTAATTCTCATTTCAGTTCTTAATTATTTATTTTTTTAATTATATTTCTGCTTGTTTACAATTTACTCTTTTAAACTTTCCTAGGCTTTTACTGTTATATCAGTGTTTTACTCAATGAGTTTCACCCTTGTCACATCACTGTACGGAGTGCAAACACTCATTGATGTTTCTGTGGCTATGTCCAGGTATAAGGTAAAATATGTAGAAAAAAATTATCTTTTCATTTTACTCAAATTAAAGGTAGTTTTTTTTTCTTGTCTAACTATTTTAAAAATAAAGTTTTTCAATCTATTTAATTAATTCTCTTTCAGGAAATTCTGCTTATGCCAGAAAAAACTTCTTATGACAAGCCAAAAGATGGAGATGTTTCTGTGGAAATTAGTCTGGCAACTTTAACCTGGGAAACAGAAGAAGAAGGAGATTGTGGTACCGTTTTGTTTACTTATTAGAAAATTTGTTTAAAATATTTAAAAACTGATTGAAATGTTCATTTTCAAATGATAATTTATTCCGCAAAAATAAAATTGTGTGACAATATATGTTATTTTTAATTGTAAATTAATTATTGCTCTCAAATGTTTTGCAGAAGCAACAGACGAAGACAGTATTATTGCAGGTTTGAAATCAACTGAGATTAAAACGCTATCAACAACAACCGCAACAAAATCAAGCTACACCAAACACTCAGCCTCTAAAGATGCCGCACCACATTTAGATTCTGTTGAGAGTTCCGCCATTCTGTTACCTAAAAATGAAAATAGTACAGACACAGAAGGAAACACATCACTGTTGCCAGCATTACAGGAGATTGATATTTGTGTGAAAAAGGTAAATTGGAATGAGTTGTCAAAAACATTTTTCTAAATTATTCATTAGACTGAAAAATTATTTCAAATAAGGGCCTAAATCAAATTTTTTTTAAATTATTATTATATTGTTATATAACTGTATGTTGTTCTGTTTTCTAATGTTATATTTCAACATAATGTAACAAAAATAATTTGTATGGTTTTCCAGGGCGAGTTGATTGGTATATGTGGTATGAAAGGGTGTGGGAAAAGTTCTTTGCTGGCTGCCATTTTGGGAAGGGTAAGTACTTACAAAAGCTTTACTAAACATAATTCTTTTTAGAGTTGAAATTAGGACAGAGACAGTTGAATGGTAAAACAAAACACCTGATATTACAGTCCTCATAATCAGTAATTTATGTTTCAAACCTTACCTATGAGCCTTTACAACCTAATTACATAATTCCATCATTATTTACAGCATGATAACGATGGTTTTTTTCAAATTAAAATATAAAAAATATATATGTATACTATTTACCAATGTATATGTATATATATGCTCTTTTACATTGGTAGGATAGGTACATTTTTTTTAAATTTAATTTTTTTGTTTTATATGTTTTCTCAGATGCAAGTTTTAGAAGGGGAATTGAAAGTGAATGGATCCATAGCATTCCTAAGCCAAGACCCGTGGATTGTCAATGGCACCGCAAGAGATAACATCCTGTTTGGTCTGCCGTATGATGCAGTAAAGTAGGTCAATAACTGTATAATTTAAGAAATTCATGATTTTATGTGGTCATTGTGTAATAAATACATCTCCTATCTGTATATACTTTTTTTGTTTTAAGTATCTGAGAAATTAGAGTTGTGTTGACTCAGATACTTCTACTAAAGACTAGTCTAGAATTAAAATTGGAACCCATTTATTTCCATTTAAGTGGGCATTCAAGCTCTACAACTTGATCTCCTTCACTATATTTTCTGTTTCAAAACAAAAAAAGTTAATAAATAAATAAATAAATAAGTGTATATATATATATATATATATATATATATATATATATATATATATATATATATATCTATATCAATAAAGTAAGGCAATTAATTTATAACATGTATTTCAAAATTTGCATTTATCAGGTATGACAGAATAATAAAAGCAACAAGACTTGATAAAGACTTTGACACTTTCAGTGCAAGAGATGAAGTTGAGGTGACTAGGTTTTACAATTTTATTTTTACATATATTCACATATAACATATAAATGTGTTTCTAACAAACTTATTCTTAAAAAAAATATTTAATAATCCAGATGGTCATCACAGATTTTAAACTACCAAATATTGTGTAAGCCTACTGCACCTAAGCTACTGCATGTTAATAAAACACTTTAAACTATAAATAACCAACCTAATTATAATAAAAGATGCCATACACTTTAACCAATAATTATATTCAATTTTAGATTACATTTTTATTTAGTAACAATAATCTACTCTAATTGTATTTAAACAACAAATAACTAACCTAATTAAAATTTAAAAAATCATATTAATTCATTTACCGATAATTTTATTCACTTATGTTATTAAATTTCTATTCAGCAACAATAATGTATTTTAATGTTATTTATGTTATACTAGATTGGGGATCGAGGCCTGACACTTTCAGGTGGTCAGAAGCAAAGAATTTGCCTTGCTCGAGCTATTTATAGCGACTCAGACATTTTGTTGCTTGATGACCCCCTTTCCACTGTTGATGTAAACATGGGCCGCCATATTTTTGCTCATTGCATCAAAACAATTCTACATGAAAAAACAGTTTTCATGGTCACTCATCATTTAGAGGTTTGTTGAATTGAAGTTTATTTTTGTTGATTGTTTAAAATTAGTTTTAATGTCAAAGAATTTTAATACTAGACTTCAAGAAAATAGATTATTTATAAGCCTAAATATTTTAAAAATCTATTTTGAATATTTGAATATTTTATTGTATTTTGATTGTATACTTTTATTATTGAAATGTATAAATTCATTAATTTTATTTATTTAAATCATAAAAACTTAAAAAATAAGTAAAATATGTTTTATTTAACTGTAGAGTAGTATTTGCATTATTCAAACTTAATCTTTATCTTTTTGTAGTACCTCCCTAAATGTGACAAGGTCTTATACATGCATGAAGGTCATGTGGTTTCATTTGGCAGCCATGCTGAACTTATGACACAGAAGAGTCCTTATGCTGAACTGTTTGTTTTGTATAATAACAAATATGACAGAATTCTAAAGGAGAGAATGTTGTATAGAGGGGACAAGAAAGAAGGCAAGTGGATGATACTATTTTACCTATTTTTGTTAAAACATTTATATAAGTAAATATTCATATTTATATTTTATGTATTTTGAAATTAAATGATTTTAAACAATGTTAGTCTCTATCAACAATTGACTTTTTTTTTAAAACCAAGTGACAATTTATTTATATTTATTTTTATTTTTTTTAATTTAATTCTAAAACTAACTTCAATTCTTATCATATTTTACTTTTAAAAATACACTAAATGCAACTGATTTATTTTAATTTCAGTGAGGACAGTCCCACAGCGAGGATTCTCTAGAATGTCAGAGAAAGCACTCAATCGCCAGCTTAGTATGATGTCAATGACTGCTGGAGGAGTCCAACATCAATTCAGTGTCATCTCATCCACCAGCTTGTGTGCTGATTATGAAAATGGTGGGAATACATTTCTTCTTTTAGTTTCTATCCCATAAACTTAGTTACACATTTAAATTTTAAATAATATATATTCAAGAAAGTCTTACAAAAATATATGCATATATATATATATATATATATATATATATATATATATATATATATATATATATATATATATATATATATATATATATATACATATATATATATATATTATTCTTACTATTCTAGTTGACCTGGATGATCTTGCCACTTCAACTGGTCGACCTGACTGTATGGTTAGGCCTGGAACCTACATCACCTACATCAAAGCTATGGGTGGAGTGGCCATTTTTATTTTTATGATGGTCAGTTTTATGGTCAGTGTTGCAATACAGTCAATGACAACAGCTTATCTGGCATATTGGTTGGACCAGGGATCTGGCCATGTGGTAAGATAAATTCACAATAGTTTGATCAAATTCCTAAGTTTAAGTTTATTTAATGTATGCTGATTTTTAATTTTTTTTTGTATTTAAAATTGTAAATCTCACTCTTTTACCACAGGAACTCAATTCTTCCAACTCTTATAACAATGAAAGCAACATCAATGTTAGCTACTATCAAAACAGCAGCAGCCATATTGGAAAAGCTGCAGACAACCCACATATAAATACATACGCCTTCATCTACGGAATGTTTCTCTTGACTATGCTTCTTCTGCTGGTTGGAAGATCTATAATCTTTGTCAAAGTTGGTACTATATTGCATCTTTTGTTATCCAGATTATAAGGCCTGTTGGCCTATTACATTGACTATTTATCCATCTGAATCATTAATTTTGTATTAAACTGATTACTTATGTGTCTTAATTATTAAATTTGTATGCTTACCAAATTGAATATTTATGGTCTAAGCCATACAGTGTGTTTTGACCATCTAAATCAAAAAACTAGTAGGCCAACTACATTAATTATCAATTTAACCATCTAAATTTTTCTTTTGGACCCTATGTAACATTTAAAATGTGTCAGGTAGTTAAAATGCTTGTATCTGCTGTTTTTCATTGCAGATTTTACTCAAAGCTTCATCTTGCCTCCACAAACGTTTGATAGAAAGAACTATGAGAAGCCCCATGAAGTTCTTTGACACCAACCCTATTGGAATAATACTCAATCGCTTTTCAGCAGATTTAGATGAACGTAAGTTCTTTATTTTGGACTTGAATTTTGATTACGAAAACAGACATTTTTTCAAAAATAATTTGTGTTGAGCAAACTTCTCTTAATAATTAATTCTTTGAAAATAAAAATAAAATTACTATAGCTCTAATTTGTATTTATTCTTCTTTAATTATTGATTTTGTACATTTTTGTTTTGGACTTCAATTTTGAATACGAAAATAGACAACATTTTCAAAAAATAATGTGTGTTAAGCAAACTTCCCTTAATAATTAATTCTTTAAAAATAAAATTATTAGCTCTAATTTGTATTTATTCTACTTTTAATATTAATTTTGTACATTTTTGTTTTTTTAACAGTTGATGTTCGATTACCAGCCAACTGTGAGCTTTTCCTCCAGAATGTGTTCCTGGTCTTGTCTGCCCTTGTTTTAATCACAGTTATCTTCCCATTTGATCTGCTGGCTATTCTCCCTCTAGTGGTCATCTTTTGTGTCCTGGCCTACATGTTTGCTCCAATTCTGCAGCAGCTCAAGTTTATGGACAATGTCACAAGGTCACCGTACCTAAGTCACCTTGCTGCTTCTGTTGAAGGCATTGCTACAATCAATTCTTTCAACCAGGGTCAAAGGTTTTACAGGAAGTAAGTTGAATATGAAATCATTAAAATAATTTTTTTCATATATTTTTCTGCAGATAGCTCATTCTTTGATTTAACGTTTTGCCACCCAAACGTAGATTTATTATAATGATTTGCAATATTGGACTATTTAATTAATAGACAATGAGTTATCTAAAAACATAACTTTATCAGGGATAAGAACTGGAACAAAACTTTGCTCTAATTAGCATTTAATTGTTTGTCTTCATAAAAATCAATCTGATAAACAAATTATTAAAGTTTAATTTAATTTCTTTTAAAATATCAATTGTTATTTTATAAAATTTGGCTTATATAAACATCAAAGTTATTTCTGTCTTGTTTCAGATTCTGTGATTTGCTGAACGGCAACAGTGTGCCCTTCTTCTTGTTTTATGCAGCCAATCGCTGGCTTGCTGTGTTTCTTGACTGTATGACCATTGTAGTGACAGGTGCCACTGGGTTTCTCATAGTGTTCACACTTAGTTCAGACAATAGCTCAGAGGCTGGGCTTGCCTTATCCTTTGCTATTCAGGTCAGGATAATAATAAATCATATTGCTATGAATTCAGACATTATTTTATATTTTTAAATGACACATTTTATCCTTTTAAGAGTTATAAATGTAAAGCATCATTTTCAACATTTTTGATTATCTTTCTTTATGTAAAAAAATTTACAAGTAAAAATTCCCTTTTCTGACCTGGCGGTCCATGGGGCAAGTGAAGTACAGTTCACCTGTATCCTTGACCTTGCCTTTACTTTCCCTAATGTGAGTTAGGTACCCATCAGAACTAGGTGGACTCAGAGATGTTCTACTGACTTGAACCCCAGAACCCCAATTCAAACTTGAAACTTGGTGTTAGCACTCTAGCAAAAATTTACAATGTGACTCAGTTAAAATGTGTTGATTTGTAGCAGATGTTTTGAATCCAACATGAAACTACTGAATATATTCTGCCGTGAAGTTATTTTTATTTAAAATTTTTGCTTGCACAGATAACTAGTCTTGTCCAGTACACACTTAGACTCTCTATGGAAACCATCTCACGGTTTTCTTCAGTTCAAAGGATACAAGATTATGTTGAGGTAAATTTTAAAAACCTTGACCCTTCTTAAACCCTACTATTTAACTATATTTATCTCACATTTGACAGACAAAAATATTTGCAACTTCAGCCACCAGCTTTTAAGAAATAAAGTTTGCTGAAGTTGTTTAGATAGTAGCTTCATTTGCGTATTTAATATTTATTTTAAAACTCCTGACCCGGTCTGTTCTAGGAATTACAGTAAAAAAAAACATATCGCTCATTTAAACAAGGCTTATAAAATAAAAGAATATTATTTAAAATCTTAAACAATACCCAAACTTCAATTTACATCCTAATTTTTTTTTTAAGTTGTGCTTTCTGTTTGCTAAATGCTGAACATGTTTTCTCAGACCTTTCAAGCAGAGGGAACAAGTATAAATCCTCAAGAGCCTGCAGCAAACTGGCCTAGTGAGGGCGCCATTACTTTCAAACAATACAAGATGAAATACAATGAAGGTCAGGCCCCAGTCATCAAAGGCATTAGTGTAAATATACAACCAGGGGAGAAAATTGGAGTTGTGGGAAATTCAGGATCAGGTTGGTAGAGTTATCTTTTTGTGTTTGAATTAAATAATATTATTAAAAATATTTTAACTGATGGTTTTTTTTTTAAATTATTTTAAAAGTTGAGATTAGTGAGTTTATTTTTAGAATTGTTAATTAATAATTGGAATGTTCAATGTTTTACAGGAAAATCTTCTCTGGGGGTTGCATTATTTAGATTATCTGAAGCTGCTGCAGGGACAATAACTATAGACAACATTAACATTCGTGATGTGCCCCTTGAAATACTAAGGTCAAGGCTATCTATTCTTGTCCAAGATCCTGTTCTATTTACAGGAACAATTAGGTAAATATGTTTCAAAGAGAAAAAACATTTTTAAAAAAATTATTTTTTCTCAGAACAGTTAGGAGTATTATTTATACCAGTATCTAATATGCCACAATAATGGAATACTTTTAAAAAAAAAGAATACTCTATTTGTTAGAATGCTCTAGTAAAATATTACTTGCTATTGTCTATGTCAGCCTTAACTTCAACCCTAGTTCAAGTCCCATCACAGCTTAGCACTAACACTCAAATTAGTATTACAACACAATTACTAACATCAAAAACCTGATTTTCAAACATTGGTGGGAAATAAAGGTATTAACATTATCAGAATGTAGTTACTATATTTGTTTTGTTTTTTAATGTTTGACAGGTATAACCTTGATCCTTCTGGTACTATAAAGTCTGATGACATTTTCTGGCAAGCTTTAGAGAAGTGTCATATCAAAAATAAGGTTGGTAAGATTTTAATATTAAATGCATGAAAAAATGCTATTGAAAGAAAATTTTCATTTATTATCAATGCAACATGTACATTTAAAAAGAGATTTTTGTGACAGTCTGACGAAGCCATGGTTGTTACTCCTTCAGTTTGACTTTGACCTATCTAATGTAAAAATATCAGTGCTGAAGTATTTATTAAACTCACTCACTAAAGAAACGATATAATACCAAAACAGTTTGTTTTATAGTAGATTTGAATTTGTGAACTCTGTTATCTTAAAAAAATAGTTTTGTGACTTAAGTACTTTTAGCAATATAAGCCCTTCAATTATGATTGTTTAAAATGCTGTTTACTGTAACTACCATCAATATATTTGTAAAATAATAAGTAGCTAAGTAAGATTGAATTAAAATAACTTTCTATATGGCAAAACGTTTATAATAATATATCATTTTGCTTCTTATTTAGATTCAGTCCTTAGATGGAGGACTAGATACTCTTGTTGAAGAAAATGGTAGAAATTTCTCAATGGGTGAAAGGCAGCTTTTATGTTTGGCAAGAACTTTACTGCGGAATTCAAAGGTAAGAATACATATATTTTTATATTGCATAAATAATATTATTTATTAGTCGATTTGATTTATTTTAGAACTTGTATTTTTATAAAACATGATGCATGTTGGACTGAATGAGTTGATTAGGAATTTTTTTTAAATAATTTATTTGCAATTCTTTAGTGATCAAACCAGAGTAACATTTTTAATATTAAATTAAAAATATGTAAAATAAATTCCATACCTTAAGTAAAGTTCAGTTTTTAAAATTGGTTTTAGCTTTTTAAAAAGCTTATGTTGTTTTAAAACGGTTCAATTCTTTAGATTTTAAAATTCTCCATTAATGAAGCATGTTTAAAAATTGTTCTATATTTTAGTGTTGGTTGAAGCCATTGCATCAATGATTTAGAAATTATTTTTGAGATTCTGAATGAAACAAATGCATCATAAATTAATTAGTTAAGTGTAGATCTTGGTATTAAATGGTACAAATGTATTATGAATGAAATAATTTTGTCCTAGATTTTGGTACTGGATGAAACAAATGCTTCATCATTTAAATAAATATGTTATATGGTATTGAATGAACAGATTTTATTATGATTTAAATAATTATGTTGTAGATTTTAGTCTTGGATGAAGCAACTGCATCTGTGGATGGAACCACTGAAGCTCTAGTCCAGCAGACAATCAAAGAGTGCTGCAAGAACTGCACTCTGCTCATGATAGCCCACAGAATCAACACAGTTTGGGACTGTGACAAAGTGCTTGTCATGGAAGGGGGAAAGGTTGGCATTTTTATTTCACTCATAATAGTTAGTGTATCTTCTTGGCACTAGTGCACATTCAACTCATTTAGTTTCAATTATCTTGTTGAAAGTGGTTTTACTTGTTTACTTTTTTCTCTGGTGATTCAATTTATTTCTGGTGATTCTATTTATTTCTGGTGATTCCAGCTTAGCAGTTTAATTTATTTCTAGTTATTCTAGTTCGATTTCTTTGGAAATTTTTAAATTCTATTATCAATTCAATTTTTTTTAATTTTTATCTGGTGGTTCTTCTCTACATTTATTTTACTAAAAATTTTAATTCTTTCCTTTTTTTCTGGCGACTCTTCTCTACATTTATTTTGCTAAAAATTCTTATTCTTTCCTTTTTTTTCTGGCGACTCTTCTCTACATTTATTTTAGTAAAATTTCTTATTCTTTCCTTTTTTTCTGGCGACTCTTCTCTACATTTATTTTAGTAAAAATTCTTACCTACATTTTCCTCCCCAGGTTGTTGAGTTCAACCACCCCACAGTCCTGCTACAGAAATCTTTCTCCAGGTTCAAGTCCATGTTTGAGATGATGAAGTCCCAGCCTCGGGGAGCGTCCATCAACGAGGACCCCATGCCCTCCGTCTCAGCATCAAGAACATCCCCCAGGCTCCCATCCTCCCCCCGCCTCCAGTCCCCCATCCAGCACACTCCATCCAGTTCGCCGTTTGGTGAGCTCTCGCCTCTTACAGATGAGATCTACGATGACGACGCCATGATGTAATATTTGATACAAAATGCGACGCCATAATGTAATATTTGATACACAATGTAATTCCCATTTCTAAATATTAATTTATATAATTATGTAAAATAACCTTGTTTTGGCAAAATTTTAAAATGAACACATCTCAAGATAGTTTTATATCCACATAAATTTATCAGCACTTGGGGCTTAAAATATCCAATTTAATGAGAAAATTAAAAAACCAAACATGTGATTAAGTATATTGTTACTATGTAACAGTCTAAATCAAACTGCTTATTTTATACAATATATACTGTTTCAATGTTACTGTGATGAATGCTGCTTAATGGTTGTATAGGTATGCTATGAGATCAGATTGTTGTGAGAAAACATGATGTATTTCAATTATTAATAGTTTCTTTCCTTGTAGTTTAATTTATTGGTTATTTTTTTTTAATTTATTTTATCCTGAATATGAAAAGTTTGGTTATATTTGTTTTAATCGTCTGATTTACATTGGCATACATTTTTATTTTTGCTTTTTATAAATCAGTTCTCTTCATCATTTAGGTAAAAATGTTGCTGTTTTTTTTTTAAATTTAAATGTATTTATAAGTTTGTAAAATGTAGATTAAAGGCTAGACTCTCATTGTCCTGGTCTGTTTTAAAGTGAATTAGTATTTTTAGTTGCAATTTTATGCTTAAATTATAGTTTTTAGAATGCGTATATAATCAGATTCCTATGTTGTTGTATTGACAATTCTTTTAACATTTTGATATTTTTTTTTAAACAAAAAACCTTCCAATCAAGTTAATATGCATGAGCAGTATTTTCTATATACAATTTATTTGGTGCTTAGTTACACAAATACTTCCCATTTTTTATTAACTGAGATGACATAATATTAGAATTCAATCAAAACCACAATCATAACGAGATTAGTTAATTTATATTCTTTACACTACTCCACATCATACGATGATTTCCGAATCTTGTATTTTCATTATTCAATCACAAATCAATTGCCTTTTCATATGTTTGTTAAAGATCCGCTCTCTCACCCATATCTCTGTATGGTTTCTTTGTTATTTATTTTTATAATAATTGACATTTATATTAATGCATACTATAAAATGTTCATACATATCACTCTTTTTTGTCTGTTTTGATGAAATGATTTAATTTAAACATGACAAAATTATTTACAGGGTCGTAAATAAATTTTTCTGTGAAATTTTATGTGAAATCATTTGTACATTTATTCACAGGATTGTAAATAATTTTTCTGTGAAATCACTTGTACATTTAAAAACAATGTGTCTCTTGTTTTAACAGGTGTTCAATACAGTCTATATTTTTTTTTATGATGTTGTCTACATCATTTTGTATTTACAATTTTCTTGACATTGGTGATTTCACCAAGAAAATACAGATTGTGCAGTAGGTAATTTACATAGTTAACCATAATTTGTTAGATATACTTTCTTCAATAAATAAATGACAGGTAATAATGCTGTTTAATGCAGAGTTATTTAAACTGCATAAAAACTATTCTAAAAGTTTTTTAAATTGTTTTTTTAGTATGCACGCTTAAGATGTAGTCAACAAAATTTTTATACACATTTTTTGTCACATTTGAAATTCATTTTACAATTTTATAAGAAAATACTTTTAAAATCTTTTTAGCTGAACTTAGATTATAAAAATAATAAAAGAAAAGGTTTAATACGTAGTCTTGTCACAAGAAAATACTATTTTGACTATGCAATTTTTTAAAATCTGCTTAAAAAAAGATTACCCCATTTAAATCAGATGTGAATCCTTTATTTTATTTACAAAATGTTTGCTTGATGTGCTTACATCATTTGTTGAGAATAAAAATTTTGACAATATTTATATTTGTTCAGTTTTATTGTGTATTTCTAACCTCATCTGTGTGTTGTTGTCCTGAATGTTTCTGTATTGAAAATACACAATCTTTAGGATAAATTTGAGTTTGAGTATTAACTGTGTTAGACATCGCTCAATCAACGATGACATTGATATCAGCAGGGATGGAAAACTAATCCTAGCATCAGACAGCGCACCCCTTCCACCACTTATCAGACAAACAGCCAGTGCCATCATTCTGCTGCTTTGCACTATGTGGCTATATTGTTGCATTTTCTTTCCTAGTTTAAAATTGGGTCTTGGGGGTCTGTTAGGTGTTTTTTTTTATTTGTTAGGTGGACATATCTTTTAACTAGAAAGAGGGAGGTCATTTTATATATATATATATATATATATATATATATATATATATATATATATATATATATATATATATATATATATATATATATATATATATAATGGTCACTTTTTTAAACCTTTTATTTAAACTTTTTTGTACCAATACAAGTTTTCATGGATTGAAAAGAACAAAGAAATAAAGTGTTAGAACAAAGAAATAAAATTATGCTTCATTTTATAATTGTTAAGTAAAAAAATTCTATTTATCTCATTTTATAAAAATTAAAATTTTATAAGCATAACAAATGTGTATATAATTTTTAAGATCTATTTACAACTCAGAGTTCATTGCTGTGTCCTCTATGTGATAGCTAGATATAGTTTAGTCTCATAGTCTGGTGATACAGAATAATAGCCATCACTGTAATTAATAAACAGACCTGAAATGTAGAAACTAGTAAATAAATACGTACATAAGTTAGAAAACAAAATTTCTTGCTATCATAGTTATTGCTTAGTGGAAAGATAGTAAGTTAGACTGAACGTAATTGACTGGTTTTTAATGTTCGTTATTAATAAGTTATCTCCCTTACCTAATATTTTTATAGCTTCCCCTTAAAGCTAGATCCCAATGTTTTCATTTTATACTTGTATTCTACTCACATTAAGAAATCATCAAATTTTCTTTATTAATATTTGATTTTCAACTTTGGTATAGCTGGAATCAGTGGCATGGGCAGGAACTGGTGAATTTTTATTTTATAGCATACTATTTATACCATTGTAATTCCCCCATATTGTAATGCACTGCTGTCTTTAATGAACATTACAATTTTTAACACATTTAACCCCACCCCCTCCAAAAAAAAGTTACTTGTGCATCCAACCAGGGTTAGACAGCCAAACTTTTGGACAAATGATGCTTCCCAAGATCTAGATCTTTCACAACTCTACTGTATCAAACTTCTCTACACTCTACACTTCAGTCGTTTCAATTAAACCTTTTTTTTTTAAGTTATATTATTTTTTTATTAAAAATGCGCCACTGTCTTGAGAATAGTCGTAGGAAAAGCAGTCCCTACGGGCCATGTTTCTGGTTATAACAAATTTGGTAGGATAATATGATAAAGAAAAGGTTTATGAGACCTTGTTATGCTATGCTGATTTGTGTAAAAATTTCTGCTACATGTATGCCTAGCCATCTTTACTTTCCCTAACGTGAGTCAGGTACCCAATCAGAGCTGGGTGGACTAAAGCTCGCCTGCGGACTTGAATCTGGGATCTGAACTGGAGACTTCTGTGTTAGCAGTATAATACCATTCAATCAGGCCGTCCCTCAAATTGTTCTACATGCAGTAATATATTTAAAACTTACCAGATGCATTAATTTAAAATGAAAACGAAAAAATAAAATATGGCAATCCTACTGTTTTTAAAACTTGTATCAACTTATTTTTTTTTGTAATATTAATATCTGAATAAAATAAAAATTCAACATAAAATAATGACCTTCACACGTGGTATGTATAGACCTGAACTACCTAGTCTCACCTGAACAGACTGTCACCCCTGGACTACCTAGCTGGACATACCAGCTATTACACTGTACAGCCTATGCTCAATATGTTATTTAAACAGATTTTGTCCAGATAGGCAACGTCAAAAAGTTAACCACCACCACCCAAAAAAAGATTATTAAAAAAGGATATGAAACGTGTACTTTTAGTTTTTAAGCATCACCTAGCCCTAACCCTAGAGGCAGATAACGTGAGTTGTGTTAAATTTGGATGTTTAAATACTTAAATGTCTAGACATCAGATATAGGTCAAGGTTATGTGCATGCATTAAATTGGAGCTGGCAAAAAGTGGCGCTGCTTAACTTTCCCCTGTGCACTTTTTGCATTAGCGGCGGGGCTTATCTGGAAGAGATCCATTTAAACAGCTGCATTTTAACACAGACAAATTTACTTGCAACAAATCATTGAAATCAACATAAATTTTTTTGGACGTCTGGACACTAGACAATAGTACATTGAACCAACTCTTAGATTCTATATGCAGAGAAGCTACAAAAGTAAAAAAAAATGTACATAAAACAAATTATTCAAAGTTTAAATTATCAACAGGACTTGTGCATAGGTGAAATCTTGGTCGATTTATCTGTTTACATTCTTCAGATTTAGTAAGTATCCGGATCTACATTTTAATTAACATCAAAAGGTTATTTGAGAAAAGCTCAACTCAGTTATAAAATGAGTTAGTTGAAAGTTGATATTTAGGCCTGTAAGTTAAATTTTGTTCCACTATAAATAAAGATTTAATCAAAATGTAGGGCTAATGCAATTTGCCAAAAAAAAAAAAAACATGTTATCTAGAATGAAAGATAGTTTTAATTGAACTAAAAAAAGTTTATAATATCATAGTGGCACAAAAAAGTTTTTAAAAGAAAACTGCTTTGTCAGTTTCTGATTTACTTTCATGACCAATTTTTAAGACCAAGAAATTACTGTTAAAACTGTATATAAAAACAAAAATGTACACATTTCATTCAATCGATGACTAAATGTACAAAATCTGCATATTTTAACTGCTGAATCACACATACACACACTGAAGTAGTAAGTCATTAACTGTTAATTTATGCATCCATCTTAATACATTAAAAAAAAAATTTAAATAAACTTTTATGACCTTTATATGCATTCATTTAAAGTTGTTTTTATTTTTTAATTTGTTCTCTCTTCTACAGTATAAACTAAATACAAATTTAACATTTACAATAAAAAATACTTGACCTTTAACAGCAGGGTTAATGAAAATTTTTTTATCATGAAATTTACAATAGACCAAATAATCAACAAAAACCACATTCTCTACCCATACTAATCAACCAAATTCATACTAAATACTAGCAACACAGTTTAAAACCTTTTAAATTATACAGGCATTTGATTCTTGGTTTACTAAACCAAATTAGAAACACTCAATGCTAAAGCTAACATTTATTAGAATTGTTATTTACACATTGTACAGGGTAAGAATCTCCACTAATCAAAGTATTCTATAGTTAGCCATCATTACTGTATGGTAATATGGCCGATTGTCATTGGCCATCAATACTGTGTTCAGGTATGGCTCATTGTTATTGGCCATCATTACTAAAATTCTGAAATGGCCAATTTGTCACTGGTCACCAGTACTGTATGCTGATATGGCCTATTGAAACTAAATTTGTTAATTTTTAAAATTGTATTCAACAAGATTTGGAAGTTGTCTATGTACAGTATGTTAATGCATAATTTAAATATTTTTTTTATATATCTAATATCGTCACATGTAAATTATAAAGGTAGCTAGTTAAACTAAAATAAATATTACTACAATGGCAGTGATAATTCAAAAATCTACTGATGACAATTTCATGTATTTACAAATCTAAAATCAAACACATCAGTCATTATACCAATTAGTTAGGATACTATCAGCAGACGTACATATGTCAGAGACTTGATCAGAAGACAGGCATTAAGAACATCACTAAGTGTACATATGTATAGTACACCAGCCTACATGATGTACAAGACAATAGCAGACACATAAAGCAACATCAGCAAACATCCACAATGATGTCAATGAACATGATGTAAAGACAATAAGACAATAGCAGACACATGAAGCAACATCAGCAAACATCCACAATGATGTCAACCAACATGATGTAAAGACAATAAGACAATAGCAGACACATGAAGCAACATCAGCAAACATCCACAATGATGTCAATGAACATGATGTAAAGACAATAAGACAATAGCAGACACATGAAGCAACATCAGCAGACACATGAAGCAACATCAGCAAACATCCACAATGTCAGCAGACCGGATGAAATGTTACATAATTGAAATATTCTTTACCCATTCTTTTGCATACATATATTCTTTGCTTTGGTGTTTGGATTTCATAAAAAAATTATTATCCATATCTAAGATATAATTTACATTTAGAACACAAGATAATATTTTACGATTGCTTTGTTGAAAGCCACAGAAAAGGTAACTGCAATTCTGACAACATCTGAGTTTACGTTAACCATGCTGTTAATCATAAACTGTTGTGTGCTCAAAGTTTCATATTAAATGACCAGTGTATTTTAAACTTGTCATTTTTTAAAGTAAACTAGGAATATGCTATTTTAAATTTTCAAAAAAATTAAATTTAGTATTTAAAATTAAATTAACTGCAGAATAAAAGCTGTAATTGAATTGCGTTAAATATTTTGATCTGGCACTAAGAAAATATTCTGCATAGTAAGGTTTTCTCTTGTAAATTAGGAAAGATATGCATAAAATTGTTTAAATAAACAACAATTGTATTTTAAATAATCAAGCCTGCCTTACTTTGAGCTATTTTTTGACAAACAATTTGCTAATTTCACACCCTAGCAGAACAAAGTTTTATCCGCCTATGCTACACTTATATCTTTATTATTCTAGGAAAACCAATGACTCATTTTGATGCAACTTAAAGGATCTAGGAATAAAATGGCTGAATTTGATGTAGCCTAAAGCATATCTAAATCACCTTCTACAAACAGATATATAGATCTTTCTTTAATTTTAAAAGGATATATACATCAATATAAATCTTTCTTTTATTTTAAAAGCATATCTAAATCACCTTCGATAAACAGATATATAAATCTTTCTTTAATTTTAACTTAACATTAAAGAGTAAACAATATCAAAGAACATTTTTACTCCTGAATAAAAAAAATTCACTTATCAATCATTTAGTTTCAAACTATTTTATGTGTTTTATTTTTTAAATGACAAGCTGCAAACCAAATCGACTGATTAATTTAAAAAACTAGACTGAGCATTTTTTAAAAATTAATTCTGTCATATATATGAATACTGCGATATGGATAAAAATATTTCTTCAGCAAATATTGACACACATGATTTTCTAATGTGGATGATCTTGCTAAAAAAAAAAACTGTACACAAACTAGTCATGATGTTATTTACATAATACAAAATAGCATTTTATCAGCATTTTTAAATGTATATACATCTTATAAAACGAAATAGAAACCTATTCAGCATTTAGGATTAAAAACAGCTTTGTTCTTTTGTGGCTCTTTTCGAATATATAAAATATAATAATCTCCATTCATGAATTGTCAGTAAATCACATGCAACATCATTCAAACAAATGTTGTTTGCACTTATCAGTCACACAATAATTGTGTTTAGGGTTAAATAAAAGCACCATCTTCTCCACAACCAGTGGTTACATGCATAATCAGCATATTTTCCACATATGTTCTTTATAAAATATATATGATTGTAATCTAAAGACAATAATTTGTGTAATAAGAACGCAACACTGGCCAATATGCCTGTTGTATGTTGTCACTTTTTTCTTCTTGAATAAGAACAAATTTTTAAAATCTTCACAATCTAATTGCTTTAGATGGTTAAATTTTGTTAAAAAAAATTTCACACAGCCATTAAAATTAGTAGAAAAAAAAATAAATATGAGAAATTCTTCTCCATAAGGTACTTAAGCTGTACATACATCTTTGTAGCTCTCATTAGTGTTGAGAACTATACAACTAAAGCTAGGACATCTGGAAGCCAGAGTTCTGTTCTCTTGATCACGAGAGTGCTGTTCTCTTGATCGCAAGAGTTCTCTTCTCTTGGTGAAAAAAGTTCTGTTTCTCTTGATCAGAGAAGTGTTGACTTTAATTTAAATCAGAGTTATCTTTGGAACACTTTCCATCTACAAGCACAAACACAAGATTATAGAAGTACCCAACTCAATGGTTTTTTGTTTTTTTTTGCTTGCATGAGTTGTCTGCTCGGCTGTGATTCAGACAATGACTGAAATGAGTTGTTGGATACCTGTGTAATACTGATGAGTTGATCTACCTGCACAGTTTATCTGAAGGTACCTGCATCCACCCCTGTTGTTTGTGTTATCACCTGCTTCACAGAACTACAGACACCCAGGTTTGGCTGCAGACTTGACTAGAGCTAGAAAAGGTGACCTTGACCTCGCAGAAAGGTTAGATGTATCTGCCCAAAGCCATGTAAAAGTTCTGCAGGTAGGTGATCAGCTGGGGAAACTTTGGCCGCTCATCAGGTGACAGGGCCCAGCAACAGGCCATCAACGAAAACCTGAAATTAATTATAACATTCGTTACAGTTTTTTAACTAATGTATTCAAATAAACTTACATTTGTTACATCTAATGGAAAATAACTTTAGCTAAACAGGAAAATCATAATACAAATACAAGAAATCATGCTTGTTACAGGTGGTATTTCTACAGCTGTTAATATAATTTTTTATAAGGTAGTGTGGAAGGGGAACCTGTAAGTCTTTTGCAATATATTTTTTTTTAGTTTTCCCCATTTAATCACTCACTTCATTACCAATTTTTAAAGAATACATAAAATGGTTGGGAATTTTTTCAAATCTTACAATTCGTCAGGACAGTTGTGAGGTTTGGCTATCCTGTAACCTTCCTGCAAGTATGCTGTCATTTCAAAGGGGTCAACATCAGCATAGGGTTGCTGACCCAGGGTCATCATTTCCCATAGTGTTACTCCAAATGCCCACTACAGAACAGAAATTATGTTAATTAATTGCATTAAAAGTACAAACTAGTATAAATAGTCATTTTTCTAAAATGATTTAACTTAAAACCTACATTTGATTTAGAAGAATAAAGAGAAAAATGTTTTCTAATTTCAACAAAAAAAAAAACCAGAGTTAATTCCCTTGATATTTCATAGTTTTTAAATTTCTAAACAAGAAACCCTAATTTTCTCTTAAACCTAATTAAAATTAACTACATAGAATACTAAAACAATTTTTTTCAATAAAAACCAAACTAACCACATCACTGGCCGGGGAAAACCTCTTCTGCATCAGAGCTTCAATAGCCATCCATTTGACCGGCCTGTTCTCATTGTCTCCCAGACAATTATAGTCCCCAGGGAAAAGGTCCCTGGCCAGGGAGTTATCTGTCACCTTCACCACCAGGTCTGTGCCCACACTAAAGAAATCAGAAGCAGAGGGGGGAAGCTGAACAGCATGCATGTCAGGGAAAGATGACTTCTGTCACACAGGGTGCCAGGGGAGACGATCAAAACAAAACAAAGGAGGGTAGTGGAAAGTGGCGGACAAATTACTTGCAGGCTATTTATTTCATTTGGGTTTTTATGTAAACTTAAATACAATAATATATTTTTTTAATCATATAACAAAAAATTTTCAAAAATGTTTTTTTTTATTGAGATCATTTTATTTATAATAATAAAGGTAAACATGTGCCCATAAATTATTATACACTAACTAAAAACAATATAAAAAATATGAAATATAACATTAAATTATTAAGAATATTTCCTAAACTTTCATGGAAAAATAGTACTTTAAAATAAAGATCTAGGTGTTGAGAATTAAATTATTAAGAATATTTCCTAAACTTCATCGAAAAATAGTATTTTAAAATAAATATCTAGGTGTTGAGATATTGAAGTCATACTGTACATTATGTATAAACAGCTTATTAGTTAACACTTATCACTATCTTAAACAGGACATGGTTGTCCTTTAAAGCTCAAGGCTTGGCTGTGACTTGGATTTTACCTCAGGACACTTGTGCTAAGAATCTTGAGGTCTATCACCACATTCGTTCATAATAATCATAACAATCAATGAGAGAAAGATGGTGAGTTAAGAGGAAGTATGAAATTGTGAATTGAATTGCTTGTTATGTTTCCACTTACATACAATTCCTTGTGGCTATATCTTTATGGATGAGTTTCTTCCTATGTAGGTACTGTATGCCTCTAATCATCTGGATAGCCATGTACACCAGTTGCTGAGTATTCAGGGTCTGGAATGTTTACATTTTGATAAGAATTTCACATAGGTAAAACATAAAGCATTGAATTAGGATATCAATTGAATTTAAAACTTTTATTATAGACCAATGAAACTATTTATTCTGTATTGTATACCATATTCAATTTTTTATATAAATCATATTCCTTAAAAAATATTTTAAAGCATTTTTTAAAATAAAAATGCCTTTATTAAATTTCTTTCAAAAACCACTGTTATGGAGCATTTGCAACACATGGTTACAATTCTTCTTTCTGTTGTAAAAAACTACATAAGAAATAGGTGTGGCTCTTTTGGGAGTGACTCAAATAATTGTAAGTTTTTATCTATACTACTATTGTTTTTCTCAAGTGGTCTTTAGTAGGATGAAATGTTTAATTTTCTCCTAAAGTACTAATGTTTTATCACAGGATGAAATATTTAATTTTCTCCTATAGTACTAATGTTTTATCACAGGATGAAATATTTAATTTTCTCCTAAAGTACTCATGTTTTATCACAGGAATGGGGATAAACTGGACACCTCAAGGAAAAAAGAAAGAAGGGAAGGCCAAGGGAGGCAGTGAAGCAGCTGGCAGAGGCAGGACTGTCATGGGGGACTAGCAGAAAAATTGCAGAAGACTGACAAAAGTGGAAAGAGCTTTATGTGGTGGTCCCGTGTGCCTTGGGCACAAAAAGGAAAGGGCGACAAAAATGTTTGGTGAAAATTAAAAAATAAATTTCTAATAGCTTTTAGCATTTAACTTTTTTTTCAATACACACAGTGTGTATAGTTAAAATTACACATTGTAAGTGTATACACAGAGTTTTGACTGTTTAAATCATGTCATAAAAAATCCTTTAAAAATTAACAAATCCATGAACACTAAACACAGCAAATTTTGAAAACAAATGAGGCTTAGAAATAAATCTTCACCATGGCAAGGTTCAAAGGAAGTAGGTTACAAGACAACATACACAACAATCACTCTGTATTTAAATATCTAAATACAAAACTAAAAAAATGTGAAGTTAACTTACATATCTTGAACCACACTCTGACATGCGACACTTTAAAAGAAATTTTTTCATATTTCCTTCCTGTAGGTAAGGGTAGACAACAAGGGGCTGGTCAGGGTTATCTAGACATGCCCCTAGTATGTTGTGGAGGTTGGGGTGGATCAAACTCTTCAGCAGGACAGACTCGGTCAGAAACAACTGGACTTGATCAGTCTTGGCTTGATCTAAACCAAATTTTCAAAACATTTGATACAAATTTTGACCATTAGAAATATGCCTGATCTAAACCAAATTTTCAAAACATTTGATACAAATTTTGACCATTAGAAATATGCATGATCTAAACCAAATTTTCAAAATATTTGATACAAATTTTGACCATTAGAAATATGCCTGATCTAAACCAAATTTTCAAAACATTTGATACAAAATTTAATCATTAGAAATATGCCTGATCTAAACCAAATTTTTTTTAAACATTTTAAACAAATTTAACCATTAAAAATATACCTGATCTACCCAAATTTTTCTAATTATATAAAAACTAACAAAATATTTTACTTAGATTATAGAGCCTAATATACAAAAGTTTGGATAAAGCCTAATGCTTTTTATATTTAATCTCTTTATATTTTGTAAAACAGCAATTTAATGTTCAAACTTATGATGGGCTAACCTGTGACAGTTTTAATAAAAACATCCTGTTCTGTCCCAGCCTCATTCTCATCATCTCCAATCAATGTCCCCATGTAGATGCGGCCAAATGTGCCTAGAAAATCAAGAATAAAATATATTTCTTATATATTAACATGTTCTTGTTTCATTAACTTGTTTCAATAAACTTTCAGACTGATGAAAGCAGTGTTCTTCTGCTTCTTTCATATAGGATATTATAGGATTGTATGACCAGATACTTCAGTGGGTGGACAAATGAAAGTCCCACAGAATACGAGCTTAGTGAATATGACTTTTATCTATGCCAATCTTCCTGTGTCATAATCATTTAATTTTTTTTTTTAAATTATTAAAAGAGAATTTAGAAAAAGAAACTATTATTTAAAAAAAATAAAATTTCTAAGTTCATAAAAAATATTAAAAATTAGCGGATCTAAACACACAAACTTACCTTCATGAACCAAATCACCCAGTGATATCCGTTTTCTTTCTATCAAAATATCACTCAACACTGTGTTTATATCTGTAGGCTTGAGGTCAATGGAGGGAGAAACACCACGTCGAAAATTTGATGATGCACCTGATGTGAACCATGTTTTATTAATCAACAGATATGTGAACGATGTTTTATTAATCAACAGATCTACAGGGCTATTGCTCAAATAATTTCAATGTATGATAAAATCTATATTCTGATGTGGTTTTTTTTTCATCTTTATAACAGTTCTATGTTTAATAAAACATTTGTATTCTTTATTCTCTTAACATGCTAAAGGTAAACACAGATAAATTGTAACAATAATAATTTATTTAAAATAGTAAGAGCAAAATGTTTACCTATTATATTTTTAAAATCCTGAGATGTTATTACAAAGGTATACAAACAAAATTAATAATTTTTTTGAGCAGTTTTCTAACAACACCTGCCCTTACCTGAGCCGCTAGCATTGTTTGGGGTGTCTGGCCTGAGGAAGGTTTGACTCTGTTGTCCAGTCAGAGCTTGAGAACTGCTACTGTCGCTAGGGAGAGACAGCAATGTGAGTACTTCAAAGTAACCAGCAGTAATGTGAATACTTCACATGTAGAGTAACAGCAATGGTAGTACTTCACATGTAAAGTAACTAGCTGTTGTGTGAGTACTTCACATGTAAAGTAACTAGCTGTTGTGTGAGTACTTCACAGGTAAAGTAAGCAATGTGAGTACTTCACATGTAAAGTAACTAGCTGTTGTGTGAGTACTTCACATGAAAAGTAACATGCTGTTGTGTGAGTACTTCACATGTAAAGTAACTAGCTGTTGTGTGAGTACTTCACATGAAAAGTAACATGCTGTTGTGTGAGTACTTCACATGTAAAGTAATTAGCTGTTGTGTGAGTACTTCACAGGTAAAGTAAGCAATTTGAGTACTTCACAGGTAAAGTAACTAGCTGTTGTGTGAGTATTTCACATGTAAAGTAACTAGCTGTTGTGTGAGTACTTCACTTGTAAAGTAAGCAATGTGAATACTTCATAAGTAGTAAAGTAACTTGCAGTAATATAAATACTTCACAAGTAAAGCAACAGCCATGTGAATACTTCACATGTGAAATAACTAGCAGCAATGTGAATTCTTCACAAGTAAAGTAATCAACTGCAATACAAATACTTCACAAGTAAAAGTAACAGTAATGCTAATAGTTCACAAGTAAAGTATGTCTCAAACTGTGTAACATAATCTTAAGAAAACTACCTATAACTATTGTGATGTAACTGGCTTAAGTAATGGTGCCTTATCTCAAGTAATGCAAATATCTTCAATAGTGTAACTATAAATCTCAAGTTATGTAACTATCTAAAACCATGTAATTATATGTCTTTAACAGTGTGACTATGACTCAAGAAAAGAAACTTGTCAAACTTGTACACAACGAATCTCTGGTCAAAACAGAAACAGGCTATTTGAAATGATTAATATTCCCAATGAATAATTGAGGCTATCAATCATGGGCTATTTTTAGCAGTCAGAAATTGAAGCCAGTTATGGGACTTGGGTGGATGTTCTATTGGTAGTCTGATGGATCAATTGGAGGATGATGGATTGCTGCGGATAGTGTTACATCACTGGTCAGGGAATTCGTTTTCTTCAATAGGGGCATTACTGATCTTATAAACTAGTCATTTTTAGATAAATCAAGTAGTCATTTTAAATAGTCAAACAACAGTCATTTTAATTAGGCGCATTATTGATCTTATAAACTAGTTATTTTAGATAAATCAAGTAGTCATTTTAAATAGTAAAACAATAGTCATTTTAATTAGGTGCATTACTGATCTATAGTCATTTTATATAGTCAAACAATAGTCATTTTAATTAGGTGCATTAGTGATTTTAAAAACTAGTCCTTTTAAATAGTCATATAAATGGTTAGAGAAATATTTATAAAAAGATGCTTCAGTGTACTGAGAAATATCATAACAGCAGTCAATTTAAATATGTCAAGAGAAATGTTGAGGTCAATTTAAATATGTTAAGAGAAATGTTGAGGTCAATTTAAATATGTCAAGAGAAATGTTGAGGTCAATTTAAATATGTTAAGAGAAATGTTGAGGTCAATTTAAATATGTTAAGAGAAATGTTGAGGTCAATTTAAATATGTTAAGAGAGATGTTGAGGTCAATTTAAATATGTTAAGAGAAATGTTGAGGTCAATTTAAATAGACCCAGATATACCTTGTGATCAGTTTAAATTAGTACTTCAGTGGGAAAGAAATTTGTAGTCAAATTAAAAATGCACAAATTATGTTAGGGAATAGTTGTAGCCAGTTATTGTACATACAGTCAAGATATCAAGTAGGCAACTGGTATCTATTTTAGTCGAAATTTTTTAAATTATAGAAGTTATGCCACAAAAGAGTATGGGAATGCACAAAAATATAATGTTTGGAATTGAAGTTTTATATAGTATATAATTATATAGTATATAATTATATAGTAAGTTAAAATCTAAATTAAGTCTAACAGTTCTTAATTTAATAACATTATTATCATTAATATTTTAAGTAAAATGAAAATCAGGATTTCTTGGGAGAGGAAATATTTGAAAAAACAAACTTACTAGCAATTTATTTTCTTTGAATAGCGGTCAGAGCCTTTTTGTGATTTGAGGTAGTATATGGTGACCCCCAGAGCAATTAGAATAATGACAGCACACGTACAGGCTACAGCAGCGTAGAAAATATGAGTGGACGTGGTCAAATCACCTTTTTCTTCAGACACTGAAACACAAGCAGAACAGGGGGGGGGGGGGGGGGGTGAATGTTGGTAAGGTCTTTTTTTTTATCTTTCTATACCTGTGGGGTAAACAGGTAAACCAATAGTGCTGCAACTAGGTGTGGGAAATAGTTTAAAAAGGGGAGCTTACCTGGATTTGTAGCAAGATGTGTCAATGTGAGAGTTGCATTATTAGATGTGAATTGGTACCTGCTGGAACCTTCTTTCTCTCTGGGAACCCACACAGAGTTTTCGTTTTCTAGAATTGTAAAAAAAAAAAAAAAAAAAAAAACCCCATGAAAACAATGCTTAAATTTTTTTTTCTCTGTGCTAAGCTGACATGAATGGATTAGAGAGAAGAAAAAAAATACTGATCATGAATGGAGCAGTTATGTCTTGAGGCAGTAAAAATGGGGGGTTATAAAAGTGAAGTATCTGGGAGCTGTGTCAGCCTGGGCCGGGGTGATGTTTATGGAGTTATTGAAAGAAAATAAAACCTGGTTGAATAAAATACAAGGGAAAGGTGGGATTTGTATCCTGTGCTGCCTGCTGCTTTTTTTTTTGTTTGACTGCATGGGTTGTTCTGCTGTAGGTATTCCTACACACACACACAATACACACACCACAAACACACCCAAACCCACCCCTACACACACCCACCACCACACACCACCCACCCCCACCCCCGCACACGTATATATAAATAAATACATTTTACAAACATATTAATAAAGACAAATATCCATTTCATTTTTCAGCATCTATCTCTAAGCAAGTTTTCCATTTAGCTCCCACTTCTAATATATCTGTTATACAGCATCCATCTCTAGTCTCCCACCCAACACCCGTCTCTACCATACAGCACCCATCTCTACCATCCAAGACCCATATCTAGACTACCATCCAGTACCCATCTCTACCATCCAGCACCCATCTCTACCATCCAGTACCCATCTCTACCATCCAGTACCCATCTCTAGTTTAGTTACCATCCAGCACCCATCTCTACCATCCAGTACCCATCTCTACCATCCAGTACCCATCTCTAGTTTAGTTACCATCCAGCACCCATCTCTACCATCCAGCACCCATCTCTACCATCCAGTACCCATCTCTACCATCCAGTACCCATCTCTAGTTTAGTTACCATCCAGCACCCATCTCTAGTTTACCATCCAGCAGCCTTCTCTACCATCCAGTACCCATATCTAGTTTAGTTACCATCCAGCACCCATCTCTAGTTACCATCCAGCACCCATCTCTACCATCCAGCACCCATCTCTAGTTACCATCCAGCACCCATCTCTACCATCCAGTACCCATCTCTACCATCCAGCTCCCTTCTCTACCTTCAGCACCCATATCTACCCATCCAGCACCCATCTCTAGTAACCATCGAGCACCCATCTCTAGTAACCATCGATCACCCATCTCTACCATCCATCACCCATCTCTACCATCCAGCACCCACCTCTACCATCCAGTACCCATCTCTAGTTACCATCCAGTACCCATCTCTAGTTACCATCCAGTACCCATCTCTAGTTACAATCCAGCACCCATCTCTACCATCCAGCACCCACCTCTACCATCCAGTACCCATCTCTAGTTACCATCCAGTACCCATCTCTAGTTACAATCCAGCACCCATCTCTACCATCCAGCACCCATCTCTAGTTACCATCCAGCACCCATCTCTACCATCCAGTACCCATCTCTACCATCCAGCTCCCTTCTCTACCTTCAGCACCCATATCTACCCATCCAGCACCCATCTCTAGTAACCATCGAGCACCCATCTCTAGTAACCATCGATCACCCATCTCTACCATCCATCACCCATCTCTACCATCCAGCACCCACCTCTACCATCCAGTACCCATCTCTAGTTACCATCCAGTACCCATCTCTAGTTACCATCCAGTACCCATCTCTAGTTACAATCCAGCACCCATCTCCACCATCCAGCACCCACCTCTACCATCCAGTACCCATCTCTAGTTACCATCCAGTACCCATCTCTAGTTACCATCCAGTACCCATCTCTAGTTACAATCCAGCACCCATCTCTAGTTACCACCCATCTTTACATCCAGTACCCATCTCTAGTCTAACATCCAGCACCCATCACTAGACTACCATCCAGCACCCATCTCTGACTACCAGCACTCATCTCTGGTATACCATCCAACACTCTTCTCTAGTCTACCATCCAGCACCTATCTCTACCATCTAGCACCCATCCCCAGCACCTATCTGACAAGTCTAACTACCCTCCCTCCTCCCACATTCCCCTGCAGTAATAAAAAAAAACAACATGCTCTCCATCAGGTATTGTTCGTCTCACTGCAACTGTCATAACAAACGAATTCACGGAAATTTTGCGAAAACTAATCAGTCATAATTATCCCCCTGCCTCCATCCCCCACCTTTTGTTTTTTAACCCTCAGTCCAATAGGGAGTGTGTTACACTGGAGTTAATTTCTCCCCAGGTTTGTGTGGCGCGTGTAGGCTCGCGGATAATGAGGAGGCAAACGGAACCGTCTACCTGAGCACCTGGCACAATCTTTTACCCTCGTTCTGACAGCCCCCCGACTATTCACCAAGTTTCAAAATGTAGACAGGTTACTTATGGGAGGGATATCTTTGCAGAAACTATGAAAAAAAAAAACTGGTGGGGAAAAAAAAAATTGCCGAATCGCAATGTTTGAGGTGAGGTTTAAAAATAGAGAAGAAACCGAAGTAGAATGTCACAAGAAGTTCTGATTCCTATCTTTACAGTAGGGGGTAATGATGAACGTGTAGTAACAATATCCCAAATATTTCCTCTGCCCTGCTTCGTTAGCTCTCGCAGCCCGAGCAATGGGCCAGTAAACTAAATATTGTCTGTCGTTTAGCGCTCCCAGTTGACTAGAGAAGATGCCAGCTCGGGATCCGCGTGACGGGGTTACCTGCGGCGGTTGACGGCTGAGGCTCATGCTACGGCGAGCCTGACGGTAAATACGAGTCAGCTTTGACAAGCCGGGCCGGCCACAGAGTAGCGGATAACGACTTCTCCAGGCGATGGTGGCGCCTCCCTCAGAGAGCTGGTAGAGCCACCCTCAGAGAGCTGGTAGAGCCACCCTCAGAGAGCTGGTAGAGCCACCCTCAGAGAGCTGGTAGAGCCACCCTCAGAGACCTATTCAACCATCAGTGACCTACAACCACCATCAGAGACCTACCACCACCCTCAGCGACCTACCACCACCCTTAGAGACCTACAATACCATCAGTGACCTACCACCACCCTCAGCGACCTACCACCACCCTTAGAGACCTACAATACCATCAGTGACCTACCACCACCCTCAGAGACCAACCACCACCCTCAGCAACCTACCACCACCCTCAGAGACCTACCACCACCCTCAGCGACCTACCACCACCCTCAGAGACCTACCACCACCCTCAGCGACCTACCACCACCCTCAGCGACCTACCACCACCCTCAGCGACCTACCACCACCCTTAGAGACCTACCAGCACCCTCAGAGACCTATCACAACCATCAGTGACCTACAACCACCATCAGAGACCTGGTAGAGTCACCCTCAGAGAGCTGGTAGAGCCACCCTCAGAGACCTGGTACCACCACCCACAGAGACCTATCACAACCATCAGTGACCTACCACCACCATCAGAGACCTGGTACCACCACCCTCAGAGACCTACAATACCATCAGTGACCTACCACCACCATCAGAGACCTACAATACCATCAGTGACCTACCACCACCATCAGAGACCAACAACCACCATCAGAGACCTACAATACCATCGGTGACCTACCACCACCCTCAGAGACCTACCACCACCATCAGAGACCAACAACCACCATCAGAGACCTGGTACCACCACCCTCAGAGACCTACAATACCATCAGTGACCTACCACCACCATCAGAGACCTACAATACCATCAGTGACCTACCACCACCATCAGAGACCTACCACCACCCTCAGAGACCTACCACCACCCTCAGAGACCTACCACCACCCTCAGAGACCTACCACCACCCTCAGAGACCTACAATACCATCAGTGACCTACCACCACCCTCAGAGACCAACAACCACCATCAGACCTACCACCGCCTTTAGAGACCTACCACCACGCTCGGAGACCTACCACCACCCTCAGAGACCTACCACCACCCTCAGAGACCTACCACCACCCTCAGAGACCTACCACCACCCTCAGAGACCTACCACCACCCTCAGAGACCTACCACCACCCTCAGAGACCTACCACCACCCTCAGAGACCTACCACCACCCTCAAAGACGTACCATCACCCTAAGAGACCTACCACTGCCACCAGAGACAAGACGGTACACACACAAGGCGGTACACACATGTACATACACACGACAGTTCACACACACGACAGTACACACACGACAGTACACACACACGACAGTTCACACACACGACAGTACACACACACGACAGTTCACACACACGACAGTACACACACACGACAGTTCACACACACGACAGTACACACACACGACAGTTCACACACACGACAGTACACACACACGACAGTACACACACACGACAGTTCACACACACGACAGTTCACACACACGACAGTACACACACACGACAGTACACATACACGACAGTACACACAATACGGTACTCACACAAGAAGTTGCACACAATGGAGAACCAAAAGGTTAAAAAATTGTTCGTTGATTTTTACTGCATTTTGTGTGTGGACTATGCTGTTAGTGCATTGTCGGACCAGACGGTCCATGAAGAAGATGAAGTAGAGTCTATCAATTTCTCTATATTATGAGTGCAAATGGATATTGCTAAGCCACATTTACTTTCCCCCATCCAGGTCTGGTGCATATCTGAGATAAAAACCAAGGGACTGAACCTGTGTAACGATCTCAAAACCACCCCGCCCCTGACTGTGCATCTCTTTTTTTTTTTTTAAATAATGCTAAATATTTGTTTCTGCTTCTTAAAATCCCTCCTGTTCAATGTTTTCCCATAATTTGAAATCTATCTAGACCAGGGGTCGGCAACCTGCGGCTCGCGAGCCGCATGCGGCTCTTTTGGTGTCAAGATGCGGCTCTCCAGTTCCATTCACAAATATTAATAATTATTTTATATTATTTTTAAAACTCATTAAAACTATTATAGAGAAAAACAACAACTTTAAACAGGATAAAAACACTCATCAGAGTATACAGCCAGCTAACAGCCGCTTGGGCACCAGACCAAGCCCCACAACCGTGCTGTAGCCAGCCCCACAGCAAAGGTTTCATTCTTGCCACTGCCGACTTTTTGGAATATTGTTAAATGAGGAATATTATTCTGATTCAGAATGCATTGATTTGACATGAGTGATGTGTTTTTTAAGTTATTAGCTTCCTACGGTTGAGTCGGTGGGGTACGAGTTTACCCTGCGGTGAGTTGGTAGGAAGATAAGCCCGGTGAGAACCGAAGACAGAAGCGACCGATACCCAAGCCAAAAGTCGGAGTTGACCGTGCTTAGGGCTGCCGGGCTATGGGAGACACGTGTCCATATACGCTCTACTCCACCTATTCTCGTTGTTTTTTTTATTTTGTTTATAGTTGCTTTAGTTTTACACTACATTGTAATATTTTTTGAGTTTTGAAAATAAAATAATATAATTATTATGGAACTGGAGAGCCGCATATTGACATCAAAGAGCCGCACGAAGATCCAAGTTTCTTTTTTTTTTAAATAATTAGAAAGTTTAATGTATTTGGGAAAAAAGTTATGTGTGACAGTCCTGTAACAAAAATAGCAAGTCAATAATAAGACAAGACCTTGCTGACAAGCCAGCCTGTTTCCTATGGTATATTATTTGATTAGTTGTTTTATTATAGCAGAGCTAGGTATAATACTTTAATATGTTTTGTGCGAAATATTAGTATGCTTTTTAAGTATAAATATTCTTTCATATTTAAAGCTATTTATTTCAAATCAAAATTCAAAAGTATACATGTAATCCAAGGCAAATGCCAAAATATTGAAATAAAAAGTTTAGTGGCTCTTTAAAAAATGGGAACTTGTGTAAATTGTAACTTTTGGCTCTTCTGGCTCAAAAGGTTGCCGACCCCTGATCTAGACCTCTCTATATATAGGTTGTTGTTTTTTTTTTTTGCTACTACCAAACATCATCTTAGTAGTCACTGCGGTTTGTTACATTGTAGTGAGTGTGGACACCATGTAGTAGCTATAGGCTCCTTGTTTTAGGGTCGCCGATATTTTTATTCTTAAATTTATAGCACTGGAAAACAAATCTTAAATCAAAATTCAACCAGAGACCCCCCCCCCCCCCCCCCCCGACCAAGAATATTCCGCAACTACCAGTCTAACATAGACGCATCTTTCAATGAGTTGAAGCTGCGTTTTGTAGCGGTGCTAGTAGGTGCAAGCATCAAGTCAAATGTGTACAAGAAGATGGGTGAACGTACACGGGAAAAGGCTGGAACTTTCCCTCCTCGCCAGTATTCCTCACACAGCCCACGTTGGCTAATAAGTTTCTCAGTGTTTATATTTATGTGCGACAGTTCATTAACAAGTCTTCCCGGGTTACCGTGGCATTACGGAGCAATTAGACATCGGCCTGATATTATAATTCGCGGTGATGTTCCATTTTCTCCAAACTACGGCCCGCGGGCCGGATGCGGCCCGCGAGGTCCTCATGCGGCCCGCGAGGTCCTCTCATCCGGCCTTCGGAAGATCTTTTAGTCCACGGAAAAGAAATGTTTGTTGTAGGTGGCTGAGGAAAAATGCCACCCCAATGAGATGCCCGGAAGAAACTCGCCCTCAGGCTGAAAAGTTTGTAGACCCTGCTGTAGAGCAACTACTGCCTACTGGAAGTAAACAAAATGATAAAAACGGGGGCGGGGGTGTTGCAGTAAAACGCTTTGTCCCAAATTTCACTGAAATCCAGTAAATGGATATATATATATATATATATATATATATATATATATATATATATATATATATATATATATATATATATATATATATATATATATATATATATATATATATATATAATATTTCCCTAATTCCGAAATATTTTCGATGGTCAATCAATAAAGCGAGTGGGAAAACTCCCCTATTGTGTACTCATGTAGCAATGGCTGACAAGTTTGACCACGTGAAGAAGAGATGTCTGACACAAGACGTCCTGCCCACCCTGACTCACCGGCTTAGACACATTAGCCAGCAACAAGAAATTCGGTAGGCCTATGCTGAATAGTAGTTATTTATGTTGAATTACCTCCCGTTTATAATTTCATGTAGACGAAGGGAAACAACCGAGAACAATGTTAAAAAGTTGTTAAAACTAAAGGAAAAATATGTATTTATAAAAATAATTATTTTTAATTGTAACATTAAACATTAATATTAAAAATCGTTTATGTTCCTTTGCCTAATCTTAACATTTCATTGATTTAAAATTACCATTTCATTGTAGTTTAAATATAAAACTATTAGCTATAGTAAATTCTTAATCTATAGACAACTGCCCGATCCCGTGTAATCGGGTGCTTGTTGCTGTCTTCGAATTTGTAGCATATAATTTTTTTTATCATAGTTGTAATGATTGCAAAATAGTGTGTATCTAGACCAGGGGTCGGCAACCTTTTTAAACGGAAGAGACAAAAGTTACAATTTACAAATTTTCACATTTATAAAGAGCCATATATATATATATATATATATATATATATATATATATATATATATATATATATATATATATATATAATTTCCCTAATTCCTAAATATTTCCGATGGTCAATCAATAAAGCGAGTGGGAAAACTCCCCTATTGTGTACTCATGTAGCAATGGCTGACAGTTTGACCACGTGAAGAAGAGATGTCTGACACAAGACGTCCTGCCCACCCTGACTCACCGGCTTAGACACATTCGCCCGCAAATATAAATTGGGTGGGGAGAGGACTGCATTTCATCTGGTGGGGATGGGGGGGGGGGCATTGATTGAGACACGGGGTTGACTGACCGGCGGGTCATTGAAATAATTGGTGAATTCATCAATAAACCTGACGAATGGGCTGGGCGACATACGTAAGATAGTGATATATGCTCCTGCTTACGTCTACATGCATTACTTTAAAATATTTTTTTTTAATTTAAGAAGATTCTCTTGGGGATACACACAAGTAAGGCGTGGCTTTAGGGGGAGGGGGGATGATGGAAAACAGGGGTATGGGAATGGATGGATAATCGGTCAGCCTGATGGAAAAATCGAAAGATCAGTGGAAAATTAAAGAGGCTATCAATCTCCAGAGGGTTAACCTTTTGGCCCCCAGTTGGGCGGGTGCGACGCTCTGTCCCGTATGGCAACTTTGTATGTACCACTAGACTGTATGGCAACTTTGTATGTATCACTAGAATGTATGGCAACTTTGTATGTACCACTAGACTGTATGGCAACTTTGTATGTACCACTAGACTGTATGGCAACTTTGTATGTACCACTAGACTGTATGGCAACTTTGTATGTATCACTAGAATGTATGGCAACTTTGTATGTACCACTAGACTGTATGGCAACTTTGTATGTACCACTAGACTGTATGGCAACTTTGTATGTACCACTAGACTGTATGGCAACTTTGTATGTACCACTAGACTGTATGGCAACTTTGTATGTACCACTAGACTGTATGGCAACTTTGTATGTACCACTAGACTATATGGCAACTTTGTATGTACCACTAGACTATATGGCAACTTTGTATGTACCACTAGACTGTATGGCAACTTTGTATGTACCACTAGACTATATGGCAACTTTGTATGTACCACTAGACTATATGGCAACTTTGTATGTACCACTAGACTGGATGTACCACTAGACTGTATGGCAACTTTGTATGTACCACTAGACTATATGGCAACTTTGTATGTACCACTAGACTATATGGCAACTTTGTATGTACCACTAGACTATATGGCAACTTTGTATGTACCACTAGACTGTATGGCAACTTTGTATGTACCACTAGACTGTATGGCAACTTTTTATGTACCACTAGACTGTATGGCAACTTTGTATGTACCACTAGACTGTATGTACCACTAGACTGTTTGGCAACTTTGTATGTACCACTAGACTGTATGTACCACTAGACTGTATGTACCACTAGACTGTATGTACCACTAGACTGTATGTACCACTAGACTGTATGACAACTTTGTATGTACCACTAGACTGTATGTACCACTAGACTGTATGTACCACTAGACTGTATGTACCACTAGACTGTATGTACCAATAGACTGTATGACAACTTTGTATGTACCACTAGACTGTATGGCAACTTTACCACTAGACTTTGTATGTACCACTAGACTTTGTATGTACCACTAGACTGTATGTACCCCTAGACTGAATATACCCCTAGACTGAATATACCACTAGACTTTGTATGTACCACTAGACTGTATGTACCCCTAGACTGAATATACCCCTAGACTGAATATACCACTAGACTGAATATACCACTAGACTGTATGTACCACTAGACTGTAAGTAGACTTTGTACGTACAACAAGACTGTATGTACCACTAGACTGAATATACCACTAGACTGAATATACCACTAGACTGTATGTACCACTAGACTGTAAGTAGACTTTGTACGTACAACTAGACTGTAAGTAGACTTTGTATGTACAACTAGACTGTAAGTAGACTTTGTATGTACAACTAGACTGTAAGTAGACTTTGTATGTACAACTAGACTTTGTATGTACAACTAGACTTTGTATGTACCACTAGACTTTGTTTGTACCACTAGACTGTATGTACCACTAGACTGTATGTACCACTAGACTGTATGTACCACTAGACTGTATGTACCACTAGACTTTGTTTGTACCACTAGACTGTATGTACCAAGAGCCTGATGGCAAACGTAGTATGTTTAATATTCTAAGTAAACTACTACTGTAACAAGCAACGAAAACAAAATCTCTAGATCGTGTTAAAAGCATGAAGCGAGCTAGATCCTTGCTAGTGAGCACTATCTGGGCTAGTTGGCACTGACGTTTGCCAATTACTCCACTGTCAGCGCGAGAGTGTCCGCGGTATTCCTTGGGAATCTCATTTCAACTGACACAACCAACGCCGAGAATTTATTCATAAGATGCAAATGAAAAGAATTCCGCAAATGGTCCGGTGCCGAGCTGGTGGGCGAGGGGGTGGAACTCTCCGGTAATGTGAGAGCAGTCAAGGTGTTGGGGAATGATAAACTACCAGCACTGTACCGCGTGAGTGAGAGAAAAAAACAAAACAAAGAACAATGGTATTGATAACATTAATCTGATGGCCATATGGCCTGTCTCCGTTGTGCGCTGGGGGAAAGGGCAATGTCTTGTAGAAGGGAAATAGTTTTGTGACTGGGTTGGTTTATTATGAACTGCGGGTATGAAACGGCATGTAAAGTGGAGTGGCAAGCATAGGGGCAGTAGCGTAGCGAGGGGGGGGGCGGGGACATATGCCCCGGGGCGCCGACCTTAGGGGGCGCCAAAATGGGTTGGAAAAATAAATTGAAAGGTTGAGGGGGGTGCAAATCGAAAGTTTGAGGGGGGGGGGTGCAAATCGAAATCTTGAGGGGGGGGGTGCAAATCGAAAAGTTTGTCCCCGGGCGCCGGGAAGGTCGCTACGCCTCTGCATATGGGTTTGTCGGCCATTGCTCTATTGTGTGTTTATTATAGCCATTATGCTCGATTCTGACTTGTCTATATCAGTCACATGGCAAGACTTGTCGAGAATGCATGAAATATTAGCTGGTAAGTCAGCTATTTCATACTGTAAAGGACGCATTATTGTCAATTATACAAGTCGGTAGTTTCAAGGAAAGAAACAAGAATTATATCTACATCGGCTGGTAATCTGATAGTCGGGGTCGTCAGCTTATCTGTACTAAAACGTACAACAACCAAAAAGTCATACTGTCCGTGTTCCATTTATGCGTGGGTGGGCTTGAGGTCATATCTTGTAACCCATATTTTGACCCATTTTTAAGACACCGATTTCTTTCAAATTTTAAAAATATTTTTAAAAATTTCTACCAATGTAGACAAGACAGTTATATATTACAGCTAGCAGTGCAGTCATTTCTACCAATGTAGACAAGACAGTTATATATTACAGCTAGCAGTGCAGTCATTTCTTAAGTCGTACGTCATACTAATGTAGACACGACAGACTGCTACACCACCACCCCCCCCCCCCTCACCACCCCCCATAACTGAGCTGACTATGTCAACAATTTGTCCAACTGAACTAGACAGGCAGGAATAAAGTAGGTCTGTGCCACAACAAACACAGTTAGACAACAGGCAACGGCCCGACGCCGGGGTGTACGCACGGCATCCGCTTCATAAAACACTCCAGTTACACCCCCTTACCTTACCCCACTCTCATGACGAGATTCTTTTCAAGCCCCACCAATAAACAATGCTGTTGTTCCTTGCCCCCCCCCCCCCCCTCTTCTCCAACCCCCTACTAACCTAGTAACGGTAGTGTTAAGTATCGTACTACAAATTTTATTTTGCGTATTTAATTGGTACCTGAAATTGTTGAAATGTTTTAAATTTTAAGTAGGCTTTTATTTGCATTTTGTCGCCTACCTTAAAAAAAACAGTGATATAGGTAAAGCGATGTACGGCATTCTATTATGGGCATCATTTGCTGTAAATGTTATAGTTTTATCCTATATATATATATATATATATATATATATATATATATATATATATATATATATATATATATATATATATATATATATATATCGCACATATAAATATAACATTATATTGTTTACTATGTTTACTAAATGTTGCAAGTAGTATACAAAACCAATACAAATATTTAGCCTTATATAATGAACATGTATTATGTGGTTCCTAGACAAATGCGCAAACGGAAAACCGCGCACATGGAAAATATAGGATTCAGGCAATTGTTCTCAATTAAAACAATTTTGCTGATGTCGAATATTTTTTATATAAGACGCCTCTCTTAAGATACATATTCTAAATATGTTTTAATATTTATTTCACTGGTTGTATAGTATGTATCTCTGGAGAAGTAAACGAATGCATGTACTCTCTCATAAAAACACATTTAAAGTATGTTTTACTAAAAGTATAGTATGTATACGTGGAGAAGTAAACGAATGCATGTACCCTCTCAAGTATGTTTCACTGAACGTATAGTATGTATACGTGGAGAGGTAAACGAATGCATGTACTTAAAAACATATTTAAAGTATGTTTCACTGAACGTATAGTATGTATACGTGGAGAGGTAAACGAATGCATGTACCATATCTCAAAAACACATTTAAAGTATGTTTCACTGAACGTATAGTATGTATACGTGGAGAGGTAAACGAATGCATGTACCCTATCTTAAAAACACATTTAAAGTATGTTTCACTGAACGTATAGTATGTATACGTGGAGAGGTAAACGAATGCATGTACCATATCTCAAAAACACATTTAAAGTATGTTTCACTGAACGTATAGTATGTATACGTGGAGAGGTAAACGAATGCATGTACCCTATCTCAAAAACACATTTAAAGTATGTTTCACTGAACGTATAGTATGTATACGTGGAGAGGTAAACGAATGCATGTACCCTCTCTTAAAAACACATTTAAAGTATGTTTCACTGAACGTATAGTATGTATACGTGGAGAGGTAAACGAATGCATGTACCCTCTCTTAAAAACACATTTAAAGTATGTTTCACTGAATGTATAGTATGTATATGTGGAGAAGTAAACGAATGCATGTACCCTCTCGTAACATACAAATCCTGGACACGTTTTAGTATCGCCGAGTGGCGTCAAACGAGCAGCCAGCAAATTTGCTACTGACGTTACAACAGATAAGACATGACAGAGGCAAGTCTACAGGTGGAGGAAGGAGGGGGGGTACAAGACGTTGCAGCATCGCCAGCCTGGAAAACTCGGCGATGATTTACGACTCTCTGCCCTAATGGCGAATTTCTCGACTCACTATTTGTTTGATGAACTCATCGCGGAGTCCATGTTTCACGAGCTGAGGGGCGGGTGCCAGCGGAAGTGACTTGTTTTACATTTATCACGCAGTATGGCCGACATGATTCGGCAACACAAAAATAGATCAGAAGGGATTTTAGAAGGTGTAAAAAAAATATTTAAAAAAAAAATAAACCTGACGAATGCAGCAATAATAAATTAGAACTTTTAACACCAGGCTCGTAAATATTGTAAAAGTAGCACAAGCTTCGACGCTGGCACGTTTCGTGGTATTTTCGAGGAGTTGAAATTAATATGTATTACAGTAAAAAAAAAATTCTTAAAGCATTAATTAAGGTGCTTTGGTGAGGCTTTAGGGAATAAATTTTTTTTTTTTAAATTCTGATCGCGTGGGGTTAAAAAAAAATGATAAGTGTGTGTTTAGGTTTGTAGTACATACATGAGCCCACCCAGCTATGTGTAGTAACTTATCTCAGTTGAGGAAAAACGACCTATGAATCTGAGTAATATTTCATTACATTTCGTGTCCACTAGACATTGTATGTACCAGGCGAAGAGATGCCTGGAATAAACACAGCCCCCTCCCCCACCCGAAACACAAAAAAAAAACTTTTTCAACCTTATTTTCACCCAAACATATCTCCGGTCATCACAGGACTTCATTGCAGTGGTTCATCATCAGCGATTGGACGAGGCCAATCACGTGTTTGCCTGTACCGTAATTACTCTGATGACGGCCATTAAGCAGGAAGCTATTTTTAATGAAGCTGATTCTTGCATCGCCCACAACGTAATTGTTGCTGACCTCGCTTAACAAACTAACGAGCTGCTTCAAAAAAAAAAAAATATTCGAAAAAAAAATCTACAAAAAAATATCATGGCCTAACTAGCCGCCAACTGGAGGCCACAGCATTCAATGTCTAAATCAATTCCTGGTTCATCAAGAAATGATGCAGCCAGCCGATTTTATTCATCAACAATTTTTATGCGTCTTTAAATTCTTCGGATTCGACACACAAAAATAGAAAGTTATCTTCATATCATTAAATCCTGATTTATGAAATAACATTTTCTCATTTTCTTGGCAAACGCGCTGACTTCCAATGTGCCAGATTTTTATCTCTTTAAACAGCCATTTTTATTTCCGCACAGGAAACTCGCGAGTTGTGATGCTGAAGCCTGGTATAAATCCCGAGATGGCTAGCGAGTTCTACTACCACTCGGAACATTTAAAAAACAAACTTAAGGCTTTAAAAGGTCCTAGATTATAGACCACAACAAAAAAACAAACATAAAGATTGTTGAAACGTGTGCTGCCAAATGTTAAAACAGGAAGCCTAATTTTTGTTTCCTGCTCAAAAACTTGTTCCCAATCTACAGTGTAAACAGATGAGCTAGGTTAAATAGAAATATCAATTGAAGTAGTGAAAAACATTTATCTTGATTTTTTTTTTTATATTGTTACGTACCCCCTTCTCTAATCCTTTCGAACTAGTCAGGGGATCGTAAACAAGAAGAAGAAAAATAAAAATAAATAAAAGCCAACTTCAGTAATCTCTATTTATTCGCCACAAAATACAACATCTAACATTAACCCGCCACCACATGGAACACAATAGGAAAAATACACAACTATCTACAACAACTAAAGTACTTAGTACGACTACCCTACTTGTCCCTAACCGTCTAGCCTAGCCTAAGTCTAAAACATGTCGTGGCTTTCCACTAGCTCACAAAGACGACCCCATGTCTGTCTCCTCTAAACCTAGCTATCCGAGACGTCCGTCCGTCTCCGTGTGTGTGTCCCGAGTGTCTGTCGAGAGTGTCCCCCCAGTCTCCGGTCTACCCTCCTAAAGTACTCAAGTCGTCCCCCGCTAGTGTGGGAACCTTGTTAATCGAGCCTGACCCCCAGGTCGGGTCAGGTCAGGACATGACCGTCCATCTCGGCCCTGTGCGATCTGGAAGGTTTTCCCAGCCGTAAATCACGAGTTCTTGGCCACGTTAATAGCTCGGACCCCAAGACACCAGGTATGCACCGCCCACAGCGTGGTAACCAATCCGGTGTGGCCGTCACGGCCCAAAGGTTCTCACGGCCTATGCTGGCCAGTGCATTAACATGCCTAAGCATTTCATTTTAATTACCTGGCCCTCCTCGATGGGACCAAACCCAGGTAAAGTTCACTTGGGGTCGTAACACCCCCACCCTTCAAGAAATTAATTCGCCACCACATGGTGAATTAATTGAACATCTCTTACTAGACAACCATACCAATCTCACAATTCCTCAAAAGTCCCAGAATAAACCTAAATGGGACTAAATCCATTTAACATAATCATTACTAAAAAGATAAGAAACGTGAATGATTTAGTCACAATAACAAGTTTGACTAAATACACCAACCACAGTGTCATCAAACATAGACATCAAAGTAAATAAAACAGCAAATCTGCAACACATGTGTCACTGTCGCAAATAATGCTAAGATTGAAAACCAACAGTCTTCGTTTTACTGATAGTTACGTCATCAGTCAACAAAACTTGTCAATACAATTAAAAACTGTCACGAATTCAACAGCATGTAAAACATCAATAACACATTTTTTTTTTCAAACAAGACATGTAAAAGTGTACATTCTTTAAGCCTGAAAACAGTTCATTTTGATTAGAACACTTGCATCCTGGGAAAACATGAAACAGTCTATCTTGGGAACAGTTCTAATAGGTTTGAAACACAAAGGTACACATTGTCATTATGTTTCCGTCTTGCGGGTCATCATGAGTCCGTAAATATAAATCTTTAGCCGAACTTTATACCGGCGCAGCACAATTTTAGTGACAGAGTTATTGTCCGTCCACAACAACAACAACTCGCACATAAGGCGTGGTTTCACAGGACTTCTTGCAGTGTAGCCATGTTTTGACACGATGTTAATCCTGAACATCGGGTCACACAAAGAGGGAACGATTACCCGCCCCGTCTCCATGAAAGCGATGGGGTATGCGCTCGCATGTACGCACCCTCGGTTGAAGTGACCCGCTGAGGTCACCGTCTCCAGGTTGTTGGTCTCGACCGGGTCGGTCAGAGAACAATAAATCACCTCCGTGATAAGGGGAGGGAAGCCTGAGTTAGGCTCAACTCCTAAACAAGAGGTAACAACTACGCTTGTCACCGACGTTGACAAAAGATTCGTCGTCTCCTCAAACTCGGGATGTAGAACACCATCCGCGTGACCTCCAGGTGAGGTCATGGCCTCCAGGTTGCTGGACTTGGTCGGGGAGAAATCAAATACTGCTGTGATAATGGGAGGACAGCCCGTGTTAGGCTCACCTCCAAGACAATGGGTAACGATTCCGTCCGTTACTGATGCTGGCAGAAGATTCGTTGACTTGTCTATCTCTGGATGTAGAACACCATCCACGTGACCTCCAGGTGAGGTCATGGCCTCTGGGTTGCTGGACTTGGTCGGGGAGAAATCAAATACTGCCGTGATAATGGGAGGACAGCCCGTGTTAGGCTCACCTCCAAGACAATGGGTAACGATTCCGTCCGTTACTGATGCTGGCAGAAGATTCGTTGACTCGTCTAACTGAAGGTGTAGGTCACCATTCACATGACCTCCAGTTAAGGTCATGACGCCTTCAAGACCACAAGTAGTAAGGTCTTGATCAGATACAGTTACTGGTTCAGGTTCAGACGAGGACAGCCTGTTCTCATGGGTATTCACTCTCTCGGTGGTTACCGTGATTTCAGCGGTGGTTGTAACCACTGGTTCTGATATTGACTGCCCCTTTTCATGACTGGTCAACAACAGAGTGGTTTCCGTGATATCATCGGTGGTTGTATCCACTGGGTCAGATATTGACAGCCCCTTTTCATGACTGGTCAACACCAGAGTGGTTGCCGTGATTTTATCTAAACCAATAACTTGCTGAATGCCTTCAGTACTTGTCGGCACACAACTCTCAACTCGTAAGCTATCAGCACGTTTTGACGTTGGTGCTGGTTGTGCTAGGTTAGAGTCGACTTCAGGGACTGAGCCAAAGCTAGTGGCAGCCTTAGTCTGAGACTGACAAAACTCACTACCTACTCTATCAGACAACAAACTATCTTCATCTCTATACCGATCCTCGGAAACTACTACACTAGCCTGAGAGAAAACAGAGACAGATTCTGGAAAGTCAAACAATCCACTAAGATGCGCCTCCTCCCATAGCCTAAGTAAATCCCGTTCCCTCCTGATCTCTAATAGTTTAACTTCATGTCCGAACAGTTTCTCTAAACTTTTAATGTTAATTTCCTTCCAAGATTCTGACATGAATATATCCCTCCTGATCTCTAACAACTTATCCTCTTTTTCTCTCGCGATCTCTAACAACTTAGCTTGAAACTTTCTCTCAATTTCTTCTACTCTAATACGTCCTATCTCATAATATTCTATAGAGTCTAGGCACTCCTCCTCTAATCTACCTGTATTCACTAACTCAACACAAATGTGATCTCGTAGAACTCTATCTCTATCCGACACATCAACCTCTAGTCCTAGCTCCTCAACTAGACGCAACAACTCTACGCGACAAAACCTGTCTAAAACTTCTAGAGTTGGACACTCAATAAAACTCATTACGTCCATGATTCACACTTACGGAACTTATTCAGCTAAATGGTGGCGGTTAACTACTAAAAATGTGGCTCACAACAAACAACTTTAACTTAAACATTAAAAGTAGGGCTATCACCTTTGACACTTGAAACAGGTAGACACCAGCTATACTGGGCCAACCAAACTAAGATATCCAGCTACACTGGATCACAAACGATTCACTCACGTATACTGGGAATTGACCCTCCAGCTATACTGAGCAAACCAAATAAAAATTACGAATTTATTCACGTACCTGGGAATGACCCTCCAGCTGTACTGAATAAACCCGAACACTCCACTTCCACTGGACCACACAAAAATATTCGAGTATACTGGGCATTAATCCCTCCAGCTATACTGAATCAACAAAAAAAAATTCCAGCTCTACTGGACCAACATAAAAATCAAGAAAAATAAACTCAGTGTCAATACAAAGGTGATAAGCTCGCTACTTACTCAATGTTTGGAAAACTCTCCTGATTCCGTGAACAACTTTACTCTCACTACTCATAAAACTTAAAACTAAAACACAAGCTCGTGAGCCCCCAACTGAACATGGCATCAAAAGAAACTATTCAACTCGTTGTCTGTCCTATCCCGGACTCTAGCCGCCAATTGTTACGTACCCCCTTCTCTAATCCTTTCGAACTAGTCAGGGGATCGTAAACAAGAAGAAGAAAAATAAAAATAAATAAAAGCCAACTTCAGTAATCTCTATTTATTCGCCACAAAATACAACATCTAACATTAACCCGCCACCACATGGAACACAATAGGAAAAATACACAACTATCTACAACAACTAAAGTACTTAGTACGACTACCCTACTTGTCCCTAACCGTCTAGCCTAGCCTAAGTCTAAAACATGTCGTGGCTTTCCACTAGCTCACAAAGACGACCCCATGTCTGTCTCCTCTAAACCTAGCTATCCGAGACGTCCGTCCGTCTCCGTGTGTGTGTCCCGAGTGTCTGTCGAGAGTGTCCCCCCAGTCTCCGGTCTACCCTCCTAAAGTACTCAAGTCGTCCCCCGCTAGTGTGGGAACCTTGTTAATCGAGCCTGACCCCCAGGTCGGGTCAGGTCAGGACATGACCGTCCATCTCGGCCCTGTGCGATCTGGAAGGTTTTCCCAGCCGTAAATCACGAGTTCTTGGCCACGTTAATAGCTCGGACCCCAAGACACCAGGTATGCACCGCCCACAGCGTGGTAACCAATCCGGTGTGGCCGTCACGGCCCAAAGGTTCTCACGGCCTATGCTGGCCAGTGCATTAACATGCCTAAGCATTTCATTTTAATTACCTGGCCCTCCTCGATGGGACCAAACCCAGGTAAAGTTCACTTGGGGTCGTAACAATATAAAATAAGGAAGAAAAAAAAAAAAGAAAAAAAAGTAAATAATTTTCTAGGTTTCAAAGCCTAAATCATAATATCAAAACGAAACTCGCTCCATCTGATTCTTATTATCAGAGTAATCAATTTTTTAGATAATTATTTTATTATGGAATATAATCAAAGAGATCACCACGCAGTTCCAACTGTTTATCCTCTGTGGTGAACCAAAATCTTTTTCGTTGAATAGGTTTGGAACTCACGAGAGACATCTCGCCATCTCGCGAGAGACATCTCACATGAACAGGGACGCCATTGAGTTAAAATTCGGCCGTGAGTACCCATCAGAGGACATCGGCTATTTGAGACGTCTGTCTCTGCTACTCCCTCCCCCCCCCCCCCCCAAAAAAAAAAAAAAAAAAAAAAACCTATTCAGCCCCAGGTCAACAGTAAAACACAGGAAAGCCAAGATCGATTAGCGTGTGGCGGCTGATATTTACAGTCGTCATCACACGATTTACCCACTTGTCTAGCCCATCCAGGGATTTTACAGTCCAGCGTCTTCCCGTACCGTCGCTATTAATTACGGTAGGCAGCGCTGTATGATTTAGCTGCCCTTTGTTTTGTTTCTCTCCCTTTGCTCCTACGATACGTTTATACTTGGTTTTAACATCGGGTTTTGTGGAAAATTTTCGGATGTAGTATTTAAGCGTGTATTCTCCTTTAGCTTTGTGGGGAGAAAAACATTACTATTAACTATTCACACACATTTTTTTTTAAATTTCCTACCTAATTATTAAAAAAATAAATTGAACCGCTGCTTTTTCTAAATAATTTTTACCGTAGTGCCATGAGATGTACTATAAATCAACATATTAGTGGATTTCCGGGAGAGAGGGGAAAGGGTAGTGTTCTATCGACAAATCGCGTTGATTTACCGTAGAGTTTCCGTGAAATAATTGAAACAAATCAAGAGCGAAAACAAAACGAATAATTTCTGTCCCTTTGGGTTATCTTGATCCTTTTTATCGCTATCTCAGAGACAAGGGTTCCCATGCCGTTTCCTTTTATTTATTGTTTTTACCTCCAAACACCTATAGCTAATCTTTTCTTTCATAAATATTGTCTAGTTTACTTTCCTTCACCCACTACACACAGAATATGTGTCTTTTACTGAATCATGTTCTTAGACTACCTGAATAGTAATACAAATTTAATTACTTTAATGACTTTTAATAGATTTATATGCATTTTATATTGTTTTTTTTTTTAATTTTAAACAGCAGTCTATCATAAAAACATTTTTTTAATATAGTAAAGTATTTAAATTACATTATCTCAAGATGAAAGCTCGTAACATTTGTTATTAATCTTAATACGCAAATCTTCAGACGAGCCCCTTTTAAGTTGGGATGCTATGGTGAGTGTGTGTTTTTAAATTTCAGGTTTGATTAAAAAAAATTTAAAGTAGAACCTCATGTTTAATATAGAAACGAAGCCACAAAATCTCTGATTAACACAGATAAACAAAGACCTATGATCTTTAACAAAGAAATGAAGACATATAATCTGTGATTTAACAAATAAAACGAAGACATAATCTTAGGATTAACAAACAAACGAAGAAATAATCTTAGGTTTAACAAAGAAACGAAGACTTATCTTTAAAAAAGAAAAGACAAAAAAAAAAATTCCTTCAGACTAGAACTTTTTGTCAGGTTGCGAATCTCGCAGTTTATGTGTCGTTGCCCATACATTTACCCAGCTATATGTGGTACCTAGCATGCATTGGATGTAACGTTGTGACTTTAAGGGGGAATATGGGGAGGGGATGGCTTCGTGACCATGTGTTACAAGAGGAAAAAAATGGGGGGGTAGAGAGAGGGGTATAAAATCGGTTAAAATAGCAAAATAATGATGAATGCCCCACCCCCCTAGGCTTGAGAGTATATTTTTGTATTATACACATCTTAAATGCTTTTTTTCTTCTACTTCTTCTTCGCCATTTTCAACTCCTAGTGGAGCATATGCCATTCACAACGTCCTTCCACGCTTTTCTGTTCTTTGTTGTTGTTTTTCTAAATCTTTCCAACACATAACAATAATGTTCAAGTCTTTTTTTTTTCAATTTCTTTACACCAGACGACACACAAATTGTGGTTCACCGTTGCAATATTTTGATAGTACTAAAGAAAAAAAGAGAAGGTGATTTATTCAAAAATATAGTGCCGTCATAAGTCGACACAAACTGTAGTTTGGGAACCGCTGTACTGGATCTCTTAGATGCTTTCACACATACGCATCTGCTTTTCGTTAGCCAACACGGCCAAGATTTGCTTCCCCTGAACTAATTGTCTGCCCCTGTCTTGTAAGCCTGTCAGATACCAGCCACATCGCAAGTGGCGGCATTGTGTCCCGCGTTGTAAGTGGCGGCATTGTGCCCCACGTTATAAGTGGCGGCAATGTGCCCAAGAGGCAGCTATGTGCCAATGTTGTAAGTAGTAGAATTATGCCCACCGAAAGCGGTGGCAATGTTCCCACACTGAAAGTAGCATCACTCTACCCACGGTGCATTTGCACATACAGCTGTTAGTAACGTGTTAACTTCTTGGCTATACTTTTTAAATAAGTTAAAATACACTTCTTTACCTAATCAAATAAAGCTTAGGCTACAATCGTTGTTTAAATTGAAAATTTAAAAAAAAAATCAACAGCATAACCCAGTTATTTATATACGCAGTGGTCTTGCATCAAAAGTCGAATAAATAAAAGTGATAATAATCTCCCTTGTGTAACTGACACTAAATTACCTCCTTGTGCGAAAAAAAAAACGTTTTTATTGTGAAATTAAATCCGTCTACCAAATCGTACTTTTTGTGGCTTTTTTTAAATTTACGAAAAAAAAATCATTTCTTTTAAACACCAACATTACGCAGTAAATAAACAAATGTTAAGCTTACTGTGAACTCTGGCAATAAAAGTAATACTATGCAGAAAATTTTATTACGTGGTTTGTAACACTGTTGCTGTGCGAGGCAGTGTGTATTTAATGTAAACAAAGAAGTACTATGAAAGTACCGTAACATACCACCTTGGTTTTGTTTTATACATATGCATTATGATGTCCAGTATTACGTGTAGACGCATTTTTTGTAATGAATACGGTTAAAGGTGTAAAAAAAAGTGTAGGTATTTAACATCACCTTGAGCGACGAAAATTGTTACTGATAACTATACATGTAAAATATTTTTAAAACCCGAATCTCATTGACATACTTAATTTTACTTAAATGCATTTACGTTAAACTACACCAATGTTTTTAAAAGATTAAATATTGAAAATGATTAACGTTTGTATTTCTTTGATTAGAAATAAAATGTTGTAATTAGGGGATTAGACATAGAATGATGTTACCCCCGTATGGTGTAAGTAGGGATTAGACATAGAATGATGTTACCCCAGTATGTTGTAAGTAGGGATTAGACATAGAATGATGTTACCCCAGTATGTTGTAAGTAGGGATTAGACATAGAATGATGTTACCCCAGTATGTTGTAAGTAGGGATTAGACATAGAATGATGTTACCCCAGTATGTTGTAAGTAGGGATTAGACATAGAATGATGTTACCCCAGTATGTTGTAAGTAGGGATTAGACATAGAATGATGTTACCCCGGATGTTGTAAGTAGGGATTAGACATAGAATGATGTTACCCCAGTATGTTGTAAGTAGGGATTAGACATAGAATGATGTTACCCCAGTATGTTGTAAGTAGGGATTAGACATAGAATGATGTTACCCCGGATGTTGTAAGTAGGGATTAGACATAGAATGATGTTACCCCAGTATGTTGTAAGTAGGGATTAGACATAGAATGATGTTACCCCAGTATGTTGTAAGTAGGGATTAGACATAGAATGATGTTACCCCAGTATGTTGTAAGTAGGGATTAGACATAGAATGATGTTACCCCGGATGTTGTGTTGGTCTGCGCATGTCAAGCTGTGAGTAAACATTTTCTGGAGTGAGGATGGGGGAACTAGGGGAGGGGGGGGGGGCTTTGAAAGGATCAGGAGGAGAGAGAGAAAGAAAAGAAAAAGGAAAGAAAGAAAGAAAAAAGGAAAGAATGTAACGATCTGAGCACAGGCAAGCTCCTGTCATCAGCCCGGTTGTCATCGCCATTTCGTTTGCTAAATGGAAGTCAACGAGAGAAACTGCTCATGGAAACAAGGAATCGCCGCGTTAATGACAGGGTTAGTACAGGATTTGCTTCCCCTTTTTTTTAAAGTCCATGGATTGTTTCCCTTTTCCTATGACGCTCCGTGCATTTATCATTAGAAGTTTGTGTTTTTAAAAAACAACGCACCTAAACGGGTATACTTTTCTCAGCTAACGTAATAGGTGTAAGATTTCATTGGACGATTTTTCAAGAACAGGACGAATGGGTGTAAGACTTGAAAAAAAAAATGTAGTACCTGAAGGGTTGTGCCATCGCTGGCAGTGATCTGCTATGGTGTTGATCGGCTGCCGGCCAAAGTGTGGTGTATGTATACACGACTGCTGTTTCTGTGTTCAGCGAGATGTGGCCGGGGTGTTTTGTTAAACTTGTGCCGGGACCTACAAGACAAGCCGCGGCGTGGACAGAAGGTGTTGACTATGGGGGGTGTTCAGCGGCGGAGATTTCATAACCCCCCTCGTGACGTGAGGTGCATTCGGTACCTTGACTTTGGTTGGGAGTCATCGCTTAAGGGGCCAAAAACATCACTATGTGCTTTTATAGGAGTAGGGGTCGGCGTGGTCGAGTCAGTAAAAGCTCATGGTTGCTAAACCAAAAAGGGTCGAGTTCGAACCCTCGGGCAGATGAGGCTCGTTAGCTGCGGACAGCCACTCTTCTAAGAGAGACAACTCCAAAATCAAACAACTGCTGCCTTGTAGTTTGTTCTTGGTTGGACAAAAACTATGGAAGCAAATCCAAAAAGAAAAGTAGGCGGAAATCGGAGTCAATGGCCTCAATGGCGCATAACCAGTTGATACGTATAGTTAATTGTGTTGGAGGGGATTCCTTCCAGCACTAATATTAATCACGAAAAAGAAGAGAAGAAGCTTTTATAGGAGTCATAGCTAAACTAGGGGCCAAGAACATCACGATGTGCTTTTATAGGAGTCATAAATAAACAAGGGACTAAATAATGTCAAATTGTGCTTTTCTAATAGTCATTGTTAAAATAGGGGCCAAAAACAACACGAAGTGCTTTTCTGGGAATAGCTAAACTAGAGACAGTCGAGGTGGGTCATTTTTTAAAATGAGTTTTTGGTAGTCTTCGCTAAACTAAAGCAAATATCAACATGATGTTCGTCAGTCACAAACAGGGACTGTCCATTTAATAGCTGACCACGCTGTTATTTTGAGTAAATTAACCTTTATGACGTAACATCAATGACCCCATCTTGACTTGTTGGCTATTTGTACAAAAACCCCTGGGACTATCATGAACATTATATTGTACACAGTGCATGCGTACAGTGTGCTGATGAGCTAGTGGGTGAGTCAATGTATGAGCCTCGAGGGCAATGCGTCGACAGGGTGATTTCCCAAAGCTTATTAGTATAAACATGGGACGGTGGGGGTCGAGTTGGGGAGTACTCAGGCTACAGGGTTCGAGTCCACCCGGCTATGATGGGTAGCCAACTCGAGAAAGATGAAAACGGATATGAATCAGTATAGTTCAAGCATTCTTTTCGGAATGTGGTGGGATGGGGGGGGGGGGGGGGAGGGAGGGTGACCCCCTGGACCAAAAAGAAAAATATATAATCTATATATAAAATATATAGGCCTTCTTTAACCAGTGAGCCCTTGTGCACAAGTCTCAAGAGCCCTTTTCCCACTCCCCTCCCCCGCCCTACCCCTACAAATATGTCTGAAAGAAACCCTTCTGGAGATAGGGCTGAATATACAATCTCCTCTATAGACTACGGCGAAGTCAAAGAAAGTGCCCTTAATCCATGTGTAAGAAAAAAAAGGATCGGGCATTTCTCACGTAGCCAATCCTAGACCTATTAAGGTTTTTAATCGGAAATTCGCCCTGCAAACTATGATCTACGAGCGCTAGACGGCTCCACATAAAGCGACATGTATGTTGAGAAGGTTCCTATTTAAACTTATGTATGAAATGGTGTGCCGGGTGACCTCTAACCCCGGTTTTGCTTTAAGTCTCAACAAAGGACACAAATGATCGGCACTCGAATTTTACTGAACAGACTTTGCCGAATCTTCCTTCAGGTATGTTAAGAAATGCAACAACAACAACAAAATTTAAAATAATAATAATAATATAAAAAAACTGAAATTATTAAGAAAAAAATATGATTGCACGTGAAAAAAATAAAGTGTGTATGAGTAAGCAATGATGAGAAAATTGTATAAGAACAAGAAGAAAAAACTGTAGTCAAATGCGATGAACTTACTTTTGAGACAAACTTTTTTCCTCTTGAAGTTGAGAGTGGTTGGCTCTGGTTTGGAGATGATGCTCATCTGAATGTTGATGTGGACCTCGGCGTTGATCTGACCACTGCACGGCAGGGCCACCGCAAACACTGTCAACAGTTAACAAAAGTAACAATCTCAAATTAGCACTTGTTATGGCGGACACTACAAATGGTGGTTATGGCGTGCTAAACCTGCGCTATTGCATACATTAAAAAATAAGTAAAGTAGATAGCTTAAGGTTCAGCTAGGGCAAGAGCTAGGGTTTGAGTTTGGGCTAGGTCTAGGGTTAGGGTTGGGGCTAGGGTTATGGTAAGGGTTAGGGTTAGTGTTAGGATCAGGGTTAGGCTTAAATCAATGTCTAAAGTTTGGGTTAATTTTAGAGTGAGGGGAATTCTTAGGTTTTTCGTCTTTGTTTTAAGGTTAGGATTAAGGTAGTACATAGGTATCTTGGCGGATGCGGGGGGGGGGGGGGGGTAAATTCCCCAGGAGGGGTGGGGGTAATTGACAGGGGGGGGGGTAATTGTTCCGGGGGGGTAAATACGGGGGGGGTGACCGGGGTGAACTGTCCGGGGGGGGGGGGGGGGTAATGTCTTGTAGCCGGTTAAGCACACCTTGGTATTCATATTCTAAAACTGCCACTCACCAGAAACCTGGTTGGGGACCTCGCCTTTATCCGAGATGTTGGCTGTCGGCATGTTCATGGCTCGGCGGTTGCTGATGTTGTAGCTCAGGCTGTACAACACCTAAGATGGAAGCAGAGACATCATCAAAATATCGGAAATCATCGAGTAGTAATCAAGACGTTTAAGTCATGGCTTTGTTATACTAAAACGTAGCATAAAGAAAAATTTCAAGTCGACGTTTACTGCAGTATCAGCAGATAAAGCAGACTTAGGACGATGAGCATATCCAAAACAATTCATCTCCTTATATTGCACTCTTTCAACAACAAAAAAGAACACATCACAAATAGGTTTGGTCTTAAAACGAATTAATATTAAAAAATAAATAACTATTTCGGAAAAAGAATTCTTATTATAATATATTGTCAAAGACTTTTAATATATAACAAAGACGCTTCTCCCCCCCCCCCCCTCCCAAATAAAAAAACAACTATAAAAGTAATTTTTTTTTAATGATTCGTAAAAATGTCCTCGTTATAAGTGTATGAAAGTGGACTTAAAACCTTTAAAACGTAGAACATTTTACGTTAAAGAGCAAAAAATCAGTGAATTCGTGCCTGAGTAGGTTGTATGAGAAAACTTACCGGAAAGTTTCCGAGACTTTGCCAGTTGAAGAAGATCTCGTCAATGTGTGACTGTAGAGGTAGGTCGAAGGACAGGGCGTACTGGTTGATGATGCCATTCCTCACGTAGTACAGCTCGTACTCCACACCTGGGGGGACACAAGGTAAAGGGTGGTTACAGGTTTGGTGGGGAAATATAGGTCCAATAAGGTTATAGGAGGGACGGTGTGGTCGAGTTGTAGAGCATTCGCATGCTAACCCGAAAGTTCGGATCCCTGGCTCGAGTCTGTAGGACGTCCCTCAATCCACCCCAGCTCTGCTGGTGTACTTGACTCACGTTAGGGAAAGTAACGGCGGCTGACCACAAGATCCTTTCATATGCCGAGGTCACTGAAACTGATGAACTCTACTTCACCTGACCCCGTGTGTCTTGAGCATGAACGCGTAAAGATGATGATGATGACAGAGAACTATATCTTAATTCTTATTCATGCTTTCTTATGTCTCTATATGGTGAGCGCTTTCTTGATATAAATACATCTTGGTCATGTGATAATTATAATTAACTCTGTGATCTCAATAACATCTTAATCCGAAACCGGGTACATTGTTCTACGGGAAGGAAATAAATTTAGAACCCCTGATCTCACGAGTGTCGCGAGGGTTTAAAACTAATTACAAATTACCAGAACAATTGGAAGGTTTACGGTACCGAGAAAGCCTGGCCCTCGAGAGCATGAAAGCCGAGAGTGGGTAACGAGGGCTGCCGAGTAGCCCGGCCATAAAGCAGCTGAACGTTCCACCATACTGACCCGGCCTGCACTCCGTTGACACGCCGTGTTTATTTACCAAACACGAGTATCTGGCACAACGCTTCTACTTGCCAGTATATCCCCCAGTATACCACAACTACTACTAGCTCATACCACTGTTGTGAGAAAACCGTTTAGTCTGTACGGGGCGGACGAGCACTATTTAAGCGCGCGCTGAGTTTTTTTTCAGCCATTGTTTACTGCCGACGCGCTGTAATAAAGATAATGGCGTACTACGTCACAGAAGGTAATTTGCTTTATGGCATTGTGTCATCTGGTTTATATTTTTTTGACAGCTGTCAATCTAAATATGACGGGTAATGTAAACTATACCACACAGGACGGTTTTAAAACAACCGAATGAAAACTGGCACACTGTTATAAAAAGTTCTTGTAGATAGCAATTAAAATAAAACAAGGGGTTTGGGGTTGATTAAGTAGGACTTGTCAGCATAGAGTAGTTTTACGATGGCGAAATGGCTTAAAGGTTAAGTTAAATGGCTCAAAGATTAAGTAAAATGGCTCATTGATTTAGTAAAATGGCTCAAAGATTAAGTAAAATGGGTCTAACGTTAAGTTAAATGGCTCAAAGATTTAGTAAAATGGCTCAAAGATTAAGTAAAATGGCTCTAACGTTGAGTAAAATGGCTTAAAGATTAAGTAAAATGGCTCTAACGTTAAGTAAAATGGCTCAAAGATTAAGTAAAATGGGTCTAACGTTAAGTTAAATGGCTCAAAGATTAAGTAAAATGGGTCTAACGTTAAGTAAAATGGCTTAAAGATTAAGTAAAATGACTCAAATATTCAGTTAAATGGCTCAAAGATTAATTAAAATGGCTCAAAGATTAAGTAAAATGGCTTAAAGCTGAAGTCAATGGCTAAAAAATTAAGTTAATTGGCTCAAAGATCAAGTTAAATTGTTTAAAGATTAAGTTAACTGTCTCAAAGATTATGTTATTAATGTGACTGGTGATTTTTATTTTTAAAACACCTCAAAGTGAAGACGGGATACCTTTGGCATTGAAATAACACTTTATCCCTTTATATCTACATTGCTGTTACAAAAGAAAGTGCAACGGGGAACCCAACCTTCTGTGTCGTGGTCGTACTTCCAATCAGTTTTTAAATATTTTTAAACACAATCTGTTTAAAGGCGAAACAAGTGCTTGGGTGATACAAAACGAAATGTGTTGCGAAATTTCACGAGAGAATTAAAAAATAAAGCGGAAATATGTCGATGTATGTATTATCTTTTTAACTTTTAACCTTAATCCCCGAGCACAGCATAAGAATTAGAGGGCTATTTTCGTCCAGCTTTCTTCACTCTTGCCAACTTAAACCCGTGGCTTTTGAGGTTCGGTTTTTAATGAATTTCTTTAACCGTAACGCTAACTTGAACAGCTTCTCTTACGTTTCGTACAATTTTTTTTTTGTTTTGTAAAAACTGCCATTATCTGACGTTCGCAATTTAATCTCTAGTCAGTAGTGCTGTTCGTCTTAACGAATATATATATATATATATATATATATATATATATATATATATATATATATATATATATATATATATATATATATATATATATATATATATATATATATATATATCCAGTTGGGATCAATTTTCAACAACCAAAACGTTTTTGTTTAGTTTTGATTGCATGTAGATCTATATCGATTCGCCATCATATTGATGTCTTTTTAAAATGTACCAATTGAAAACTGGGCAGCATTATTAAGACATTTAGAAAATAAAATATCCCTCCCCCCCTAAGCCGTACTATATTTGTGGTCACGGCTACTATAGATAGGAAGGAATCGTTGTAGCTTTTTACGCACTGTAGCTAAGTCCCAATACATTTTTTTCCCACCGGGTCGCATGTTCGGTGGCGTGCGAAAAGCATTGTGTTGGGTATTAGTCCAACATTCAACGGAAACAAAAACAAAAAATCATTGTCAACCCTAATCTAAGCTTGGCCCATTGTTGTTCTTAAGTGGCAAACGGTGTAGGCGTCCAACTCCCCCGCAGATTGAGTGCTGGTGTTTCCTTTTTTTTTCATGCCAAGGACCTAATCTATGGGTATCCCCGTGTCTAATCGCTGTTTAAGCGACTGGATTTTCTACGACAGTATTAATTAATAAGGTAAATGAGAAAGGGGAGGTAACATGAGAGAAAAGGGGAGGTAAATGATAGAGGAGAGGGGGGTAATTAAAAAGGGAGGCAACTGAGAAAGGGCGGTTCCTGTGAGGAAAAAAAAGGAGGGGAAGAGGTGTGAGAAGAAGTTGTAAACAGAGGATAGGTAAATACGAAAGAAAGATAGCTGAGCAGTTAAAGGTGGGGGTTGGGGCTTAATTATAAAGGGGAGATTAATTTTGAAAAAAAAAACAAGAGGGGGGGGGGGGGGGGGTAAGAATAAAAATGATAAATGGACCGGAACATTTAAAAAGTACATAGTAACAGATCAGCGAAATGGATAAATACAAATAGTAGCCGCATTGAGGTTAATGCAATCAGTAATAAAACATCACACGTCTTTTCTTTTGGATATCGTGGCATTTAAACCAGATGTGTTTTCACTGTCGGGTTAAGTCCAAAATTATGTCACTGTTTGTCTTTTTTTTGTCTAATCTTTAATCACACTCTCATGAGCTGACAAAGCCCTTGAGTCCAAACATCTATTGCACCTGAAATTGTCTTTTAACTTGTGCGGTAACTAACACTCCCTGTTTTATTACCAGTAACAGATCAAGTTATGTTTTATATAATTAAATGACAACCGTACCGCGCTAAGTTATGTGCGTGGTCATGTAATTACATATTGTGTGTCTGCGACCGTACCACATATTTAGGATTAACACAAGCTCGTTGTGCCGGGCTGGTTATTAATTTACATGTCCTATGCCCAGGGAGGGGGAGGGGTGGGGGTGGAATGTCCCGGCGACCGGGTGTGCCTGTAGATATGTCAGTGCCAAAGTGTTTGAGGAGACAGGCCAGGGATAATGTTACACATGGACAGGGTCGGGGGGATCAGCGAAAATGTGGAAATTGATAGTGTAGGGGGTGAGGGGGGGGGGGTGAGAACTATCACGGAGAATATGTAGGGTGGGGGGAGTGAAGGATACAGAGATTATTTACAACAGATGTGCTTGAGAGAAATAAAGTGGTTAGACGTGATGTTTTGTTTCCCGGCTGGTCAGTCCCCGAATGGAATAATTTATCTCGAGAATCGTTCTGTTCAACCGCGGAGGTTGGGAGGCTGTAAATAATAAACCAAGTTAGCGATGTACAATTTGCATACGTAATTGCAACAGATTATTGCGCAACGGGCATGAACGCGGATTTTCCTTTTTTTTAAATCCATTGCGAAAAAAAATGTCGATCTATTGGGGTGGGGTGGGGGGTGGAGTGAGGTCTATAACTTGGTTGTGTTTACAGAGAAAAAAACGTTAAGTTTCAAACTGCATTAATAAAAAATATATTACTATATTAAATCATGGAAAGTGTTTGTTTGGGAGGAACAGCCGCATTTTTTTAAATGAACAAAAACCTTTTTTCAGACACCGCGCTTGTTTGTTGTTTTTTTTTTTAGTTTGAATGAATGTTGAAAAAAAATAAGTTTAAGTTTTTTTTTTAAAAACTAACAGATGCTTAGTTATGGTTTGCGGGCCTGTACCGTTATCGCGTAGCACCTGTTGAATTTATACCCCCCCCCCCTCACCTCCGCCCAGTGTCCGTACACTCGTTCTAACCTCGGCATCGGACTGAGACAGATAGCCACGTACTCGCGCGCCTCCTGTACACGAGTTAGCCAGCGATCAATCCTGCCTGTTCTTTCAGGTGCGTTACATCGACGGTACCAGATTGGCGTTCTGCAATTCTGAGCCAGGTATTAAACGGTGACACTTTTATGGCCAGAACAAGTCCATTCGCGAGACAGCACTACGTAATAGCCTTAATGACCGTCGTGGTTCCGCGCGTTAATTGTAGATCCGTCTATAACTAAGGGGAGATAATGTGCGTGCACCGAGACTTTGTACAGACAACCGTGTTGAAGAGATAATTGGAGACACAGAAATGATCGTCCTATGAAGGAGTTTAAGACGGGCTTTAAGATATGTTGTAAAAACTTAAGTAGGAATTTAATTAAATTTAAGTAATGGAATCGGTAAATTATACAGTGTGGCATGAGTGTAGAAATAGAAAAAAAGGATACAATATATTGTGACATCTGTAGATTTACCTAACTAGTTTGATATTTAAAAATAAACAATAACCGTTATGTTGGGTTGGATGTTTACTTTCGAAAAAGTAATTTTTATTGAAAACAAATTAAAGGCGCTGAAGCTAAAGGAAATACGTCTTTTTACAAATAGTAATTACTGGCAATGAAATAAAATAGGGATTGGAAGCAGAATCCATTAATAAGACAAAAATTGTTTTAACATAGACAAAATACGTATACACGTGCATACATACAATATCTGCTTGCAGCGTGTATTGTGTTGTCTTTTAAAATAAAAAAAAAATGTTGCCGTTGCTTGCAGCAGATGTTTGAGTATGTTTAAAACTTCATGAATTATTAATGCAGCATTAGCAGGCCAGTTCAAGCAAATTTTAAATCCTGGCTACACCACATTGTATCGATTAAATACAAAGACAGACGACCCCCGTCTATAAATAAAACAACGGAGCCAGCGTTAGAACAATACACGAATTAGCAAATAGAACTCAAGTGTCTTAATGTAGCCGTAATAAAGTTTGCAATGTCTTAATGTAGCCGTAATAAAGTTTGCAATGTCTTAATGTAGCCAAAACATTAATGATTGAATGTAGTCGTAACAATGATTTTAATGTCTTAATGTAGCCGTACCAAAGATTTGTAAGGTCGTAATGTAGCCAAAGCAGAAATGTTTGAATGCAGTCGTAACAAAGATTTTAATGCCTTAATGTAGCCTTAACAAAAAATTGTCTTAATGTAGCAGTGACAAAGATGTGTAGTGTCTTAGTGTAGTCAAACATTTGCAATGTCTGAAAACAGCTGCACCATAGATGTGCAATGTCTTAACGTATCCTTAACAAAGATTCTCAATGTCTTAACGCAGACGTAACAAATATTTGTAATGTCTTAACGTAGCCTTAACAAAGATAAGCATTGTCTTAACGTAGCCTTAACAAAGATTCTCAATGTCTTAGCGTAGCCTTAACAAAGATTCTCAATGTCTTAACGTAGCCTTAACAAAGATTCTCAATGTCTTAGCGTAACCTCAACAAAGATTCTTAGTGTCTTAACGTAGCCTTAACAAAGATTTACCGAGGCAGCGCCCTCGGATCAATCACACAACTATCTCAGATCTAATACAAACAGGACACCCTACAGGAGCCTCGCTAAAACTCCTCCACTTGAACCGATCCCACTGTCGAGGGCGAAATCTTCAGAAAATGATCTGAGACTGTATCATAACGACCCCAGACAAGAAAACCAATTTTCCTTCCGTGTACTAAGAAATATATAAAATGGAAGATGGAACCCAAGACGGGTCTGATCGTTATTGATTGATTGCCATGTAACGACATGATGGGATCTGGATGTTGACGCAGCGCAAACAGGGACGTTGATGCGTCATCTACTGGCTGGTGGCTGACCTCTGAGGTCGGCTGCTAGCAAGCGTCACTCGCCAACAAAATCATTCATTTATATACGATCTTTACGAGATAAAAAAAGTATATCGATAAAAAAGATATAAAATAATGTCATCAGAAAAAAAGGAGTTATATCCATTTATATTTTTTATAATGCTTTCACCACGTAGAATGTATCCAAGACAATACAAATTCCAAGTTTTTATAGCAAACAGCTTGTAATAAAATTGTTAAGCGTGTATTAAATGTCATAACGTCACCTTATGTTATTTCCTACCGATGAAAAACAGGAATTATATCCAGTTATATCTTTCTTATGAATTTCACCACGTAAAACGTATCCAAAACAATACAAACTCCACGTTTTTATAGCTAACAGCTTGTCGTAAAATTGTTAACAGTGTATTAAATGTCATAACTTCACCTAATGTTACTCCCTACCGATGAAATAGACATCAGACATAAATCCTCCTATCCTCACCGACTGGCACCCCGCCTTAGCAACGGGTCATATCAGAAGATGTTATGGCTTATTAGAACTGCATATCAAGTTTTATTGCCGCTGTAGCGTAATAGTTTATAGGGGCATCGATCCAATTAACACAGGCGTGAGTTGTAGGAGATATTTACGGCCTTTTGTTGTTACGTTAGGCCGATGGACTGGTTGTGGAAAGGAAATTTATCAAGACAATTTTTTACACAATTTACTACTGTTAACATTTTAATTTTAGCTGCTTATTTAAGCTTAAAAGGAACATGTTTTATTCGACTTGAAATAAATTGAGGATTTTGTATCGACAGTAGATAAAGAACAGGATGCATTTCATAAATGTTTAGCGAGTCGACAATGCTCGGTATTGTTAAGTATATATTTTTTTAATTTACACCCTAGCATTATCTGATTTTAACCTTGGCCCAAACCTTAAATTGTAGTCAACTTAGATTGAAAGTTAAGGAGTCTCTGACTAAGCACTAAAATATTTTTAACAGTTACTTTCTGGCCAACGTTCCCTCTAAGAGGAAAATGTTCGAGTGCAATGTGTATTTTTTTCTAAAAGTCTTATGTATCTATTTTACAAAATGACTGCACGGCCGGGTCAAAACTAATGCGCGGCCGCGCAACCGCGCAGCTTAGAGGAAACATGGCTCTAATCCCATGTAACGGTTAAGTGCAGCAAACAAGTAAAGTTAACGCTTCTATAACGATGTGTCGATTTCACCGCTGACAACGTAACTGGATTATTCCTGTTAGGTGGATCAGTGTAAACTGTTTATATAAAACAACAGCCTATTGTGACCCCCCCCCCCCCAACCCCACACAAACTAAACGCCCCCCGCCCATATCCTATTACACGCGTTGCTCCCCCCTGGCCTTTAAAAAGCGCAAGCCGGATGCGGAGACGGACACAAATCAAGGCTTGTTTATAGCGGAGGGCCTTGACATGGGGCCCAGAGAATCAGACCCCGTTGGTTCTGGGTTGCTCAAGCATGGGATCAAGGCCATTAGTTGGAGCTGACGTAACGTATTACCCCACGGGCACTCAGTTTGCTACATTAATTTTCATCAACAAAAGAGATTTGACAAAAAAAATTGACAAGTACACTTTTTTCTTATAAAACTTCTGAAAATTGCAAACCGTTTGCAATATATTAATATGCTGATATTGATTTTTTTTCCGTTTCTCCTTATTACTTTGTTTTGTTTTGTAACAGTAAAACTATTTTTTTCCAGATTAATCGCCAATCCAAATATATAGATCAGTTTTATAAAGTCTGATAAAATCTTTTATTTTTATTTAGGTATTTAGCTATTTTATATTTTAAATTAGTTTTTTTTTCTTTAGTGTGTGTATGGTAAAAATAAAATATGCACTATCTTATCTTGCGTAACCCTACCCAGAAATATGTAGTCTTTACCAAAAGCCTAAGCTAAACCAAATGTAGAGTTATTTGAAAAATAAATACACCCCCCAACAATTAAAATTATATCTAACAATAAAATTTGATCCTGGCATTTCTGAACTGAATAAAAAACGTATTCAACAGTGGTGGCCTATTGTTTAAAACGTCTATGCAATTTGCATTCAACAAAAAATAATGTCAGCACAATATCCAATATGCATGACTTAATTTCCCGTGGCGTTGGGCGTTATCTGATTGAATAAAACACCCAGCGCGTCAGACGGGCTGACGATACACCAAAACAAATTTAGCTTCCGTTTTAAGTTGCAAATTATGATCGGGTTAGGTTGATCCCCCTTAAGACTGGATTTCGAGAACGATTTGATCTTTTCTGGCAAGTTTATACCCGCGTCGTTGGATGGTAGGGGGAGCAAATCCGATGTTGAGGCGCCGGGGATGAAAAGTTAAGCTCCCGCCTATTTACCTGCGGTGTTTGGGAGAATTAGCATAGATAAAGTAGGAAATCCATGGGACTTAGGGAATAATTTTGTTTTAATGCGCAATAATAGCGCGAGTTTCGTCTAACGTTTTGCTAAGTGGGGAGAAATTGACACACAGCTGAGGCAAGAATTCAAAAGAATAATTAGAGGTTTTTTTTGCACTGTTTTTCTTGTATTGTTTTTAATGGGAAGGGAGGGGGAATAGGTAATTTTAAAACTTAAAGGTAAAAACATCAAATAGAAATAATGTGCTTGTGTGACTACAGCATATGTGTGTCCAATATAATTCTTATCACCACCCCCACTACCCGCCCTCAATATTGTCGTGTGATCACCGCTTCCCATTAGGGGTGACAGATACATCAGGGGCGGCTGTACACAGCAGGGGCGGTTATAAGCCCTTATAAATGGTCCGACGCATCAGGGGCGGTTTTGGCTATCATGAAATGGTTGGGCCCATCATTTTCTATCTACCTGCATAGTATACTGAAAAAACTACTTCTTCAAGTTCTCAAATCTATAACAAAGGGCAAGCTAGACTTCTACGAAGGCAGACTATGTGTCACAAGTGATGGATGCTAGCTCTGTGAAGACCTCGTCAGCCGAACACGTCCCCGTTCCTGGAGCGTTACCACGGTGGTTCTGCGAATTCCCTGCGCAATATCATCTGGTATTATTCTTGGTGATTAGCGTGGGTCGGGGCGAGGAATTTGCCGGGGTTCCTGCCTGGGAACGCTGGCATGTGCTGCATGACATCCCTCGGCAGATGTCGCGTAGGGCCCCGCTGTTTCTCACAGTATGTAGTGTTCTCATCAGGGCGGTGACAGACACCTCGGGTGAAAGATCACGTGGGGGTTGTAGCACTAGCACGTAGGGGTTATAACAGTTCCACAATACAACATAACACGGGGAAGGTTAGTATTCGGGGGACAAAAAATTAAAATAACATTTAAAATGCACGTTGCATAATATGATAAGGTTATAAATTTTAAAATTTGATGACATTTTGAGTTGTGAATTTATATATGATCTCTGAATAAAAATGTATTTTGTGCATTGTCGAACCCCACCGTTTACATAATATACAAATACAATGATTCTACAATAGCTTGGTACTTTCGTAATTTTAAAACAATTTAATCAAAACAAGATTTTAAACGTCGCGCTACGAATCATGCGTTTGTATGAGGTGTGAATTTATACATGACTTGAGTTTAAATAAAATGTATTATATACATTGTCGATTCGTACCGTTTACATAATATACAAATACAAGATTCTACAATAGCTTGGTAGTTTCGTAATTTTAAAACAATTTAATTAAAACAAGATTTCAAACGCCGCGCTACGCACTATGTGTTTGTTCGCTTGTAGCTTTGAAACGTGCTGGCATTATGTGAGCTGTGCGCTCATATAAAGAAAAGTTAATTCAACTTCACTTGAAAGCCATAACGTCTATGTATACAGAGCCTTGTTCTTCCATTACACAGCCAACCGTAATGTCAATACCATTACTATAGTATGAATGGGGACCAGGGGAGAGAACACAAGCGCTTACACCATCTTGGGTACTCATGTGCAGTTCGCGTGCGCGCAACTTCCGGTTTGAGTACTTTAAAAAAAAATATTTGAGACAAAAGCTCAAATAGAAAGAAATAGTATTCACTGTTTACTGTAAAAAGTGAATTATGAAAAGTTCTTTTTAGAAAAACAGTCACGGCGGAGGTAAAAAAAAAATTAATTATAATATTTCTTTGTAGAACACAAGCGTCCCAAATTGAATGATGAATTGGAATCAATAATGCGGTATTGAAAAACAAGGCCCTTTCAACAATCGAAATCCGGACGGGAGCTAAAAATACCCGCACTCGGAGGCACTCAGACAAAAGGTGAAACTTGAAAATGTGTTTTGTCGTGGTGGAGAATTTCCACGAGGATTCTGCTTCGGCCACCGTCTCGTACCAGGAACCAAGACCTTTACCGCAGACATTCTCAGAATGTTCGGCTCAGTGCTGGTTCTCAAACAACTCTCAGGGGGTGTCTGGCACCGCTGACATTCTAAAAATATTTTACTCATACGGCGGTTCTCAAACACCACTCAACAGGGTCATTTTTGTTTCCATTAAAAAAAATTATTTTTAAAAATTCTTTGAAATCACGATTCAAAACACACTTCTTCTACTTCCCTTCATAAACTAAGCTCAAGCCTAGATAGATTCCTAATATTGTACACATACATCTCGCAGCTGCCAAGCCGTTGGCAGTCTGTTTACAGCACGAACACCGCAAACACATGAAAATAAAGCGGTCCCCCTGCTTCTAGTGCTACACGTGTAATGCTATAGCGGGTTTGTTTATAACGGCGCTCCAACACAAAGATGCCCGTAGCATCCCCCGATACTGCGCTGCCCTACAGAGAGGCGCTGGCTCTTCGTAGACTTTGAAGGGATGGAGACCAGTGTCAAGATTTCAACAATGATAAGGATTCCTGGCGACCGTCTGGAGGGGGTAGCGTCACATTTACCCAGGCGTTGGCTGAATTTTTTTTGTTTCGTCTCTCCTTGGGATTTTGCTAGAACAAATCGGTTCGTACTTTACATCGAGCTGTGGCATAACCTGGTAGAAATTCGACTTATGTGTGATTTACAAAAAAAGAGTGTTTGTGGGACAAATGACAAAGTGTCATGAACTCAAGTTACAAATAGATGAGGCGCCCACGTGAATTTTTTTTTAATCTGGGGAGACTACTCTATTATTAATGACTTAGGGATTAAGAAAATATTATAACAATTAAAGGATTTTTAAAATTATCAAATATTTTATAAAACCTAATTAAATATGAAACACTTTAACATTCTATAAAACCTAATTAAATAATGAAATAGTTTAATATTCTATAAATCCTAATTAAATATGAAATAGTTTAATATTTTATAAAACCTAATTAAATATTAGATGAGCTTCATTTGCATAAATGCATTAGATTTCTCAATAAAATAAATTTAATTTACTTGGCTGTTACATAATTCCAATGAGGCGGAGGTGCGTACACACTCCATTATGCTTTAGTGAAGGCACATATGAATGTGTCTTTTGGATCTAAAGTATAGTAGAAATATGCTAGTTTAAAATGCTACACGTATTCTTAAACGATTCCATTAAAATTCAGTGTTTTCTAAACTATTGCATGTCTCATGCCCTATTTATTTATGTTAGTTTTCTCTTAACACTTTGTTTATTCAACTAACAAACCGGCTGTGGTTTTAAAAAAAAAACCGACGGAAACTGAACTCATGCGTATTATATTATTGTTTTACACGTATTATCAAACGATTTCATTGAATCTCTGTGTATCAGGCCTACTGTATTCATATTAGCTATCTTTTAACACTTTTTAAAATTCAAGTAGAAAACCGGCAATGTGTGTTGTTTTTTTTTTAACCGGCAGAAACTGTACTGATCAGCTGTGACTTCCGGTCGGCATTTGTGCGAAGATTTATCTCTGTCTCACGAACACCAGCCCACTGAGACATGCACCCAAACCTGGCAGATAATCGCCGGCACATTTCCCTATTCCAGCAGCCAAACCGGCCGAACAAAGCGGATGATCCGGTTGGCTGGCATCTCACGCCGGCCCCAGGATAGACGACTGGGGGTTGTAAGTTATTTAAGGGGAGACTAGCGGGGCGACGCGTTACTACAACTAGCCAGGAACGATAACTGGGTTGGGGGGTGGGGGGCTTAATTTAAAAAGCATGCGTGGAGTAGACTCCATTAATAAGAGCTAATGTGAAACGTCACACTGAGCCTAGACACCCACATGACATTACATATTCGTTATTTTGTTTTCAAGAAGTACCACCGTGTGACGTTAGGTTAGGGGAGGGGGGGGGGGGGGGGAAGAAGAAGAAGACACAACATAAAAATATATTAATCTTCATAATCCTGTAGCTGTAAAACAACTGTGTCTTTGGTATGTTGAGTCTGAATTCACGCGTGGTAAATATTTAGTTAGGAAATGAAAATAAACGGAGAAAGAAAAAAAAATTGTAGGTTTGGAGAGTACGTACAAAACGTCACGGTGGGTGTTCTAGTACATGACGTCATGCACTTCTCTCGATGGATCCTATTGGCTGCTATATTTAGCGAATTGCTAGACATGTTGTATTCCATCACTCGTTTGAGTGGTTAAAGTTGTTTAGGAAATAACAAATTTGAACGGGTACCGGCCATATATTTCAAGTTAGAGGGGAGAGGAAGGGGGGAAAAAACTTCACCTTGCTATAATTTATCATACTTTCTCATCGTGTTTTGCTGTTTTGTTTACATATCTAAAACAAATTAAACTTCACACGGGTATTTTGTATTCAGGCTCAACACAAATCCAGAATGACAGGGAATGACAGATGCATGCAAGGAAAATAGCTTATGCTGGATATAATCTTGTCCATTCCTTACATACATTCAGCCCAATAGTTAATGTAAATTCTTTAACATTCACATCAGTGGCGTAGCTAGGAATTTTGGGCCCCCTATGCAAAAAGTGTTATTGGGCCCTCAGAGGCGTAGCGACCCTCCCCGGCGAATGAGGACAAACTTTCGATTTGCACCCCCCCCCCCCCCCCCCCAAGCTTTCGATTTGCCCCCCCCCCCCCTCAAACTTTCGAAAAAGGGCCCCTATTTGCCTTGGGCCCCTACGCTTTGCTTACGTTAGCTTTACGGTAGCTACGCCACTGATTTACATATGTTGAAAGTTTCACTAGTCAGTCTACCAAAAAAAAAAGAATATTCCTAAGACTTTTTTTTATTAAACTAAATTGACAAGAAGGAATGCTTGAGTTTGTAACGTAAGTCGTGCAGGGGCTGGGTACCCAGGATGCTACTACAGAACTTGGTTCATCTACATCAAAAGATGTGTTGGTTGTCACTCAAAGGCGATAACAAGGTAAACTGAATCCATTCACTTTGATTACCTCAACCCACCGCCTCCCAGCGCATAGATTTTTGTTTATTATAAGCTACTGTACAAGTCAGTATCCAAAACACTGATAATGAGAGTATTCATATAGACACATCAAGGGAGACCACGCAAGTAGACACACAAAGAGACGAAGAAAAACTTTAAAGTGTCAGACATCAAGTGACGAATAGATGACGAAGTAAGGGGTCATTCATTTATGCCTTCCACAATTTTTTTTTATTTTGGACCCCCCCCCCCTCCCGTCCACAAAAATCCACTTTTTTTCCTTATACAAGTCCATATGCGTCCACAAAAGTCAGTTTTTTCGGACCCCCCCCCCCCCCCCATGTGTGGACGTCATAAATGGATGACCCCTAATGAGAAGATGACATACAGGTAAAAAAAAAGAATAATAGAGACACAAACTAAAACCTTTAGAGACAAGAAAATTAAGAATCGAGGGATGCAAGGGAAGCATGGTGAAATGGTCATTTATCGCAGTATCCCTTGTGCGAAGATGCGTAATAAGTGCTAGATCTATAATCTTACCCGATAGAACAATCCCAAGTTCCACTACCTAGTGCCGTTTTGGAGATGAATTTCTAGACAATCTGTTCAATGTTTTTAAACAGTTCAGTTTTCAAGTTGAATTACTAGCCAATCTGTTTAATGTTTCTAAACCGTTCAATTTTCAGGTTAAGTTCCTAGACATAGCACCCATTTATTTAAATTCAAAGTTCCCAATCCGTTCTGTTGTTGCATTATATTTAAAGTTCCTAAACCGGTCTTAACCCAAGATAAACTCCTAGACATAGCACTCAAAATTTCGAAACTGTTCAGTTATGAAATTAAATTTCTTAACACAGCACCCATTCTGTCAACAATTCCTCCCTCGATGTAAAACAAACCCACCAAATTTAACAGCTAAGCACGCCTAGTGCATCTCATCTGTTCTCAAAACGTCGAGTCGTGTTATACGTCCCATGTTAAAAGCCTTCCCCCGTTCACACACCAAAACGGCAACAGAACAAAACGCCACGATCCAGGTACACAAAACGCCGAAGCCAGTCTCACCATTCGCCGGTGCGTACGGGATGCAAAGCCCCAGAACCGTCCACCATGTCATTGTTTAGATCTGATTCCCTCCCCTTACACAAATATATGACAACCTAGGTAAAAAGAATGGTAATTCTATCTCTTTTATCGTGCCGCGGCTTGAAATTGAATTCCAAATTGAAAATGTGTTTCGGCTCCCGGGGTGATCAATCTTTGAGCCATCCCCCCCTTCTGCTTATCTTACATCGGCCCCTACCGAGGTGACAAAAAAAGGCATCATCAGATTCCAGTGTTGAAGGTAAACCAAGCATGCCGACGTAGGTAACTCTGTGCTAACAAGAGGTTTTTATTTAACAACACACTGGAGCTAATTGTACACACACGCCATAACAAATAATGCAAATTACTTCATGTCGAGTTTCAAATTGTTAAAAAAAAAAAAAAAAGGTTCCGAGTGTTTTGTTCTGTGGAGTTGTTTCTTCAGATCGTGTAACAGTGATATCTCAGGCACGTCTAGACCCCGCCTACAACAATATGGGGGAAATCTCAAGATCCGGTTACATAACACAGAGAAGCAACAGGGTGAGAAGAGTTGCTCTTCCTCCCCGCCTCCCACCCCCGTAGAGAAGACGTATAAACTCCTGTTTTGGAGAACTAAAAGTGTGTGCATTTATTATGCATCCATCCATCTTTGTTGCTCTACATTTCATGGGGAGCTTTGGCCTGCTTTACCACATATTCTATTCAAACTTGCTTGCTGTCTTCTTCTTCCATATCTGGTCTCAAATCTACCGTCTGTTGCCACAATTTTGGAACGTTTACAATACTAAAAGTGTGCTATGGGCCAGTCTTGATAGTTGGTAAAACCCGGAATTACGTAGCTGATATAAACTATATATAGCTACTGCCAATGAGTTTCATTGTTTTATAGAAGAGCAACTTAAGTCGAGTGATTAAGTCTGAATTAGTTTGGTTATCATATTACATGGTCATGAGTAGACGACATAAAAATTGTGCTACTTAAGTCAGTAAAAAGATACCGCATTATAGCAATACTTTTTAATTCCTACTCACTTTTAATACATTATTTTACTAAATGTGTATACGTAGGATTTGAACAAACTATATATATTGTCAACGTAAAAGAAAAGTTTTACTCGTTATAGCGTTTCCATTACATAAGGACAATGTATTACGTTTTTGGTCCTTGTAAAAACTCATTATCATATCGAAATCATTATCTCTTTTTGCCGATCTATGTTAGGGTCAAATTAGGATTAGAGAACGGGATATTCCTGAAGTAAAAGTAGTAAATTTAAATAGCTCCAATAAGCCCTACTAGAGTTCTTTCAAGAAACTCAAAGACGTGTCTATAATGCGTGAGGTGAATACAGCAAGGTGCTTGTTTTCTCACATGAAAAAGTATATAAACATTTAGATAACATTTTTTTAAGTTGAAAAAAAAAAACGAAACAAATTCGGTTGTTGAGACTGGCGGCCATGACTTCGTGTCGCACATAAGCGACCGAAAAAAAAAAATTTCTCCCCACAAAAACACACCATTAACACCCTATCTACCTGCCGTTATTGTACCTTTGTGACTAGCGAGGCCGTAATGGGATTTTTTTGTCCCCCCCCCCCCTTCCAGCCGTCCTACACCTTGTGCTAGCGCCATTCACAGTCAAGTGTAGGGCGCCCCACTTGCATGCGGCCAGACTAAAGGCTGGGGGCCAGGCAGTATTTGTCTATTGAAAATGCATTTGCACTTGATACGGTTGTGTTTGGGAGGCGAGTCGGGCGTTTGTCAGCGTTGCTGTGCGCCGTTAGGCTTTGTCGGAGTGGAGAGGCAGTTTAATTTCCCGTGGCAAAACAGAAATAGAATATTGACACATACAACGATTTAAAATAAAGTTGTTTTTTTTTTTTAGTGTACGGTTAGACAACAGTTTTTCAAGAGCAGAGCATTACGTAGGATGTCATGAGAATGTTGCTATTTTGTGTACATAACATTTTTTTTTCCTTAAAATAATGCCTGGGGTATACCAGCGTATTTGAACATACTACGGTACATTTGATTTCTTCAGTAGTGCGATATAGTATCTTTATTTATGCCGATATCTATGTTTGGGGTTAGGATTAGACTCGTATTTTTTAAAAAGATAACAGTAATAAACTTGTAAGCTAGTTTGTTAAATTGATATATTTTCTAGAAGCTATATTAATGCCAAAATCAGCAAAGGTGTGTGTGTGAGGTTTCTGTTTGGGTTAGGATTAGACTTTTATGAAAAGAAAACAGTAATATAAACGTGTCTACTAGTTTGTTACATTGCTATTTTTAGAAGCAATATTAATGGCATGTAAAGGCATGCGTGAGGTTTCTATATGGGGTTAAGATTAGACTCGTGTTTTTATTTTAAAAAAAGACAAGTTATAAACTTGTAAGCTAGTTTGTTAAATTGCTATTTTTTAGAAGCTATATTAATGGCATGTAAAGGTATGTGTGAGGTTTCTATCCCTGTTCGGGTTAGGATTAGACTTGTGATTTTATGAAAAAGATAAGTTATAAACTTGTAAGCTAGTTTGTTAAATTGCTATATTTTCTAGAAGCGATAGTAATGCCAAAATCAGCAAAGGTGTGAGTGAGGTTTCTGTTTGGGGTTAGGATTCGACTCAAGTTTTTATGAAAAGAAAACAGTAATATGTATATATATTTTGTTAAATTGCTATAATTTCTAGAAGCGAAGTAATGGTAAAACAAAGGTGTGTGTAAGGTTTCTGTTTCTGTTTAGCGTTGGGATTAGACTCGCGTTCTTATGAAAAAGATAAGTTGTAAACTTGTAAGCTAGTTTGTTAAATTGCTATTTTTTAGACGCTATATTAATGGCAAAGACCAAATACCAGCAAGGGTGTGTGTGTGTGTGGGTGTGAGGTTTCCGTTTAACCCCCCCCCCCCCTCCACAGACACACACCCTCCCCCCTCCCCCCTTATCACCACACCCTGAAAAGTGCGTGGAAGCACCGACCGCAGCACAAGTCACACACAACGTCAGGGCTGCCATACTGTTTGCTCTCCCTGGGTCAATTGTTTTAGTCGCGCCTGTGTCAATCGTCGCAGGTGTCACCCCCGTGATTGACAGCTCCAAGGATCTGGGGTCACACAGCGATATTATAAGGGGGGGGGGGGACTCACCGTTCACAGCCCGCTGGTTTATATTACATTCCCTGTTTCCCCTTATCTTGGCTATTGAATTTCCCTTGGGCAAAGAGTACAGCAGGCAGGAGGCGATACACAACACCCATTGAGGGTAACTGGGAGAGAGAAAAAATTACATTCGCACTCTCCTTAAGGACCACAATGAGGCAGAAATAAAAACGAAATCTAATAATTAATATTTACTTTGGGATAGGGGTGTAATCTCAAATAACAAGCATAATCTCCCTTGTTCGAGTTTCACACTTTACAACCCACACGTATTGTATTGTGCTAAAGACGTGAGTACATTGGGGCTAGGAGAAAGCGTCAAACCAATACAGCTGGATCAGTTTGTATAAGGATATTCCAGCATAAAGAGTGGGGTTTTTTGAGTGGAAGGGAGCCAAAAAGAAATTTAAACGTGACGTTTTAATTTGACTAGCCGCACTAGGGGGATTAAATTAACTAATGGTTGCGATTATAAGAGCTTTAGGGCCGTGTCTGTATGTTTATTCGGTGACTTTAAGGGGCTTGTACTTAACACGTCAACGGCGTACAAAACGATACAATCGAACTAGAATACGGTTATAAAAAGATAATCGAATCCAGGGGTTCCATGCCTGTTTCGTCTAAAACCAGTTGAACTAAGAACAGGAACTCCAACAAAAAATTTTGTTACTTTTACAACAATGCCGGGATAGAGCATCAAGACTTGATTTTTTTGTCTGTTACTAACGCGACCCTTGAAACCTAGACCTAGCTATAGTCTTAACCTAACCTAACCTAACCATAACATAACAACTACACCGACAAGAACACAATTTGATACAATACTGTCCTGTCCTAGCTTTTTCTTAGATTAGAAGAACCGAAAACACAATTATTTTGGGATACGGGTCTTAATCTGACCCTAAGACAAACCCCAAACCTGAGGTTACAATCTTAAGACAGCTGTCTAATAAACCATGATCTTGGTAAACTAGCATCCTAACCTTTAGACAGGTTAAGAAAGGATTGTTCATAAACCTGTACAAGCAGCATTTATGTATACGTTTTTTTCAACGTGTTGGTAGTAAGTTGTGTTTTTGTTTTTTGTCTAGAGGAAGAAAAAAAGGTTTTCTCCTTTCGTCTAGATCATTATAAGACAGTGGTATCGCGTGCAATCATTAGCGACTCACTGTAGCTCACCTGTCTTAGCGAGTAGCTCATTCCTTTTAAACCTGTCTTAGCCAGGTTGAGCGCAGGTTGGCCGTCTGGTCGTTGGTGGGAAGGGGAAGGGGAGGGGGGAAATCTGGCCGTCCATCTGGGATTTAAAAAAACGTGCCTTTGAGAATCAATGCACGCGATTTGAGCGAAAGGTACAGGTGAGCCAGGTAATGCCCATCCGTACACAAAGGTTGGGTGATCGGAATATTAGGTTGGGGGATAGGTAATACGAAATAGTAGGTTGGGTGATCGGAATATTAGGTTGGGTGATTGGTAATACGAAATAGTAGGTTGGGTGATCGGAATATTAGGTTGGGTGATAGGTAATACGAAATAGTAGGTTGTGTGATCGGAATATTAGGTTGGGTGATTGGTAATACGAAATAGTAGGTTGGGTGATCGGAATATTAGGTTGGGTGATTGGTAATACAAAATAGTAGGTTGGGTGATAGGTAATACTAAATAGTAGGTTGGGTGATAGGTAACATACGAAATAGTAGGATGGGTGATAGGTAATACTAAATAGTAGGTTGGGTGATCGGAATATTAGGTTGGGGGATAGGTAATACAAAATAGTAGGTTGGGTGATCGGAATCTTAGGTTGGGCGATAGGTAATACAAAATAGGTTGGGTGATAGGTAATACGAAATAGTAGGTTGGGTGATAGGTAATACGAAATAGTAGGTTGGGTGATCGGAATATTAGGTTGGGCGATAGGTAATACAAAATATTAGGTTGGGCGATAGGTAATACGAAATAGTAGGTTGGGTGATCGGAATATTAGGTTGGGTGATAGGTAATACAAAATAATTTGCATTTTGATAACGTGGTTTTCATTACATACGCAGATGAAATCTATGTCTGTGAACAAATATAAACTAACAAACAAATTTTACAAATATTTAAAATATATAATGAAATTCTAGTGTTTGTCAAAACGTTGACAAGTATGTTATTATTTAAACAGAATAAGATATGGTCAATGTACTGATAAACCATTCAATGATATACGATTGGATAATTTTTAAAATCAATACCTACTACGTTAATTGCACCAAATAACGATGTATATCAATTCTTATTTAATCGTTGTATATCAATTGTTAATGCACCATTGTCATCAAGTATATCAATTCATACTGCACAACTGTTTGTATGTAAATGAATTCTAATGGTGACGTTGTTACCAAGAATATCAATTGTTATTGCACCATTGTCAACAGGTATATCAATTCATACTGCATCACTTTTAGTATGTAAATCAATTCTTATGGTGCCATTACTAACCCGTATATACATATTTACTGCACTTTTGTCGCCAAAGCAAATCAATTCTTTTCTCCGAAATCTTTGCAAGTCATTTTTACGACTGTGTTAACTACCTCGGCACCAGACACCCCACCTATAAGTAACAAAGTAAAGAAACGTTTTCAATACTAGCTATCAGCCCCGTTATAACTTTTTTTTCTACGAGGCAACTGAAGCAGACCTTTTTGTGTGAGCGCTCCCTGAGCCGAAAGGAAACATCCATTCTCTGCCTTCTGGCGTAGTGCTTACAGCGGTACAAAAATGCTTGTCTTTCAATGAGCCCGTGTCTACGGTTACTCGCTGGGCTAGCTGGAAAAACACGGCCGAGAAACGCTCGCCGAATTCGGCTCTATTTTTATAAGCCGCCAATGTTGTTTTTTTTCGTTAGTGCTCACATTCCGGACACTGATACACCCAATGTTTTTGTGCAGTTTGGGAGCTTGTCATTTTCTAAAAGGACTGGAGAGGAGAAGACAAATCTTCCCAAATAAGAAAGAGAGAAGGGAAGAAAAAGGTGATAGAAAAGATGGGTTTTTTTTTATTTTTATGAAAGGATATCGACTCAGTCAAGTGAAAAGTTTTAGGAAGGAAGCGGAGACATATGAAGTCATCGAAAATAAATAGCACTATGGGGAGTAGTCGGGGACATACATAATTATATTATTGAAGTAATCGGATACAGATGAGATTGTCGTACAACGGGAAAGTAGTCAAACACATAATTAATTAAATTCATAAAATAATCGGATATATATATCTTACGTAGTCGAATACATATGAGTAGACGGATATATGGGATGAAACTATGAAGTATTCGGATACACATGAATAAACAGGATACATAAGTTATAAGTAATCAGAAGATAAACACAGTAATCGGAACGTATACAATAAACGAAGAACTAAAGTGCCTTGAATAGAGCAAGAAAGAAAGGAAACGTATGGTGGGGGGGGGGGGGGGGGGGGTGGATGGAGGGGGTGATAAAAGGATCAAAGACAATAAACAAAAGATGAATCAAGAGATGAGGATAATAATCAATTCCCCGTTTTCAGTCATCGTCGGGGTCATACTTCCACTGCGAGTGTCTGTTCAAATATACACGTCCTATTGTAAAATCTGCCCTATATCTGACCAAAAAAAAATTATAAAATAAACAAACGGAACATAGAAAAAATACACGTCCTATTGTGAAATCTGCCCTATATCTGACAAAAAATTAAAAAAATAAACATACGGAATATAGAAAAAATACACGTCCTATTGTGTAATGCCCTATATCTGATAAAAAATTATTTAAAAAAAAATAAACATACGGAATATAGAAAAAACAATCCAATGGAGGCTTGTGTATTAAGATATTACGTTATAAAACATAGGTCTAATATTGCATTGCACCTGTTAAGTGGATTGTGCAAAAGGTTGAAATAATACGATAATGACGTTAGATAGTTCGTATGGAGTTTAGTAGCCTATAAACAATATAAATCATGTTTTTAAATTGTTATGCACATACCTAATAAACGTTTCTTAAAAGCAAAATAATAAGGCCAAACTTTACCTTAATTTAAAAAACCTTAAAATCGTTTATTTGATAATAAAGTATTGCACATACCTAATAAACGTTTCTTAAAAGCAAAATAATAAGGCCAAACTTTACCTTAATTTAAAAAACCTTAAAATCGTTTATTTGGGAGAACTAAAATCGTTATTAAGCTGGAAGCATACAGCGAGTTACATTTACTAAATTATGCATTTCTATTATTGTAGGCGGTAATAATAAAGTATTGCATCGATCACGTGTTTCCTGCAATAACTGTTGTTATCGTTAAGGTTAGCGTTACAGTACATGGTTTGGGTAAAGATACACAAGCAAATCACAATTTTGAGAACAAAAATAAACAGACAATCGAAAAGATAATCTACGTATATTTTAACTGGATTATGACGTCCATACGTGGGGGGGGGGGGGGGGGGGAAGGTCCGATAAAAACTGACTTTTGTGGACGCATATGGACTTGTATAGGGAAAAAAAAGTGGATTTTTGTGGACGGGGGGGGGGGGTCTAAAATTTAAAAAAATAATTGTGGACGTCATAAATGGATGACCCCTTAATGTAGAGAATTTATTAAATTGAAATTAGAGACAGTGGATTCGAACCCGCGGTTCACTAGGCACCAATTTGCGTTGCCAATCCACTGTACGGGGGAGGAAAAAAGCAAAAAGGCTGTGATAACACGTTCTTATCGAATTTCATCTGGCCACAGAAATAAAATGTATGCGACCTAAGAGCGAGATCACCCCACGTGACACACACACACACAAAATGACTCAAGTTAACCCGACCCTCGCCAATTTCCCACTCGTCTCTGCTTACAGGTTCTGGGGAGCTACGGGGCTCTTTGCAACAGGCTGATATCGAAATATTTGTTTTCACAATGGCTGAAAGGGATGCTGTCAGAGCGAGGCTAGAGCTTCAGAGCCCCAATCCCGGCCTGGTGGTAATTTATCGGAGTGAATTCCCCATGTGTGGCTGCCCGTATCCTGTGTCCCCCATTCAGGGCTGTGACTGGGCGCTTTTAGCAAGTGACAGTTGAAAGAATATGAAGCGAAAATTGAAAGGACGAAGGGACTTTTTTTTTCCTTCACACTGAATGCCCAGCTAATGAAAATGCTTTAATGCGTTTTTATCACGGCGACTAAGAGTAAATAAAAGGAAATGGGAGATTACTAGTTGGCGTGGAGAGATGTAATGTGAATTATTTCCCCTTATAGCTGCTATATATTTTTTAATGTATAATAAATATTAAACAACTTTTTTTTTTAAATGTATCAAAAACAACATTAGGAAAAGCAACAAGGAACAACAACAAAAAATTAGATACACGAACTTATGTGGGGAATTTTCTATATCTTAATAAAAAATAATTGACAAGATGAAAAGATCGGATAGATGTTGACATCTCACAGAGAGGGTCGACAGATTTACAGGATTATTCCAATCTCTCTCAGCACCGGTGTCCATGTTATTGAATTACGATCGAAGGCATAAACCTGTCAAACAACAGCTAACTAGCGGATGTTGTCCATCTCCTTGCTGCTGGATATTGAGTTACAACCAGAAAGGACGGACAACGCGATTTGTATTAATTGATTTTAAAAAACGTTATCGATCTAGAGACGATTTTTTTAAAGCATTGTTATTCTAGTTGTTTTTTTTTTTTTTTTTTTTTTTTTTTTTCATTCTGATAATGAAATTAATTATGAAATACGTTAATCATAAGCATGTTAGTTAAAACATTGCAGGGTATTAATGTCTTGCAAATTAAGTAATTAGTTCAACAACCTATTGCGCTGGTAATCAAGCTAATCGGGGATTTTTGTTTGTTTAATTATGGTATTTATCTCGATATTAATACACGGTGGATAAAACGGAATAAGAAACTAAGTTGAGAACAATGTGTAACATGACGATGTAGTTGGGTAGTAATAATGTTGCTGTAGGATCGAATCCAGGTTAAACCACAAGGGTTGGATAGATTGAGGAAAAAAATACAACTGGCATTAGATTGGTCAGAAACAGATTATTTCTCTTAGTATTCATACGGCTGTGGTCGGATTGCAGAACTCACGATTGCTAACACGAAAATCGAGTTCGAATCCCGAGCTTGAGGGTGTAGGTTGTCTTTGAGGACACCCAGCTATTATGGGTACCTGACTCACGTTATGGGAAACAAAGGCGGCTGAGCATAGTGCAGACCACACTATCCCTTGTATGCCGAGATCATTGAAATAGATGAACTCAACTTCATTTTTCCATGTGTCTTGGAGACAAACGAAATTTTAAAAAAATTTGACGCGTATGTTACTATGGGCAATAAACAAGTTCCATAAACTAGAACTATATGTGTGTCACAATCCACAGCTGCGCATACGATGGATCCTCCAGTCTAACTATAGTCGATGCAGTCGAGATTAGTATGCGTTCATATTTTTCACGAAACGTCTGGTAGGGGGTGACCTTTAATTAATTAATTAATACACGGTTCTGGTTTAAATTAATTATTATAAGTACATGAGTGCTGCTTCGACGCCACTGTTAGACAAACGTAGAGGGATATAGTGCAGATATAACACTAGATAGACTTGTAAGATAAACTACAAGAATATATCAGACATAATAATAGGAAATATAGTCGGGCTGTACTGTAAGACAAATGTAGAGGGATATAGGAAAGATATAACATGATACTTATAAGACAGACTGCAAGTATATATCAGACATAATAGGAAATTAGAGTTGGGTTGTTAGACAAATGTAGAGGGATATAGGAAAGATATAACATGAGACTTGTAAGATAAACTACAAGAATATATCAGACATAATAGGAAATATAGTCGGGCTGTACTGTAAGACAAATGTAGAGGGATATAGGAAAGATATAACATGATACTTATAAGACAGACTGCAAGTATATATCAGACATAATAGGAAATTAGAGTTGGGTTGTTAGACAAATGTAGAGGGATATAGGAAAGATATAACATGAGACTTGTAAGATAAACTACAAGAATATATCAGACATAATAGGAAATATAGTCGGGCTGTACTGTAAGACAAATGTAGAGGGATATAGGAAAGATGTAACATGATACTTATAAGACAGACTACAAGTATATATCAGACATAATAGGAAATTAGAGTTAGGTTGTTTGACAACTGTAGAGGGATATAGGAAAGATATAACATGAGACTTATAAGACAGACTGCAAGAATATATCAGACATAATAGGAAATATAGTCGGGCTGTACTACTGTAAGACAAATGTAGAGGGATATAGGAAAGATATAACATGAGACTTGTATTCCTTGTAAGATAGACTACAAGAATATATCAGACATAATAGGAAATAAGAGTTGGGTTGTAAGACAAATGTAGAGGAATATGAGACAGAATGGATTGCAAAGAATATGAGTTTGAATCAATGCCAGATTTTAGTTCCGCGTTACTTGTTTGAACTAAGGCGAGTTTTGAAAGCCGTTGTGCCTATGACTCGACTTCACCACAGAGTAGCACGCTGCTTTGAGATTGAGTTTTTTTTTTTTTTTTACTGATGGACTTTAACTTACACAATTTGGTCTGAGCGGATGTGAAGGGAGAAAAAAAAATCGAATCAGTTTTTGCTTCTTTGATACCGAGCATGCTATTGAGGCCGATAGAAGAGTGCGTGGGGTTGGGGGATGGAAAAGGGGGGGGGGGCGGGACTGGAATATTGCGAGGAGGGGATGGGCGTTGACTGGAAAGTCACGTTGAGGAGGGGGTTGACCGGAAGGTCGTGTTGGGGTTTGGGGATGGGGGGTGACTTCCTTCTATTTACAGTGAAAACACGGTCCAGTATGCGAGGACCAGGAAGGGGGGGGGGTGGAACCTGTCAACCAAAGCAAACATCATCTACTGAAAGTTACCCCCCGTCTTTAAAAAAAAATGTTATTCTAAAATGCGAAAATGAAAAAAAAAAATAGGAAGATAGCAGTGGAAGCGTAGAGGGAGTTAATTTAATAACGTCTGGCGCGTCTCAATTATTATAACTTGTCAAACTCGTTTCCTGTGCATTAATTTGGTGTCGCCCCACCCCCTTCCCCACACACACACCCCGTATAGGCCTGGCTAACGGGATAAAAACAATTACGTAAATGCGTTGTTTTAAAAGCGCGGCGGAGTAATATCGTTACGGTGTTTTCTTTACGCATCGATTAATTTAACTTTTCATTAGGCGGAAATAATGAACGTGCAATAAAGTGATTAAATCGCAATTTTTTTTAGTATTATCTCAAGTTGGTAGGCTTAATTGTCTATTTTTAATAATATTATTTTTTGTGGTGTTTTTTTTTATTATCATTATACATGAAGAAAAATTTTATAATAAATTTTCTTTAAAAAAAAAAAAACAACGCAGACATTCGCACGTAAAAGAAAAAAGGTCAATAGAGCAGATTAAGTAGAGTTTATCTCTGTCACCTCTGCATGTGAAGGGATATAGTTTTCAGTTCAATGCCCAACTGGCTTTACTTTCCCTATCGTGAGTCATGTACTCATAAGAGCCGAGTAGACTCAGGGACGTCCTACAGACCTCAGCCCGAGATTTTAATTTAATCTGTCATATCTCTTCCCCCAACCCTTTCTACGAATCCCCCTGAGTTCTGATGTGAAAAGTTCCGACAAGGTCGGCGTACGAGTGAAATATCGGTTGAACAAATACGTATAAAAAGCGGAACGATTCCGCCAACCATCTTAATTCCCTTCTCAAGGAGATCTTGAAGTTGAGCAACTTCAAACGGAAAGAAGCTCTCAGCTACCCAGCGTTCGGTTTTCCCCTCGGCAATTTACCGCAATTCGGGGGGGTTAAAGAAAAGAGCGGCGTCTCGTGGTCCTGGATAATGGAGACGCTTTTCACCCAAGGCTCCATATAAAAGAGATGCAAATTGTATGTGACCGCTGTGTCGTTTTTTTTCTCCTAGGCTTTTTAGGACTTCAACCTAATTTTTTTTTACATTTCTTTTACACTGTGTAAGGCAGTGTTTCAGAATTTTTGATAAATAAGTAAAATAGATTATGATTTTAATATAATTGAGAAGAGATAAGAATAATCTACAAAGAATTGCGGCTATTAGGTGTGAGAGTGCGTGAAACGACATCAGTTGGTGTTAAGTTAAACCTTTTTGTAGAGCTGGAAGATAATGGACAGGTGTAATGCTAAACTGATAGATATTCCGGACAAATCAGTGCAGAAAAGGAAGTGTCAGCTTAGGTAAACATGAGAGCTAGTTAAAAACATAACATCAAAAGGTATGTGCTGTCGTTTTAGAGTCATAGGGTAGTTCTAACAAGCGTGTGGGTATCAAATATTCCAAGGCAATTTAATAAAAGACGTTTTTATCTAGAAGAACATCGGAAGTCTGTTAACAAAGCATAAGACGAGAAAATGACATTTGTGAGAATTCCTTAATTTTTTAACGAGAGGCAGAGGCGTAGCGGAGGGGGGGGGGGGCGGAGGGGGGGGCACCTGTCCCCGGGCGCCAACCTTAGGGGGCGCCAAAATGGGTTGGAATAATAAATTGAAAGGTTGAGGGGGGGGGGGTGCAAATCGAAAGTTTGTCCCCGGGCAAGAGGACAAATAAGAAATTAACCAAGCATGAGTCAGGAAAATAACATAAAAGTACAGATATTCCTTAACAAAGCATGACCCACTAAAAAGACAATAACAACGTGTATAAACATAAGAAATTATTTCACAAAGCATGATTCGGGAAAAAACAACTTTTTTAAGAATACCGAACTTCTTTAACAAAGCATAAACCAGCAAGATGACAATAACAAACAAGAACAACGAAATTCTTTAACAAAGCACGAGCCAGGAAGATGGCACCAACATATGTAAGAATGCCAAAATGCCAGAACAAAGCACGAGTCAGTCAGCAAGACGACACCAGCATCTTCCACTCCACAACATGACTCACAGAAGGAAAACACTCCTGCAAAAAGGGGATGCAACTCCCTGCTTCTAGAGTTACTTCCCCCAACACAAAAAAAAAATCACAGCCTATCGCATCATCCGAGGTTACCTCGACAGCTCCACATCCTCCTCGGCCTGTTGACGTTTGTGCTGACGATGCGGCAACACCACGGGATCTGTTTACAATCTCTTCAAATATCACGACAGGTACTAGTGATAGATTTACATGGCTGGAGTCAACAACGGGCAGCATCGCATTGATTATCTAGCTTTGAAGTCCGCGCGTTCCACATGAACACTAACAAGACACTGAAACCATAGCTGTGGCTTGGCGTTGTTTTCGGATGATTAACAGCCCTACGTCTTTTCTATTTTTTTTCCTCCCCCCCCCCCCCCCCCCCCCAGCGTTCATGTAAACCCCCACAAGACACAATATATGTTAGGTTCATCGCCGCTCAACTATAGAAGGTAGCTTTTGTTTGTATACCAGTATTAATGTACTGTGAAGGATTTTCTTTTTTTTTAAATAGTACAATATGTTTAGAGACTACTTTTACAAGTTTATGGTCGCCCTACAAACTTTAACGTTTTTGTGTGTTTTACCTTGTTGTTGTTTTTTTTTAATTAACGGTTCATTTCTTATTTGTGCTGCGTGTACTGTTATTTCAACAACATAAAGGGTTATTCACTGTTTCTTACTAAGTAAAGCAGGAGCTGGAACAACTAATAAGTCAAGTCTCAGGCAACGCTGGGTATTTTAGTTAGTAAATCGGAAACAAATGCAATACTGTATACATTCTATTTAGTAGGACATGTCAATTTTAATTTTATTACAGCAGGTGTTTATTTATCAGAATATATATTTTCTAAATCTGAAATCTGAAAATTTAACCAATGATTTAAACCAAACCCAGATTTTGTTTAAATAAACTCAGTTTATAAGTATAAATAAAAACATCAAAGGAACATATTTATTTTTCCAAGGCTATTGTGTACGAGTATTCCATACCACTCCTAGCAGCTCTGCTATAGGATATAGAAATAATCCACGTAATAGCTAAAGAATCTCCACAAGCAGGCTGTACAGAACAAACACAGCTGCGCATGGGAGAAACCTTGGACACAATTGACAAGATCGTTCTCCGAGCGTAAAGCGAGAGCTTTGAAATGCGAGTCCTACCCAGGGAGTGCACTAACCCTAACAAGCAGCATCAAAGGCCGGCTTTTAGGAGAGGTTATCCTCATGAAATGCAGTACATCCACATCGCAGACTCCGTAAGAGGCCTGCATCTCGTGTGACATCGATTAAATCTCGGTTTTGTTATTTAGCGCCAGACTTTCGGTGAAAACAATGTGTTATGCTATTTTTAAGGGATAACGAAACGTCTCGACCACACATGTTCTGTCCTGTATCAGATGTCAAAAAAATAAACAAAACATCAATACCTTACATTGAGTAGTACGTATACTGTAAGAAAGTTGAGGTTATGTAGGTTACTTCTAAGCAACAAGGAGAAATGTAGATTACTCATGGAAGGTTGGAGGTAAAGTAGAACAATATATGAAACAAAATTATTTTTAAAAATGGACAAAACTTGACAAATTTGCTTATTTGGGAAAATAAGAGGGAATGTAAAATTTAAAAAAATAAAATATCTAATTACCTTAACTTTGAATTACTTTATTTTTAACCATTTCGTTTTGACCAAATAATCGTAGTTTATAAGATAATTAAACTCTAGTTGTACGTCTCTTATCAATATAACCAATGTGTTTTTGTGCTATCATCATTCTTCGTTAAATTTAAACTCAACCCTAAAAATACACGTCGATTTATATGATTTTACTATCCATATAACTCTTCTGTCTAAAGTAGAAGAAAGTAATCATCATTAAAAAGGTTAATAGATACAGAGCTTTATTAACGATAATCAAAAAGCATAATTCAGGGTAATACAATTGATTTAATACCAATGTATCTAAGATACTCCATGAAGTGAGATTGTATATAGATGATTGATTAGTAGGAAAGTGTTACGTTTTTTTTTTAAACTGCATTTATTATTGGTGTTTTTAACTTCTAAGGGTATGTTAATAAATACTCGTATGGAAGCTGGTTGTTTATAGATCGGCCCGATTGGTAAATGCAATAATTATGCAGTTGTTTTTTATCGTGTTGTTTTTTAAGCCAGCCTCAAAATATTTACTGTATACGACACAACGTACTGGGGTTTTTAAGTTAGGTAACAAAACTTAACATGCTAGAAATAGAAACGTTTAAAAAATTAAGTTTGAAATATTTTTTTTCGAAAAGTAAACTTAAGCTGAAGGTGAGTGGTGGGAAAAGAGTACGTTCATGTGTCACGCATGATTCAAGGTCAATAGAGCTACCCCCGGCTGCTCAGACGAAATCTCGCCCCCAGTACTCACTGCTGTGTGCGATGCCTTCGTCCACAGCAGCTGTAACTTATAGGAGGGTGGGGGGGGGGGTGTTATACGAACCAGTGCAGACCACCTCAAGAACGACAATCGAACTCGGTGCGAACATTTGTTTTCTCGATTCATTTTCCCCTGCCGTCGGAGTTATCGCTCATTTCCAACATTTAATAAGTGCACGCGGACGTTGTGATAAAGTATTTATGCCACCGTGGTGGATTCGCAATTAACGAGAGCAACCAGTCAACTAGGTGCTGTGGGGGGCATGTAATTGTTAGGGTAAAAAGGTTGACCCTAGTGTTGAAATAACATTTCTTACCACTTATACAGTATCGAAATTTTGTAAATATCCTAACAAAATAAAATGGTCTGCAGTAATTATAACGACAATAAGCCCTATGTTATGAATCTTCAATATAGTATAGGGTTTTACAGCACTTCTAATGGTAATAAGCCATTTATCAAACCTGATATCGGGTGTTTTTAATAATATCCTATATAGAAGGTTTACAGTAACTGCAACGGTAATAAGCTATACGGACAAAACAATACAGTAAAGGGTTTACAGTAATTACAAAGTTAATAAGCCCACAATGCACGTGCATCCTGCCCTTGTCAATACAAAACATAAAGCATCCCCCCCCCCCCTTTCTCTCCTATTTTTTTCTCATCAAGCAACAACACATTTATTTTCCTCACGATTTTGAACTATAAGCTAATCAGCTTAGCGTGATTTTTTTTTCGCAAAACATTTTTTAAAAATTGTATTACCGCAATTACACATTGTTATTGTAGTATTTTTATCGTACGCCTTTTTGTGTGCCAACGTTAGCTGTTTCTAGAATATTCTTGATAAAACATCAACAGGAAAATATTTTTTTTTAACATGTAGGTTATAAAGAGCACTTTACTTTTCAAAATCATCTCTTTACACATTAACTAATCAGCACCGGGTCATCTCAGTGCGCCTGCGTCATTTCCTACACGGGGAAAGAAGAACGATAACTCCCACCCGACGAGAGAGATGCTGTTTGTAATCTGCCCTTGATTATCTCACGCGGGGTAGTTCCGACGGTTCGCCTCGCATTATTCGGTGAGCAGCGGCGTATCACAGTTGAATAAAACGGTGTAATCAAGATGATTGACAACTGCAGGCGCCAGTTTTCTGGGGCCTTGTCTCGTTACAGAGAACAACAGTGCAGTCTGTGCGTGAACACGGTGATATCGATAAAATATATCTTTAAACTCACCGACACGCATGCATACATACATAGATATATATAAACATGTAGATGCATAAATGCATATTTCTTTAACTAATATAGGCGCTTGATTGTCTATTCGATTTATGGCCTCTGGTGGCCTGTCCAGTAATTGGTTCATATCTTTTTTTTTTTAAATACATTTTTAAATCTCTACAAGAAGACAGGGCGTTGTTATGCCCCCCCCCACCCCTATGAAAGGTTGTAAAAAAAAAGTGACCGCCCATGTATGCACGCACACTGGGGCAATAAACACACCCTATTACGCTATAATTTAAAGCTGTCATTTTGTATATGCCGGAGAGCACAGAATGATTTGTGAATATGGAGGTTCCAGTGTCACTCTCCGCGATCAGAGTTCAACTTTCATGTGTGACACTCTTGGGCTGTTTTCTCTGTACATTTCACTGACTATGAATGCAAGTAAAAGTATTGTTCCCTTTTCGAAATGTAAGGTCTATGGGGTAAGAGAAGAAGAGTTCACCTGTTTCTGTGACCTCAGCATGTGAAGGGATAGTGTGGTCAGACTACACAGCCGCTTTTACATTTCCTAACCTGAGTTAGGTACTCATCACAGCTGGGTGGACTCGGGAACGTTCTATTGACTTAACATTTTCAAAACATAACTAAAATAGCAATATTTAAATATGCGAGCTACAATGTATAATTATTAAATTATTATTTTTTTTGTAAAATAGGCATTTTTTTAAAAAAACGACAGCAAAAATAAATAAAGAAACAAAATAAAGAAACAAAAAAAAGTGTTTTTAAAAGTTCACATAAGAATAAGTTTCCACCTAAATTAAAATAATAAGTAAATATACTCTGCAAATACCACTAAGACGTGTTATACATATCATTAACTATCACTATCCATGTCTATTTAAACAATAAGAAAAGCTGAATGATGTCATCAAAATTAAGGCACCAAATTTGAGAAAAAAATACTCCGACCCCTTGCACCCTTCCCACACCACGTTTCCAAAAAAAAAAAAAAAAAAAAAATCTCTTTGTCCCCCTTCCCCCCTATCTGTTCCGCTTCCTCATTAAAATGCGCCACCGATTCGGGACACAATTAATTAAGTTATGTGTCCCGTCGCGCCCCTTACAATTACTCCACACGCGAATCTTTATACTTCATTAAAACAGCCTCGGTTAAAACAACCTTACGTTTAACAATATGCAGCGACTCCATTACTTTTATGCGGTTGCTCCATTATACAACTACCCCTCTCTATACAAGCTTACGATGGCTGGGGGACATAAATCAGACATACGTGTCAATCTTTACAATCAAGGTTTATGTTGTCAGTGCAGCGGCAGTATGGCCACATAAACTCTTGGCCCAAATGCCCGCGGTGGCCAATTTCTATGTGCTATCACGTGCTGGGCTTAAGCCTGAGGATTGGGTTATCAACACAATGCAGGGGAAGTCATACGGTTGGACTTTTCTTCAAAAACATAATGCTCAACATGTAATATACACTGATATTATGTTTTGTGTTAAGTTTTCTGGATTTCTTTCTCTGTCTTCTTCCTCGTATCTTAATTCTAGTGTTGGAAGGGGTTCCCTCCAACACAATTAAGTATACGTGTCAACTGGTTATGTGGCCTAGTTTAAGCCGTTGACTCCGATTTCAGCCTCTTTTTTTTATTATTTACTTCCATAGCCTTTGTCCAACCATGAACAAACTACAGGGCAGCAGTTGTTTGATTTTGGAGTTTCTGTCCCCAACTATCGAGCAGATTTCCGCCCGAGGGTTCGAACTCGAGAATTTTTCGGTTTAGCAACCATGTGCTTTACCGACTCCACCACGCCGACCCCTCCTATCTCTACGATTTTTCAAAAATGTGCACTTCGAGGTCTCTTTAATATAATAATCGACGGATTATTATTTGTTATTAATTCATACAAGTCGTATAATCAGAAAGGTTTGGGTTTTATTTTTTCAACAATATAATTATTCACCATGGCTTAGCCTTGATAAACGAATGTTTTGAGTGTATTGCCCAAATTCCTGTTACTACACGTTTCGTAATGTGTGTTCCGGCAGTTTGTTTACATGTAAATATTCCTAAATGCAAGGATAAGACTGGGTGCAGTTAACCGACTTGTTCTTTGACTGGGTCGAAACGTCCCAACATTTTCATTAAACAAAAAAAAAAAAAAAGCCCCACGAAATAAAATTTGCGAAGATCAATTTTAGATACCTGTGCCCGCTACGCATACTTAAAACATACATGTTTCTCTTAACGAAATGAGAACTTCAGCTGATAAGAACATAGCCTTTAAGAAAGAGAGCAATGTTCTATACTCTATACATACGTACGAAATTGTTTTGTAAATTATAGAAGAAACAAGTAATTAAAAAAAGTCTAGTGACAATTTTAGCGCAATTTCCTTGTGTTATCTAAAAATAGCTCTGTCGTAGCGTAAATCAAGAGCAGGGTTAGTAAAACCATTGGTTAGTTATTAAAACATTTTTTATTAATTTTTTTTCATTATTTTACATGTTTTATTTACAATAGTGTAACATGACTAAAAACCATTGCGCGCCCAGCTACCGAACGTGACGTCGCAGCCATTGAACGTGATGGCGCAGCTATTGAACGTGATGACGCGTGTGGTGTGGTTGCATAAAATGCCTACTAATTCGGTCCAAATTTTAATTAATTAAAAAAAAATTTTGTGACCGAATGAAAGGATATGTTTGAAAACTTTCTTCGGCAATATTGTTCTAAATTATGACAGGAATCGATTGGTACATGTTTCAAGTCGCTAAGTGGTCTGGTTGCCGAGATATGGGCCAAAAATTGCTTTTTTTTTCGAGGTTTTTTGGCTTTTCCGGGAAATCCATGAAAGAAACCCGGAATTTTTATGGCCTATGCTCATCCTCGTAACTTGCTTAACATAATTGCTTTTGGAACTAGTCATCGATATTGCTTCGTTGAGGAGGAGATACGACTTAAAGCTGCGGACACACATCCATCCATCCATCCATCCATTCATTCATACATCCAGAAATGACGGGTTAATAAACGCAATTCTCCAGAATGGAAATTGCGCTAAAAAATAATTGGCTGTATTGAAAGTACTATATTATATATCTAACCGTGTGTACTAAATCTAAATATGTGTCCATTTCAATTTAAAATATGAAATGACTTTATAATGGTACTTTATGATTTAAAATACCTGCATCAAAATTTCGGTACTTAAACAATACACAGGGAACACATTTATATTGCCATTTTGTATCTTAAATCCCACATAAGAGATTCTAAGCAATTTATAGCGCGTTAAAACTTGGCGGTTGCTATTTTTCTTTTATTGCCGGATGAAAAATAAAATAATATATCTAAGGTGTACGTTTTTTTTATATATATAATCCAGTAAAGCTTATAATCTGATGGGCAAATATAAGGAAAAAAACGTTAATCAATTTCTTGAAATCTGGCTAGAAAAATCGACAGGGAAATGACTTTTTTTTGCGGTTAGGATTTGTGTCAACATCGGCTAAGAAGGAAGCCGTCTAAATAACTTTTATCCACGTAGGCAAGCCGGGGGTTATGGGGATTTGCTCTTACAACACTAAACATGGGAGAGAAAACAAAGCGACCAGAGTTTTAAGAACTTAAGATTGAAATGCCAGCGTTAACACAGTTATAATAATAATGTATTGCATGTCACTATTTTTGTTTCAATTTAATTCATTTAATTCTTTTGGGTGGAGAAGCGGAGGAGAGGGAAACTAGGACAAACGGGTATACAGATTTTTAAACACGTTTCTCACAAAAACAAAATAAAAATTCAAACCATCAAGCTAAATAAAGATTTAAGATGCCTTTATAGAATTTAATTTAAAATTTCAGTTTTTATAATACTTCAAGTAAAGAATGTATTTGCGGAAGTGAATTTTCTGACATTCGCTATCTAAAAAAAAAAAATAACACCAAGAAATTTATTCTGAATAACTTTTTTTTTCATTTCTTTCACACACCATGCGCTGGTCGTTATTTATTTTTTTCAATGACGTTGGTACCTTCATCTTTTTTTTTTTTTTTACATTCAGCAACTAAATGTAACAGCACACTCGACTACCTGCCTCCATTTTGGCTTGTAAAACTCAACAGGCAATCAAACAGGAATATTTTAGCATAAAAATACGTCACGTAAAAAAAATGGGAGGAACAAGCGCAATATAATAACTAAGTCTCTACAGCAGACATACAAAAAGCTGTGTGCTCCCAAAAGGGTACTCAAAGCGCAGTCAGAAGCACACTCAAGCTTTCTTCATTATTTCCATATCACAGTACAGAAAGGTTTGATTTATGGGGGCTGTAATGTATAGTCACGTGATATCGAGTCGGACAAAAAGAAACGTGCACAAACTTTGCATAGCCAAACATGTCTGATATCGAATGATAAAAAAAAATATATAACTCCGTGTTGTGTTTCTACTCGTAAATAGACCCGTGGTGTAAGCGTAAACCGTTAGGTGAATATTTAGACACCGGGGTGGGTAAGCCAAGGCTGAAGGAGAAAATGATACAGTGATCAGTCTGATAGAGTACGACAACGCCCAAGGTGTCGCGGACATAGTGACCAAGATCTCAGGCTAACAATATCCTGTGGGTTATTTTTATTTTTTATTATTCATAGCTGTCGAACACGAAAGAAGACGGGGTCTCTCCTTACGAAAAAAAAAGGATAGGTTTCGTCATGGAAATGAAGAAAAAGGATAGTTGTCATTTTTTTTTTTTTTTGGTTAATTGGATCAGGTCACATGGGGTGTATTGGTCTCGGTGTCAGCTCTATCGTGTTCGTTATTTGGGGATAAAGGAAAGGGGGGGGGGGGGGAAGAAAGGGGGAGGGGGAGTGATAAAAAATGGTGAATGAATACTAAACGTCCCGAAAATTGGGAAATCAAATTTCCTACCTAAAATATGAACGGTAATTATAAACGGATTAGGGGTGGTAAAAAACGTCTTGGTCTTGTGACTTTTTATAACGTTTTAAGAACCGCTTTTTTTTAAATTTATTTAAGTTGCTTATTATTAGAATGTAACGTGGGACGTTTTAACAGATTTTGCTTTGAACACAAAGCATTAACACTGCCAAACTACATGGCACGATTTTTAACTATATAGTTATTTTATTAAGTTTAGCACAGCATTATTTATTAATAAAAAAATATATACACTATCAGAAACTTGTCAATAGAGAATACGTCACGCGGTGACGAAGTGATCAAATTTCATGGACCATAAAATTATACGGCAAAAACGTGTGATACGGTAAAAACGTGTTTCCTCACACTTCATTTACCGCAGGCCAAATAAGATTATGTCGATTTAATTGCTGTAGAGTAAAACTGACAAGTTTAAAGCCAAGGGACGTGGGGGTGGAGACATGTGGTATTAAACAACAATGGAGGGGGAGAGGGGGGGAATTGGTGCTTTTGTGACAAACTAAAAGAAATTTTATTATAAAGATTTGAAATTCGATAAACGAACGTGGGTTGGAGTTCGTTTAAAAAAAATCAAAGTAGCTTAAAAAAATTCATAGCTGTCGCTAATCAGTTCACAAAACACGTGTGGGCGTCGGCTGCCCCTGGGTATAGAAGTGTAGCTGATTTACCTAAAGACGGTACTCATCGCGGCGGGGGCCGGCTGTTTTGTATGCAGCTGGCGCAGCATAAATCAGGTTTGCTCCCCTGACTCGGGCCAACAAGAGAAATCATTAGGGCACCCGGACGGGAGATGGCGCTGGTGTCCCAGTGGTTATGAAACTAACAATGAGGTCCATATTCGGACAGACGACAGTGACAGATGTAAAAAAAATAATAATAATATGAGAGACTTAAAGGAGTTTTATTTTTAATCCACTCCACATGAATTCTACGCAACGGCCTACAATACAACGATGAATTTCGATGTCTGATGTTGTTGGTTGTATCCACGATTTGACAAATGACCACATAAATTGAATGCTTTTTATGTACACAAAAGCCATAAATGAAGGTAGACTTTGTGATCAGAAGTGAGTAGCGTACCCTTTAATACAAAACAGGTGGACTGGCCAGCCGGTCTACAGTGAAAATCCCGGTGGGCCCCCAGGTAAAATATCTCGATAGGCCCCCATGAACGGAGCTGTACTAGGCCTATTGTTGATTTCATTTTAATCAAATAAAAATATTTTGCCGTGTGAATTCCCATCAAGCCGGGGATGATCATCAAGCTTTGATGGGAGAAAAATGCACAATGAAAATTTTAATCTAAGGTTGGAAGTACCTTTTAAAATTTCCCCGTCCAAATGTATATATTTTAAAGGATCACGATAAAGTAAGAAAGGCGAGAGCTAATTTGAACGACGGCGTATATGAGTATTGAAGCCTAAACGGACCGCAGAGCAACCAACCGGAGACGTTCCGTGTGCCCACTCCGATCTACGTCAGCCCGGTGATCTCCCGCACGCTGCTCGTTACGGCTGTCCAGCCGTCCTGTTGGGGCGTGAAGATTTGAACACGATCTGACTGACACCTCCGCCGGCGTTTTTGACACCGATAGATTAAACCCCAGCCGACCAGCAAGTCAATGCTAGTTGTATGGATATAACTATATAACATAGAAACAGTGTGTGCTATAATAATAGTATAATGCTACTGCTATTAGTCTACCCTTCCAATTTTAGCAGTATTGGTGCGTTACTACCCACTGCTATTAAACTATGCTTTCAATACTGTACTACCCTATTAGCCTATACTTCCAATGTTAGCTGTATATGTACTATACTACCACTGCTACTAAACTATACTTTCAATAGTAGCGGCATACGTCTAGAAACAATTATATATATATATATATATATATATATATATATATATATATATATATATATATATATATATATATATATATATATATATAACTGCTAATATTAGCCTATACTAAGGATAGAAAAGTCGATGCCCTTTTACTGACATTTTCTCAGTAGTTAAATTGCATTTTGTTACAGGGATGTATATCAGTCCTTGGGTGATTGTTGTCGGTCTCATGTCGAGGTTTATTACTCCGCTGGTATCGATGGTAGGGCTAGAGCTAATTTTCTGACAAGGTTTAAGGTTGCGGATATTTCAAGAGATACCATCATAACAACGATGTGAATCGACTCGGTGACGACCCATAGAAAGTAGAATGGCCTTTATATTACATGTTTGTTTTGTTCTTTGTTGTTGTTTTACAAGACTTAGTAAATTTTTGAGTTAGATTCTAGACAATGTTTAGGACCGCGGATATGTCAGAGATACCACAAAACAAAGCTGTGATTAGCTTTGATGACAACCCATAGAATGGCCTTATATTACATGTTTTTGTTTGTTTTTGTAGTTGTTTTACAAGACTAAGCAAATTCTCGAATTAGATTTTAGACAATGTACAAGACCGCGGACATGTCAGAGATACCATCAAAACAAAGCTGTGATTCGCTTTGGTGACAACCCATAGAATGGCCTATATGGTACATGTTTTTGTTACATCGCTTAACAAATTCCAGACAACGTTAAGGATTGCGGATATGTCAGAGATACAATCAAAACAAACATATGATTTGCCTTAATGACGATCAGTAACAAGCTTCTATTTTACATGCTGAGGATTTTTTTTTTTTTTTTTTAAAGTAGCTAACAAACTCTAGAGTTAAATTTCTAATAACGTCCCTGTGTTCCCGCTGTGCGATATGAATCATATTTCTCGCCAGAAAAAAAAAAGAAAACGTGTACAGTATGCAACGTCACAAACTATAGCAGATATGCATGGCTACGCATTTTAATCAGGCGGCAGAAGTCGGATACGACACTCCGTGACGGGAGAAAAAAAATTCGGTAGTGATTGAACTTTGACCAATTGACCGTATGATAATTCGTTAACCTGCGGTATACTGGCGTACTGTAGACCTGGCAGTTGCGTGCGTGACTTATGAACACACATCCTGTCCGACCAGGTGAGTGTGTTATTGTATAAGTCACCGGGCGATAAGGTTTTTCAATAAGATTTAGCGATAGCCTAGATAACGGGTATCGGCAGAATAAATACCACGAGTGCGGTCAGAGATACAATCAAGAGTTGTAGCGCTTTGTTACCCTTATCGGGAGAAAGTGTCAACCACTTGTAGTGGTCATGTCCAATTGGCTCCACGCCATGGCAGGGAATGACCTCTTGTTATGCATATATCGAATATTTCTTTATCAGTGTATTTTATTGTTATATTAAATAGCTGTGATAATATGAAATTTGCTTTACATTTATTTTATTAAGGCGATTACAAGATTACATTAATATAAATAAGATGGTGAAATAATCGCCTCAATATTAAAATTAAGTCGATAATATAGTAAGCAGCTTGAAATATAAAACACAAAATTTGGCAAAATATCTAAAATGTTAATAACTTAGGTAAAGCCAACCCACACAATCCATATGGTTTTAAAGTCTTGAATATGTCAATATTTAGGCAACATTTTTAAAGCTAATCAATACACTACAGTATGCGGTTTCAAAATACATTAAAAAGTCAATATTTAAGATGTTAAAATAACTCATACAAAACATGTTTTTAAATATCAATTATATCAATAGCATATTATATAAAGGTACTAAACAAAAAGAAAAAACATGATAATAAGCTATTTGAGACAAAACGTGAAACGAGCGCCATTTTCAGCCTCCACAGTAGCGCCATTAAGAGAAAACATCAATGTTTACGTCAATCGGGTGCATGACGATTGATTATTGGGGTTCATTACTGGAGTTTTGACACAATGATGAATGTGTGCCCCTCGACTCTTGTATTTTATTCTACCCGGAAAGAATTAGTTTAATAAGTACCAGCGCTGGACGGGAATTCGTGCGTTCAATAGGCGCAACACCGAAAAGCACTGTGCGTCATCAGTGTGACACGCGCCAATCAAACTTTGTTCTCACCACATTATACATTGTTCCATTCAGGACTATTTCAGGACGCGTGCATTTCTAAAGGTTGACTCGGTTCTTACCAATCAACTCTGCATTTATTTCTGCAACAGAACATTGTTTCGTGAAATACGAACCCGGTGTTGTTTTTTTTTATTTTTTTATTTCTCAATGTTAGGGTATCTTGTGTTGAAAAATACACGAGCGTGAAATCGTGTGCTTACTCTTTATTTATACAAGTTTATTGTATCTGCGACCAAGACCGAGAGAATGTCAGAGGGCCGGGTTGGGGAGTGCCATACATCAAATGTTAGCAGCACTCGCCCGTGTGCCTCATTTGGCGTCATGAAAACCGCGAGGGCAGGCGCGGGGGTACACCATGACGCTACCGGGGAGAGACTCTCGGCTCCCGTCCCTTTCCTCAGAGAAATCATATTAACCGCTGTATTAAAGTCTGCTAACGAAACTGCAGCAGAAATAGATGAGGTGATGGGTCAGGCTTGATCCAATTTGTCCGAAACACGCGAAGCCAGTAGTGGGGGTGGGGGGTCCGGAGTAAAGGGGGGGGGGGGGGGTCGGACGAGGGGAAGACAACCGTGGGATAGCTACATCAAGCACGGAATAACGAGGAGATAGCTGTGGCGCGTTACAATTATCCTGTCATGACACTCAGCTGGAGTTACTAAAAAAAACTAGACTGGTAGTAGAAAATACTGATAGGGCCTACTTAGTTTAGATCAATAACAAATCATAGAGGAAAAATAAAGAAAATAAATATACATATAATGTATAACGACTATTATTCGTACGTTTTATCTTCAATAAAATGTAAGCATGCTACATGCATACACAGCACTTGAAATAAAAACCGTCCTTTTGAGTAGAGAGCCGGCATTTTTTTTTATATGACATGTAAACCCTTACTTTTTAAATGTGATATACGTTGTTTTTTTTCTTTTTTTTTTCGTTGTCTTTTTTTTTTTTTTTTTGTAAACAAGCAAATTATGTCTTAAAGACAAGAATAAACAAAAAAAATATTATTATGATCTTGTTTTTCTGATTAAAAATTATAGCAAAAGCGGCTATACATCCATTGGATCAAGATAAACTACACCTTTTCATTATGTATTTATGATAACATAATTTCATTGATTTTTATGTTATTGTTTTTGATAACTGTATCATGTGCAATACAATTCATTAACATCAGCTACCTTGTATATGCTTACTTAACCATTTCGCACCGTTCCTCGCCAGTTTTTAACAAGAAACCCCAGCATGTTCCCCCAGTCTATATAATAACAATAATTCATTATGACACATAATAAACTTGGTGCCTCACCACAGCAGCGCTAATTTTAAAATTTTCTAACACGCCTGTAACAGTGTTTACCGTAACACCCAGGCAGTACTGATGGGGCGGCCCAGCGGTGATAAAACAATTATCCCCTAGTCAGGAATAACATAACCCCAACCGTATGTTTTTCTTTACTGCTAATATTTTAACCATCGGGCTAGTTTTTTTTTCTCTCTCTCTCTCTCCTGTTTGTGTTTTAGGAATAAAGAAGGTAGAGAATAAAGGAAAGGAGAGACCAAGGGTAGTGGCAGTGGCGTACTTAAGGTGGGGCGGAGGACACGAATCGCCCCGGGTGTCAATATTTTTAAGTAAAAATATATAGGTACCTGGGTGGCAAAACTGGAAACCCCCTCTTATTAAAAATGTACCAACTAATATGAAAAGAGTACAGAAAATTCGCCCAGGGCGCCAAAAAAAAAAACGAGTCAGTCCTTATTAACAATTTACTTGTATGGGAGTATGGGAAGACAATATTAATTATCCGCACCGGGAGCCGAAAATTTTAGTAACGCCATTCGTCAAGGGATATAAGTGTTTATCTAAAGAGATTCTGTCTATCCATGAAACAATAAGTAAAGTGATACAGTAATTAGAATACAATACACCGGTCAGAGGTTAATGTTAAACGCTAGCTGTTAACATTAAGATACAACAATGGTATAAGTGGGCCAAGAGTTACCCTACATTGCGGTACCAGAATCTATGATCAAAGACACATTATGCGGAGACTTTTAAAACAGATGAGCCGATGCAGCCAGTAATTAACGAGCTGCATGAAAAGTCGCCGTGGCTGGGCATCGCTGGTGTAAACCGACTTTTAAAAAACATCTGCAATGTTGATAAGGTTATTAATGAGATATTTTTAAAAGGATACACGCACCGCAAAGGTTGTCTTAGATGTTAAAATAGTGTTGATAAAATACATTTAGGTGAATGTTGGTAAAACATATGTAGGTGAAGTTTAGTGTTGGGGATGTGAATTTCTCGTCAGGTGTAGGCTAGTACGGGTTGTTTTGTATCTACTTCTATGTTAGCTGCCTCGCAATAAATTCCCTTTCTCGTTTTTAATATATCTCTTAGGTGTTTATAAATATAAACTAGGTCGATGACTAAGGTAGTGTAAACGATACCAGTAAAAACATTGATTCGATACGCCCTACCGTATTTCTAATGCTGTCATCGGGCCTCAAGACAGTAAGGATCAGGGCTAGGGTAGGTCAACGACACCAGCAAAAAGGATTCAATACTTTCTATAGTAATCCTCAAAGCCATAAATACGAATACTATTTTTATGCTGAATTTTCTTAAAATGTCATCAAAGAAAATATTACTTGAGCCGACGAGGGACCCAGATTTCGAATGAGCCATAACTGGGTAAAAAAAACAGCACCACGGTTAAATAATTTAAAATAAACGAGAGTAAAATTCTGGGGGCCGAAACAAAGCCAAAAAAAGGATAGCGGGAACGTCGCGTGTGAAGGACAATGCGAATTTCGGACGGACTGTCTGGGGGGAAGTCTCTCGCCCGTCTAGAGCGGTTAATGAAATCCAAACAGCCCTCCGCATACCCCGCGTCAGCCGGGGGACATCCAAGCCGGGGACGAAAATTAATATTGCCACGTTTGGCTTGGTGTTTCTGCAGAAATTCGCCCGCCTCCTAAATAGCTTTTCGTCTTCTTTAATTAGCAGCTTATAGGTCGGTGATCTCTCAAATTGACGTCTTGAGAAGCGCAGCGTCGTTGCCCCCCCCCCCCCCCCCTTTTTGTTTTTAATATGTGCAACGTATGAGTAGCCCAGTCTTAGTTTATTTTTTTTATTTTTCCAAATAAATTGAAATCATCACTAGGGCATTTATATGAAAACAAAGAACAACTCGGAATAGAAGGACTAAATGTGTGTTCACATTAAAGTTGCTCATTACTAAAATAGTTTGTGTTTAAAGACCTTAGACTTCTTCTTCTTCCTCGTTCTTAATTATTAGTGTTGAATGGGGATCGAGATTTATCTGCCAGTGGGTTTGAACTCGAGACTTTGTTCGAATTTATCAACCATGAGCTTTTTGCCGACTCGACCACGCCTTCAACACAATTAAGCGTTACGTGTCAACTGGTTATGCGCCATTGAGGCCATTGACTCCGATTTCAGCCTGCTTTTCTTTTTGGATTTGCTTCCATAGCCTTTGCCCAACCAAGAACAAGCTACAAGGCAGCAGTTGTTTGATTTTTGGAGTTGTCTCTCCTAGAAGAGTGGCTGTCCCCAGCTAACGAGCCTCATCTGCCCGAGGGTTCGAACTCGAGACTTTTCGGTTTAGCAACCATGAGCTTTACCGACTCGACCACGTCGACCCCTGACCTTAGACTATAATGACTAAATTTGATTTTCGTCTCTAATGCTGGAAACTCAGGTGTTACATTGATTTTGCTAAAGCCGGTGAAATTAAAATTGCTGGGCTTTTTGTGACACTTAATTAGCAAGAAAAAAGAAAGAAAAAAAAAACAGGAATAAGATCCAGTTTTTTCTAACAGGACTAGAGAGGCTCTGTATGATGGAGGTCGCTGTTTTTCTTGATGCTACTTCAGAAGTACATATGTGAAGAGCAATAAAATAGTTTTTTTTTTTATTCCTTGTTGTTTATACAATTATTTTCTACTGTATACATTTAGGGGTATTGTCAACAACTGTAAGTAGTTAAACAAAGCAGCCATCATCATACTGGAAGTGCATGTGTTAAGAGCATTACAATTGTATTTTATTCTGTTTCTTGCTTATAATATTATTTTCCACAGTATACATTTTAGGAGCATTGTCAACAAAAACAACTGTAAGTAAGTAGTTAAACAAAGCAACCATCATCATACTAGTAAAATAGTAAAATTAGTAAAAACTTGAAGGAAATTTTGATACTCTTTTGTTTGTTTGGGGTTTTTTTCTTGAGGAGAGTAAAAAGAGTCATAGTAAAAAGAATTTTTTTAAATCATCATAATGAACAGTAATTTCCAGCATCTGCCTTTAGGGTTTGACTTTTGGAGTATTATCAGAAGAGATAAGCAATGTGAATTGAACAGGTAATGTTAAAAGACACTAAAACAACAGTTAGTGTATGATGAGTACTGTAACGGCACAAATCAAAAGCTGATTTTGCTTTACATATATTTATTCAATCTTCTATTTTTAAAGGATTACCTTTTCCTACAATTATTTATGGACTAAATGTAGGTTTACGAGTAGGATTAAGTGTTTGCAGTTTCTGTTGCTTAATTGCAAAGTATAATGCTGAAAGAAATAGCTATTTCTGGTTAAGACGTTAGAGGATATAAAAAATCTTTTAAATGTGAAAAAATAGAACGAACATGGTAGTTATTACTAGGTCTGTTTTATTTTTAATATTTATAATATATACTTGTAAAGGTGATTTATGTATAAGTGACTTTAAACATGTATTAACATGATAGAAACAGGGATTAAGTTAGAGTTAAGTTAGAGTTAACCATTGAACTATGTATCTATAAAACTAATATTAAGTGTGTTGACTAATTCATAAATGGTGTCACATTCCTAGGAGGTGGTGGAATTGGAATTATGTGACAAGGGGGCTTCAGGAAATGTGACTCACGCTTGCATTTGAAAAAGTAATGCAAGTGCAAGGAACTAAATTTTAGCCGTTATTTCATGTTTTTAAAAAGACTTGTTTTAGAAATTGATCGATACACAAAATGTTGACAAAGTTCTGTAAGCCTATATTATTATAAAGAAATCAACATTCTAAAATCAAAAGCTCCAACATTGAGAATGGTGGTAGGCTCCAGTCTAAAATCATGGAGATCATCACTTTTTGCGATGATGAGGAGGGGGGGGGGGGGGGGGTAAACTCATTTTAATTTTAAAAGAAGACCTCTTTTTAACTTTTAAAATAGGAATATCTGCTTGATTTAATAATAACAATGTCAACATACAGATACTTATAGCTGCTAAGGGCCTAGGAATAGTTAAATAAAAAATTTAAGCTGGAATACAGTCTGCTAGATCTGGAGTCGCGTTGTCTAGTTTTGAGTCACCGATAGAATTTAGACTAGATCTAGGCATATAGATCTAATCTATATGTAGATCTACACTAGCAATAATTTATAGAACTGTGAATTAGCAGCTGAACTAGATTTTCTAAATCTAGAATTCTAAAACCTCTACTCTCTAGAATCTGCTATTAGTCTAGCTAGTCAGTCTCCCTAGTCTAGAATCGAAGATTATTATTTATTTTAATTTTTAATACTTAGGGCCTAATACTTGACTTGTAACTTGTAGAATTATTTATTATTATCATATCATGACTTCATCTTAAAATTTAAAATACGATTAAGACTGATTATTACTGATTAAGATCAAGATTTAGATTCTAGACTCTACTTTAAAATTAGTAAATTAGTTCCAGGGCTAGGTAGGGGCCTTTTTTTATGGCCTATGGAATAGATAGAGGAATCGAGAATCTACACGTTTGCCGTACTGAATGGAAACCTGAGTGCCAGAAGTTCTATGCTAGATCTAGATCTAGATTAGATCTTGAGATTCTAGATCTAGATCTAGACTAGAATCTACCTAGATTCTAGGTCGAGTGAAAACTAAAAATAAAACAGCCTAGCTTCTCTAGTCTTGAACTTCAAAGGAAGAGTTTAAAAAAGTATACGAAACGAACCAATCAACAAAAAATGATCGAAAATGTGCCGACTTACCTAGCAAACGAAAAGTTTCCTGTGTACTTAAGTATAAATTTAAATAGGCGTTAGAAAAAGTTATATAACCAAAGAGGAAAACAATCCTCGGAAGACTAGCAAGAAGCATTTTCCATGAGAATGCGCAACTTATTCATCCAAGTTCCGAACACATTCTGTCCACCATAATAACACAGCTCGTAGCATCCGAGTTACAGTACTACTGCTGCGCGACCCCAATCGGGGTCGATCCAGCCCACAAACACACTTCGCGAGGAGTTTAGCGAGCGATGATTGGCTAGAAATTCACTGGGGGAAACAAAGCATAGACCTTCAATGTTTACAATAAGAGTTGGGATTTACGTCAGTAAATTACAGCGCTGTTACAAAGTGGCGAAAAATGATAATTGCATTAAGAATACAGAACTTAAATTAGATACTTTTTGTGAGACGTATTGTAGATCTAAGTGTTGTTAACGCTTCATCAACACTTACTGTCTCTCTCAGTCTTCTCGGTGTCAAGTAGAAGATCTAGATCCGTGGGCAACTAAATAATAAATAAGAATGTTTTTGTCACTTGTTTTTATCCTATTTTTTTTTCTTACATTAAGTATAAAAAATCACTTCTATACTTTTAACAAAGGTGTTTATTTAAATAGAGCTAATGATCCTTTATCATTTTATAACGTCTTGTGCCGAGGTTATAATACCGTCATTCTGATTAATGTACTGGTTATTTCCCTTACAATAGCTTAAAATAGATCAAGAGACTCGTTAAATAATCTTCCAGCGATTTCGTAGCCTCGGTAGCGCAGTAGGTAGCGCGTCAGTCTCATAATCATACAAAAATCCGAGCGATCTGAAGGTCGTGAGTTCGATCCTCACCCGGGGCAAAATTTTTTTTTTTTTTAAGACGAGGGTTTTCAGTTCATAATTTATTTTTAAAAAGGTTGGAAAAAATGTATGCCCGGATTTTTTTATGCCCCATGATATAAAAATCGGATTACGTAAAATGCTATATATTCTATTAGCCTGTATACAAATATCTGTTCTTAATATTTCCTAAAGAATACTTGGCGGGTCTCAAGAGGTATAGAGTCTATCACTATAAGTCTATTTTCTTTTCTTTCCTCGACGAATCATATGCATTGTTTCATTCCCTATCTTGTCTCCCTACGTTAGGATTCAAAATCTCAACTGCCAACTTACCTCGATTGTAGGAAAAAAGTCGCATGGGGAAAAAAAAGCATAAATACTCTAATGATGAAGGCGTATTAGGACATACAGTGTTTTTTTTTTCCTGTTTTTTTTTTTTTTTTTTTTTGAAAAACGGTGAACACTCATATGATAACCGAAAGTTTCATTAAGATGCCATTGAAAACAGAACTCGTAACTAGAGCCCCAGGGCAGTATCCTTGATTGACTAGACGGAAGTCGGGCCCTGATTTCGCCTTCATATTACAAGAATACATAGTAGTTAGAGTTTCTTCCAGGCATCTCTTGGGGGGGGGGGGGGGACGAAGAAAGTCTACCGCCCCCCTCCGGACGAGATGGAATTTATATAGTATACTTTTACTAGTGTCAGCCCCCCCCCCCCCCCCCCGGAAAATGTAGACCGCCCCCCCCCCCCTCCGAAAATATCAAGTGCACCCCCGCCCCGGAGAAAAAAAGACTTTTTTTCTCCGGGGGAGCCAGAGACGTAGCGAGGGGGGGGGGGGGTTTGGGGGGCTGACACTTGTTAAAGTATATAGGCCTATTTTCTATATAAATGGAATACTGTTTACAATTTCGCAAGCAAGCTGGGGAGCGGACAATATCGGGGGGGGGGGGGGGTAAGCACAAACTTCTTATAAACGTGTAGGTCCCTAAATATTTCTCAGATAAATATTGTAAGTTTTGTCCATCTTGGCCACATGGTTGTTACGCCACTGCGCCTCGTTCTCCAAAAAGATGCTTTAAAGTTAAATAAACGCTCATTTTCATTATACCTTATACTCATTTCTTTATTTTAGCTATTTTTTACCAATCTCCAAAAAAACATTTTTTTAACAATAAAGACTGAGCGATCTTTGACTAAACTTTACGAGGGGGGGGGGGGAGGCGGACACTAGTAAAAGTTTTATTTTCTATAACAATTCCATTTAGTTCTTGGGGGGGGGGGGGGGGAGTGAGAGGCTCGAAGAAAAGCCTGAAAGAAACACTTGCTTACTTCATCGCGTGTTTGTGGTAAGAGATAATGGTAAGGGGAGGTAATCAAGAAAATACTTTAAGCAACAAATATGGTGGGTTTCCATAAATATTTACAACGAACCGACCCGCGGCGTATCATACACCGCTATTTAGTTGTTTTATGTTCTACTTTTCAGTAATTCATAATTTGTGAATTCGACAGTACCAACGCTGCCACTGAAAATATTTGCTTTAAAACACTATCAGTAGCTCGTTAAAGACGATAACCCTCCCCCTCCTTTCCCCCACCCCTACACCCCTCCCCCCGTGAAAGTAAACTCCTCTTAGTTACCTCCCCTAAATTTAAAATCGTTTCAAACTAAATTATCTGCCCCTAATAACCGTCACTAAACCCGGCTCCACGAATGTAAACATAGCGTGAACCACAGCTCACCAGACCATGTAGGGGTGGGGGTGGTAGGGAGCGCGCTTACAGCTTGTTTTCTAGCGTCTCACAGAAGAGAAATATATATAGATCGGCGCCACCCTATCCTCTTTATAACACAGTAGGCCTATAACAAAATGATAAACAACTCGAGTCAATTTGTTAAATATTGTATGTCAAACAATGGGCATAAAAACTACAAACACGGACGTTTAAATCTGGAGGGGAAAAAAAGTTTGTTTCCCCGAAATTCTTCTAGGCTTGTTCTGTGTTCTGTGTTTCTTTGGCTGATTCCCTTTACTAAGTAGAGTTACATACAAACTTAACTTACGAGATTTTCATGTAAAATTTAGAAAATTTAATATTTTAAGAATTTATGCCATATTTTGCAAATGTAGATATTTTGAGATTTTTAGCGCAATTTCCATTCTGGAGAATTGCGTTTATTAACCCGTCATTTCTGGATGGATGGATGGATGAATGTGTGTCCGCAGCTTTAAGTCGTATCTCCTCCTCAACAAAGCAATATCGAGGACTAGTTCCAAAAGCAATTATGTTAAGCAAGTTACGAGGATAAACATAGGCCATAAAAATTCCGGGTTTCTTTCATGGATTTCCCGGAAAAGCCAAAAAACCTCGAAAAAATGCAGTTTTTTTGGCCCATATCTCGGCATCCAGACCACTTAGCGACTTGAAACATGTACCAATCGATTCCTGCCATAATTTTGAACAATATTGCCGAAGAAAGTTTTCAAAAATATCCTTTCGTTCGGTCACAATTTTTTTTTAATTAATTAAAATTTGGACTGAATTAGTAGGCATTTTTATCCAACCACACCACACGCGTCATCACGTTCAATAGCTGCGCCATCACGTTCAATGGCTGCGTAATCACGTTCAGTAGCTAGGCGCGCAATGGTTTTTAGTCATGTAACTCTATTGTAAATAAAACATGTATTTTAACCAATGGTTTTACTAACCCTGCTCTTGATTTACGATACGACAGAGCTATTTTTAGATAACATAAGGAAATTGCGCTTAAATGTCACTAGACTTTTTAATTAACTTGTTTTCTTTGAGGCTGCATCTCTATTTGCAGTAATTTACAAGCAGGGGTCGTCTATAAATTACGTCACTCCGGGGGGACGCTCGGACTTTACGGATGATGTGCGACGAGTTAAAATAGATGGATGCGTTAAAAAAGTGTTATGTTATAGTTGTCCATTTTAAAAAGTAACTTTAAACAGAATACAAGCAGCTATTTCGAATATTTTGAAGACATTTCTTTTGATAAAGCTTTAAAAAGTGTTGCGCAAACAAACCAATACATTATTCCTGCACTGATATAGATCTAAATGATTCTAAAAATAGTAGACTAGATCTTTTCTAGATATAATAGTAATATTTTAGTAATTGTATTGTACTACAGATACTGCTTAGTCCATTTTACGTTTTTCGTTAGCAAACGCCGGCAGACGGTTTTTAGTTTTAATATTTTCTCCTAACATGGCGTCCGTCTGTTGATTATTTATGAAAAGAGCTCTTTCAATATAAATATAGTGTAGATCTAATAGCTTTATAGTTTCTCGATCTAATTTTAAAGATTAAACAATATAATCTTTTAAAAATTTAAGTAAAGGTAATCCATCTGTAATAATTTAACGTTCAGTTATAAATTGTGGTTTATTGCCGTGATTTTGAAGTTGATTCTGACTGATCTGGGTAATCTATCGTTTTAGGTACGTAAAATCGCCCGCGACTAGTAATGTGAAAGACAGGTGACTCCTTGAATTTTAATAATTATTTCACATTTTGAGGAGGATTTATGTTCTGAAAAATACAAAAATGATTCCTTGTTTCATTTATGTACCTGTTTTTAAACAACTGAATTAAAACTTTTCAGTAATAAATGAAGACTAGCGATGTTTCCAACAGATGCAACCATGCTCATTTACTATAGCAGCCATCTTGTTTAAGTTCTGTTTTTGCAAACTTATAGCGGAATATAGCGCAAGATTCAGGGGAAGGCAACTCTATTTTACAAATGGCGGCTGTTTATATAGGAAATCTTGCTCGCAAACACTGCTGTTTAAAGTTAATTTCTGGCCTATATTGATATATTTAGCCATTGATTTAGGTTTATTATTCATTTATCTATAATATTTGACACAAATATATCACAATATACTTCTATTAAAGCCTTGACAGTGAGGTAACTTTTTCGCACATTTCTAGCCGCGGGCGATTTTACGTACCCAAAACGATAGATTACCCTGATCTGATTCCCCCTGAGTGATTGGAGTGCTTGAGCAACGGACTTTTTGAGATTTTTTTTAGAATAATAATTTTAATTAGATCTAAGCCTAATTTTTAGATGTTTACTAGAATAGTCTAGATCTATTTCTGTTCTTTAAACACTTCACTACTAGATCTACTTTACTTTTACTTTTTACACTTTAAAAATGGAGAAACTACCGCCTTCATTCATTGGTACTCTGCCCTAACTCTGCACATGCATGTGTTTACAAACAAACCGCAGAACCCTAACCCTAACTAATCCTAGCACACCTATTAGTATTAAGGCAAGGTCATCAGGCATGTGCAGAACTATTGAGTTTCATATTATCCGCCGAAACATCTTTTTCCAAGTAGTCACTTTGTTGACTTTAACCAACCCGTGATTTGACTGTAACTAAAAATAAATAGATCTAGATCTAGATCTGAAAATCTGCATTCAAAGTTTGTGTCCAGCTTTAAAGTTTAGGATTGCCTATTTATTTAATTAAGTTACAATGTAACTACTTATGAGCAATGGGCTCAAATTATCCCTTTACTGACTTTATAGCTGCGCAATGGGATCAAATTAATTGCCATTTTGGCTTTTACTTTTAACCTTATTCTTCTGACAAAACTATCCATGTGGTAGAGCAGTTGCGCTTCGGACGATGCGTTCATAGTATAGTTATGGATTTATAGTATATCGAGTTAAGAGTTCTATTCTATAACTACTATAAGTAAAGTATTAAAAAAATTTTAAAATCTATTTGAATAGCCTAGATGAAAAGAAAAACCAGGTAATTGTAGCTCTATGTGCATCTTCTGGCTAGAATCGACCTTAAGGTCCAGTGATGAAACTTTGCATATTGAAGATGGCGTGTGTGTAGGCAATAGAAATATTTTCAAATACATATTTAAAAAAAAGATCATATTAAAAGTTTCATTTTTAAATAATTTGTAAACAATTTTTCAAAATAATTTTTGGTAGGTTAGATTTAGGTCTAAGTTTTTGGAGGGCAATAAGAAAAAACAGTACACAACACAACCGAGTATATAGATCTAGATCTAATTGTTAATAGGTATAAATGTTATAGATCTAGAATAGATTCTAGATCTATAGGCCTACTATAGACTAATATTATAGTAATAAAAAGTAATAATGGTATTCTAGAGGCTAGGCCCCTATTAATTAATTAAAGCAAAAAGATGTGACAATATTAAAATAATTAAATAACAGTAAGCCTAATTACACTACGCCACGCCTCATGAAACCACCAAACCATAAAAAGACACATTTTTTAATGCACCAACAACACTACACCCGCCAGATAACTCCCAAACAGACATGCAACACTTTACACACCACTATTTGGACACTGTACTGTACACTGGAATGGAGAATGGTTAGGGTCAGAGAGGGTTAGAGTGACTCAGTGAGTGGGATTGGTTAGGGTAGAGGAGAGTAGGGGATAATAAAACAGAGAAGGATAGAATGTATTAGCAGTAGAACAGAATAGTGCTTTGTCATAGTTCAAAAATTTAAAAAGTAGTTCTGTATATTTTAATTGAAAAATTTAATTACATTTCTTAGAAATAGTAGTTGCTAAAAATAGAAATAAGTAATCACATAAATTAACATCTATTCAAACTCACAGACTCTGCTTGAAATTACTTCCCTTATGTATCAAATTACATTTATATATGTAATTATGATGCCACTGTTTTCTCTTGTATTTTTAAGCACCTGACTTATCAAGATGACAACAGCTGCTAGACCAACATGGGATACAGCCAAAGGAGGCCGTGGTAAAGGAGAGGGTGATCTTAGTGTTCTCTCAAAACAATATTCAAGTAGAGATCTTCCATCCCACACCAAATCAAAATACAGGTGATTATAAGTTTTTTACTTCTACAATTTACAATAGTAAAGTATGCCTTTCAATTCAATGTCATTCTATCATGCACATTCCAATGTATGAGTTCTTATGGATTATTAAATACATACATTTCTTTCTAGCTAGATGTTTTTAATATCAAGTTTATTTTTATTTTAGACAAGAAGGTCAAGGCACACAAGAAGAACTTAGAAATCGTGACTTTCGTCGTGAATTAGAGGAAAGAGAAAGATCTTCACGGGAGAAGCGGGACAGAGGAAGAGGTTGATTGTCTTTTTAAAAAAAAAAAGAACTTGTATTCTCTATCTTTAATTGTTTATCTTTTATTTTTCCTTATTTTAAATACTTTGAATTCTTAGTTTGTTGAAAATTTCAGATTCTGGTAGCAGCAGTAGTAAAAGACCAAGAATTGAACAGATACCAGCAGCTAACCTTGATGCAGATGACCCTGTTGATGATGATGTAAAACATAACATTTTTTTCAGTTCTAAAATAAGATAATTTGTGTGTTCTTGTGAAAATGTTAAAGTTAAAGAAATTAAAAACTTGAGCAAAAATTAATTCATATAATTGATTATGATCTAATTTATTTCATTTTAATTTTTAATTATGATTGCTAAAATGAACTTTTTAAATATCACTTGTTTTATTATTATTAGGCCTATTATTGTTTTAACTGAGACATTATTTCAATTCCTTTTCAACAAATAAAAGGAAGATGAAGAGGATTCTGATGATGAAGATGACACAGCTGAATTATTAGCAGAGCTACAAAGAATAAAGAAAGAGAGAATAGAAGAAAAAGCAAAAATGGCAAGTTCAGAATACTTTCAAGAGATTTATTATCCGTTTAAATTGCATTATGTGTGTAGATTATTGTTATAAACCTGGTTAAAGACAAGAATGATGCTCACAGTTTTCAGAATGCCACCAGCTTTCATTTGGTACTTTATTCTATTTACTCTATTCATTTTGCAGATTCAAATTTTTTAATCATTAATCTTGATAGTGATATCACAAGAGCTCTAACTCTAAGTTGTATTTACTTCTTGCTGCATTTTCATTTAGATCTAGTCTATTTTTGTATTTTTTAGAGAAAAAATTGTGAAAAAGTAGGCCTATTTAACATAGCAGAACTGCCTTCAGCTGCAGAATCAAAACAATAACATTTGTGTGTTAAATAATTTACCAAAAAATAAAGTGGTTGTAGTATTATTAATCTATCATCCATGATTGGGTAGGGACATATACATGCACTTGTTTTCATTGAGCATAATTTTCCTCTGAAGTGTTTTTTCCTCAAGAAAAGATGTTCATTGTTTTTTTTTCTTAGTTTAAAAAGTTCTTTGAAAGTTAAAATTAGGTGTATGAAATCCTCTCAACATTTCTGAGCACTAAACTGTTTTTGTGGTTACAGGAAGCTGAAAGAAAAGCAGAAGAAGAAAGGATTCGAACTGAAAATATTCTCATGGGTAACCCATTAATGCAGCCAGAAAAGCAATCAGCCACAGACTTTAAGGTTAAAAGGAGGTTAGTCCGTTTGTATTATTTCTTCTGATCTAATGTTGAGGGTTTTTTTTTAAACCAAAAGAAAAACCTGCCAAAATTTTATGTCAAATTTTAATTGAATTGTTTCAAAAACACAAATAGGAAAATATGGAAGCACATAAAACTTTTTCCTGTTGATGGTTGGGGCCAAGGCAACAATAGTAACTTTAAAAAATGTACCCATTTTATGCTAAAATCAGTTGTACTTGATTACTATTCTCAAGGAAGTTATATAAAACTTACGTTTTATTTCTTTAGAAAATTGCTTTCATGATTGAAAAGCAATGACCCCCTTGGTTTTAACTGGTTAGAATAATGTACATTAGTTTGTACATTTAAAATGTGTTGTATTTGAAAATTTGAGCAATAGCTTATTGGAAAAGTAGACTTTTTTAATGTTCATGCTACCATAAGCATGCAGCTTAAGTTATTCTAGATTGTTGTGACTATTGAAACTCACAAATTGTCTTTCTCAAATATTTTTAACAGATGGGATGATGATGTTGTTTTCAAGAACTGTGCCAAAGGTGATGAAACAAGAACTTCAAGGGGTTTTATAAACGACACATTACGTTCAGAATTTCATAAAAAGTTTATGGAGAAATATGTAAAATAGCACTTTAAGTTTTGCTTTTGATTACAGTCAATAAAATGTATTATGAAATATATTCATTTTTGTATATTATTATATGGGATTATATAGGATTCAGACAAAAAAAGGCAGACAAACCATAAGGCTGACATTAGAAAGGCAGACTGGACATAAGGCAGACAAGTTTTATAAAACAACAATCTAAAATAATAGACATGCTTAGTAGTTATTAAAAACAATCAGTAGTGACCAAACTTCGCAATATTTAAGTGTTGACCTTTTGTGTTTAGGACACTCCTGTAATCTCCAGTTTCTTGGACCAGATTGTTCACATTATAAGGATAGCAACTAACACTGTCTCTTCCCTTGGATGTTCGACCTCTGTCTTTGTTCTTTGATGGTACTCTAGAGGGGAGATCTGTAGTGACCCATATTTTGTGATATTAGGAGTTTTATGTTTGTCGCCCTTATAGTCTGTTGGCATTTTGCCCAGTGAGCCTTTTTACTTTCTCGTATATACGAAGTATAAAGTCTTGTAATCTTGCAAAAAAAAAAAAATAGAGATTTTTGCAAATCTTGACATTTTAGGGCTCCCCGAGTCGGAAAAACGTAGTTTTGCAATCTTGCCCATATGTGTGTCTGTGTGTAAACACGATAACTTAAGTACCGTTACAGCTAGTTTGATGAAATTTCATATATAAGTATTATATCAAAATCGTAGATCCGTATCAATTTTTTAAGCGATTTCCGATAACCGGAAGTTGAACTTTTCCTATTTTGAATTTTTCAAAAGCCTATAACTTGAGTACTATTTCAGATAGATAAATGAAATTTCACAAGTAAGTAAAAGTTCTAATTCTCTGCCTTCTACCAAATTTTGAGTAATTTCCGTTGACCGGAAGTAGTAATTTATGCTATTTCCGATTTCTCAAAAAAAAACGCATTTTATTTGGCTTTCACTTGGTGTGCAATTCTTTTTCATACGAGATTCTATTCTATTATAAAAAGTTTAAGTAATTAAAAATGGATTAAAAATATTGTCTGTCTCGAGTTGCCATCCCCCGTAGTGTTATATTAGAATATTCGAGAAAGTTTAGGGGAGATCACTCCTGGTTTATTTATGTCTGCCTTTTGTCCTACACCCGATAATATTTAGCTTCTTTGATCACATTATTAGTTATAAACTTCTTGTGTAACATAAAGTATCCATTTTCTAAAACAATAAGTATAAATTATGTGGGAAGGGAGGCTTCTTAGATTAGTTTCAATGAGATTAGGTTTTTTTTTAAATATAATTTACTTTTTTTATTATTTGTTAACTTTTACTTACAATTTATAAATGATTGTTCATTCACATGAAGTAAGTTCAATTTTTATTTAGTTATTATTAACCTCATTGAATTGCACTAGGACAAATTTTTTTAAAGTATTTGGTTTGTGCAAAAAAAGCATATCATGTGTACAAACAATAGTTTTACAGAAAATGAACAATAACTAGTTTCCGATAAAAACCTTTTTTTTTAATTCTTGAATATTAAGAGAATTCATATGACTCCCTTCTTGATCCTATCTGTGAAATATTGCAATCAATTTTTGCCCAGTTCTACCAAAACAGTTATTTCATTTCTTTTGAAATGTATACATGATGTATACATGATGACGATTTGTGAATCTATAAATATTAAGGGTTAATTTTGATATCAGTTGGTACAAATTATTTATTTGAAGATTTTTAGTCTTATGAAGATATATAGATCAAACTAATGATCAGTTAGTTCTTGTTCATTCACTTATTCATTATTAAAACAACAAACAGGTTTAAAATAAAAACAAAATGAATAAACTGTTTTTTAAAAAAAAATTTTAATATTATGCACCAAAAAAGTTGAATATAAAAAATCTACAAAATTTCTTCTAATACACAATGAATTGTATTGCTGAAATAAAGGCAGTCACTAATGGCATTAAGATTCAAGTTTTCAGGCTATCCACTCTGAGCTATATAGGCCTACATCTATATGGGTAATTTCAGGTGGAAAATGTGCTTAAATTAAACATTTATAGTTCATTAATAAACATGTAAACACAGTACTAAATCAGTCATGATTGTTCACTTATTTGCTTAATTTTTATCCAACTATATTCATGTAACATTCACCACCACAGAGTTCTTTAAAACAGCGCCACCCATTCTACCTATTAGTTCTTAACTATGAACAATTACAATATAAAAAAATCTTAATGATAGTTACTTTATAATTTTGACTTGTAAATTGAAATGAATAGTAAATACCATGGGAAAATATGACAATACACACCAACAAATTTATCCCAAATGACAGTCCAAATTCAGATAACAACTCTTCAAAATGTCTGTAAAATCCCATGCTTTTTGAGTATGTAATATATAGGCCTATTTCACCTCTGCTAAATACAGCAGAACATTTTCATCAAAAATAAGCAACAGTAAACTACTTTTTTCCATATTTTGAAAGCTGAAAAAAATTGTAAATTTTAAGAAAAATATTATACATGGAATAGCCATACACATGACAGAAATATGTAGTCAATGTAGAAAAAAATGTACTCTTTTCAAAATATGGTGTATAAATTTGACAACTTTTACAATAAAAAAGACACTTTTGTTTATATTTTAACAAATTGAGGTATAACAATTCATTATAACAAAACAAATTTATTTTCTTGACTTCAGTGCATAACATTTACTATTATGCTAAAAATATACACATGACAGAAATATGTACTCCATGTAGAAAAAAATGTACTCTTTTCAAAATATGGTGTATAAATTTGACAACTTTTACAATAAAAAAGACACTTTTTATTTATATTTTAATAAATTGAGGTACAACAATTTTAACAAAACAAATTTATTTTCTTGACTTCAGTGCATAACATTTACTATTACTATTATGCTAAAAAAATTAAAATAACAAAATTGTACTATTCTAAGTTTTAGTATAAAAGTAAAATTATAAGCTATTTTACTATAAAAATAAACTGTGAAATAAATCAAGATTTTAATAACAATGGTATACTAGATTAAAATATATTGAAAATAGAATATAAAATCATGACCATTATGTTATGGTATATGTCGAAGGTACAAGACACTTGAGATCTTTCATACTGCCAATAATTATATTTTACAGTAAAAAAAAAACTTCTTTTGCATATCAACTTTAATAGTACAGGCTGCTTATGGCAACAGATGCATGACAGTTTAGTGATATGTCCGTCTGGTGCTAGAGCCTTGCCTGACTTGGCAGCTTGTGTGCCCTGATGGCTACCAGAGCTATACCATTGGGAGTGTAAACTCCTGCTAGATTCAACTAAGCTGGAAGAACTCCATGGATAGGGATCAGATGAAAGCTAGCATCTTGGTCCTCCAGGTTGGTGGTTAAACTTTGGGCATAAAACCTTCTTTCATTAAAAAAAACAACCAAAGGCTACAGAAACACTATACTTTATCATATAAAACAAAATCACACCTTCTTTGATCAATAAGCCAGCAAGAATAATACATACCGTAATTAATTTCCAAAAATTAAAGCTATAGCTACACTAAATAGTACTAATAACAACAGAGCAATTTTTTAAGCATTTATGTTGTGAGCCTGGTTATATAAAGCCAAGTGGTTCTTTAAACATCACTATGCTCTCTAAGAAAAACTAGGTAACTAATTTAAGTCCTAGTAATAAAGAACTGCTAGATCGGCGATTAGCCATTAAAACTTTTACAACTAATTTGTTAAATAAAATTAGCAGTATACCTCAGAAGACATCTGGTCAAGTTATTTTAACACAAATTTTACAAAAAAGATTGGCAAGTTTTTCCTAATCAACTGATCAAAATTTAATTTAGATTTTGTTCTGCTTAAATTATTTATATTTCAAATTATAATTGGTGGCAATAAACATTACATTAATACATTTTTTTATAACAGATTTGTTAAGAGACAATAAATGTAATAACTTGTGACAATTAGTATTAGAACATAGATTTACCACTAGTCAATAAATCAGGATTGTATATGCTGAAAAAATTACCATAACTTGATCTGCACTAGGGCAATAAATTGCTGTAATATTTAAAATATAAGATATCACAAACTGTTGCTAGACTAAAAATATTGGAATAGCAATGGATATATGGAATACATAAATCCTATGGTTTACATTCACAGTGAGATCTGAACTTCAGTATTCCTATAGAGTATTTAAAAAATAGAACTAAAAAGTCATCAATTGTGATATTTAAATGAAATTGCTTATGCAATTACCTATTTACACATTGAGCTCGAATCCCTGCAAGAAATATTATTGAGCAACTTTCAAAACTATAATTCCTTACAGAAGGTGGTTACTTAAAAAATAATGTATTACTACAATTAATATACATAATATACATGTTAAGTACACTTTTTTAAAAACATTTTTTAAAATTGTACTGTCATTGAGAAATTTTCAGCCAACTATTCATATAACAATTTATTCCCCTTATAACAAGCTAATCTCATTTGTAGGTTTTTGTTGAGTTCTTTCAGATTTCTTAAAAACAATGTATTTTTTAATGCACCAACAACACTACACCCGCCAGATAACTCCCAAACAGACATGCAACACTTTACACACCACTATTTGGACACTGTACTGTACACTGAAATGGAGAATGGTTAGGGTCAGAGAGGGTTAGAGTGACTCAGTGAGTAGGGTTGGTTAGGGTAGAGGAGAGTAGGGGATAATAAAACAGAGAAGGGTAGAATGTATTAGCAGTAGAACAGAATAGTGCTTTGCCATAGTAGTTAAAAAATTTAAAAAGTAGTTCTGTATATTTTAATTGAAAAATTTAATTACATTTCTTAGAAATAGTAGTTGCTAAAAATAGAAATAAATAATCACATAAATTAACATCCATTTCAAACTCAGACTGTTTGAAATTACTTCCCTTATGTATCAAATGACATTTATATATATGTAATTATGATGCCACTGTTTTCTCTTGTATTTTTAAGCACCTGACTTATCAAGATGACAACAGCTGCTAGACCAACATGGGATACAGCCAAAGGAGGCCGTGGTAAAGGAGAGGGTGATCTTAGTGTTCTCTCAAAACAATATTCAAGTAGAGATCTTCCATCCCACACCAAATCAAAATACAGGTGATTATAAGTTTTATTTTTTCTAAAATTTACAATAGCAGTGTCTTGTTTAAATTAAAGTATGCCTTTCAATTCAATGTCATTCTATCATGCACATTCCAATGTATGAGTTCTTATGGATTATTAAATACATACATTTCTTTCTAGCTAGATGTTTTTAATATCAAGTTTATTTTTATTTTAGACAAGAAGGTCAAGGCACACAAGAAGAACTTAGAAATCGTGACTTTCGTCGTGAATTAGAGGAAAGAGAAAGATCTTCACGAGAGAAGCGGGACAGAGGAAGAGGTTGATTGTCTTTTTAAAAAAAAAAAGAACTTGTATTCTCTATCTTTAATTGTTTATCTTTTATTTTTCCTTATTTTAAATACTTTGAATTCTTAGTTTGTTGAAAATTTCAGATTCTGGTAGCAGCAGTAGTAAAAGACCAAGAATTGAACAGATACCAGCAGCTAACCTTGATGCAGATGACCCTGTTGATGATGATGTAAAACATAACATTTTTTTCAGTTCTAAAATAAGATAATTTGTGTGTTCTTGTGAAAATGTTAAAGTTAAAGAAATTAAAAACTTGAGCAATAATTAATTCATATAATTGATTATGATCTAATTTATTTCATTTTAATTTTTAATAATGATTGCTAAAATGAACTTTTTTTCTCAATTACAAAAAAAAATTGTGTTTAAATATCACTTGTTTTATTATTATTAGGCCTATTATTGTTTTAACTGAGACATTATTTCAATTCCTTTTCAACAAATAAAAGGAAGATGAAGAGGATTCTGATGATGAAGATGACACAGCTGAATTATTAGCAGAGCTACAAAGAATAAAGAAAGAGAGAATAGAAGAAAAAGCAAAAATGGCAAGTTCAGAATACTTTCAAGAGACTTATTATCCGTTTAAATTTCATTATGTGTGTAGATTATTGTTATAAACCTGGTTTAAGACAAGAATGATGCTCGCAGTTTTCAGAATGCCACCAGTGTTCATTGATACTTTATTCTATTTATTCTATTCATTTGCAGATTCAAATTTTTTAATCATTAATCTTGATAGTGATATCACAAGAGCTCTAACTCTTAAGTTGTATTTACTTCTTGCTGCATTTTCATTTAGATCTGTTTTTGTATTTTTTAGAGAAAAAATTGTGAAAAAGTAAGCCTATTTAGAACTGTCTTCAGCTGCAGAATCAAAACAATAACATTTGTGTGTTAAATAAATTACCAAAAAATAAAGTGGTTATAGTATTAATCTATCAGCCATGATTGGGTAGGGACATAAACATGCACTTGTTTTCATTGAGCATAATTTACCTCTGAAGTGTTTTTTCCTCAAGAAAAGATGTTCATTGTTTTTTTTTTCTTAGTTTAAAAAGTTCTTTTAAAGTTAAAATTAGGTGTATGAAATCCTCTCAACATTTCTGAGCACTAAACTGTTTTTGTGGTTACAGGAAGCTGAAAGAAAAGCAGAAGAAGAAAGGATTCGAACTGAAAATATTCTTATGGGTAACCCATTAATGCAGCCAGAAAAGCAATCAGCCACAGACTTTAAGGTTAAAAGGAGGTTAGTCCGTTTGTATTATTTCTTCTGATCTAATGTTGAGTTGTTTTTTTTTAAATCAAAAGAAAAACCTGCCAAAATTTTATGTCAAATTGTAATTGCATTGTTTCAAAAACTGGTTAAAATAATGGAGACAAGCAAAGTTTGTACATTTAAATGAGTTGTACTTAAAAATTTGAGCAATAGCTTACTAGAAAAGTATAAATAGGTAATACTGTAACATCAGTTGCTATTATTTTAAAATCTTAAGACCTTTTTTTTAAGGTTCATGCTACCATGCATGCAACTAAAATTATTCCAGATGGAAACTCACACATTTTCTTTCTCAACTATTTTTAACAGATGGGATGATGATGTTGTGTTCAAGAATTGTGCCAAAGGTGATGAATCAAGAACTTCAAGGGGTTTTATAAACGACACATTACGTTCAGAGTTTCATAAAAAGTTTATGGAGAAATATGTAAAATAACACTCTCAATTTTGCTTTTGATTAAAGTTTTTAAAATGTACTATTAAATTCATTCATTTTTGTACATCATTATATGTGGAGATTATGTTTAGCTTATTTGGTTATATTTGTAACCAACAACTTAGGTGTAAAAAAAGATTTTATCAAACAGTAAGTGTAAATTGTCAGAATGTCTTAATGAGTGAGTTAAGGCAAGGGTAGGGAGTGCTTGTTAGATTAGTCTCACTGATGTTTAGTACTTTTAAAAAAAAACTTTTTATTATATGTAATCTTTCACATAAAAATAATTCAATGATAGTTCCTTTATGTGAAGTAAGTTAAATTGTATTTAGTTATTCTTTACCTCATTAGATTAAGACATATTCACATAAATTAGGTGTGACCAAAAGAAGCATACAACATGTGTAAACAATTGTTTTACATAAAATAAATGATTCATTTCCAATAAAATTATTTTTAAAACCCATACTCAAAAGTATTTATTTAACTCAATTCTTGATGCTGTTGTTCTTGGTGTAATGTTTAAATAAATTGTTCACCCAGATGTTATTTCCAAATCTTTCAAAAATATCCTTGATGACAATGTGTTAGTCTATATAAATGTAGGCTTTATTTTCATATAATAATATTAAATGACATCGAGTTGCAAGAATCCTATCATTATTGTTGATGTGGATAAAAATTGTGGTTTTTTTTTATTTTGCCATCAAAGTGGCAGTAAAAACAATTTTTAATAACTTAAACCTGAAAATAATACAGAAATTTAATATTTTTAGAATCAGTGGTATAAAATTAAAAGTTGTAAATCCAGAGAACTTGAAAACTTTTGAGTTTAAGGCTACATTTTTATTTATTTTCAACTAGCCTAAGTTATAACCTGAAGTTTCACTTTCATAAGACAAACATTAATTGTCAGTACAGGAACTCATTAATCAATTTTCTGAAAACCCCACTTCATAGTAATTTCTTCTAAAACTTTGCAGATTTTTTAAATAAAATTATTTTAATTAAACCACCTAAGTGACTTGACTTAGTTCTGCCATTTTTGCTTATATTTGTGATAAAATGCAAACAAATTGTTTTGCATTTTTTTTACATTGTGTTTGGTTTCCAAAAATACTAAAGACATAAAATACATACAAGCTTTAGTAAAGTCCACAAAAATACAAAAATAAAACAGTCTATTCTTGGTTGGGTCCATTAAATACTACAAGTACAGTACAAGTGTATTGATTTAAAGATTTCTATTTATAGTTTTGGAAGATATAGAACTAGTGATCAGTTTTTTTTTCAATAACAAGTGGATCAAGCCTTTCAGTTTTTGTTTGGGTTTAGATATATCTGTATGGAAGGGGGTGGGGGGGGGGGGGGGGCTCCTAAAATCTTGCCTATAGCCCCACAATACATTAATTAAGAGCAGAGTAATTAAAATATTTGTAGCATTAAAATTACACATGCAAAAAAATTAGTCAACTTTGATAGATAGGCCTACATATTTTTCAAAATATCTTTGTGTGGAGGGGGTGAATTGTTAACAAAACATCTGGGATGACAGTTTACAGGCGACAACGAAAAGAGCAAGCAGAACATCTTATTATCTCCACTTAGTTTGAATCGTTTAAAAACTAAATTATCTGCCCCTAATAGCCATCACTACAATTGTAAACAGCTCACCAGACTGGTGGGGGTGGTAGTGATATGGTCTGTTGAGCTTACGTCTTTGTGTCTCGCATGGTCCCAATGAAGAGAATTATATATATAGATTATTCACCATTGAGTACTATATATAGATTACCTCCCTACCCATAATGCATTCTTTATAAACTTATCATCCTGGTTTGCATGCATGTAGGATGTTATTTTATACTATAAAATAGTCACTCTTAGTATTTGAAAAAAAAATTAATTAATGTTGACAGGGGATGGGATGAAAATGATTATTTTATTTTTAATAAAACTAAATATCACTTCATTTATTTATTATTAAAATTCCTAAAAACAAAGAGTTGAGGTATAGAGTAAAAACAATACAATCAACTATAAAAATAAGTTCTAATAGGCAAAAACAAGTTTTTTTATGTAAATATTCTCATCTAATAATACATAATGATTTAGTTAATTAAAATAAAAGCAGTCACTCATTAAAATCTTAGTGTTCAGGTTCAAGTCTTCAGGCTATCATTACTATCATAACTAAGTTAATTCTGGTGAACAATGTGCTTAAATTAAACATAAGTACTTAGGGTTGCCAGGTGTCCAGTTTTTAACTGGACAGTCCAGTATTTGAGCAGACTGTCCAGGATAAAATAAATATAAATACTGGACAAGTATATGAATAATACTGTTACCCCCCTTCTTCTGCTTTGCGGCATACCTGAGAATGGAAGGATGGAAAGGTGTCCAGTATTTTCGGAAAAGGTATCTGGCAACCCTATAAGTACTTTATTAACAATTTTGTTTATTCCTCTATCATACAAGTATAGAAACACAATTTTAAAAAGTGTGATGACTAGCAATTTAAACTAAAATTGATCTGCCCCAAAAAAAAATTTACTTGGCAATATAAATGTAAAATTCACCACCACAAAGCTGTTTCAAGCAGTGCCACCTGTTCAAGCAACTGGTTCTTTACCATGAATAATCACAAAAGAATCTAATCTCAATGGCAGCTGCTTTATAATTTCAATATTGTACAATTAGAAATTGATAATAGTACCACTATACGAAAATGTACTGTTATTTTGTTCTCTGATTCCCTCATAGGTAAAAAAAAAAACAACTTTTTAACCATCATGTTTATACCAAAAGACAGTCCAAATACTCACACACAACAACCTGCTTATCACCTTAACAATGTTTGTAAAGTGAAAAGTACACTATTAATACATAACATATAGGCCTACGTCAATAATGCTATAAACATTTTCAGGTTATATGAGCAACAGCAAAATATCTACCTTCCTCTCCATTTGGTAATTTGTTTTGTTATGTATTTTAGGGGTTATTCATTTTTTATAATATCCCTTTTAGATGAACATTTTTTTAAAATTAGTGGGGCGAATAGTGAAGTGAATACATGCTTTTCCAAAGGTATCTAAGTCGGGACAGTAGGATGTCCTTAAGTCCACCCAGCTCAAATGGGTACCTGACTCAAGAAAAGTAAAGGCAGCTGAGCACAGTGCTGACCACACTATCCCTTTAAATGTTTAAAAATATTGACATTTTACAATTTTAAATGCACTTGAAACAAACACCACAAAATGTTACAATCATATATATATATATATATATATATATATATATATATATATATATATATATATATATATATATATATATATATATATATATATATATATATCTCAGTCCAAAAATATATTTAACACTTCAACAATTTGCAAATAGAATTTAAAAAATTTAAAAAATGAAAATTTCTATACAAAAGTGGTCATCAGGTAACATTTTCTGTGGAAATCCAATAAACAATTATGAAAAAAAAAACTACTAATTTCAGGATCAGAGCTATTCCATAAACGACATCACACTCCGGAAGGTCGAGTAGAGGGTTTCAAACAGAGTGATGACACATTCTTGCAACAATTTATAGGGTAGATATTTAAACGCTATGATGGTTTTAGCAAACTTGATCACAGTTGTCTTATTTTTACTTTTTACACACAGAATAAGTTTTATGTTTGCACTTTGATGTTAAATGTAACATGTGGACATCTGCATAGACCCGAAGGCCCCCCCCCCCAGTCCACATGTGTCCACAAAAATCTATTTTTACCCCCCCCCCCCATCTGTGTGGACGTCCTAAATGGATAATTTTTTTCATAGAATATCATGCTTTTGTTTACTTTATTTTACTTTAATTATTCCTCATTTTCTTTTATTTAGGGCTTGTAAGACCTTGTTTTTAAAATACAGTTTAAAATTGTTACTATTATTATTGCAATCAATACACTAAAATTTAAAATGGCACAATTTTAATATTATTAGTTTTATTTTTTAGTGAAAATTATATAACTAACTATTTAACTATAAAATACATTTTTATAAAATACAACAAGGTGTCAAAAACAATAGTATACAAAATGAAAATTATTTTGTAAACAGGATATAAAATCATGACCATTATATTAAAGTCAATGTCAATTAATTGTAAAAAAAACTGTTCTATTATATGTTTTTTATCAAAAGGTAGCTGGTTGGTTATAGCAAAAGATGCACAATAATTAACTAACACTACTACTTTGGCATTTAAAATAAAACCTACAAATAAGCCAACAATAATCAAATGTTACCCAAAAATTCTACCTATATCCACCACCAATTAAAGGTCACTAACATCACTATTATTAAATTCTCAAAGCAAATTTTTAAAAATGTGTTCAATTATGCTGATTCTTAACACATCAAAGCAATATAAGGTACCTTATTTTATTCCAATCCGGATCTTCAACACATAGTAAAACCTGTTTTACTCTATGGAGCCGAGACATTGAGAATAACTGTTATAAATAAGAAGAAAATACAATCATTTATAAACGCATGCCTCAAAAAGATCCTGCAAATTCGCTGGCCTAAAACCATAAGAAATTATGTTCTATGGCAACGGACAAATCAACTGCTAGTTGAAGTAGAGATCCTCCAGAGAAAATGGAAATGGATTGGCCACACACTCAGGAAGCCTGTATCCAGCATAACAAGACAGGCCCTCACCTGGAATGCACAAGGCAGGAGGAAGAGAGGCAGACCAAGAAAGACCTGGAGGTGTGACCTGGAAGAAGACACCAAGAAGATTGGATACACCTGGGGACGGTTGGAGAGACTAGCCCTGGACAGAGACGTCTGGAAAGCTCTTGTCAGCGGCCTATGTCCCAGTAGGGACGACAGGCAAACATGACATGAACCCATCTTGGAGGGAAAACTTCAAAATTAAACATCTGCCTTTCTGAGTGTTATTGGATGGACAAAAGCTATGGAAGCATATCCAAAAAAATTAGCAGGCTGAAGTCGAAGTCAATATGGCACATAACATAATACTTAATTATGTTTGGAGGAGATCCCCCCCACAATATAACAATTAAGAATGGGAAGAATACAGTTGAATGCTTTTAATAAACAATCTGCTTTTGAAATCACAATACACATCTTTCAATGTTAGTAGAAGATATATTGTTTTATGTAAAATGTATTGTGTTTAGTGGTCGGCGGCAAGCACATAGTTGCTAAGCCGAAAGTCTCGAGTTCGAATCCTCGGGCAGAGGAGGCTCATAAGCTGGGGACCGCAACACAACTGGAAGATAAAACTCTGAAATCAAACAGGAGTGGGGCCCCTTAGGTGATAGGACTACCAACTCTGGTATCCTTTCCGCAGCACCTGTGACACTGCTGATTCAAAGTTGTACGGGTAATGTATTTATAGCTGTGTGGAGAAAGGGGGCCTGATACATGGGCTACATCCGGCTCTCCTCAATTTAAGGCCCAGGCTTTATGCTTGGATTTTCCAATGTGCGATCATCTAATGTTCAAATAGACTATAGAGCCATATTGTATTATGTTTAGTGCACAGATGGTGAAATTTGGGTAAAATAAAATAATTTTTTTACATACATATTACTATTAATACACAATTGAAAAAAAGAAAATTTAAACATGCATTAATCTTATCTCAACGTTAAAAATACATCAAAACAAAATGGAGCATAAAAAGTGGGTCTAGCTTGTACAACCAAGTGCAATCCAAACATTGGCCCCTATACACACCACTCAAGGAAAAAACTATACAGGGCACCCGCAGATCTGTTTAAATCCTCCAACATAAATTCAATTAAGAACACAGAAGATTTTTTGTGAATATATTTGTATAAGTTATTTGAATTTATCAAAAAAAGGACATACAATTTTAACTGCTTTACTCCTAAATTTACAATACTATATCTTATTGGCAAAAAAAAATTAAAGAAAATTATTTCACATTAGGAGGGTCTTGTGGAATACCATAAGCTTTGGGACCTGCAAAACTGAAACCGACAAAGAACCAGGTTTCCCTCTGCCTCAACTCAATATTCACAGTATATGATGTTGGAATAGTTAAATGCAATTTATTCCCTTCCTTGGTAAAAATTTTTATATTTACTCTGGCTCCACTAACATCAACTGTTCCACTAAACAATGCCAAGTGTTCTCTCATTTTTGGATTATCCCAGTTATCATGTTCTGTCATAGGGAAGGTGTCTGAGTGAACCATATCTTGTGGGAATCCACCTTTTGCTAAGTAAAATAGTGTTTTGGCTTCAGCTTTATTATGTTTTAATTTATAAACTTCTTGCCATTTGTTACAGACATCCTGGAGCTTTTCAACAGAACAAATAGCAAATTTTTTTCTTTCCTCCAGAGGGAAGTTGTACATAACAAAATACATAAAAGGTTCAATGTATGCAGTTTTGTCAAGTGGCTGTTCATAATCATACAATGTTTTGCTCCAATTTAACACTTTTTCAAAGGATGTTATGGTTTTTACTTTTCTTTTACTCACTATCATCATTGTTACTGCATTAAGGATAGCTAAAATGTATTTATCAGTACAGTGACTTGAAGAAACATTAGGTAGCATTAGGCTGTATATATTTTTTAAAGTACTATTTTCTAAAGTTCCATATGATCGCTTGTGTAATAGGAAAGTTAGAGACATTGCTCCATTTGCCAGGGCCACTCTCCATCGATACATACTAGCTTTAGGCTCAGGCATTTTGTTAATAGTTTCTTTATCATATTTAATTCCATAATACATATGGAAAGTGGTCATCAGAGAAATCAATTGATCTAAATTTTTGTTAAAAGTTACTGTATAATCTGCATAATCAAATGGAATATCATGTCTTATTTGTAAATATTCTTCATCTAAGACTCTCATTGTCTGTATGTAACTATCTTCTAAACCCATTAAAAAGTCTTTATCTTGATCTTTAAGAAAAATTAAAGACGGATCATCAAAACGCTTATGAATTAAACACCTAGATAGATGACTACGATCTATGAAGGCTTCATTTTTCTCTAATAACTGCAGTAACATTATTTGTGTCTTTAGCTCACTAAAATATCCAGATACACTGCTTTCATTATGAAAGGATAATTTTTCAGATTTACTTTGCTCATTTTTAAAACAGTATATGGCATTCCTGGCAAGTTCAATGACTTGTTCAACATCACTCAAAGGATATTTGCCATTCACACCCACAGTTTGAAGTTTTTCTTGAAGTTGGTATTTATAAACTTGTCCATAAGTGTCCCATAAGAATGGATGTTGAGGATATTTGTCAACTGCTATTTCAGCATATCTTTCTGCTTTTGGCCAATTTTGTAAATAAATATAAAAACGGCTTATTTGCTGAGCAGTAAATGGGTCTTTATTTTTTTCAAAGAGTTCACAAAGAAGTTGTGCTGAATTTTCTTTACTTTCTCTGTTAACTTCTGTGACAAAGGAAGAAAACATTTCTTTACTGCCATCAGATTGATTGAAGTATCTTTTAAGCATGATGTCCGCAATGATGTCTTGTAGAGTGTGTAAGTCTGATGTCTCATGTTTAAAAGCAATAGAATTTATTAGTTCTCTCATTATAATTATTTCATTTTTCTTGTTCTTATGTGTAAGTATATTTATAGCCATTTCTTTATGATATACTCTAAGTGAAATTCTTGCATCACCAGCTTTTTTCTTAGAGAAAGGCAAAATATTAAGCAGAACTTCAGCTGCTTGACTTAAATTTGCTTCCCAGTTTGTGCTTCTTCTATTACTTGCAGTATTTAAGGACGTCTTAAAAAGATCATCAAAACAAGAGACAGGAATAGCTCTAAACTGTGGGTCATATTTGTTTAAAAAGGCAATGTAGAAAAGAAGAGTTAATTCTCTTTCATCTTTTATACCATTAACAAATTCATTAATAATATCAACAACAGATCTTGGGAGGATAAAGTCATTCATTAAAAAACTGAAGGAATATAAAAATTTTGGATCAATTTCATCATTATTTTTATCATATGCATTTTTTATTTCAATATACTTGATTTTAAACAGCTCTTGTTCTTCTTTAGTTAATTTCTGCCTTATTTTAATTTGAAAAGGAAAAACTTGAGAAGGTAATATTATTTTACGAATACAAACTATCATAGTGCAAAATAATTTGGGCTGTTCTTTGCTTTGTTTCCATATTTCTTTATATTTGTCTTCTAGATTTTGTTTTAACTGACGATGGTTATCTTTATCCTCATCCTTATTTTTATTGTCAACCAAAATCAACAAAGGCAGAGGGGATGAGCTTGGTTCAGAATATTTCCATATTTTTGCAAGCTGACTGCAAGTTTGCTTGGAGATACGTTTTACTACACAACACCTGAAGCTTTTCCTAAGTTCCCAGAGAACCTTTTTCGCAGATGTTGTGGCACCAGATCCAGGTTGGTGAAATATAACAACTGTTGAAACCTTTCCATCATCCTTTGTGCTTTCTGTTAAAGCTTTATTAACTTTGTCCATAAGCACATCATCATGTGACCTCTTAATAACTTGATCAAACCTAAAGTTCAACCAATCCACTTCTCCTCCTTTGTAAAAGCTAACCATAGCATTTTTGCTGTAGCTAGTTTCTTCATCCAAATCTGGATCTGCTGCAGAAACCAGCTCAATATCTTCCCAACATTTTAATTCTTTGTCAGGTATTTTTGTAAGAGCACCAGCAGCTTGGGGTATCATGCATTCTCCTATTTCTTCATGTGGTATAAACTGTGATATTGTAGAGTTTATCTGTTCCCATGTCATTCCCACTACACATCTATCATGCACATCCCCTTCATCAAGTCTTTTCCGCTGTACCATTTCTTTTTTCCATGTTTCTACAATGTTTTCTGACTCAGCAATAAGAACCCATTGTTTGGAAAAGTTGGTTAATATTTCTTCAAATCCTTCAATCATAGTATCATACAATTTAGAAAATAAACACACTATTACAAGGATACGTTCTTTTGGTCGACCTTCAATAAAATGATTTAAACATCGTTGAAATGTGGAGCGAATAGACTTATTCCATTCAGTGGGAAGTGTTTCCACAAATAAGGTAGCTTCATGTCCATTGCAAAAAACCCATGGTAATCTGGGATGCGAAGCAAGACTTTCAATAAATTTGGAGCTCTCTTGATTGTTTTCATGCTTGAAATTTTCCAATGTTACACTAGTCATGATCTCATTTTGGCTTAATTGGCTAAAAATTCCTTTAGTAGACCCACTAGGATCAAAATCAAAAACAGCTTCTGCATGTACATTACTAATAAACTCAACATTTTTAATAATTGTTGTGCTATTGGATGGATCCAAAGGACTAAGGATAAAAAATGGATAAATTGAGTCTTCCAATGTCTCACTACCACCAGTAACAAGGTCCTTCAATTTATCTCTCAAATTTTCAGCGGTAGGAGATAAAATACTTTCATCGCCTTGCCTCATCTTCTGAGCCTTACTAACATGTTCTTGGAAATTACCTAAATTATCTACCCTAAATAATTTTGGTTTACCATCAAAAAAGTAGAAATGTCCAACTTTTCTACATTTGGTTTCAGTATTTGAGCATGCTTTTAGCTTTTTTAATTTTGGTGTGATAAGAAGATCATTTAAAATTCTATATGATGGGACAATGTCAATCTCTATAACAAACTTTTCACTTGTTTTTCCTAATTCCCTAACAGATATAAAGACTGGATCTAGAATAACTAATTGGAGTTTAGCCACTATATCTTCAGGAAAGCAAATTTTAATAAAATATTTAATAGTTTCTGATACATCTTCTTTTCTAGCTGCCATACCAATTACTTTTCCAGAATTAGGATCTATACCAAAGTAAATTGTACCATTTTGTCTATCATTGGCACAACATGAGGAAAATTGAATAGTTTTTGATGCTACTTCCTCTACTACTAAATCTGTTTTTTCTTGGTTTCCTATAAGATAAAAATTTCTTATAGGATTCAGCTTATTATAAATTTTGTTAGATATATCAACATTACAGTTATATTTATAGAAAAAAGAGTCTTCCACTTTGCTTCCAAATTTTCGCAAACTTTCATTTTTCTTTTGAGATAATGTCTCTGATTCATTGAGTTGTTTAATCTCAGAAATTTTAAGAGTAAGCGTTTTGAGGATTCCTAATGGGGCTTGTGTTAACTTTTCTATTTCTTCTTCTTTGCATTGTAATAGACCTTCTCCATTCAACATTGCCTTACATAGAATTTCAGGTAAATTTGTTTTTTGCTTCTTTTGGTGAAAAAACTGTTCCAGGTAGGCTTTTAAAGTTTCAGGATCAAAATTAAGAAACTCCTGGTAGCTAACTAAAAATAAAAAAATAGATCAAAATTAACACAATACCAAAGTTAAAAGAAAAAAAAACCTATAATTAAAATGTATTAAAATACATAGGTTACTTTTGAGGTTACATTTTTACTGCAGTAAGAAAACTTATTCAAATACTCAAGAATTGCACACGGTAGCAAAGTGGTGTACATATTATATAAATTGCGCTGATGAGTTTTACTCTTTGGTCATAATAATACATACCATAATCACTGTATGATGTTGTTTCATTATCTGAAGTTGAACAACTTTTTCTTGTAGTTAGGGGGATTAAGTTCATTATGAACCTGAAATACAAAAAGGCAAAATAATACTAAATTTACACAAATGTCTACATTTTGAACATACTTTAGTTATACAAAACAAACTTTAGACATTCTTAAAGTAAACAAAAAAGTAGAATTGTTAAATCCATTAGAAAACGTGAAGTTTTGGCAAGTTAGCAGATACAATAGATCTAACGCTACTGCCTGTCACCAACAAGCCAAGTTTAAGAAGCTGAAAGATAATGAGTAAAAAAAAAAAAGAAGTATCATAGGAACAGAAATTGTACCAAAATTTCTTGTTACAAATATGTGTTCTTAGCTTGTTAGTTCAGATCCTGCTTTATTAGCCTATGGGCTCATTCCAACCATGCAATGTTTTTTAACACGTTTTTCTTAACTCAGCTTCGCGTTTGTGGGTTTGTTGTTAAAATTGACAACGAAAATTAGCCCACTTCTGATTGCTCTAGAGATCTGAAATTCGGCATGCAGACTATTTTCGCCTAACAATTTCAGATGCAATCATAAAAACTAGCAATTAGAGACCTAAATTAGCTTAATTAAATTACGCCCCAAGGACCCTAAAATTGAGGACATGATTTCTAAAGCAAAAATAAATTATCAATCCAGATTTATCAAAACAAAATTAAGAGGTTTTATAAGTGGCGGAGTGGTCTAGCGGTAGAGAGTTTTCACCAACAAGCCAAGTTTAAGAAGCTGAAAGATAATGAGTAAAAAAAAAAAAGAAGTATCATAGGAACAGAAATTGTACCAAAATTTCTTGTTACAAATATGTGTTCTTAGCTTGTTAGTTCAGATCCTGCTTTATTAGCCTATGGGCTCATTCCAACCATGCAATGTTTTTTAACACGTTTTTCTTAACTCAGCTTCGCGTTTGTGGGTTTGTTGTTAAAATTGACAACGAAAATTAGCCCACTTCTGATTGCTCTAGAGATCTGAAATTCGGCATGCAGACTATTTTCGCCTAACAATTTCAGATGCAATCATAAAAACTAGCAATTAGAGACCTAAATTAGCTTAATTAAATTACGCCCCAAGGACCCTAAAATTGAGGACATGATTTCTAAAGCAAAAATAAATTATCAATCCAGATTTATCAAAACAAAATTAAGAGGTTTTATAAGTGGCGGAGTGGTCTAGCGGTAGAGAGTTGGACTGCTAACCCGTTAGTCTCGAGTTCGAATCCGGGTTTAAGTCAGTAGACCGTCCCTGAGTCCACCCAACTCTGATGGGTACCTAAATTTTTATGTATTTAAAAACACTTAGTCAAGTCATACTTTATTAAGTCATTAGTCATTGATGACAAAAAACGTGGGTCGGGCAGATGGGTCAGGAAATTTGATGGTGAACGTACCCACGTTTTTTGTCATCAAATGTATGAACAGTCATCACAAGAACCTGCACAGCTCGATGAAGCACAAAATCTACGAGCAGTCATTGGTAGATCCCATAGGGTTGGAAGAAAAATTTATTTTCTACTTTTTAGTCCACAAGAAAAACGTGGTTTTTTAAAAAGTTTTTTTAAGTATTTTTACAATAATATAATTAAATTATTTCTAAATATTACGTACTTGGATTTTTTTTTTGCATCCATCAGACTTGCTGTTTTCAACTGTTACATTGCCAAAGACTTTGCAAATGAACTGTGATAACAGTTTATTGTTCCAATCAAATCTACCTTTTACATGTTGTTTAACAGTCTCCATCACATCACAAAGCTTTGTTTTACCTGGCTGATTTGTATAATTATCTATGAGTACTTTCCTTACTTGACTTTCAAACACACGTGGATCACCTAATAAAAAAAAGATCACTATTAAATTTGTTGATGTGTTTAAGTTTGTTTTAACCTAGATAAGAGAATCAGGGGATGGTGTGGTCTGATGGTAGAGCTCACAAGTCTTGAGTTTGGATCCCAAGCAAGAGACTTGGGCCCACCCAGCTCTGATGGGTACCTGATTCAAGTTAGGGAAACTAATGTGGCTTGGAATAGGGCAGACCACACTATCCTCCTGAATACAAAGTGTAACAATATGAAAATCACCAACTTAACCAATTCGAGCACATTAAGAACTTCTACTAAAGTTAAGTTAAAAGTTGCCTGAGTCTTCACATGAAATAAAGCAATGCTAAATACTTTCTATAGAGATATTTTTAAAAGCCTTAAGAGATTCAACTGATAAGTGAAAAATAAATGTACAATATCTTATTTTAAAAATGTGCTTCATTATATAATCCACCATCTATATATATAATTCTCTTCTGGGAGACGTTAGAAAACAAGCTGTAAGCGTGCCGAGCAGTCCCCTCTTTTCCTCTCTAAGCATATCGCAACCACCCCACCCCCCACATGGTCTGGTGAGCTGTAGTTCACGCTAAATGTTTACATCGTAGAGCCGGGTTTAGTGACGGCTATTAGAGGCAGATAATTTAGTTTAAAACTATTTTATACTTAGGGGAAGTAACTAAGTGGAGGCTGCTTTCATGTGGGTGGTGGAGGGGGGGGGTAGGGGTTGGGGAAAGGAGGGTTTTAGTGTTTTAAAGCAAATATTTTCAGTGGCAGCATTGGTACTGTCGAATTCACAAATTATGAATTACTGAAAAGTAGAAAATAAAACAACTAAATAGCGGCGTATGAAACTTTGGCGAGTTGATTAGAATACTCCGGGGGGGGGGGGGGTTATGTACAACAATCTTTTTTTTTTAAATTTCGCAAGTGTGGCGCCTGGTAGGGTGCGATTCTGCTCTATATACGGTATATTTAAGAAAATGAAAGTCAGATGCGGTTCGTCACCTTTCATCAGAGTGCAATAAAAAAAATTGCGCAATGGAAAATAAACGCAATTCTCCAGAATGGAAATTGCGCTAAAAAGCGCAAACAGAAAAAAGCGCAAACAGATTTACGCACGCAGAAGCATGCTCAAAGAGAAAAAGGCGCAAACAGAAATTTGCGCACATAGAAAAAGAGGAACGTGCACACACAGAAAACACCCAAATAAAAATTTGCGCACACAGAAAACTACACACAAATCGCTCACCAATGAAGATTATGGCAATGTGCGTGTGTTGTGTGCATGCATGTTTCTGTTTGCACATTTTTCTGTGTGCGTATTTTTCTGTTTGCGCATATTTTTCTGGTTGCACATATTTTTGTGCGCTTTTTACGATGCGCTTTTTCCGTTGCGCATCTTTCTGAGAACCGGTGACATTAATCTCTTTTATTAAACATAATCTGAGCTGAAATATTTTTTGGTAGAAGTTTGAACAATTTTTTAAAAAAGGGAAAAATTGAAATAAGTCGCATATTTTTAGTTGGAATTTGATAATAAATTAATTTAGATCTAGATTTCTATTTAGTCTTTACAATTTAGAGTACAAATCATACTACGTTCCGCGTTTTAGTTCCATTTGTGCGCAGATTTGCAATTCCTTGTATAAATACAAAATACATCGATTAAATAATTAATGATTGAACATAATGAATTTAAAATCAAATTATTCTATGAACTATTTCTAATTACCTTAATCCAATGCCTTTTTCAACTTAGAAAAAATACGGTCAGTATTTTTTTTAAAGGGGATCGTCACCCAAAAAAAAAAAAAAAACAGTGGAAACCCGTGCTTTAACATTTTTAACTGCTTGTGTTTACATACACAACTTTTTTAGTTTATTCCAAGATGGAGGCCACTGTTACACAAAATATTGATCCAGTTGATCTTAAAGTGGGTATTGTATTTATTTAAGTTAAAAGATCGTTAATGTGAAGTAATTAATAACCAAACATCTTTATTACTAGGCCCATAGGTAATCTATCGTTTTAGGTATGTAAAATCTGCCAAGACTAGTTATTGTGAAAAGTGAAAAAAGTAGTAAGTAAGGGCAAGGGTGACTCACTAGAAAATAAATTTTTAAAATCATTAGGCCTAAAATTGGGTTGTCGACATCGGGTGAGTTAGCGGTAAAAACATGACCCGAAATCTAAAAAAAAAATTCACCGTGGTGGCCCATGATGACGTTGTCGGTGCAAGCGGAGAGGGGGGAGACACTTTTTTTTTAAAACCAAGAACGAGGCGTTGCAAGGAATTAATGATAATGAAAATCAAGGACTGGTAGGCCTATAGCCATGATGTCGAATTTAATGAGTGATGCTTGCTGGGTCTATCATTAAACGATTGCTTGACGATGGGAGTCTCGTCAAGCTCAGATTACATTAACAGTGAACTATTGGGATGCTGTCATGCACAAAGTAACAGCTACAGATTGTAGCACTTGAAACATCGAGTGCATCCCTTTCATTATGAATCTTTGAAATACAAGTTAGGGATAGTCCAATAACTACTAATACTTGAAGAACTGCTAGAATATATTAGCTTTTCTTACTAAATCTAGAATTTACCCAAATTTCAAATTAAACATGACTACTGAATGATAGACATCCATATTTAATCCATTAGGCACTAATTTTGAAGTTTTTAGTTTGTTTTAAACTAAAATTACTTAATTTAATATTAATTGACACTCACTGCCATGGACAACACACCTCTCCATGATAACTCTTTTAAGTGGCCATGTACCCAGAGTTCCTCACTAGTGATCATCAAATAGCGGTCACGTGGTTTTTAAAAAAATAAAAAATTTGGTTGTCATTCAAAAGTCTTATTTTAAAAAGTGCATGCAATATTTGATTTATTTCTTCATATAATGATAAACCTAATAGTTCTACAACACCGCTCACCAGACCATGTGTGTGGGGGTGGGGGTGGGGGGGTGGTAGCGATAGAGAGGAAGAGAGGGGACTGCAAGGCGCGCTTGCAGCTTGTTTTTTAACGTCTCCCAGAAGAGAATTATATATATAGATAGTCTGACAAAAATCACAAAATCAGGTTATCAAAACCACATTTATTTTATTAACACTGTACATGTTTTTTAAAATATTTAATGAAAACCTGGAGACTTTCCCTACTGGGGTCCATAGATCAGGGCTGTTAACTTATTACAGTGAATTAGGCGTCATCCTTAACAAAACACAATTTAGAAATATAAAATTTAAAAATTCTCAAATGCAGCAAACTTTATTTGTGAAAATATGTTTCTTCTGTTGTAACCTTGCAACTTTTTCTCACATCCGATGATATCCCTATAAATTTACAAATTTTGAATACATATTTTACCAGGACCAATCATAATTCAAAACTTTAAATTTTAGAATTTTGAAGGCTTATACAACGAACAACTGAGGCGAGGACATGTAAATGAAAAAACCCAGTTTGATTATGCTTGGTGCCTTGTCAGGAGTCGATACATTGCTGATATGCATAAAGGCATTGCTTTGCTTGAAGGTAAATTAATGCGTTTCAGCACACGTTACCATAAAAATATTTACTATACTAGGATAAAATCATTTTAGACAAATGATGTAAAACTTGAGTAGAAAAAAGAACCACCATTGCTAAAAAAAAAGAGATGACAGTACATTTAATACATTGTGTAGTAGAGACCTTGTTTTTGGTATTTCTTTTACATTGGGATGTCTTGTAAATATTTTTATAATCACCCATTAATTATTTAATAGCTTAGTTATCTTATGTCAATTGCAGATTTGTTACGTAGTGCTAAAGATGACTTAAGCAAAAGAGACTATCTGTATTATATAGCAGTTGGATTTGTGAGGATAAAGGTAAACACTTATGATTTTGTGAAATATGTTATTTACACTACAATCGGTTGAATAGCTAGGCCATTGCTTGTTGTAGCCGTTATAAAAGCATGTTGCTTCATTTTAAGAACATGGTGTGATACTGGTGTTATAGTAGTATTACAGGTTAGCATGTTTTTCTATACAAAAGATAAACAAAGCTGGATAACAGTTTCTTTTTTTACAGAGAGCTTGTTATGTGTTAAAAACAATATCCTGCAATGTATTAATAGTTTATGTTGCAAGCACTAATATGATATGTTTGATATAAAGCTGTAGCAGTCAGGCACAAAAATGTGCATATTGAGCATTTTGCCTTTACTGCACTATCGACAACAGTAAATGAAAAGATACCCTCAAATTTGGTTCCTTCTGTCTGGCATCATTTGCACCACCTTAGCTACACTACTGACTGTAGAATTGAATACAGGTTACAAAAAATGAATTTAAATTATCATACTTTCTAAAGAGCATAAATTGCTTTTTAACAGTTTAGTAAACCGGAAACAAAGTGACAATGACATATTTAAATTGTGCACTAGAGTAAATGCATTTTTGATAATGTAATCTATTAAATAATTTAAAAAGTTAATGATGTCTTGTAGAATATTTATGTATTACTGATTATATAAATATATATGTGCAGGGGTGTTTTATCCTAACAGCTTATAATTTGTTTTAATTTTAAGAATATCCATTACAAATACTTTGTTACTTCTTTTTCTGAATATTTACTTTCTGAAAGTTTTAAGCTTTATTCCCATATTTAATAGGGCAAAGGTATTTTACCTTGAATGATTTTTAAACAACTCAAAATAGTTAGATTTATTTTGTTAATAAATAAAGACTGCACAGAACATTTTGTATTATGTCTTGATATTGCTTGTTTTAGGAATATGAAAAGGCTCTTGAATGCACAGAAGCTATTTGTAAAATAGAACCAAACAACAGACAAGCCTTACAGCTGCATAATTATGTCAAAGACAAAATGAAAAAAGGTTAGTTGAATGTGAAAAGTATCTGTCACATCAGTAATTGATGACCACCTTCATTTCTAAAATATTAGTTCTAAAATATAAATGAATATTAAATTTGCTGTTATTATTTTTGAAATATCATACATTATCAGCCTGTTAGCAAAATGAATTGAGGTAATGGTATGATAAAATATATAGGCCCACTGGTAACTCAGAACTTATTTTAAAAAAAACAAAAACAACATCAGTTTTCACTGATTGGCAGATATATTAGTTTAACAACTATATCAATTCACTAGTAGGGCTGCTTTTCTACCTGGGCAAATGGGAAAAAAATGTATTAGTATTCTCAAACATCCCTAAGAGTACCCATGTCCCACATCTAACTAAACTGATGTGTAATCTTCCTCCCATACCTCAGATGGCTTGATTGGCATGGCTATCGTAGGTGGTGCTGTACTGGCTGTTGGAGGAATCATTGGAGCTACTATAGCTGCCATGAAGAGGAAACCTAAAGATTAAAATTGTTCTGGAAATAAAATGATGTTGGAACAATCCAATGATACACTTTAAAAAGTTTTTGCTCTGACAATTTTATTAACAGTATTTGATAATTAATTCAACAAAATGTTTTTGAACCTGAGATCCCTAAAAAATTCTTTATTAAAGTTATGTATTTACTAAGTGGGTAAAAAAGCTGTTATCATTTTTCTATCTACAATAAACCCCATTGACATCTAATTTAACCAATGTAAAGTGTACATTAAAGCTTCCTAATTATTTCTATTGTTTTCTTGCCAATTTTTTTCCAATGACGTACCATCTACTACATAACATTATTGAAATCTCATTTTTAAGACTTTAATTTCGACCTTTTCTCAATGGACATCAAGTTCACCAGAATCCTTCCATCGTTGCTGTTGATATGGATAAAAATCGTGTTTTTTTTTTCAATTTTGCCTTCATAGCAGCAGTAAAAAAAACTATAGCTTGAAAACATTTTAAGAAATTAATAGTTCATTTTGAAAATTACAAATATAGAGAACTTGAAAATAATATTTTGTGTTTAAGACTACATTTCTGGTAATTTTCATCAAGCCTAAATTATAAACTGAAGTTGCCAAGTCTCACGTTGGTAAGGCAAGCATTGAATTAAACCGCTGCACAGGAACTCTGTGATTGATCTTCTGAAAACCCCACTTTCTAATAATTTAAACTCAAAACTTTTCCGATAAATTTTTTTAAGAAAATTATACTTATTTTTACCACATTATGCTATATTTCAGTGACAAAATGTAAACAACACATTGTTGTTTTTTCCTTTACTTTTGATTAGTTACCAAAAATGCAAAATTCATCAAATTTTTAGTTAAGTCAGACAAGAAATAAACAGTCAGGCTGTTTCAACCATATTTATTTTGATAACTTTGTATATGATTTTTAAAATGTTTAATGGGCCTTTCAAATACTTTCGAGACTATTCTCGTTTGGGTCTATTGTGTTTTATATGAGAAGTTAAATAAATATTGCTGTGTTTTTTTCCATAAAATTTTATCAATCATTCCAAAACAATCTCCTATGTTTACCCAGGTGAAGGTTAGCGAACTTAAAACATAAGGCACGTTAATTAAAAAATATGATTGGTGCTGATATATGTCAAATGCTTTTCTTATACCTACGCATTTTCTTAAGTTTTTCTTTTTGCTCATTGTCCTCAGATGGCTTGTTAGGCATCGCAATAGTAGGTGGGGCTGCACTGGCTTTGGGAGGTATCTTAGGCATCACTATAGCAGCATTAAAAAAATGAAGTGGAGGGATGAAACACAAATACTCAAGCTCTTTTTCAGTAGTTCCTATTTATATTTTCTTTGACTTTTTGTTGACCAGATTATTTTACAAAATCACATGTATTAGAAAGTAGTAAATGTTGAAGCAAAATGTGAATTTTTCATGGAGTAAGATTATATAGACCTAGTAAACAAAGCTGGAAAATTTTTGATAAATATAATTCTGTAAAGAATTTTTTCCTCTTTTATTTATAGTTGCAAACTTAAAAGGCTGTGGAAATGTTATAATATCCCCATGTTTGTACATTTTATATCGCTTTGGTATGTGATGGATGAAAAGAAATGTTGAGTGTAAGAGAGACCTATTAAAAATGCAATGAGCTTAAAATTTGTTAATTATAAATTTTCTATTATCTAATTAAGAAAAAATTTGTGAGGTTAATTACTAGTGAAGACTGATGAAGTAGAGTTCAATTTCTTTGGCCATAGCTTTTTTTTAGAAACTTCACCAGTAAAAATATCTGGTCCTCCTAACTTTGCAGACAGTGATGGTCTTTAATCTGAATCTCTGTGACAACGCCAATCTTATATGCATTTATGATTTATCCTTTGTAAGACTAATCTCACTGTATTTTAATTAGGTGTGGAATATGTTGGATGTAGATTTTAAGATGTATTGCTAATGTGCTTCTTATAAGGAAACACTAATAAATATGTAAATAGACCCAAACACATTTAATTTTTTATTTACAATATTTGTGTTTTAATAACATGAGTTTTAACTCATTTTCAAAATAATGGTTAATTTCAACATGAATTTTTTACAGTAGGCACAGACTATTCAAAATGTACATTTTTACATGGCAATAGAAAAAGAAGTAATGCAAATAACAGTTTAATCAACTAATTTTATGAGGTAGATGAATTTAGTTCATCTATTTCCCTGACTATGGCTACCTTTAGAGAACTTTTATTATGTGCTCATGCTGTCCCACAACTGCATTGAGACACTATTGTTCATGGTAAAGTAAAAAAAAAGGCTCACATTTCAACAAGGTATTTAGTTCAAATGTACTATCAAATCTAAAACAGGTATGTATGCAAAATTACAGATTACTGTCAAAAGGTTATTATATAAGCTAGTTGCGGAACATTAAAAACTCAAATTTTTAATTGGTGCTTAACTTCAAAAGTTTGAAGTGAAAATAAAAAATCACAGAAAACAATATATATTTATATCAAATGCATAGATCAGGACACCATCAGAAGAAATTATTCCAGAACAGAATTCTTTAAATGTTCACTGTAATAAGAGAGCCAGTCTTTGATACCTTTACCTAAAAGAAAAAAGTAATATGTTTATAAAATTTGAAACACATGCAATAAATTTTAAACTTATTTACTTTAACCGTTACTTAAGCCACTTACCACCAGTTTGTGAGATGTTGCTTTCTGAAATTAGTTTCTTGATGTTGTCTATTGAAGCTCTCAAGGCCTGGGAATCTTCTAAGTGTTGACTTAACACAGCATTAGCATACTTTACCTGTGGATTAAGGCACTAGCAATGTAACTCATAAATTATGTTAAATAACCCAAAACAACAGTCTTATTTTTGCAGACTTAATTTTCTTATTTAATAAACCTGAAACAGTAACAAATATCAAAAACTTCTAATTTTTCTAATGTCTTATACAATTTTTCATAAACAATTTTTAAATATAATTTTAGGAATAACTTTGAACTTTGAGATTTAAATTCAATTTCAAACCAATTGCCAAATGTGAAAACATGGTATTTTTAAAAATATATTTAAAAAAAAAAGATTTTTGAAATGTTAATTAATATTAGATTATAAATAGTGCTCCTAGTCCTACATTTTAAACTCTCTAGAACATTGAAGGTTATTGAGTTTGATGGCGATTTATCAAACTTATTTTAGCTGTATAAGAACAAATTTGGATTTAGTGTTTAACTATAGTAAAATTTAGCACAACTAGCAAGCATTCATAAATTTGAATATAATTACATGATTATGATTTCTCTTAATTGTCTTTATTCCAAAATAAGCAAGACAAAAAAACCCAGTAGCTAATTAAATGAGATCTAGCTGGTTTAAAGAATAAATATCTAAATCTTTTTAAAGTGGAGTAAATTAACATGATTAAAAGATGCTTTCCTTACTGAAATTATTCTCTTCTTTACTTCAGATATTCTTTTTTCTAAATCATTTTCAGCCTCTTTATCAAGCCGTGTTAGCTGACAAACATCCTCTGGTAAGATAACATTAGCTGGTATAGAGAACACATCCCGAAGTAAAAAAAACTGGAGAATACAAAATATTATATGACTAGCTTTTATATAAAAGTAATATAATATTTTATAAATGATTTTTGTGTTTTAATTTTTAAAAATGCTGTAAATTACAGTTTAGTAATATTTATAATAAATAGTAGTTTAATAAAATAACTCAACCTCCATAGCATCAAAAACCTCGCAAACATCTTTATCAATTAATTCACTGACAGCATGGCCGGCTTTTTTCAATTCCTCATCACTCATAACATTTGGATACTTGGAAAAGAAAGAAGTTTAAGAATGCAAAAAAAAAGTTTTAATAAATTGCTTTAATGCACAAATATGGTACATAGTAATTAATTTTTTAAGTAAAACTTATTTTATATGGTAATATTAATATGCATTTTTGAAAGCATTTTTTATTTTATTTTAAATAAAAAGGATAGGCAAAAAACATATATATATATATATATATATATATATATATATATATATATATATATATATATATATATATATATATATATATATATATATATATATAAAACACCTACTTTTTCTTTTAATGTTTTACAAAACACTTTGATTGCTTCTCTGTAAAAGTCACACACTGCATTAAACACTGAAAAGAACAAAAATTTCTGAAATAGTGGACTGTTATTTTTTAGCAGCACATCAAAAAGTCAAATCCTAGGCAACTTACTTCCATTAACCATGGTGATAGGAGTAAAACCAAAATGCTGTGTCTCATAGTCAAATTTATTATCGTTTTTATCAGTGTCTGCATCAGCTTTCAAATTGTCATTGTCACAATGACCTTCAACTTTTGGTATTTTATCCATTTATTGTCTTTACAGTAAGCTACAATCTGCAATAAATAAAAATCAAGCAACATTATAAAAGTTAATACTGTCACTTAAGTAGTCCTCAATGGATTGGATAACATCACTATCTGTGCCAGAGTTGTTTGAATTTTTATTTGGGCCAATTTTAATTGTTAATTTATTATAGTCCTTAGCTTAGAGAAACTTCTTTTAATTAAGGTAAATATTTCAAGTTACTGATAAATTTTAAATGATAAATTAAGCCTATTGCTTATTAACTACTACATGTGTACTGTACAGAGTACTTGAATGTATTTAACACAACTGTATAACTTAATAGTACTTTTGTCAAGTTTGAAGTGTGCTCACTGTACTGTGTAGGCATGCCCCCTATGCTGCTACTCACTCCACTTGTAGTGTAGTGTAGGCCTACTCACTTTTCTTTTTCAGTATGTATATCTCTATTTAATTATATTTACTTTCAAAGTACTAGATCTATGCAGATTAAGATTTAAGAATGTTCTGACTAAGCTCTACTCACTGGGTCATCACAGAGGCGTAGCGACCCCTCCTGGCACCTGGGGACAAACTTTCAATTTGGCGCCACCCCCACATATTGTTTTATTTTATATTTATAAATCAAAACTGCAGCTAAAATGAGCTTTTAATTTTTTTTCCAACCCATTTTGACGCCTCTAGGGTGGGCGCCCGGGGACATATGTGTACACTACAGCTCCCCTGTTACGCCTCTGGGTCATCATATGACATTATTGTCTACCACTACCACACAGTAATTCAGTAGTATAAAATTAAAATTATAAATAAAAACGTCAACTGGGTAACCACTAGACTAAGAGACTAATAGTGTAGATCTATAACTTATTAAATTAACACTTATTATCACTTAACCACTATAGAATCTACTATCTAGATAGTAGTAGTAGTCTAGTACTAGTGTCTAACTCTAACTAATCTAATACTAGATCTAGTAGTGACTAGTGACAATTTCACAATTTGACTTGTCATTTGACTAGAATCTAGATCTTGACTCTAGACTAGAGTCTAGACCTAGATCTAGAGACGATTCTAGATCTAGATCTGTAAAACTAAATCTAGTTCTAGATCTAGATTCTAGTAGATCTAGATCTATACTTCTAGATCTAGATTCTAGACTCTAGTCACACAGTGTGACACAGTACACACACAAACACTTTGAATCATGAAACACTCTGTCTGTCTACCTACAGTACAGTCACAGTGGTACACACTATATACTATATACTCTATTGACAATATTCACATTGTTACTATAATAGGCCAATATAATATATAGTTATATAGACTACATAAATTATAGATCTAGATTCTAGATCTAGATCTAGATTCTAAAAATCACAACAAACTTTTACAACACACATAGACTACTGGCACTACTGTGATTTGTTTGAAAATTTTTTACAGGCGCTTTCGCAAAACACCGTAAATTGCCGAATAGCACTGAATATCCCAATCCAAATTGACTGGAATTTAGACACCAAAAACAAATACGCCTACACTTCTATTTTAAGATATTTTTTTATTTTGATATACGAAGTCTAGATAATAATTTAATAGGCCTATTATTTGAAAAATCAATTGGTAGGCTAAAGGTAAAGACAGTAAGCCTAAAGTGTGGTTATTTTCTATAAAGTTTGGCCCTGTAACCTATTTTTTACCGCTAGGTCCTAGTCTACAAAAGACTTGAAAAGAGTCTGGCAGTAGGCCTAATACTAGTAACTTAGTAAGTAGTTAATTGCGTTTTGCAGAGAAATTTGACTGGAGTTAGTTAGGTTCTAGACTAGATCTAGTGTTCTAGATCTAGATGACAGTATCTAATTCTAATCTGTCGATCTATCTACTCTATAGAATTTAAAGTCAACTATAGTACTCTTCCGCGGATGATTAATTTAATAAGGGTACCGATATCCGATAATAGTAATTTTTAGTAATTTTTTAGTAGACTCGACTCGACTCTTCTTACTAGAGCAGTGTCAGTGGTTCCCAACCTTTTTCGAGTGGCGGCCCCCTTTTATAAAAAGTAAGTGACCCGCGACCCCCCATAGAATTAAAAAGCCGAAATTAGTATGGAAATTAATAAGCACTAAAATAAGATTTTCTAGTAGACTTTCAATATGAACTACTCTTGATAACTGTTTTATTTTAATAGCATGAGTAAAATTGCATACTATTCACTAACTAAACCTTCGTGGTTAAGTTTTTATTTTTAAAAAAAATTGTTAACACCAACCTATGTCATTATAATTATCTTAATTTTGTTTTTAATCGAAGAATAGAGTTGAAAATATAGTCTCGAAAAGTCAATCAATTTTACGTTTGGGTATGAATGGTGAATACTACACCAAAAATTTAAATTGTGTCTGCAGTTTTTCATCTTACACTTACACGGAATCATTCTGCAAATCAAAGAATTCATTTTGTAATTCATCGGGAATGCTGGCAACATCAAGGGAAGAAGAGAATGGGTAATGCGTAAATGCAGATTCTTCTTTTTTTCAGCTCAGAGAAATAGCAATGCAGTTCGTTTTCAAGAGATTCAAGATGCCCAGAAATCGCTTCTTTCAAAATTGTAATTATCTCACAATCAGATTCATCTACCACACCGCAGAGTTTCTCAAATTTACAATATTTCCAAGATTTGTTTTCTTTACCGATTTTGCAGCTTTGATAAAAATGCCCCGAGATTATCATGGAAAGTTATAATATTCGTTAATTTTCCCTGAAGCTTCAGGTTAAGCTTATCTTGATGTTCGAACACATCTGCTAGGTATGATACTCTCTCCAACCACTCAATGGCGTTTTAAGTATACCAAAAAGTCTTGTTTCCTTTGCAATCCCAAGAACAATTTGATTTCAGATTTCAATTCAAAAACACAATTTACAACATTTCGTTTGACAGCCAGCGTACTGTAGTGTAGAAGAGCAGAACCTCGTGATCTATATTATTTTTGCTCAGTTCTTTGAAGGCTCCAGATGTTATATAATTTACGACTTATACTAGCAATGGACTCTTGATGTTGATTGATTAGGGCAGTGCAGTGGCGGAACTAGAAAAAAAGGGCCACCCCGCAAAAAAAGTTTTTGGGCCCCATATATATATATATATATATATATATATATATATATATATATATATATATATATATATATATATATATATTAGGATCCTATATACGAAATACGTATATAGAATACTCAATACGGGCTTGACCGAAATTCAAAAAATAGTAATAATTCTTAGTTTTTATTTTAAATTAAAATATGTTAAAACATCACATAATTTGTGTGTGTGCTATTGGTCTGCTTTAAAATTCTCTGTTTTAATGTCTGAAATAGTTCTGCCTAATGTACATGTCGGTCAAAAGAATATGAAGCAGAAAAGCTTTGTATGTGTAATGGTTTCTCGCCTTATAATTATTTTTACGTTTTTAGTATTTATATTATTAGTTTTTAATAAATTTTCTTTTTATACTATGTCATTTTTATTACGTATTTTTAAAAAAATAATAATTAAGAGAAGTAATTGCTTTTTAATTTGTTTAGTGCAAATCTATTAAAAAATTTCTTAAGAGCACACATATTTAACTATTTAAAAAAGGGAAATAAGTCATGGGAGTGATTAGAACGTTTGCCTATCTTTCACACTACAAGTCATGTAGCCTATATATTTTTTCCTTACGAAACAGCATGTGTTAGCTACTGTAGAACATCACTACTGTATTATAGATCTGTTTTGTTTTTACTAGAAAATTATTTTTTAACTATAAAAAAATTGATTATGGTCAGCTCTGGGCCCCTAAACGGCCTGGGCCCCCCCCCGCATTGCGGGGTCTGGCGGCACTGTAGTTCCGCCCCTGGGGCAGTGGTGAGGGAGCTAATCTTTTCTGTTTTCTGAAAGCCCGATTTTGAGCTAAACATAGATGGCGCACCATCCGTACAAACCCCCACAGCCGTTCTAACCCATTTTAATCATCCAGTTTCAAAAAAGATATTTATTTTCTCCATGCTATCTTCACAAAAGAGCAACTCTTCTTTGCTATCATCCGCATGAATATAGACACAGACCAGCAACTGCAAACACGAACTCACGTCTGTTGATTTATCAAATTGAAAAGCAGACAATGGTGAAAGCTTAATTTCAATAAAAATGTGTTATTTAACATTTACGTACAGGCAGCGTTTGATAGATTTTCTCCTATTGTTTTTTTTTGTTTTTTTTTTGCTTGGCATTTTCTATCGCGACTTCATTTGATGCTTGCACTAATGCTGGTGAAAACGTCCTGTTCGATCCAGTCTCTGGCGTTTGCAACTAGCTTCTTATCGACGAAAGAACTCCATATATTTTTTGGTGTGTTCCGAATGACTCGTCTCAAATGACGTTTTAGTTTTGAAGATTTCATAGATTCGTGACTGAGAACAACTTTGTATAGTGCGCTTTGTTTCTTCTCTATTACATTTCCAGTTATGTTAATGAAGCCGAATTTCAAAAATTCTTCTAAATATTTATGTTTTGTTTCAAATTACTAAGGTTTAGTATACCAGTTTGCGACCCCCCAGAAAGAACTTCGCGACCCCCAGGGGGGTCGCGACCCCCACGTTGGGAACCCGTGTACTAGAGTCTAGAACTAGATTCTACATAAAAAATAAAAAAAATAGTGGTGTGTTGGGTTGTAGAGATCTAGATCTAGAAAAATTTAGTACTCCATTTAGTTAGTTAGTTATTATTAGTATTAGTTAGTATTGTAATCTCGACTAATTTTTTATGGCTAGGAATAGCCTTCGGAATAGGTTTATGCATATATAATAATAATTATATATGATGGTTACGGTAGGACCAGGGTTGGGGTTAGGCTTAGGGACAGGGTTAGCATTGACATTAGCCAGCCATGTGTGTATTAAACTATTAAAGTATTTACTGATTTTATCGAAATATTCTCCCTAATTAATAAATTTAAAATTATTATAATTAGGTCAATTTTCCAAATATTATGCTTACTTGACATAGTAAATATGAGTCAGGTACCCATCAGAGCTGAGTAGGCTCAGGGACATTCTTCTGAGTCAACTGACACAGACCCAACCAAGTCTAAGAATTCAAAGCATAATGCTTTTTTTAAAAAGGCAGTAGGCAGACTCGGGAGAGTAATAGATCTAGATATACATTGGCTGGTTTGGACTTTAGACCTTTCCCACTCTACCATCAATCATTTTATTTTTTGGAAACCAAATTCTTTCATGTAAACTTATTTTAATAAAAATGTTTAGATCTATATGCAAGCTGTTAATTGGCCCGAATAAAGTACTAAGAGTGTGAAATTTTAAAAAATTAGAACTATTAAAGGTGATATGTACATCTTGCAAGATGATTAACAAACTATCTCTGTCATTTTTGTTTTACAACCAGTAACTACAATAATAGATCACTTCCACCTACTGGTATTGATGCTTTTGTTGGACCTCCAGCTATTAACTTGAGGACATTTTTTGACAAGAAAGATGGGTGTTCATGGACTGTGGCAGCTGTTGCATTCTGCTGGACGTCCTGTATCACTTGAATCTTTAGAAGGAAAGGTTTTAGCAGTTGGTATCCTTGTTTACTTAAAGATCTAAGCAAAATTTTAAAGGAACCTATAGCATAAATTACAGGTGTTATAATGGTAAAAATTATGATTGTGGACTATTTAATTTTGTGTTTTCTTATTTATTTTGTCCGTGATATCTAACATTGGGATGAAAACCAGATAAATATGACTTAAAAGCTTTTAAAATTGTATCAAATAAAGTTTCTTCAATTTTAATTAGTTATAATGTAAGTACGCATACTATGATTTCTTAACTGACACAAGATGTTAGTATTTGGCTCCACCAAACTATGAAAGGAATGAGAGATAAGGATGGAAATCCTCTCCCTAATGCTCATTTACAGGTAAATGCTATATCATGATTTGTAATATGATAATTTCAAAATAACCTTACTTTTATTACTGTGTTAACACTTGCAGTTTATTAGAACAAACAATCTGTAGGGCAGATAAAGTAGAGCTCATCTGTTTCTCTGCCCAGTTATCATTACTTTCCCAAACTCAAAGCCAGGTACACACACAAGTTAGGTGGAGTCAGAGATGTTCTACTCAAGCCAAACTAGTGAACAGAAACTTTTCAATTAGTGGTGTTGTGCTCTTCCCTTGACCATGCTGTCCACTTTTAGTGGATATTAACTCTTAATCTTCTGTTTTACACACTAATTTAAACAATCATTTAGTAGTTTTGTCTAACTAATTTTAAAAGTAAAATCCAACCTTCAAGACTTAAATGTTTTCCTAAGATTGTTCTTTTGGTTTTAGTTAACTTAATTTGTTTTATATCTTGGTTTATAGGGCCTTTTTTCACGGGTTTGCAAGCTTTTGTTCTATAGAATCAAGCCTGTTTTTGTGTTTGATGGTGGAGTACCCATTCTTAAAAAACAGACTATGGTCAGTAATAAACATGTTTTTAAAACATCATTTTTTTAATAACTAATAGACCTAATTGATTTTAGTTGCTATATTACTTTGTACATTATTCTTTACCAAACTGCTGTAAAAACTATAGTATTTTATTTTCACTGTTTGAAAACAAATTTGTTTTATTAAGAAAAGCATTTAGCATGCTAATAGAATATAAAAAGTTAATATGCTTATATGTTGTTATAATATACCTTTTTTTCCAGTCCCTACTCTTTAATTTTATAAACCTTCACATTTTAGAGATATTTAATATTTATGAAAAATGTTTTTCATTTACATTATTAGGCTGCTAGAAGAGAAAGAAAGGCTGAAGCAGAAAGGGAGAGCAGTGAAATAGCTCAGAAATTACTTCGTAACCTTGTGAAAAGTAATGCAGTGAAAAAAGCTTTAGGAGAAACTGCGGCGCCAAAGCGAGTGCCTGGTGTTCGCAGGGGTCGTGATCAAGAAAGTGATATATTTCAACTAGCTCCACTGCCAGAATCAGAGGAAATCGGGTATAGCTTTAGAACTTTTTAATTTGAAGTTTGTTATGCCATCTGCATTTTGACTGACTGTGTTGAAAGTTATGTTAAGTTTTTATTGTTGTTTAACACAAACATTTGCACTAAATTAAAACTGGATTAAATAGGTTGTTTAATTAAATGTCAGCCCCATCTTAGGCAGAAGAGGGTATTTCAGCCAGTATTAAAATAAAAGAGACCACATTAGTTCACTTTTAGTGGGTCTTACGTAATTCTATAGACTTTAGGGGCCAAATAGATTTAATTTTAATTTATTATTTATAGTGACATTCTGTTCCCAGACTCGCAATTAACGCAGAAGAGTGGGAGAAGGACTTTGAACTGCAAGAAGCTTGGATCAAAGTAAGTACAATGAAAAAAGTAATCCTTAAGCTTAAAACATATTAAAACAAAATCTAGTCACAGTATATCAATAACTTAATTTTAGACTTATCGCTATATTAAGTAACATTACCTAATCACTCACAAGGACTCTGTTTCACCATAGAATTACTTAAGTGGAGTTTTTTTTTACAATTTCATATCTGTTTAAAAAATAATTATCTTTCAGGAAAGTTTATCTTCACTGTCGTCTGATGCCCAACCAGACTCTGAAGAGTTCAGGTCCCTGCCAATGGAAATCCAGCATGAAGTTTTAAATGAGCTGAAAGAGAGGAAGAAATACCACAGTCTCAGCAAGCTTATACAGATGCCTGAGGTGATTCTTATTTTATATTGTTTTATCAAAGCATGGTCAAGACATTTGTTATTTGTTTACTCAAATCCAGGTGGGGATATCATGGGAAATGTAGTTTTTGGTGACTTTCCTATTTACCTACCAAGATAGATAATTTATTACATTTGATACTTAGATAACTAATTAATACTGACCTAATTCTAGAAAAAGAACCATCATTTTATAGTTTTTGCCTAATAATAAATACTAATGGTTTTAAATCTGATGATTATGGATTTTTACAAAATGAAATACCATTTGTAATTAATTAAATCAAAACTGACTACTCAGAACTCTTAGAGCTTTTTGATTTATTTATTTCAAATACTTTGTGTAGCTTTAATTTTTATAGTGCATGGTGTTGCAAATTATGCATTATTCATTTGCAGGATTCTGACAGCTTTTCATCATATCAGCTAAAAAAGCTGATGCAGCAAAGTAAGCTAACAAATCGTATAGAAGAAGTTAGAAAAGAAATGGCTACCAAAACAGCAGGTGATGTTCCTCTGGGTGATGATTTGTATGGGGATGAGGTAGAAGCAAGGCGGATTGTGTCTGAAGATTCATCGCATTATGTTCTGATCAAGGGCCTCACAAAAAGAAAGCAAGAGGAGGAAGCAGAAAAATTTGAGTTGTATAACAAAGTGAAACTAGAGAAAATTGAAGAAGAGAATGATGAATATGAATACAATAAGAAGAAAATGTTACAAGATGAAAAGAAACAAAAACAACTGATAAAAGTTGTTTCAGCAGGCTCTGATGATAGCGATGTTGAAATTGTGATGAAAAAGAAATATAACAGAAAGCAGAGAAAGAGAAAATCTTCACAGAAGGAAGTTTATAAAGGCAGTATGAAAAGAAGAGAGGATCTATCAGAAACAGAAACAATGAAAACTTTGTCAAGTTCCAGTTTTCAAGTGGCTGCTCAATCAGATGAAATGGATTCTAGTTCTGAAGGTATGAGTAGCTCCACAAATTAAAATTTTTGTGTGATTTATTTTAAGAATTTTTGGAAACTTGTTTAGTCATTATAATGGCCTTAAACTTTTAAAAATTATTAAGCTAATTATACAAGATTAATCATTCAATTGTGCATCATATTAATTTAGATATCTTTAAATTTGGGTTTTTACAATTCTGACCCTAATTTTCACATAGAAGTTGATGTAAAAATTGGGTATAACATAAATTTCAGTAATTTTTTTCACTGAATATGTGTACATGCATTTATGAAAGCAATTCATTATTTGTATGATTTTACAGACGAAGGATTCATTGAAGTTACAATTGATCCAACTGCAGTGGTAGAAGAAGATGAATTATTCCCAGCTAGCATTTTTCAGACTTCTTCAGAGCCACTAACTTTGCCTGAAGTTATTCCTCATAAAAATCTTAAGACTTCAGATATTCAGCAGCCAGGAGATCCACCTTCTCAGATAAGAAAGGAACCTAATTCAACAGAACGTGCTCAACTTGGAAGTGAAGACGTCATTCAGAAGTTGGCATCTGATGAAAGTGTTGTAGCTAAGAGAAAAAGTGTTCTCAACGATATTCTTCAACAACTGGAGGAGAAAAAGAAAAAACTTAACGAAACGTTACAAGAGGTTGAAGGGGGCGATGGTGGGGATGTTGTTCCTGACACCAGTACAAGTGGGGGGTTTTTTAGGGAAGATTCTGACGAGGTAGAAGATGAGCAGAGTTGTCCTGCTTTCAGTAGTGGTGATGCTGGGCTAAAATCAGCGCATGAGGGGAAAGCTCAGACAAGAAAAGATTCTGTGCCACTGTCAGATAGTGATGAAGAATTACAACTTGCCATTGAAATTTCTCTACAAACTGCTGTCAATAGTTCACACAAAACTAACACAAGTCCAGGTTTAACCAAGGCAAATAAAGAGTCACCTGCTTCTAGTTCAGTAAAAAGTAACATTGACAATGTCAGACTATCTAATAATGAATCCAAGACTAACATCCAAGGTATCACAGAAGAGCTCAAATCCGCACTAAGTGAAACTGAAGAGTCCCTAAATGAAAAAGGTATAAGCAGCTCTTCAGACAGTGAAGTTAGTGAAGAAGAAAACCTTGATGGATCAAAGCTCAGTATATCACCATCAAAAGCTGTTGCCAGACCCCAACCAGAAGATTTTGAAGGAGAGGATGAGATAGAAACATATTTCCACAATCTTAATAATGTAAGTAACGAGGTTTGTGTACTGGTTCTGTTTACTATGGTAAATAATGCAAAAATCTTGTTATAGAATAACTAGTTTTTTAAAAGACCAATTAAATCTCAAGGCTAACTCAAGCTATGGAATCATCTTACACTTACAGTTTTTTTTACAAGTGTAATACAATTTAGTTTTATCTACTCTCAGATTTAAGTCATCATGCATGTTTTTCATTGTAATGTTTACTTTACTGCTCAATTAGCAGTTGTTTAATTACTGAACAACATGAATAATGTGCTTTTGTTTCATTTTCTCATTTTCGATTGTAGGATGATCTAATGGAAATGAATACCGACCTAGACAGTGAAAGAATGGCACTGCTCATGGAGCAAGGCAAACAAAACAGACTTGCCACATCGGTAACAGAACAAATAAACATGGAAGCTCAGGTAAGTGTCTTTTAATCAAGCCTGCCAAAATATTTTTTTGTTAGCTAATTAAAAATAGTTTTGGCTGGCAAGCCATGTCTGCTAATTTAAAAAATTGCTTTGGCTTGCTAGTTGTCTCTGCTAATTTAAAATAGTTTTGGTTGACTAATCATGTCAACCTTTTGAAAATGTTGTGTGTGGCTATTTCTTACTATTTATATTGTTCCTTTTACAGGAGTTGTTGAGACTTTTTGGAATCCCCTACTTAGTCAGCCCCATGGAAGCTGAGGCTCAGTGTGCATTTCTTGACATCACAGATCAAACTCAGGGCACAATCACTGACGACAGCGACATCTGGTTGTTTGGTGGCCGTAGGATGTACAAAAACTTTTTCAACCAAAGCAAACACGTGGAGTTGTTTACATTTGACAACATACACAAGCACTTTGGTAAAATTTTAGTATTCTCATTTAGTAAAAACGTTAAAGATGTGTTACTATATTTTATCCAATGTTATATGGAGTTTTAATAAATTGATAAATGGAATGTGCGTTTAAAATTTTAGGGTTAGAAATCACATGCTTAAATTTTCCTTCCCATTTCAAATTTTGATGGTTCCTTTATATAACTAGAGTAGGTCTTCTGTAGTCCATCACCACCCGCAACAAAAAAAATTTTTAAGTTGGAAATCACACACACACACTACAACTCAATTGCCTGGTCATTATTTGTACCTTACAAGAGTTAAAAGAAACAACTTTGTGTTGGAGATTAAAAAGTGTGACCAATGTGCTTAAACACGTACTTTTCAAGTTGCCACTACAATCAACGAGGACTGAAGCTTAAAATAAACAGTTTTTGTTTTATAATGCATTTTGTAATTGAAATTACAGCTCGTCTGTGCTTTTTAAATTGTTTTATTTGTTTTGTGTATTATTTTTTTATTTTTTTTTATTTTATTACATGTTTGTGTCCTTAATAACAAAATTCCTATTTTGTTGTTGTTCAGGGCTAGGCAGAGAGCAGCTAATCAACATAGCTCTACTGTGTGGAAGTGACTACACAGAGGGTATCCAAGGAGTTGGGCCAGTGAGAGCTCTAGAAATAATGGCAGAGTTTCCTGGGGATGGGCTTGAAGGCTTATGTAGATTCAAGTAATTAGTCATCCTTCTATAGTCTTCTTAACTGATAGTGTTATATGAAGATTTAATATATATTGTTTACTATTATGTTTGTTGGTAAATAAAATTAAAAGTGAATCTATTTATAGGCAGTGGTGGGACAAGATAAAGAGACAGGGCATTCAGACATTAGAAAACAGAACAAGAGATCGACTTAAAGATTTAAAACTTTTTCCAGGTAAGTTGTACCGTAAATTCTTGTAAGATATTTGTGTGCTGTGTGTGGGTCATATCTAATTATTGTATTATTTCTTTTTAAAAACGATCTACCTATCTCAAAATACCCTAGTACACAGGTTCCCAAACTTTTTTTACAATCACTAAGTGACCAGTGACCCCCACATTATTAAAAAGTCAATATTAATAAAGAAATTAATAAACACCAAAGATTTTCTAGTACAATTTTGTTTGGATTAGTCTACATGTTGGCAACCCCCCCCCCCTCCCCAGAAAACCCTTCTCGATTCCCTCCTGGGGGTCCCAACCCACATTGGGAACCAGTGCCCTAGTAAGACAGTGGTTGGAGCCTACTTAACCCTTTTCTATCTGTTTTAGGGTTCCCTAGTAAGACAGTCATTGAAGCCTAGTTAACCCTTTTCTGTTTCAGGGTTCCCTAGTAAGACAGTCATTGAAGCCTAGTTAACCCTTTTCTGTTTCAGGGTTCCCTAGTAAGACAGTCATTGAAGCCTAGTTAACCCTTTTCTGTTTCAGGGTTCCCTAGTAAGACAGTCATTGAAGCCTAGTTAACCCTTTTCTGTTTCAGGGTTCCCTAGTAAGACATTCATTTAAACCTAGTTAACCCTTTTCTGTTTCAGGGTTCCTTAGTAAGACAGTGATTGAAGCCTAGTTAACCCTTTTCTGTTTCAGGGTTCCTTAGTAAGACAGTGATTGAAGCCTAGTTAACCCTTTTTTATCTGTTTCAGGGTTCCCTAGTAAGACAGTGATTGAAGCCTAGTTAACCCTTTTCCATCTGTTTCAGGGTTCCCTAGTAAGACAGTGGTTGATGCCTACCTAAACCCTACAGTTGATGATTCCACTGAGAGATTTACATGGAGATTGCCAGAGCTGGATCTATTGAGAGAGTATCCTTAAATCAGTCAAACAATTATAACTGTAGACATTTTTTTTTCTCCAACCTTTGTAGTCAAAATGCAATGTATAATTATTAAAATATATTCTGATGGAAAGTTGAAAATATTGTACTTTTGAGTCTATTTCTTTATGTTTTAACATTTAAAAGTAGAAGTCTAGTACAATTAAAAGAATATTTTAAGTAGTTATTACCCTTAACATAGTATTAGTTTTGCAAAGACAAAATTTGGTTGGTCCAAAGAAAAAACTGACCAGTCCCTTCTTCCAATGATAAAGCAATTAACTAAAAAAGATGTGAGTATAAAAAGTTCAGAAAAAATATCCTACATATGTACATAAAGTTATTTTAATCTCACTTGATCAAACAAAAGCTACATAACTGTTACGGATATTTATAATTATTTTAATTTGGTTTGTTGTGATTAGGCTAAAATAAATATCATAGCTGTTAGCTGACTCAAGAATTATCATAATTTAGATTATAATAATAATTTATATTTAAGGATTAAAAACTCCTATAATTTTAAATTGAGTTTGGTTTTCACAAAAATTGAAATTAAGTACTTGTATAGAAAACTATATAACAGTTTTTTAAAACTAAAATTTAATCTTTCAAGATTTTTTTTCCCCACAGAGCCAAGCAAGAATTTCAGCCTTTTTTCACCCTGACAGTTTCACTCCTGTTTCAAAAATTAAGAGCGGCAGGTTGAAGAAAGCCCTTGCTTTAGTTAAAAACTCCCAGGGAAAATCTGGTGACGGTTCAGTGGATCATGAAGGTTCTGATGACACAAGCGCACGTGTAAATGTAAAATCAAAGTCACATGTCGAGAATCCAAATGCAGGAATACAAGATGGCATAAAGTCAAATGTCAAGTCTAAATCTAAGTCAGATGGAGGCAAAGGGAGAAAAAGAAAGTTAGAAGCAGATAAGGGGTTGGATATTAATGACCAGAAATTAGAGAGAGATAAATCTAGCATCCAAAGTGCAAGTGAAGCAGACTCTGATGGATTCATGCTGGCCATGGCTGAGAAGGTTAAACAAGCTTCTGCTGTCTTAAAAAAAATGAAAGAAAAAAATCAGAGTTGTCCTCCCATGAAAGGTTCATGCACTGCTAAACCTAGAAATAAAACGGTTGCTTCCCTTGATAGAGCAAAACCTAAAATAAAAGGAAAACCAAGAGGCGCTACTGCTCACAAAAGACCTAGTGTTAAGGCAGTAGGGAACTTGTCTGAAAGTAGCAGCAGTGACCAATCAGATGATGGTAGTGAGAAAACAAAACCAACCTCTGCTGGTCACTCTAACAGTGTGGACAAACTGAAAACACCACCAAAATTAGCCAGGGATAAACCACCAAATAATTTCCATTCTTCACTCAGTGATAAAACTCAAGTGAAAAAGTCACAGGGAATTTCCAAAGTGTCTTTTGAGAAAACTAGTAAAATTATGAGTGATATGGGGTCAGTTTCTACACATGTAGTGAAAGGTCAAACCCCTCAACCAGCTTTAAACCACGATGATGAAAATTCACTCCAAAATAAAGAGATTACCCCTATACCTCTGGCCAGTTCTAATCTTAGCAGTTCCTCCACAGACGCAGTGGATAAAAGCACAGCCGAAGTGGATATAAAAAAAGCTGATGTTTCCATCATCAACAAGCAGAACCTTCCGGAAACACTGGCGTACTTAAACAAAAGGAGTAGAGAGGACAAGATGTTGCTTCACCAGCTGAAAGGTGAGCACGTCAAGAACGCTGTGGAGAAGAGGCTGGAGGAGAGTGAGAAAAGAGCAGCAGCAGAGATGCTGAAGGCCAGGCCGCAGGACAAAGATACCGATCAGGTTATGTCTTTTGAAGATCTACTCGGTGGAATGGATACCCTGACCAAAGCTAAAAAACTTTCTAAAACAAAAAAACAAGTTAAGGATATCTCAAAGCATTCACAGAAAAACAAATCCCACAAAGTTATGGACAAAGCAAATTTAGATGATTTTTCTTTTGCTAGTTTGATGGGTGAAGATACATTTGAAGATGTTTCTCCGCCTGAAGTATCTAAAAAGTTGAAAATTCAAGATAAAAGTGATAGAAATAAAGATTCCTTTACTGTGGGTGACCAAAGTTCAAAGGGGAGTAAGTCAGCCAGAGCTAAGAATTTTGACCAACCAATCGCTGGGAGTGATGATGAAGATGATGCCTACAGAAGGAAGCTGGGCACAAAAGAAGTTTTCAGAAGGCAAATGGAACACTTGACTGATGCAAGGTCAGTCAGAGGTCATGGTATTCTCCCACTGCAGTCCAGTGGGAATGCAAGTAAAGGCAGGGCATTTGCTGGGAAGGGCAAAGGTCGTGGTAAAAATAGAAACCAAACAGGAAGTGCTCAAGTTGAGGACAGTGATGACATTACAGAGTATGCTATGATGACTGCAGAAGATTTAGGAAGTGACTTCAGTGATTGTGACTTTACATAGCCATGATATTACTAATGGGTGTTTTGAACTTTTTGTCCCATCTGGTATATCTTTGTGATGGCCTATACTTTTCCATCCAACAAACTGGTACTATACACACAATGAGCTGTGTTATTTTTGCAAGCTGTGTTCCAACTTGATAACTAAGTGTGTAGCAATAAGGTGTGTAGGACACACAGGGCATAATTTCTCACTGCTGTGCCTGTAGCAGACTTAAAACTTAGCTCTGCCTTTCTCATGCTCTTCCTGTGGTAGACTACTTCCACAACCCCACCTTTCACATTTTTCCCATTTGTTTAAAAAAAAATAATATAATTGTTCCCTCTTAATCCTAATGAAATCTACTGTGTTTGTGATATTTATACATATCATTTGCATCATGCTTCTAATGCTTTAAAAGCCACATTAATTTATTATTATGAATTTTTTTTCTACAATCCTTTTTTGTTTATGGAAAATGTTTATTATTCTACAAATAAAACATTACATTTAATAATGTTGATATGCCTGTATCGGATATTATTTGATTGATAGTCTTATTTCATTTATTATTGGAACCATACATTTAAAAACTACAGAGATTTAACTTTATTTATTTTTAAAAGAAACCTTTCTTTTCCCTTTGAGGAAAATTTTCTTTAAAAATGTTCAATAAGAAGCAAAATTTAATTTTGAAAGTTTTTATTTATAGCAATATTTCCTTTCAATTTCTAATTTTCATCTGGAAATATCTCGAATTACTTGAACTTGAAGAAAATCTAGTTGTCAGTTACAACTCAAGCTCAAAGCTGCATTATTGACACTGACTTTAGTTAGGGGGTTATGCAAAAACTTTACTAAATTTTTGTAGTTTCCCCCCCCCCCTTCCCCCACCACCACTTTCACCACCTATCTCAAAAGGCATACCCCCCCCCCTTGCAAACGATATCAAGATTCTCCAACATTTACCTAGTTTTAAAGACGTTACGTCATGTTGCCTAACTATATCTGACCCCCCCCCCCACTGTAGCACGTGAATACACCTCCACCTTTCTAGATGCGTGACGTCATTTATGTACCTACCCCAGGGCTAAACATTTAAAGATAAAAACTACTCTAAATACAGGCGGTGGTTCAACATCCAGCGCTGCCCACTGGATGACCCTACTCCTACTCAATGTACAAACAAAAGATACACCTATAAATAATTGGTCGTCGTTTTACCTGTCCATTTTCCTTAGCCAACTTCATTTGATAACAATAAGTTTGTCTTTTAAGAAAGCAATAAATTATTTTCAAAGACGTCAAATTTTAATAGTATCAGTTGTAATAATTTTTAATTTATTAACAATAACGTAATGTTTTTGAAAGGAATTTTTTTTTATCAACAGTAAGTCACTACGTTTTTTTTTGTTTCGTTTCTCTACCACAATAAAAAAAAATGTTTCCAGTCGAGGCTCCCTTCTGCTCCCTGACATTTTCAGTCCGCGCGCGTCAGGAAATGATAAAAATTCGCAAGCCCGAGTCTGCACCTTCTACTGTTTCCAAGGTACACGTGTGTGCATGTAAAGCGTCATCGCGTGCCGTGTGTTTGATTTATTGATGTAACACACATCTCACGGCCCTTATCAAAATAATGGCGAAGCGTGCAAGATGCTCGTGGCTGCTAGGACGGACACTGCTTCAGGGGCGGTAATCCGAGCAGTTTTAAATGTTTATCTACCTTGCTATTTTTATATACATTTTTAATATAGTCGTAGGTTTAATTAAATGTAGGTGAGGTCTCTAGGTATAGTTAGTAAGACCAATGTTATTTATGTATAGGTACATAAATAAACATGTTATTTTGGCGGATGGGTGTGATCAAGATGCAATCAAATTAAGCCCACCTCTGGCGCTTGAATTGGATCAAACGGCCCCACCTGAGCATCAATCGTCACGCCCGCTACACCTTGCACCCAGCAAAAGTAGCTGGGCTAATTTATATAAAGGGCGGAGTGATAGCAGGATTTCTACTCAAGAGCTGCGTGTTCAAATCTTGTTTGATCCGATAAGCGGTGTCGGATCTATCTTAGGACTTGTGAACTCCGTATAGGGCCTACTTCAGCCAATAATGTATAGGCTATAACACAGTGTGTGGGTTATTACTTTGTTAGATAACTTAGATTACATTATATGTGAGAGGTATAATTAAATCGTAGGCCTATATAACAGTAGAATTCCGTTACTTTCTTATTTTTGTGTGTGTTAAAACACGATGCATTTTCTATATTTTTAAAATGATTGAATGAAAATGTTGACACATACCGCTCATAAATTTTTCCGCTCAGAACACAGGAAGATGTAACGAGCAGAAGTGGACTGTCTGGACTCTGAGTTTATTTCAGGCTTCTCTTCGCGCGGGGGGGGGGGGGGGCTGTCATCCCTACTCCCATCCTAAGTACGTCCACCCCTTGGACGAACAGAGTTTCTTCCAGGCATCTTTACCGCCCCCCCCCCCCCCCCGAACGAAATGAAATTTATATAATTTATATAGAAAATATATACTTTTAACAGTGTCCGGCCCCCCCCCCCCCCCGAAGAAAGTCTACCGCCCGAAAATTTCAAGTGCCCCCCCCCCCCCCGGAGAAAAAAAGTCTGGAAGAAACACTGCGGACGAAATAGGAAAATTATATAATTTATATAGAAAATATATTTTTTAATCAGTGTCCACACTCTCCATCGGAAATTTAACGTGGGTTATACCCCCCCCCCCCTCTTGAAAGTTTCAACGTCCCTTGGAAAAATATGCATGAAGGAAACGCTGGACACCGGGGTGGGGGAGGAGAGAATCTGACTGATGGGGCGCCAGGTTATTTCTAGCATTGTTCTCTTGGGGGGAGGGAGGGTTCTCGAAACTTCTGGGTGGGCGGACGCCGGTTAAAGTATATACTATCCTTTTTCTATTTCTTTGACTGGTGGTAGGAGTGGTTGTGCTCCCCAGGAGAGATGCCTGAAAGAAACAGAATACGCCTGTAATTTGTTGGTTAACAAACCCATACAGTCCTGGTTTTGTACTTTTCCATTTTACCATTTCCTTACCTTCATGTCAAGTCGAGGAAAATAATTATTATTAAAATGAATTTGCCTAAACCAAACTTATGCTTCAGAGTAAACCAAACTCACTGAATGAACTGATGACGTTTGATAAGGAAAGATTGTATGATGTAATAAGAAATATTGCAGTGGGGAAAAATCGCATTGAGGTTTCTTGATTGCATCACGGACAAGTTTGTAAAAGCTTTAGAGTTTATAATAAACGAATTGCCTAGTTCAGTAGCGTAGCCAGGATCGTCTCATGGGGGGGGGGGTTCAAATTTTTTCCAGCAGTATATAACCCGGGGACAAACTTTCGATTTGCACCCCCCCCCTCAAACTTTCGATTTGCACCCCCCCCCCATCAAACTTTTGATTTGCACCCCCCCCTCCTTAAACTTTCGATTTGCACCCCCCGTCAAACTTTATATATATATACCGAGGGGTCTATGGGGGGGTTATCCCCCCCCCCTGCCTACGCCACTGGCCTAGTTATGAAATTAGTAATATTAACAACACTATAAAAGATCTAAAAAACATCGGAAAAAATCTGGTTGAAACATACATTTTATGAAGAATTTTAGAAATATAACAATTACTATAAAGAATGGCATTTGCCTCGATCACCGATAGGGCTATAGAAAAGCAATTTAAAAATTAATGTCTTTTTACTTCTTTTGTTTATTACATGCATGCATTTTCTTCGATCATACATACAAGCATATTTTTATTTCATTAAAACTTTTCTTGACTGCATCGCCTACCCAAGTAGCTTGGCAGATATAAGTCTCTAAACTAAGGTTAGGTTAGGTTTGCCTGTCGCCCCTCCTGGGACATAGGCCGCTGACAAGAGCTTTTCATGCGTCTCTGTCCTGGGCTAGTCTCTTCAACTGTCATCAGGTGTATCCAATCTTCTTGGTGTTCTCCAGGTCACGGTTCCGGGTCTTTCTTGGTCTGCCTCTCCTCCTCCTGCCCTGTGGATTCCAGGTGAGGGCCTGTCCTGTTATGCTGGATACAGGCTTTCTGAGTGAAGTCTGTAAACTAATACGGACTATATTGCTTGCGATGCTCATTGCCTTCAATCAACCCAGCCTTAAGCTTTTGTGATTATGTCAATGGGAACATGTTCTGAATCAAGACACAATGACTTTTTTTCTCCAGGGAGTGGGGGTGGGTGACGACGAACACTGGTAAAAGTACACTCCCCTGGTATTATATTACGGCAAGCTAATAACTTTAATTATTGCATTGGCGTGGCTTTGTCTAATTAAAAAATCGAACTTGTGATTTATCGTTTTTTTTTTTTTTTAACATTTTTACTGTATATTGCTTTTGCAAAGTGTTCCGTGTCATCATAAGCCTGGACCTTACGCCTGAGTAGAAAAATACAATGGTGAGGGTTATTTTCACTAAAAAAATGTGATATCTATTATTTATTTTACCCCCCCCCCCCCAACAGTGTTTTTTCCAGACGTTTTTCTCCAGGGGAGGGGCACTTGCAATTTGTTAAAAGTATAAATTTTCTATATAAATTCCATTTTGTTCGGGGCGGGACCCCCCCCCCCCCAAGAGATGCCTGGAAGAAACTCTGTCCCCAAACCCCACAGGGTTTGACAGGGGTGTCACACTTTATGTTGTTATACCAAAAATACATCAACAAGTGCCCAACTCCATTGACTAAAGTAAAGGATAGCTGGAAGGGGTGCAATTTGTTGAGAGGAGCATAAGATCAATACAGTAGCTTAGCGAGGGGGGGGGGGACATATGTCCCCGGGCGCCGACCATAGGGGGCGCCAAAATGGGTTGGAAAAATAAATTGAAAGGTTGAGGGGGGTGCAAATCGAAAGTTAACAGTTTACATTACGTTGCATCATGTCTACTGTCATCCGCGTGGCACTTGAGTGGATATGTGTGGTCTGCAAACGACATACCAGTGAGTTTGATGCTAATTAACATGGCGATATTGCTGGCCCCTATTTGTGCTATTTATTTATGCTGCAATAAAACAATTTTACATCATTCACGTTTATAGTAAATACACTTTTTCCCCATACATGTACATTATACCTCAAAACGCCTAGATTTCCATAGACCTATAAAATATTCTTTCATTTTGTTAGGTCTAGTACAACTTTCTATTTGATTTAGATCTAGACTAATAAACGATTTAAATTATCATTTCAATCAATCTTTTAAGATCATTAGTTTTAATTTGAAAATAAAATAATTTTAATTAAAAGACAAATATACTGTAATTGTGTTGATATTAATTAGCGGTAATTTTATTAAAATAGTTATCCGGCTTATTTCTTTGTATAGGACTAGTTTTGGTGGACAATCTTCAGAAAAGCTAATGAGCACCCTCTGGATAAGGGGAGTTCATCCTTGCGTAAGGTTTTAATGGTCTTTCATTGGTTAATATTTTTAGCCAGTGATGGTGAATAATATGGCAGCCATGTAGGAGGCCGGGGTTCAACCAAGACCTAAAGCAAGAAGCATCGATATTTTCCTATCAATACACAAAATAAATGTTCGAAGTTACAGTTTCACAAGTGGTAAGTTGTTATTAGTGTAACATTTAACACTTACGTCCGTTTTAAAGGGGGAGATGTAAAAAGAGACTGTTGATTTCTTAGTTCTGGATTTTTTTACTAACCTCCCTGACTGAGGTTTGTCGACTCATTCATTTCTTACATTCTCATTCTGTTTTGGTGCCAGACTGACTCATCAAGACTAGAATAATTGCATAAAGAGTAAAGGCATACATCTGACACAATTTTATAAAATACACATTTCAGAATAACGAAGGCTTTATATTTTTTGTTATTGCTAGATCTAGATCTACATTTTTAGTTTGTCTTTTGAAAAGATTAAGAAAGATTAATTCTATAATCTAGATTACATGATTGTAGAATAGATTTAGTTAGATCTAGATCTAGATCTATTCTAGATCTCTAGATCTAAATCTAGATTCTAGAACTAGATTTCTAGATCTAGAAGTAGAAAACAGTGGATAAAGATATTTTCTAGATTTAGATTTCTAGAGTCTAGCAAACAGCAAAAAGCGCTAGAATTCTAGATCTATCTTACTACAGTAATATTTCTAGTGTTACCAAGAGTGCTTGTGATTTGCACGCAGTTAAACATTAAGCCTAAAATCACCAATAAGGGCTAGACCTAGATTTAAGAAAATTTTCAGCATAAGGGGTCATGCGATTTTTGGATAATTTACCTCCACATTGTCATAAAAAGTCAGATGCTCTCCTCAAACTCACTTAGCCAGCGTGTTGGACGTCACACTTTGTGACCCTACCATTCACATTGTCATTAAAGTTTGAACCTTTCCCCCCATTTAGATGTGTACTGTTTATGTCCAACCTTAAAGGTCCATACCTTTATTTTTTATTTTTCTGTAGGCCTATTCATTATCTTAACATCATCTTTACCATTATTCTTGTACAACTCAATTATTTTTTTAACTAAATTGATACAGCTAATCACTGATCCTAAAAAATAAAGATTCTTTTATAAAAATTAAATTTAAAAATGTAGCACATATTCTCAAATTGATAGACCTTACTACTGATTGAAAATACTAAATGTTCTCAAACATATTTTAGTATAGGTCAGATGTTGCAGTCTTTTTTATAAACTGATAAATTTCTTCATAAACTATAACTGCACATTCATCAAACAGTTATTATTAATACCAATAATGCTGTTCTGATTTTGTTCCATTTAAAATATTTCATAATTACACTTAAATCAGGATGTATACTTTAGAAATGTCTAAACTTTTTTTCTCTGCAGATTGACAATTTCTTTTTACTCTGAGGGCTGGATATTTACATCAATTTTTCCAAATGACGGACATGGCCCAAGGTCGCCCTATTAAATGTGTTGTTGTTGGTGATGGCACAGTGGGCAAAACATGTATGTTAATATCATACACAACAGACAGCTTCCCAGGGGAATATGTTCCCACTGTGTAAGTTAATTTTGTGTCTGTGACTGTCATATTCTAACATTTAATCTGTCAGTGCATCAAGTTTACTCTTGTGGAATAACTAGTTCACACATTATCTCTTGTGGTTGGGACATCTAATATTGTTTTTTCTTTTGAATCAAAATATTAGAAAAGATTTTTTGATATTCTGTATAGGTAGTTGTAACAATTTTGACATGACTTAACCTTTGATTACAGCTTTAGACAAGAAATTATATACATTTTTATCATTTAAAACCTGGTATAAATATTCACTTTATTAAAAAATAAATAGTTTTAAAATTTCTATACTACAGATACCTTTTTGATAGTGTTGATAAACATAATTTTAATTTTTTAAAAACAAATTTCTTTTAAAAATTAGCGTTTTTAATTGCAAAAAATATTAATAACAATAGAATGTATAGCATATTTACAATATTTGTTTAATATATACAAGAAGTAAATCCACTGAGATAGATAACTAATTTTGTTCTTAGAATTATAACTTTAACTTAGTCTAGAAAAATACATTTAGTCTTTTTGTTCTTTATATAGCTTTGACAACTATACAGCAAATATGATGGTGGATGGAGTGCCTGTAAGTTTAGGTTTATGGGACACAGCAGGACAAGAAGATTATGATAGGCTACGACCACTTAGTTACCCACAGGTAGTCAAAACTTTGAAGTTTTTAAAAATTAACATTTATTTTACTGTTTTGTTTTAAATGAATTTATTGTTGTTACTTTAATTTAACGAATAAATGTGGATTTTTATTTCCCCAGACCGATGTATTCCTCATATGTTTTAGTGTTGTGAGCCCCTCGTCATATGAGAATGTTTTGACAAAATGGAACCCTGAGATAAAGCACCATTGTCCAGAAGCTCCAGTTATAGTAGTAGGTAAGAGATCGTTTTCATTAATTTCTTGCAAACAACTTTTGTCTTAGCATTTTTGTAAAATTTTATTTGTTTACATGAGCTTCAATCAAACAGTTACATTTTTTTTTCAAGGAACCAAAATTGACCTCAGAGAAAATAAAGAAACTATAGGTAGCTTGACAGCACAAGGTTTAAACCCTGTTAAAAGGGAACAAGGCATCAAGTTGGCCAATAAGATACGGGGTGTTAAGTATATGGAGTGTTCCGCTCTAACTCAAAGGGGACTTAAACAGGTTTGGATAACATTTTACACTTAAGTAATTTTAAATTTATGTAACATCACGTCTTACATTAATGCACTTTGGATTTCAATTGGGTAATATTCTTATAGCACCGTTAATATTTTTTTGAAAAAATAAGCTTACTCTCCATTTAACAATAAACAGTTATCCCTTAAAGCAGCTTTGTTATGATACTTTTGTCCTGGTACATTTTTATAAAACTAAAAAAAAATAATTGGATTAAGTGTGGCATTAAAAATTAAAGATTGGAGCACTCATGTTTAAATTATTTAGATAAAACAAGCTTAGATACTTGATTTCAGTTTTTCCTTGTTACATTAAATATTTATTCTTGATGACTAAATCTAAAAAAAAAAACATAACTTATTAAAAAAAGATTCCTCTTTAGACCTAGTGATCCATTGGGCAGATGGAAGTAGAGTTCATATATGTTTCTTGACCCTCTGCATATAAAGGGATAACATGAGTTAGGTGCCCATCAGAGCTGGCTGGACTCAGGGATGTTCCGCTGACTTGAACCTGGATTTTAACTCTACCGCTAAGCCACACTGTCCCACTTACTCATTACTCATTTATTCTACCTACAATTTTTTTCTAACTTCAGTGAATAATATTCTGTTCTGTTTTCACCATAAAATCCTAGTCATCACGCACCACATTTTTCAATAGCTCAGAAAAGTGTTCTCAGCATTTACAGAAGTACCTCATTGAATCTAAATGCATAATGCTCAAAATTATTTAGGCAATATTAAAAAAAAATATAATGTCTTGTATGTGGTAGTTATCTAAAGTAATGTTAACATTTTTAGGTATTTGATGAAGCCGTACGGGCTGTTCTGCAACCTCAGCCAATTAGAAGAAAGCAACACAAGTGTGTCATGCTGTGATGAGGCGGCCATTCTTAACTGAATATGAATGTTGTGTGCATGTGTACAGGTTGAAGCTGATTGCTAGTGATAAATAACTGAATGTTTGTTTGAGTTTTGAATGCATCCCCTAGGTACTATATAATAATTAAATTGCATATTACTAGTTATAATAATTAATATAAATAAATATTAGACATACACTACAATTTTTTAATGTATTCCTCTCAGCCCAAAACGTTTCTATCCTCAGTGAGTTAAATTTTGAATGACTACGCTTGCATTTAATTAATTGTAAGAGTATTTACAAAATGTTTTACAGTAATTAACTAGTCATCTGAGATACTTGGTTTGTAACAAGAAGATATTGACTTTTTAAAGTAATTACATTTTGATGTCATTAAATCTTTTCATATACGGTTTATTTTGGGTTTCAGTACGTACAATTTTTCTTGCTAATCAATTACTGTGGGTAGTATTGTTCAAATTAAAGAAAACTAAAGTGAATTTAGAAATTAATTTGAGGTTCTTTGGTTTTAACATGTTTCACTACTAGTGCATTCATGTCAGTTTGCTTGTGTATTACTATGTGTATTTCAACCATGAAAATTGTTATTGGATGAGTTGTAACCTGTCATCATATCATCTTTTAATTTAGAACTTTAAGCTTTGGGGAGTTTTTTTCAAACTTAATTAAAACGAAATTTGTGTGGGCAGGCTATGGGTTCATTTGTAAATGATGTAATATGGATGGGCGCAACGTGGGGTGGGTAAAATATTTCCTTTTTACATATTTTTTTAATCACTTGAGATCTTAAAAAATATCTTTATTCAATAATGGTTATTAAATTAGGTAGTAGGATGTCTGGAGCTTACATTTTAATGGAATCCGACCTTGGGCAAAAATTGGATAAAATAAAGGTACACTTAGAAATTAGGCTTGTCTGTGGTTGTAAGATAGTTGCAAGTAAGACATACCACCATTTTCTCCTGTGTCATTAACTAGTGGTTTGAATGATGACCTGTATCACCTAGACTACCCATTTATCCCCCTCATTAAATGCTGTGTGCTTTACATTTGCCATTCTGTTACTTGCATTTCGTGATGCTATTTATTTGCCTTCCTGCATATCTGACAGATGCTTAACAACATCATGTATGGTTTATATCCATTATTATTTCTGCAAGTCTTAAGAAAGCACTATCAGTTTACAATCTTAACTTCTTTACAGTATTTAAAAATCGTTTCATTATTTATCAATCAATTTATTTGATGTTGTATACTTTAATGTAACAAACTATTTTTCAATAATTTGGTAGTTCTTTATTGGCAGGAAAAGATTAGTGTACTCTTAATTATTCATTTTAAACATAGTTTAGTAATCCATGGTTTATAAATTTGGAAGATGATCTGTGTAAGTTTTAGTTTACACAATAAGGCCTTGTAAATTTAATGCTATGTATTATAGATTCCTATTTTAATGCTCAATATTTTTTTCTCTTTGTGAAGTTTTCTTTGTTCCTGTAATTATGTACAAATGGGTTCTTAAAATTTATCTTTAAACTTCCACTACCATAAAAAAGTTGTCTTTTAAAACTGCATTTAAACATCTCTATTCACTATTTAGCTAATGTTTTTGAGATTTAAAAAAAATCAGGAAGTGTGTTTGAACTGTAAACATCTCATTTCAATGCAATTTTTTGTAAAATATTTTTTTTTAGTTTTACAATACTCTTTAAGTGTTTGAGTTGAGTTTGGATTCATTTTTACAACTCAATGCATTTGATAATGCTGACATAATATTGCAAATTAATTTTTAAAACTTTACTTTCCCTTTGTAACATATTGCTAACACCCACCCCTTAATGATGCAGTGGCGTTTGAGAAATCATTTTTATCTCTCTGCATGACACTGCATGAGTGCAATATTCCTAGTGCAATTTCTTTTCTCTTCTTTCAACATAATTGGGAAGAGATGAAAGAAATTTATTACCATTCACCATTTTATTGTAGGGTTTATACAACACAGCGTTGGTCAGTATTTTATTTGCTTGCTGTTTCTGAGAGGGATGAAGTGCCATTTTCTTTTGAAATTTTGGCAGAGTAAATTATTTTCCTTTTACAGACAAATTTTCTTAAGTTGCTCTTGTCCTATACAAGTTTAACATTTGTGAAACTATAGTCAATAGACCAAGGTTATCTGTCATCACACTTTTTGACTCTAGATTCTGGCACTTGGAGTTAAAATATAATGGTTAACAATAACATGTCATTTTATTCGTGAAATTTATTATATCTGTCTCAGTGTTTGTTTTCCTAAGCTAATATGGTGCTTTTAACTAAACGTTAAGTATAAACTATAATCGCAGTTGGAATAAAATTGGTTATGTAGAAAATGAATGTTCAGATACACTCATTACATTCAACAACAAACCATAATTATTTTATGTATTAGATATTTTGGTTGTGAATAGAAACATTACTTTTTGTCAGAAAAAGTAAAAAAATTATTTACTTCTGGTCTTTGTGAATCTCTTCAGTTTTATATCTGGTTGGGATCAATGAATCTCCTTATGTTTACTTCATTAGCATGTTGTCTCATACAATACTACAGGGCTGGTCTTTAAGATTACTAACCATAATGCAATCTTCTCTGTTGTGGAACACAATTTTTTAAAGGGCTCTTACAATTATTTTCAACAAAGGTCATTACACCAAGCTTATGACCTGATTGATTTTTATTTCATTTGGCCAGTTCAGTTTACTGTTTAAATGTTTTATTTTACAGCTTGCCTTAATTTTAATAGTCTGATTTAGATCACTGTTTTATATCCATTTTCCTAGTCCCAAAAGCAATCTCTGTTTAGGGAATGCTTACTGTTTTAGAGTGTGTATTGTTTTAGTTAAACATTTTTCAGTTACATTACTGAGTTGTTTGTTGCAAAACAAAAACAAACCATGGGTGCTCTAACCATAATGATTTTAATCAGCAAAATGTAAAAAAAAAAAATAAGAATTTCTATTTTGTTACCGTTAAGCACACAATTGTTCTAGTTATTATTATGGTAGATTAGTTATTAATTCTTTTTATCGAAAGACCACTTTTAAATTATGAGTTATGTTTAAAGTCAGTAGCACAGATGTTAACTTTTAAGTTAACTTTGAGAAGTCTTTTAAAATCATTACTTGCATGTTTTTATTAAGTGACTATACCTTGTTTTAAATGTTAGAACTCAGGTTTTTTTAACATGCTAGTCTTTAGAAATCCATCTCCTATGTCGCATGTATTCACATTTCTCTAGTGAATATTGTTTGTTGATTATTGCAGCAATATTTGCTTCAATCTGCTTTCTTCAGTTTTTGCCTACAGACTAAGGTTGTGACACTTTGAGGAATTTGACTTAGCTAATAAAGATTTTTTTACAAATATTTTTTGTTAACTGTGCTTATCATTTTAACATTTTTAGTAAAATAATTATTTTAAAATCTTTGATAAATAGTTAGCTATTCCAGTTGTTATACTTGAAAATTACTTACACTCAAAAGTATTACAATCAAAAGGATAGCCTTTGTTAAAAAGATAATTTTACATCCTCTTACTGCATTTTATGTACTGAGCTTTTGTCATTCAGAAATAAATGTGCAATTTTCCCATTGTTTTGATGGGTAGTTTTGAAGCAAAAATTGTAAATAAATCAATTTTTAAATAGATTTGCTGGTCTTATAAGTTTGTATCAGTTACCACCTAGCAAAATATATTTAAGTATTTAGAAATAAAATAATTCTTCTTGAATAGTATTTGTTTTTAATGCTGTTAATTACATTCAGAGTCAATAAACTAAATTTTTAGGACTTAATTTGATCCATTCTGTTTATTTCTGTTCAATTTCATCTGCCATTTTGTAGTTGTTAATCTGCACAAACAGGATCTTAGAGCTTGTTAGTTTTTTAAACTGATTATACCAAGGATCTTTTAACAAATAAATGATAATCACCCATCATCTTTTAGTTCTAGAAATCTTTGTCATCTTTTTTTTCTCTTCAAGAACTAGTTTGGTATCAGTTGATATTATGTGTATTGAAAATACACCTTTGGTAGTTCACATTATTGCTTTTAAGATTTTATTTTGAAACTTCTTTTAAGTATGGAGAAATTATACATACTTTTTTTTTTCTATGGAGATAAATCATAAAATTAACAGCTTGTTCTTTTCTTTTAAGGTCATATTTATATGTATGTATTCTTGTTTTAAATTCATGACTGTAAGTTGTTTCTGCATTACATATGGTGGTGCACAGCAGATTGATTTATTACCGTTGTTTGTAAGTGCATTGTGAAATTGTGCATAACCATTCTGTTTGTTTATGTGTACACAGCGATTTGATGTATGTCATCATTATTTAATGTATCGAATTAGTCCTGTACCTATCATTCTATCAACAATAAACTTTGACATTTAAGTTTTATTTTGTTCATTTTTGTTCAGTAATCTGAATACATAAAAAAAAATAAAGCAGCAAATGTCACTAAAATTATAAAAAAAAAAAACAAAACCCGGATGAATTGCTTTTAGTTTTTAGATTTATTGGTAAATTTATCTTGTAAAAAGTTGAATATGAAACAAGTTCTCCATGAGCATATAATATTTAAAAATAAACCTTATGTTGGTATGTGAAAGTTCATCACATAAATATATACAAAAAAATTATTTATACATAACATTCTATTCATGGATGGGTTCTGTACTGTAAAATCAGAAATTTTGTTACATAAATACATACAAAAAAATTATTTACATAACATTCTATTTATGGATGGGTTCTGTACTGTAAAATCAGAAACATGTATCACATTATGCTTAAAATGACAATTTCAATAGCACCGAATATGAAAAAGTTACAAATTAAAACTTGAGCATTTTGAAATGTAACATAAGAAAAATAGCCAACAATTCAATATGTGCACCTAAGGGTTCTAAAAAGTGTAAATACTGCTTTTTCAAACATGTTGATCACACTTACAAAAATCTATACAAGCGATGTGCATAGAAGATTTAAAAAATAATAACAGAGGAATGGACAATATCAATTCCGCTAAACACTTAGATCACACTAAAGAAAGTGTAACAAACTATTAAAAAACATTTACAGTAAACAATTTTTAAAATAATACTTTTAATGCTGCCAGGTATTAAGTATTTTAAATATACACATTTATATACAGAAACAACAGTTGGATTTCATAAAATGATGAAAAACTTGCTCATATTGCAATGTTTATAAAATGAAGCAAATAACAATTGAGTAATTATTTGATAATAAGTAGCTTAAGGTGGAGGAATGCATAAGAGTATTGAATAACCAGCAGGTAGAACATTCAAGAGAAGGCATATTAAAAAAAAAAAAAATATATATCAAAAAAGCTGATACCGCAGTAAAGAATCCTGTAAAATCTTAACAAAAAATTTCCCTCTGCCCCATAATGTGATAATTTTATTCCTCAGTTGTAAACACCAAATCTATAATCCCTGGGCTATGAGCTTTGGCCTCTGCTACTGTATAACCATAATCTAAAAGAGAGTAGTTGTCATGATACATCGCAATATCTTTGTTAAATAATATCATATTATCTGGGGGAACTTTTAAAATGCCTTCCAGTATACGCTTTACTTCAGCAATCGATGTATTTTCAGGAACATCAGTAAAGATTGTAGTTTTCTTGTGACAAATCATCAAGAACACATTATCTTCCTCTTCCTGTGTTGTAGATTCTGCAATGAAAGAAATTCAGAATAGCATTGTTACAAAACTGAAAAAAAATCGATTTTTTAGTATAAACATAGCATTTTGATGGTCTGTAAATCTTGTTTCAGATCCACACAACTCTTTTAAGATGGGGAAGATAAAAACAAAATTGGGCACAAACTATCTTAATATTAGTAATTAGAATAACAGCATAAAAATTTAAAGAGCTATGTAATCAATGCAGCTTTTATGCTGGAACTTAATTTGTTTTCTAATGAAAACATGTGATCAACACAGCAGAATATAAAGACCCCTATACACCCCACTCAAGAAAAACTATATGGGGCACCCGTGAGTCTGGAGACCACGAAGTTGGACTTGTTTAAATCCTCCACCATTAACTAAATTGAAAACGCAGAAGATGAGTAAACATAATTCTGATTTAACTAGCCCTTATAACAAACACTAAAGTTTAAAAAAAAATACATTTACTTTAAAAAAATAATACTGCATACTTTTAAAATCTTTGAAACAGGTTCAAAGGACACAAGGTTAGGTTAAAAAAAACATAACATAATGGGTAGTTAGAAGAATGGACAAAACATACTCATCACTCTGTCATCTAGCCTTCAGCCTTACATTGTTTGATTTTAGACCCAGTCTCCCCTTCCAAAGCACATACCTGTGTTCTGGAGAGAGTCACTCACTTGACTGGGCAATGATTCTTTACTGACTTCTGCATTTTCTGGGCAAAACAGTACAACAAATTAATATCTAACTTTTTTTTTATATTATCTACTAACAAAACCCAATTTATCCTGTATTCAAAACATTGTTAAATAAATAAATAAAAAAAGAATACTTTATCTTTACTACTACAAAAGCTTCATCCTTTTAAAATGGTATTTGCAGCTGAAATCTACTGAGCAGATTCTGTGCCTTTGTGTTTTATTTGTATTCAAGTCATCCTTCAATGATGATAAAAAGGTTGATTGAAAAATGCCTCTTGAGCTGTCTTACATTATTCAGTGAACTGTTTCTTAATCCATGTAAGACATTATAAAAAAAACCACTTGTAGAATTTATTTCTTGAGTTACCATGTAACAATTCTGTTTTCATTGATCAACAGCATCTGTTGTCCTTCATGACAAGTGATCTTCAAGTCTTACCATAGTTCATTTCCCAAGTCATTTCTTTAATATTGTTTGTTAATGTTTATCTCAATATTTCCATTAGATTTTTTAGTTGCTTGTCAAAATGTTTCAATTATGGCCACATCTTGATTTACTAGGAGGTAAAACCGCTTGTCAGTCTGATCTTTGTAAAACATGTAATACAATGGTAAGGTAATGAATTAAGTAAGCGAGTTTTTGAGATTAAATAGGTTCTTCCTCGTTATGACTTCTATGTTACAGGACTCCCATCAAAGCCAGCCTGCACATTTCCAGATGGATTTCTTAGATTATAAACATTTCAATTTTGTTCATTCTTACAATCAACGTGTCCGAAGACTGAAAATATCAGATTTCACTTGTGCAGGAGCTGATTAAAAACTATGAGCCACCTTTACAAGAAAACATTTGAGGTTAATGACCAGCACACTTAACAGTTTATAACTTGAATAACCTACCTCTTTAGTGGGCATCAGTAAAAAACAATGTACCTTAGTTGTATGAACTATCTCCTTCTCTGACATGTTGCTACACAGTAAAAGACATTCCTCCTATTTGGTCTTGCAGTTAATAACAGACACTAAACATGTTTGCAGGTTACATTTTTATATTCCTCAGCAGCCCTTGAAGTCTAATACTAATTTTTTAGAAAGAAGTTTTTAATTACATCAAATAACTCACAATCAAACACACAGATTTTCCTGATGCTATCTTGAAATATTTCTTCCCTGCAATCAGGATTACATTCCCACAATGCAGTAAATTACATTACTGTTGGCAGTACTAGTAGTATTAATCAGCATTCAGTTAATCCAAATTACAGTCCCTCAAAGCATATTTGAGGTTCAGGTTTGGTGTGCAAACTATTGAATGCATGCCATCTCAACAATGAGAAATTTGTAATACACTATGCTTGTCTATGGACAGTTAATCCAGCAATAGTAAGATCTCTAACAATTTGTATATATTTTTTAAATAAATAAATTTGAATAACATTATCTGATAAATGATTATAATTTTCTTACCAGGATGAAACATATCCAAACTGTGATGATGTACTCAAATATTGCAATACAATATTTTTAACTTCCTTTAACAAATTTACCAAAAGGTAAGTTTTTTTTTTACAGTCAAAGCTGCTATCAGTTGAGATATGCCATTTCAAAATATTCAACTATTAATCCAAAAGCTGGCTTCAATCAGTCCTTATACTCCAGTGAACTTCCCCTTGTAGTTCTCAAACAGGTTAGACAGTAACCAGCTAAACGGTCCATCAGTTAACATTTACAATTCTTAATTCAGAATACCGGTTTACTAAAAATTTGTTTTCATTTTAAAAATCTAAATTATGAGAAAGCCTGCAGTTAACTCTTCGGCTGTACAGACCCCATGTTACACATAGGGTCATGGTTTAGTGTATACCACACATTTCTTTATCATGTGCACAATACACAAAATGTTCACCTTTCCAGAGCCTTAGCTCATAGTTTTGCCGACTAGTTTGTGCATGTTTTTGTCTTTTTGTGTCCATGAATAATCTTGTGGAGAGATCCAATTGTTTGGTATAATACTGCTGAGTTTTTCTGCAGTCTCAATAAAAAAGAATCCTTTTGTAGGGAGGTCAATGTCAAAATCCATATGGTCTGGATTGTTTTCAGCACAAATCCTTTCCATGAAATGCATTAAAACAACAAAACAATACCCAAGCAAGGAAGCAATGCAGCAGAAATTTTCCAGGCAATAAAAAACTATCAGCTTCTCCAGTAAAAAAAAACCACAACATTTACAGGTTCCATAATTTATTGACAACCTTGTTTAATGTAAAACATTCAACTTAACATTTACATAACTAAAGAAACAGTAATTACAAAGAGCTAGCGAGAAAAAGTTGTTCTCTCAAAAGAGACACAGTCAAGAAACTTTTAACATCATGATTAAAAAAGTTTTAAAATTTTAGTGACAGTAAAATATTCTACCAATTACGATTCAAATAAAATGTCTTTAAAAATGAAAGTCACAAAACTGCACACCAACTACATTGTAATAAAAAGCAGGCTGATACCTGTCTTTTTTTTCCAAGTTACTGAACATTTAAACATTTTCTCTAACAGCCACCAGCAGTTGGGCCATCAAAGTATTACATTCACAAACACACTGCAGTAAAATTTCACAAAGATTTGCTGCCTCCATATAGTGTATTTTATCATGTGTCCATCATGTGTCATTCACAAATAAAAACTATTCCCTTGTTAGCCCAAAGACTTTGTGGCAACGGATTCTTTCTATCAATAAAACTCAGTCCTTGAGTCTTTCCAAATCTCGTAAGTACATTTAACAAAAAGTAATTGTTTCTCTTTCAGGTCTTGTTTTAGCAAATACAGATCTCAAACTACATTATTTTCATCCATTATCGCCTGCTAGTTGTATAGCTGTCAACCCCTTCCATTCTGGGTCGTTTTCCAAGTGGACCATCTCGGCTAGAAGGGGATCGTCTTCCCCCACGCCCCCCTGGGAAATCTGGTCTACCCCTTCCTCTTGGGGGACCTCCTCTTCCTCTGGAACCTGTTTAAGTTTTAGTTTTGAGATAAACAATTGTATTACTGATAATTGTATTACTGAGGCACAGAGCAAATATGTTAGCACTAACTCTTAAACTAGAGTTCCGTTAGCCACATTTTGAAACAAGCCAATTTATATGGCACTTCAGTGACTAAAGTATATGTACACGTATATTTAAAAATGTTTTAACTCCAGAAAACATGTTTTTCAGATGTTTACCCACTTCAAATGTTGAAAAAGCTCCAAGTAACTGTGCTGATGTATCATCCAATTTAATAATTGTACATTAATTCAATAACCAAAATGTGTTCTAAGAACACCAAACATTTTTATTTAACCTGTCGCAGTGATTTTTATGCCAGTTATTCCAACTTGAAGCACATCAGCCATCATAATAAGAAATTTTTGCTTTACTGTACCAAAACCTTCTTTGACTTGTCTAATGACACTTTCCATTCAATCCTGTTTACTTAGGTTATTAAAATTTGCAATAACCCAAAGTAACATAATTAAACCAACACCCACATGACCATTTTAACAACGTTGTGACTCACAAAATGTGGTATCTAACAATGAGCGCAAAAAGGTAGTCTATGTAGGTGTTTCCAGGTAGAAGTTAAAGCACAGCTGTTTCAGTTATATTATACAGAGGGGCGGTCATGTAATAATCCATAGCTTTTACCAAACCAATCCTGTCAAAATGTCACCTTTTGACTTGAACACCATATGTGTTGACTTTTAAAAAGAGTTATGTGTAGCTATGTTGTGGTTCGGATGATCCTGATATAATAACTTGTGAGTTATTAATAACTTAAGAGTTGAAAGAAATGTATTATTAACATCTGTGATTATGTGTTAATGGTGGTCAGATCAAAGCTAAACCATTGTCTAGCTAACATTTAGCCCATATGTGGTAAATAGCTTAAGTGTGGCTACAATACTTCAATTTGGTTTTCATATTCTTCAGCAATAATTGATTTTCGGGTTCTCAGATCATAAATTTAACAGCAAAATATATAGGATAGATCACAATTATATTAAACTGTAGCTAAAATCACTGTAGTTGCTATTGTTTAAATATGCATGATAATTATGTTTGAATTAAAATTTGATGATAAAATAAAAATACCACATCAGATTTTTAATAGACTTTTTCGGAAAAGATCTAAATAAATATAATAGTTCAGGATCAGTTAACAAACTTACCATTCATGTAACCACCACGACCACCTCGACCTCCCCTGTCATCTCTGCCTCCATGCATACCTCTTGACCCACCTCGACCTAATCAATTGCATTTCAAAGCATAAACAATGAAGAACTGAAAACTTGGTTTACCGTTTTAACTACAAAATTTAAAAAAATAGACAAAAGTAGAAACACTGTAGCAGTTACTGAGGTGAAAATATTTTGTTAATAAACTGCAAAAATGTAAGTACTAAAATAGTGAGTTGGTTATAAGAGAAAAAAACTTTTACTCAAAATATAATTTATAGAATGTAAAACTTCATCTGTAAATCAGGCACCCCCCCCCCCCCGTCTTTTAAAATTCTGATTTAAATCTTTAGACTAAAATAGAAATCATTGCTGAGCACCAAATTTATGGTAAGAGAGAAGAACAAACAACCTAATGGTTTAAGTTATAAATAACCACCTAATTCATACATTTTAAATATTTTATTTATCAGAAATAATGAAACTTTTGGAAAACATGTTTGGTACAATACAAACTTATTTCATATTCTTGGACTATTGTAATACATAGGGACATTTGGTTCAAAATTGAACTTATGTTTCTTAAATCTTACACGGTAGCCATGAGAAGGTGAGATGTCAATTTGAATCAATTTAAACAGCCTAAATTAAAGTATTAAACGACTTTACAGTTTAATTATAAAACAGTACCTCTGTATTCCCGAGGTGGTCCTCTGCTTGACATTCTGTCATCTAGTCTAGAAGATAAGCTCCTTGAACTGTATTCCCTGCAGAATTATTGTCACATAATTACAACTATCTTTAAGATTGTAAAAGTTAATTTTTAACCATTTCCCCAAAAGCTGTTTTATCAATTAAATATATTGGTAAAGAAATCAGATTAAGCATAAATAAAATCTAATAACCAGAATCAATAGTAAAATGATAAGCAAGAAATCAATACATTTGTCATGCAACACTACTTAATACAATAAGGTCTTCTCATCCTGTATTTTCAAATACAACTTATTGATGCAAACATAAGAAACAAATTAAAAGGCAAAAGAGAATTACTTACATGAAGAGTTTAAGAAAGGATATTTTAATTAAAAAAAAAAAAAGAATAGATAATTATTGTACATTATCAAGATTGTAAAGTTAACAAGCAGTTTGCTAAAGCTAAAGAACTAAATTTTCCTTAGTTTTGAAACATGTTTTCCCAGTTGATCTAGCCTTATTACCTGTCCCCACCATGACTGTGTTCTCGGCCACCTAGAGGAGCACCACTTCGAATATCAATTGGGACACCTCTCCTACCACTTGGTCCCCCACTGTGACCTTCTGAGTGAACCCTACCCCTTGGTGAAAACTCTCGATCTGTATCAAAGTTTCGGGAAGGTAACCTGAGGAAAGAAATCTCCCACTGATTCCAAATTTCTAAAACTTCCCTCACTAACCCATGGAGTTTCAAATAAAAAATACTTAAGATTAGCTGTGGCAGAAGATAGTGTAAAACAAGGAGTTCCTACTATCTAAGAAAAAGATTAAACAAGAACATATTTATCTAGACAAAGAACAAATATATGCATAGATTCACTAGTAATATATTTGTATTATACAGAATAACAATTTAGCAATAAATTCTACCTGTTTCATGCTTTAGAACAAAAAAATAGATGTGTTTTCTGGCTTTCTCAAGTTAAATTTAAAATGTATTTAAAAATCTACAGAAAAGATGTTGAAAAGCCTATAATAATAAATTTATTAAAAAAATAATTATCAAAAAGGTTGCAGACATTTCAGAACAGGTTTTACTCATGTTAAACTAATTCAAAATACTGAAACTTTAAAGCTGGCTACACAATTCTGAAAGACTTATTGACAATACATGTTTATCAAGTAATACTTCATACAACCATGAAAAAGTATTTATCTGCATTTTGATAATCAACTATTTTTATGTGGCTATTTACAGTAGTTCCAAAAGTTTAACAAAAAGCAAAACATAGCATACAACTTTTCTATGGAAAGCATGCACACACACAGAGAGAAGAAACACATCACAGCAACTAAATATTAGATAGAATATCTACATCTTTACATGCTACATGAGCAATTTAGTGACTACAAGGATATTTTAGGGTTTTACACAACAATCTACAAAAGTAGGTTTATATGCTAAATACCTGTCTCTTGGAAGAAAGTCTCTGCTAAGAGGCTCTCTGAAATCAGCTGATCTTGGTGGAGGGTAGTCTCGTGGAGAACCGAAATCCCTCGGGGAATCACGCAAATCTCTACCTCTATCTCCGGCATAATCAATACGAGGTGCAGAGTAATCTCTGACAGCAGGACGACTGAAGGAATCCCGTCTGTCTTCTCTCAGACTTGTCGTGTAAGATTCCCTGTAAGCACTGATAGAAAAAAATGAAAAGTAAATAAGTAGCAATGTAATTTTCATAGAGAAATGAAAATGTTTCCTGTATTTTGGAATGGAGAAATTTCTATAGAAAAAGAAAATCAAATTTGGTGCTTTTAGTTTTAAATGACAGAATACTGCAAAAAAATATCAAAATAATAAACATGTTATAGCAATCATATTTTAAACTTAAGTTATAAGAAGACTGTTTAAACAATACAATTTTTAAATAAAAACATCTGAATACCCTGAATCTCGAGGGGGACTGTAGCTTCTGGGTGGTAAGTAATCTCCCCTTGAACTTGTAATAAAATCCCTGTCTCTTAAACTGCTTCTGGGTGGGGAAAGCCTAAAATGAAATTAAAAAAAAAAAATATAAACATTTGTGAGTAAAATAAACAAAAGACAAACTGATATCACAGTGAGTGAATAATAATGATTTAGACCTTGACTGAACATTTACCTGTCTAGTATTCTGCTGGAATCACGAGGAGGAGAAGAAAAGGAATCTCTAGACCTTGAAGGTGCCCCTCTGTCATAACTGTCTTCATATCTGTCACGGCGTCCTTAGACACAAACAGTTGATGTTTTAATAAAATTTTGCATTTAGACACAAATATTTGTAAATACATTGCTGGGAATGAGAATATTTTAAACACTTACCCATTGGAGGCCCCCTTCCTCTATCTGAATCATAACCACGTGACATCATTGGAATTTTACGAGGTGGTGAATCATCATCTCTGCTGAAATGTCTGTTGAGTCAAAACAAATTATTTAGTTTTAAAATAGCTAAACATTTGTGGTATAAGATATAAACAAAAATCAATTATTTATTCTGTTTAAACAATTACCTTGGTCCACCCCTTCCTCTTGAGAAACCATCTCCCCTTCCTCTGTATCCACCTCTTCCACCATCTCGTTCAGAAGAATAGCTTCCTCTGCCACCACCTCGAGGGCCACCTCTTGGTGGACCCCCACGGCCTCTTGAGCCTCTACCTCTACTACTGCGCCCTCTAAATTCAGACATTTATAATTTCCAAGGAGAACACTTGCTCAAACTTTGTTTGTTTTTCTAAGTTCTGCAAATAAAACGTGAAATTTGATTAACTTTTTGTTTAACAGTAGAAATGCCTACCTCTGGCAAGCAAAAGTAGGAACATACATAAAAATAATTTGAAGCAAAAAAGAGGAAAAATAGGCAAATGCTCCTTTGCAAATTATTTTTTTTTTACATTAATAAAAAAAAACCCACTGATCTAATAACAAGCTTTTGTATGACTATGCACTAAAATAAAAAAGAATAAATTATTTTCTTTAAATATATTGTGAACCACCATTTAAATAACTAAATGGGTCACTCATTAAATTAGTAGAGGTATTCAATACAAAATATAGTGACCCATGCTTTTCCTTTTAGTTATTTAAATAGTGGTTTAATTATATATTTTAAGAAATATTTTTTTCTTTTTAGAGTATAGTTTGTTATTAGAATGTTTTGTATTAATTTTTACAATATTTCAATACGACTGAATAGCATGGCTAAAAACAAATGTGTGTCAAAGTGACGCAAACAATGTTCATATGATAGCATGGTAAATTAGTACACTATAAAGGAAACTAATTCTTAAAAAATATTATAATCTAATAAAATGAAATTTTTTATCACATAGCATTGTCATTGGATCTTGAAACACGTGCCAAGTTAGCAATATGTCTGGCAAACGTGGTCGAAATTTTGTTTACTAGTTTTCAACCAATAAGTAAACAAGTTACAAGTTTGTAAAAAGAAGAAAAACTATACATTTAGTAGATATGAATAGGCCCTTATGTATAGTTTTAGTATAAAATTAGACCTATATAATTTTTTAAGCTTATATCTAGCCTACATAAATCTATAAACTGTTTAGTTAAAGTTAAAAAAGCAGCCCCCCCCCCCCATCAACTTTACATTTTAGTTTTACGCCAGACAGTCATAACTTCAGATAATTTTATTCAATAGTTGATACTACAACAATTCTGAAGTATTTTTCATTTTTTTGGTTAGCTTTCCAAGCTCACATGTTCCTGACTTGCTATAGGCCTATAGATTTAGATCTACTAACCAGACTTGCACTAATTAAAAATTTTGCAGCACGTTGATAATGGAAACCAATGAGTTCTTACACTGTTCATTAACCATCAGATACTCAATAAATACTGCAGAAAAAAAATCCGACTATAATCAAGGAGAATTTAAAAATTACCATAGCTCAACAGCCCTTTTAAAAAAAAATTCTTTGAAAAAAAAAATGGCTATGTCCAATTTTAAAAGTGGTCATTTTAGGGCCCATTTTAAAAAACGTAAAAAAATGCAAACTACACAGTGAAAAAATGAAATTTTCTGCCCAAAAACGTGCCGTGTGATGTCATTGTGACGTCAGCCCTCAACTCAAATGCAGAGAAAGCGCGTGTTTGATTGGTTGGCGGCGGATACTATAAAATCTCAAGGGTTTTCTCTAAATTTTTACCCTACTAACAACCTAACACACCTATTTTTGGAAGAGTTTATTATCGTTATCTAAAATCATCCAACTAACTTGTTAACTAGGTAACTTACTGTACGCAGCAGCATATTGTGAAAAAGTAAAGCTGATCAAATCACATGACATTATTTATTTGATTTTGCAGTTCATGACATCTGTGCTTGTGAAAGTCTATTTAGTAGGCCTGGTGAGTTTAGCATAAGGACCTACCCAGATGAAATAATGTAGGCCTATACGAGCTGACCTGCAGCGTATCATAAGCTGCTATTTAGTTGTTTTATTTTCCACTTTTCAGTACTTCAGTTAGTGAATTTGACTCTACCCTCCCTTCCATTCACCCCCCCCCCCCCCCCCCACCACAGAGAAAGCAGCTGTCTGTAGCTAGGCCAATGCAAAAATTTAATTTCAGTAAAACAATATAATAGTTACATATTTGGATAGGGGCTGTCAATCTGATTACAGATCAGTTTGAATTTTCAAAATCTGACCATAAACAAAAAAGTTATGATTTTTTTAGTCATTAAAAAACAGCAGTTTTTTCAGACAACCGGGGTAGACCCTGAAAGAGGAAAAATACTGGGAGGGTATGGACCAAATTTTTAAGCGTTTTTCACTAAAAGTGGTATAAAAGCCAGAATACTTTATCAATTGATGTAATTTTAAGACATTTTATAGATTTTTGTATGCTGAATCCAATGATGCTATTTTAAAAAGTGTCATTCGATTACTCAACCTACTAATCTCATAGATTATGTAATATCCCCCTTTCAATTTTTTTAAAACATCTAATAATCAATGTGATAAGAAGTCATTCTTTTAAATGTAACGCTGTTTTAATCTAAAATATGACATTTGTATAAGCTCAAGATAATGGTAGATTTAAAATGGTCCAACATTGTTACATAACTATCAAATGTTAAGGTTATGTAATCCCACCCTTTGCTCAAAATATACCATGAATTTGTTTTAAAATCACTTTTGCTTATTGTCAGTAAACTTCAAGTTAATAGCCTACTAGAAGAAAATATTTAACTAATCAAGTTTTTCAATACAAAGACAAGAATGCTATAGTAAATTTGTGATTATGTAACTTCTTAAAAGATATTATGTAATCTATGTGCAATACCATAGGCCTACTCTATTCCAAAAATATAAGCCTATCTCATTATAATTATATTTCTTGTTATTTTAAATATCTTAATCCTTTTTGCTAAAGAATTAGCCTTGTTACAAATGTGTCTGATCAGAATCAGAGTGTGCTTTATGGTAATTACGTAATATTATTACCCATATTAAAGTTAATCATTTTTACAATGTCAATAAAATAAACTTGGGAGGAAAATATTTTGTTTAAAAACTTGCACAAGGTATAGTGTAAGTTATAGATATATAACATAAATTTATATTTATGCTCAATGATTAGGCTAGTAGTAAGTAGGTTTATGTATTTTGTAAGCCTACCAGTAGGCCTTTTACAATTAACAACTTTCTTAAGAAAAAAGCACGTGTTTGAGTGCTTGACTGTGTAGATCTAGTAGATTCTAGAAATTGTGTAAGATTGCCGTGTTTGGCTATACACAGACACGTGTACCACCACCAGCTTTTGCCTAGATTTAGTTCAATCAGACATGTGGGTAACCAGGTCTTCTGACCAACGAATTTTATTGCCCTATTACGTAAACACGACCGCTGGATAGGCTAGTCGGCCAACCCGATGAACGTGTCAGACGAATATTATGTAATTTTAGAGACAAAAGTCTGGCAAGATTTCCTGATCTATGCCCGAGGGTTTGTAACATCAACTCCACAAAGTGAAGGGGGAGGGTGGTGGGGTATGAAACCACAGCGAGCCGCTCGGGTACCGTACGGGTGTTATACAACATCAAAAGCGATGCTCGTCGGCTTGTCGCGTCACGGACTAGTGGGGGCGGGGTGAGGCTATGGGTGTTACATATGGTGTGGGATGGTCAGTGGCTACCCCCATCCACCCCACCCCATTTTGGTCGATTTGGCAAGCTAGTAACCCCCACGTTGTTAGTGGTATTAAAATTTGTAGAAAAGAGCCCCGGATATAATTTATTTTTTAAAGCCAATTTTACGAAAAAGTAATGTACACAATTATGAAACGTTACACGAATCACATCACAGCATTGTTTGATCGGGCCGAAGCTATTCGGATTAATTTCTAAAGAAGATTAATTTTGACGATTAGTCCTCAGCCGTAAATACTAACAAAACTTTTGTTTGACGTTTCAATGGGTTAAGACAAAGTTATGCAACATGTCTGTGTGCTTATAAATATAAAGTAGCAATAGCCGTCGAGTCAAACACGGGAACACATGTATCTATCTTTAGACATTGTTTATAGTATCATCCAATCGGATCAAGCGCCTAGCGTCACGTGACCACACACTCGGCTGTGCCACACGATGTGTAGATCACCACAGCAGAGCGATTCAGTCGGACGGCGGCCGACGCGTTAATTTTTATTTTCGTTCGGTTTTAAAATGTATGGACGGCTTTATTACGAGGCGCTATAATACATGTTATACATTTAAATAAACGTCGAGATTTCGGAAATACAGCTCAGGGTTCAAATGTAAAATATGTCCAATAATAGACCGGGAAACTTGGTTCAACTTTGCGGTCCGATATCTCCAAAAGTATTTAACTTATTTTGACCACGAACCCTGAGCGTTATACGTCTACATTTAATGTATTCGTCTGCCAAATTTAACTGTTGTAGTACGTAAACTCGATACGTGTATACAAATTTTGTAACGCGTCATCAGGTTAAAGACGGCGATTCGAAGCACAGCAGGGCGGTTCAGTCGAACAGCGGTCGGCGCGTCGTGTTTATATTTTCGGTCCATTTCAAAGTCTATAGACGTCCTTATTATAGGGCCTTATAGGACATATGATACATATTAATAAACGTCGAGATTTCAGGAATACAGCTCAGGGTTCAAATAAAAAATCTGTCCATAAATAGCTCAAATAACTTAGTTTAACTTTGCGGTCCGATATCTCCGAAAGTATTTAACATATTTTAACCAAGAACCCTGAGCGTTATACGTGTACATTTAATCTATTCTTCTACCAAGTCTCACAGTTGTAGTACGAAAACTCACAGAGTCTATAGACTCCAAGTAACACCCCCCTTTTAAAAAGGTGAAAAAGCCTCCCCCCTTATCGGCACGTCGCCGCGGAGGGTAAAAAATGCGATTTAATCGGCGATTTCTTCAACGTCTGAAATAATACAGAAATCAAACTAATACAGTTAAAAAGGTTATTCAATTACGAACAGAATGATGTATAACATGTTAAAATAAAAACAATAAAAGCATGCAAAAAACAGAGTTAAACATGCAGGGGGTAGGGAAAAGCCGATTTGTCCGATTTTCTCGGCAGCGGCATTGGCCTAGCTACTGTCTGTGATGACAGTTTACGGACAACAATGAAAAGATCAAGCAGAACTTCTTACCTCTCCTTAGTTTCAAATCATTTAAAAGCTAAATTATCTGCCCCTAATCGCCGCTACGAATTCGAGCCAGCTCTACGATTCTAAACATTCACTCATTCAGGGTCCAAAATGGTGGGTGGTGGTAGAATCTAGATGCGCCTAGAGAGCAGGGGAATAACACCGTGTGTTTACGTGGTGTCGAGCATGGTCCCCATGAAGAGAATTATATTTATATATATGATTACAAGATCTACATTCCATTTTTGCCCGTGTATTCAACAGTAGATCTATACATAAATGAGCGATGACTTTCAGTTCAGCCTGCCGATCACTTCAGTCTTCAGGTGTTATTTTTTGCTTATCGATAATAGGTTATTTATCATAGGTCGTTCGTTCAGTCTCCAAAACCCTTTTAGTTAACACGGAAATTTAGTAAACTTTTAAACACTTGAAAAAAAATTAGTTTAAACATTTTTAAAGACTATTCTTACCTATTCAGCAATTAGATCTAGATTCTAAATCCAAATAATATGATTATTGCACAAAATTATTGCTTCCCACCCATTCATTTATTTATTTTATTTCCGCTAAGAAGAAAATCTGGATGGTCATTGGTAGATTTTCTAATGTATGGCGTCAGATCTAAAATTAAAAATACAATTTTAAGAATAGTCTCTTTACAGAACAAATAATTTCCTATGTCGGTGTTTATTGAAAATGTGTCATTTTTTATTGAAAGGATTCTTTTTCAAAACATCAATCCAAATATTAATTTTCTGTAGTCGATTTTACGAAAATGAAACTTATCATTCATTTTGTTAAAAAAATAATTTAGTCTTTTTAATAGTATGTCTATAAATAGCTGTCTCGTGACCACTACAATTTGTATCATCTGAGTGTTTCCTTTTGTATCATTTTTCTGATGATCGAGTGTGTTTGTTAAGTATGTTAAGCGATCATTTTTAAACGGATGAATAGTTTAAAGTTTAAACTGTTGCGAAGAGCTTAAATAGTTTCAGTATAGTTTATCTAAATATTTAAGAATTTTCGTTCAGATTCATAGATGACTATGGGGGAAACAAACGAGTCAACGCCTCTTGTGGAATCAAGCAATGAGGAAATTGACGAAGAGCTGCAGGGCTGCAGTGGAACACCCCCATGCAACCCAAAATCATGTCTTCATCGCTACTTTCCAGTGCTCATTCTGATTTGTTTTCTAAGTTTCGGTAACTTTTCATAATATTACTAATTTCCTTTTTATTCCTAATTTTAACATGAAAGATTTTATGATAGTCAATCTATAATTAGTGTCTGTCTTGTCATTATTAAATATTAATTATAATTATATTAATTATATTAATATTTGATTAGTCATTAATAATGAATATTAATTTATGATTAGGGCCTAATGAATATTTTAAAACTATTTTTAATTTCATCAATCAGGACCTAGATTTATCATACTTCATACTAATTACTTAATACTTAACTACTAACAGTATTACAACTCTATGAAATGTCTATTGGTCTCAAACTCGTTCCCTATAATAAATAACCTTCATACTCTATAGTCTAAGTATAGTCTATTCGTCATAGCTGAAAGATCACCTCAAAAGAAGTTCAAAGACTATTTGTACACCTACCAGTCTTAGAATTAGATTATTATATTTTTACAGCTTGAGTGAATATTATAATCAAGAAGTTGGATAATATTTAGAATTATCAATTGAAACTCTGGCAGAAGGAGCCTCTAGTGTGGCCTCAACCAAGTGGTGGGCTTGTTACATTGCGTTAAATATAAATTCGAAACAATCTAGGTCTATATATATATAATTCTCTTTATGGCGACCATGCGAGACACCACCAAGACATAAGCTCAACAGACCATATCGCTATCACCCCCACCAGTTAGGTGAGCTGTTTACTATTGGGTCGAATCAGTGACGGCTATAGGTGCAGATAATTTAGTTTTTAAACGATTTGAAACTAAGTGGAGGTAATAACACGTTCTGCTTGATCTTTTCATTGTTGTCTGTAAACTGTCATCACGGATGGCTGCTTTCACGGGGGAGGGGGGAGACAAGTAGAAAGTGAGGGTGAGGATAATTGTCCTTCACTAGCTACTGATAGTGTTTAAAGCAAAATATTTTCAGTCGCAGCATTGGTGGTGTCGAATTAACAAAATATGAAAAATAGGAAATAAAACAACTAAATAGCGGTGTATGCGACGTCGCGGGTCAGCTCGTAATATAATAATGTATTATCTTAATTAACATTTAAAAATCTAATTGAAAATTTCCTTTGGAAAAATATAATTATTACAAATAAAAGATAGTTGAATCCAAATCCTTGATTTGTATTAACAAACATTTAGGTAAAGTACCATTATGTATGTAAAAATTAGGTTTACTTCTATTTCTAGTAGCTTGATGGTAAAGTTTTTTTTTTTTTATTTCCAGGAAGTTACTTCTGCTATGACAATCCAGCAGCATTACAAGACACAATGATAAGAGACCTAGATATCAATGAGAGCAAGTTCATGGCTTTCTATTCTTTTTATTCCTGGCCTAATGTTGTTCTCTGCATGTTTGGTGGCTATCTGATTGATCGCTTGTTTGGGCTTCGTTTTGGTGCTATTATCTTCAGCTCTTTTGTTACAGTTGGACAGGTAAAATTTTAAAATAATTCAGGTGATTGCATACGTAACGGAACAATAAAATCCTTCATTTTATCTGAATGAATATTTTAAAAAATTCTATAAATAGCTTTTTTCCCATGTTAAATGTTGAGGATTTTAATAAAATTTGATTTTTATGTTTCTAGGTAGTTTTTGCACTGGGCAGCCTCTTCAACATCTATGCATTGATGTGTGCTGGAAGGTTTATATTTGGGTAGGTTTATTTCAGGGTCCGTAGCGGACCTTGAATCCTTGAAAAACCCTTGAATTCCAAAAAACATCTCAAGGCCTTGAAAAACCCTTGAATTTCCCCAAAAATGAGCAAAACCCCTTGAATTTTATAGGTAAACCTTGAAAACCGTGCGTAAATCGAATTTAAAAAAAAAATTCAATTCTGATGGATCTAAACTTTTTCTGCCTTTATTTTTTTTTGCCGTGGGTCTGCGTTAACTTCGGAGTCTATTTCCAACCCTCTCCTTCGCTAAGCCTCGCGGTATGACCCCAACCTGACCAGTTTTGCATAGGCTCTGCCTAACCTAGATTCTAGATCGTGACGTAGATAGCCGAGGGATAAATTTAGCATCGTTTTTCGGGTATCTCCGTTTACTAGATCTAGATTCAGTGTTTTCTGTTAGGGCCTACCTACTTGTACGGTTTTGTCCGTAATTTTTCGATTTTGACACCCCTGTTGCGGAATTAGGCCGCAAATGTTACGCAAAAGCCCACAGTAAACATCAAAATCGATTTAGTGTCGACCTTTTTTTTTTCTTGTGTTAAATTTCCGTGTTATCCGGTTCTATGGTTTCAAACATCTTCAATCATAACAATCGACGCCCCCCGCCCCCCAAATCCCTTCCCGACAATATCTCGGCAGTCGTTGGCTCTATTTATATTGTGAACTTTATTGACCCCGCGAGTGGTCTGTTGTCTCCTGATCGGTGATGTCCGTAAAGACAAAAATTGGAATGTGGCCTAAATCATTAAAATTCTGGTCGCGCACGGAAATTATCTCGATTATAATTAAACCTACATCTAGAACTAATATTTTTTTCTTCAAGAAAATAAGCCTTAGGTTTAAATAAAAAAAGAATAGCCTGAACTATGCGAGCGTAGGTTTCTATTTATTTAAATTAAAATTTTCTCGGTGTGGGTTAAACACAAAAGGGAGAAACGTAGCTGCGGAATTACGGGTAAATAGCGAGACATAATTTATCGAATTATTGTGTTCTGTTATTTTAGATGTGCGAGAAGACACGTTTTTACGAACCTAGATCAATCACGGTTCTTTGTGTACCTCACGATAGCAGATGTTTCGGTCACTGCGACCTTAGAAGGTCTTCTAGGTCTATCTCAACTTACAGTGACCTCGCAGTATATTAATAATTAATATAGTCGTGGATCTTGATCTAGATTTTTAACTATTAACCAACAAGATTTCCTAATGCCAATAGGCCTATTTATCACGTTCGTTAAAAAAACCAATAGCAAATGACGTAATCGTCAATCTCACGTGGGCTATGGACCAAATACACATTGACTGTATCAGATGGGTGAGGCTGTAGACAGAACTTTTTGATGTCATTCTTGACGTGGCTGTCTGGTTATTTATGACGATAGAGGTTGGGGTAAAATTTGCATTAATTACGTGACGTCATCAATGGACTACCGCTAGGCTGTGTAATTAAAAAAAAACTAAATCCTAACATTACCAGCTCATTAGCATCGCCGATTGTCTTCTTAAAAAAAAAATCATAAAAAACGTTTTAATAACAAGCTTTTATGTAATGATGCACTAAAAAGTAGAAAATAAATTATAGACTACTATTTAAATAACTATAAAGAAAAGCGTGGGTCACTTTAGTATCTATTGGATACCTTTACTAATGTTAAGGAAGACACCCACGCTTTTCTTTATAGTTATTTAAATAGTAGTCTATAATTTATTTTCTACTTTTTAGTGCATCATTACATAAAAGCTTGTTATTAAAACGTTTTTTATGATTTTTTTTTCAGTACTTTACATGTTTTATCTACAATAGAGTTACATGACTAAAAACCATTGCGCGCCTACTGAATATCACGTTCAGTAGGCGCGCAATGGTTTTTGAACGCAGCCATTACGTGGTCGTGATGGCGCAGCTATTGATGACGCGTGTGGTGTGGTTGGCTAGACATGCCTACTAATTCAGTCCAAATTTTAATTAATTCATAAAAAATCAATTAGGCATCCAATTAAGTCAAATTTAGTTTCAGATTGCATTGTCTTCATGTCTTGACCCACGTGCCAACTGTGAATCGTGTCGGTCAAGTAGAACTGTCCGAATTTTCACTCCTGCGTTTCCGTCTAGACTGACGACAGACTGACGACAGAGGAAGTGAGTTAAATAAAAGCTTGTAAAAAAAGGAAAGATTTTGCGCCGACGTAAAAAAAATTTTGTATTTATCAAAAGAAAAGAAAAATAATTTGAAGGACTATGACTGTGCTGTTTTCACTCAACTTTACTGACACTTTTTACCGCCTCTCACTTCAAGGTCGCGCTGACCGTAAGACCTACGACACGAGACCACGCGCGAGCACAGTAGTGTCTCACGGTCAAGGCAGTTCTACAAACGCTGTTTATCTAATTTTAACGTGGTTATCTTTAATATTGGGCTTACTGCTAGATTAAAGCGAAAACAAAAACTATATCTGCATCGTTTTAGGTCATTGAACAAAATATGTAGGTCTGCTATAATTTAGTTACACCGTCTAGCAGGGTCTAGATCTAATTGATTTTTACTGTGGTAAAACGTCCTTGAAATGTTTAAGAAGCCTCGAATTACCGTGTTTGAGAAAATTGCCGCTGTCACTGCCCCCTCCCATCCGCTTGTAAAAAAAAAATCCGCTTTTCACTTTGTCGGGCGGCTACATCTCTGGCATGAGTATTACTAGCGTAGTTACTAGTGAAATTGTTTAAAAAAAACAACTTAATTCTGTTATTCCGCGATATGAACTCAACTTAAAACTTCCACGATATTTCTTTACGTCATCATGTGTATCATAGGTGGGGACATTGGGGTCGTCCATAAATGACGTCACACTCGTAGGGGGAGGGGGGATCCGTAATCGTGTGACGGTGTGTGATGAGGGGATGGGAGGGGGGGGGGGTCAGATCGTGTGACATCACACTTTTGCATTATTAAAAAGCAATGTTAGAAAACGAATTTTAGCATTTTAGAAAACTGTTTTAATAAATTGTAAAAGGAATTGATTAAAATACTCTATTTTGACAGAGTTCAGACAAGATTTTGGGGAAAAAAATCCTATTTTAAGAAAAATTGAACTGCAATCAAGGTGGGGGGGGGGGGGGTAGGAGGGGTTATAGGCTGAGGTGTGACGTCATTTTAGTGGGCGGGGCCTGGCTTTTTGTGATGTGTGACGGAGGGGGGGGGGGGGAGAGGTAATAATCTTTTAAAAAGCGTGAGGTCATTTATGACATAGGATAATTTCTACAAGCATAGCTAGGTTTTTTTTTGTTTCTATATGTGTGCAGAGTCCTTTTTAAAGGAATATGTGTGCAGAGTCCTTTTTAAAGGACTATCAGACAGACGAACCAATGCTTCCTTTTATGTATAATGACCTGATTCTGATTATCACTTGACATTGACAAGTCATTCAATTAAAGTTGGGTTTGTTGCTGACTCTCTAATAAAGTCTCTAGAAAAAGTAAAAAAAGCAAGTGAGCTTCAAATTCTCAATTTCAAATCTGATTGTAAGACAACTTTGATAGGATTTTCATCTAATTTTTTGCTGAAATCTCCATTACTTTAGTCATTAGTGAGAGACTTAGCCTAATGCAAATGTTTAAAAATAGAGCCAGTTCACCAAAAAAAATGAAGGGAATTCTTCACATCCTAGTCAACAAATGGAAACTGAAATCAGCTGAGTGTGACCAAGTTCTGTTTCAATTTTCAACATTCATAGATACATGTACTCTAAATGGTTGTCTATCTAAATCTAATTGAGAACATGATAGGCTGGACATTTTTTTCATTGAACAGCTTGGTAGCAAAATTTCTTATGTGAACATTTGGAAAATTGTTAGAGATCTATTGCTTCTGTCACATGGTCAAGCCAGTGTTGAAAGAGGTTTTTCTGAAAATAGAAGTTGGAGGAGTGTCATTTGACACCAAAGATACTGATTGCAAAAGGGATTATGCTGGACTCTCAGACAATCTCCTGACTTAGATAATTTTGTAATAACACCAACATTATTTCAAAAATTGTGTGTGCAAAAAACATACATCACCCTCATTGTAATGCCCGTTAGTGGTAGTTTATACCTTGAAATTCCCCCCAAAATCACCTTGAAAACCTTGAAAAAGCCTTGAATTTACTTTTGGGATTTGGCTATGGACCCTGTTTATTTGCTTTTCTAAATTTCGATTGTCTAAAGTAACAATATGAAAGAAGAGATAAAAAGGAAGTTTACAGCATAATTCAAATCATAATTATACACTGTGATTCAGGCAGTCTTGATATAAAGAAATAAATACATCCTGCTGACATTTTAACAAGCACTAGCAACACTTATCCAAATATATAAAAATATATACATTTCTAGAAATAGTCTTATTTTTTTTAAACCTGGTATTTAATTTAGTATTGGAGGTGAATCCTTGGCTGTGGCACAAAATACTTTTGCTGTGAAATGGTTCCAAGGGAAGGAATTAAACATGGTGTTTGGCCTTCAGTTGAGTTTTTCCAGAGTTGTAAGTATATAAATATAAGTTTGGGTTGAAAGATTTACATATATTATGGTCAATATTATTAAATGCTGTAGAGCAAAGTAAAGTGTTTCTAATAGACTCAAAACTGGTTTTTAACAAAGTCAAGTTATTTAGTTTGTTCTTTAGCCTCTTTATGATTACATAGTTGAGTATTAATGGTATTTTATTTCCTAGGGTAGCACAGTGAACATGAATATCATGCAGCCACTGTACAACTACATTGATCAGAGTGTGCATGGCTATAAATGCCTTGGCATTGCATTATTTGTTGGTGTGTAATTGCTTTTTTTACACTTGTACCATTTTACTTGGCAGTTATCTTATTTAAAAAAAATAGTTCTAAAAAATATTTCTTTTTAAAAATAGAAATGAATTTTTTTTTCATTTTTCATTTTCTTGCATGCATACATTTTGAAACAGTTACCAATCTGTTTTACTCACTTTTAAAATTTCTAATGGCTTTTTATAGGTGCTGGTATGTGTGTTTTTTCTCTACTTTGTGCCTTTTTACTGTCTTTCTTTGACAAGAGAGCTGACAGAGTGCTTAAAAGAAAACAGATAAGTCAAGGTTTGTTTGTATTTTATGCATACATTTTTTATAATGCCAACAGAATATATGAAAATATTTTTGCTTGCTTATTAATAAAAGCCTGTACATTGAAGAAACTTTGGTAATATCTGGCTGGGTTTGTTGAAGTTGTTTTTTTTCCTAACCCCAAGAATTTCCCTCCCAGCATTCATAGAATATACTCATTTTATAAGTAAAAAAAATGTAAATTATTTACAGAAGTTTTATTATGTGTCTTAAATTGTTCATCTAAAATTATTATATTTTTTTTCCAGAGGAGATGATTAAGTTTAGGGATATTTTGACGTTTCCATTTTCAACATGGCTGATCTCTATCATATGTGTGGCTTACTATGTGGCTGTCTTCCCATTTATTGGACTTGGATTGTAAGTTTAAGCTTAATTGTCAGGTTAAACAAATATTTCCTGTTTCAAACAGTTAAAAGCTCTTACTTGAAACAATAAATAAGCTTTTAATGTTAAGAACTTATTTCTTTAATGTATGAGTAAAAAGTAGAATTTATGGTTTGCAAAAGAAATCATACCATGTAGACTTGTATTACTTATAATAAATTCCATTGTTTTCCTACATCATCTTATGTTTCACAAATTGGAATCACATTGAAAACTAAATTAAAAGTTGAACATATTGAAACTAGTCTACCCTTAGATAAATAAACTTACACTGAGTCAAAATTCTAATAAATTATAATTACCAATTTTAGTTGCATTTTAGTGGAACAACTCGCCAATTAAAAATAGGGGTTCACTTGTTTTGAAAATTTGAATATTTTTATAGAAATGTACACATTTTATAAAATATATTTTAATTATATAATGTTTAATGTTTATTTTGATGTTTATTTTAAGGGTGTTTTTTGAAATGAAGTTTGGACTCACCCCCACAAGTGCCAATGCTGTGAACAGTTTGGTGTACATCATTTCAGCAGTTGCTTCCCCTGTGTTTGGTTTTCTCATTGACAAAATTGGCAAGAATGTGTTTTGGGTTATCATTGGCATTGTTGTAACATTAGGATGCCACATGCTGCTAGCCTTTACATTTGTCAATCCTTATGTAGCTATGGTAGGTTTACATACAATATTACATTTTAGTTTCTAACAACAAAAAGTTTTATTTCCATTTTTATTTACTACTATGACGTGGAGTGAACACTTTTTTATCACCGGAAATTTTATCATTAAACAAGGTTAATAATTTTAATATTTTTTACAGATCATAATGGGTCTATCCTATTCGGTATTAGCTAGTGCTCTGTGGCCTATGGTGTCTCTGATCATACCTAGTCATCAACTGGGGACTGCTTATGGCATGTAAGTGTCAAAAGTGAAACTTATTTTTTTAAAACCCATTGTTCTAATTGGTTTTTGATTTAGGCGTTGTCTTAATACTAAAGGTTGTGTGAAGTTTACCTTAAGGGTTTAACTCCATATTCCCCGCCAAAATGACAGACAAAATTGTGAAATATCTAACACAATATTTTATGTTACGGTATGCAACAACTATTAAGTTAAAAAAAAAAGGTTACGATATTTTAAAAACAGACATTTTTTTAATAGAAATGGAATAAAATTGTGTTTAAGTTAAGAAGTTTTATGTAATTGAAGCTTTTAAAAATGTCATTAATCTAAATTTTCAGCATGCAAGCAATTCAAAATTTGGGTCTGGCAGTTATCTCCCTTACAGCTGGTATTATTGTTGATGAGAAGGGTTATCTTATCTTGGAAGTTTTCTTTATGGCATGGTTGTGTTGTAAGTAGAACATTAATATTATTCAGTTGCAGAATAGTTAGCAACTTGATATTAAACATGTTAATCTTGAGATACAAAGTACAGCAAGTTAGGAAGGTAACCTTTCAGACCCGATGGTCCATATAGCAGATGGATTTCCATTATTTTTAATAACCTCAGTAAATTAAGGATGTTTGATACTTCATATAATTAATACTTCTTTCAAGTTTTTAGAAATACTTTTATGCTTAATAAGTTAATCTTATGTTAATTTAAAAATGTTGATTTTTAGTAGTTTATTAATTCAGCATTAAAATTTCTTATCCTCTATTTTCAAAAAATAAAAATGTATATGACCTTTTTTTCAGTGGCTTTAATAGCTGGAATTGTTCTCTATCTGGTAGATGCAAATAAAGGTAAATAAAACTAATGTCCTACTACATTCTTTCATGTAAATATTAATTACTTTGGTTTAAATTTGTTGCTAATTATGTACATTTATCATCAGGGGGGAAATTGAATTTATCAGCTAAATCCAGAGCCTTAGAAAAACTTAAAGCAGAAAAGTCAATGTGAGTTGTTTTTTTTAGTTTTTAAAGTTTTGATTTGTTTATTCATAAACAATTGCTTTTTTTGCAGGTCTCTAAAATAGTAAATTGTTAAAAGTATTTGTTAAAATGATAAATATAAGTTAACTTTTTAAAAAGAGTTATTTTATAACAATTATTTTCTTTTGTATTGTCTTTTATTAATTGAAACAATCAATTTTTCCCCAGCCAAAACTAAAATGAAGAATCTGTCTCAAAGACTTCATGTCTTGGTGAATGGAGAGCACAAGCATGGAGATAAATCTTTGTAACTGTCTGTACATTCCTTTGCTTGAAGAATTATAAACAACAACCTTCTCTTGTTGGATAACCAGCTGTCTTTCACAAAATAAAGTACTAAACTTGGAACCTCTTTGTATAGAGGCAGCAGCACAATGACTTTTATTTTTATTTTTCTTAGTTAGCTAACTTAGAGCTCTCTATTTTCAAACTCTATTGTGATTATATATTATTTAATGTATAAGATAATTTAAGTCTTACTGAATTAATTATAAATCAACCTTAAGTTTTTGTAAATAAAAATCATAAATACTCTACGCGTTTAGCTGGATATGTTATGTACATTATGTTACATGGTTGTATACAATTTGAATGGTACTACATTAATGGTAAAAAGTTTATTAAAATAAAATAAATAATTTAATTGAAGCTTAAAATAAAAAAAAGTTTTTAACACATAAAAATGTTTTAAAATAATACTAATAATTGCAGAAATGTCTGTGCAATTGATTCTTGAGTTGTATATGAATTTAATAATTTTTAAAAATTGAAATAGAAATGTAACTTGATTGTAAGCTATTGTGAATACAAGATTTTTTTTATCTTACCATGATATTTTAGGATGCTAACAGATTTCATTTTTAAAAAAGCTATCAAAGTGAAAATACATGAACAATTTTTAAAAACCTATAACAATGGAAAAGTTTATTAGAATAATTATCAACTTAAATAAAACACATAATTTAAACGCAGATGAGGATGAATAGTTGTTATACTTTTAGATATATAAGTTAAAAAATTGTTCTAAAATTCAGTATTTGTAAATAAGTTTTTAGAGTGATTGAGTTTTAGCAATAAATTAAAAAAAATTCTTATTAACTTGTACTTTGTTGTGCTCTGTAAAATATTGTATTTTTCCAAGCTTTAAAAAATAATCTTGAAAGCAAACCCTAAAATCTAACAGATATTTTAGCTGACGTTTCTATTTTTAAAAAATTATTTCTGTGTTTCTTGCAAATTTTTATGTAGTTTTTAGCAGAACTCGTTTGTTTTGTTGCGATTCTATAAAATGGCGTCAACTTAACAATCATGTGTGTGCTTAATCAAACTGCATTTTAAATATTTTGAATGCATTCGTTTGCAATAATTTTAAGTAGTAAAATATTAATAAATTGTTGGTATATATATAGTTTTATTTTTTTAATAGTTAATAGTTTAGCAAAATTTTTGTGCGAGAAATTCAGTATTTTTAAAGCCTATGTGTGCTTGGTTTGATTTTCTCCTTTTTTTTCACTAGGGATATGATTTTCAAAGCTTTTAATTTCAAACCTTACAAAGATTATACACATTTTTTTTTACATTATTGTGTACTTTTTAGAAGAATTTTTTTGGTTCCTTATTCCATCAGGCTATTTGATTTTTTTTCACATTTCGACTATGGGTATGTCTTTTAAAAATCTAGATTTCTGAGTTTTAAAGTAAACAAAGGGCTTTAACTCTGATGTAAAACTGCTGCTTTGATAATAAAATTAAAACTGCTTGTTTATTATTTCATGTTCTTGATTTTTTTTTTCAAAGATACTATTTTCTTTAAAACCAGCTGACCCGCGACGTAGCATAATCCGAAGACAAGCCAGAAAGAAACTCTGATTCCTGTAAAGTTTTCTGCCATTAAATTAAAAAAAAATTTCGTTCGGAGGGCAGCCCCCTAGATGTAAGGCGGTTCGGTTTGCTACCCAGAGTTTCCCAGTGGCTTTTTTAGTACCTAGGGTCAGTCAATTGGGCACAAGGGCCCAGGGTTACTGCTTGATTCAACGGTCAAACTGCACAGAAACGACAACCGGCACCCCGGTTTCACCCGTGAGCACTACGGCACATATACTTATTTTAATGAGCGCCATGCCCCTAAGGATACGGAGGGTTACTATAATCGATGACTAAATAAAATAAGGGGTGTCCTCCAGCGCCTATACAGTAGTATACAGTTGGGCGCCCCGTGTTTCTCCATTATGATGATGTTATGAAACAAATTGTAGATATGCCCTTTGGATCAGTAACTTGGCCATCCTTAGTATCGAACAGACAGAAGGAGCTAAAATGGACCTCTAGGAACATATTAATCATTTTGTAAACTTAAAAGAAAGAACAAATCTAAATAAATAACGAGCAATTTTAAAAAAAAATTGTGTTTCGTTAGTGGCAGAGGCGTAGCGACCCTTCCCGGCGCCCGGGGACAGACTTTTCGATTTGCACCCCCCCCCTCAAGATTTCGATTTGCAACCCCCCCTCAAACTTTCAATTTGCACCCCCCTCAACCTTTCAATTTATTTTTCCAACCAATTTTGGCGCCCCCTGAGGTCGGCGCCCGGGGACATATGTCCCCCCCCCGCCCCCCCCCCTAACCCTACGCTACTGGTTAGTGGCGTCACAAGGTTAGGTATTACCCTGTGCGTTAAGTGAATGTCAACCCACCCCCAACCCCTCCAACAATTTTGCATTTCCGATGGAGTGTCACCCCTACTCCCTAATTTTTGATTGTTTTAACTGGATAAATCACAGTTTTGACAGTAAATTTTACGAGTTTTCTTCATGGTGTTAATCCTAAATGGTGTCACATCCGCCCCCGCCTTGTGACGCGACTGTTTGGTTACTTAAATGTTACATGCTTACAGTTAATTTGTTGGTTACTTTTTACATAAACGTGATATGAAATCAAAGATATTTTATGTTACAGGGTACTACTTAATAATAACGTATAAGTACACAATTAGGACGTATAAAATGCAAAATTTACAATTTGACGAAGGGGCCCAATGATAATTTTTGCATAGAGTTAGCTATGTGCAACATTAAAAACCACACAGATCAAAGTTAATGTGTATGCCATTGTAAGATTATAATAGTGTAATAGTGTTCAATTAATTAAAAAAAAAAGAATTTTCGATAAATATAAAATTGTTAGTCATCTAGTATCGAAACTACTAAGGGAAGCAACCAATTTTTAAAAACCAAAAGTTGTATATAAATATAAAAAAACCCAATTATAGTTCAAATTTAAAATATTAATCACTATATACTATGTTACAAAAACATTGATATTTAACACGCATGTAAATGATGTCTATTTATTACTTTTCTTTATTTAAGAATTAACCGTCGAATCTAGTTTTTATTAGAAACTAATAGCTGTACTAAATTTGTGGGCAAACACACCTTGCTCTTTACAAGTTTGTTCACTTGGTAGGATGTTCCTTTCAAGATCATTTTTTTAGTGTAAAAAATGATTAATTTTCAATCTTTACAAAAAAATGTACACCAGATATTTAATGACCTAAGACAGGGGTCGGCAACCTGCGGCTCGCGAGCCGCATGCGACTCTTTTGATATCATGATGCGGCTCTCCAGCTCCTTGAACAAATACTAATGATCTTAATAAAAAAAATAAAATATTTGAAATTAAAAAAATGTTAGTGGCTCTTTAAAACCAGGGAAATTTTGAAAATTGTAACTTTTGGATCTTTAGCTTCAAAAGGTTGCCGACCCCTGACCTAAGACCTAAGAGTCGCGCCTGCTGTGTTACCCACCAAACATTTATTCAGATTACTTTTAACAGAATAGTTGGAGATTATCATGATAAACACTTGAATACTGTTTAACATTTTTGGCTAATGAAAGTTTAATTGCTGTTTTTAATGTTGTGTTGAAATACAGGAAATACGGGCTTTTATGACTTGATTTGCATTAAACAATAAACATTTATAACATGGAAAAACAATGTTTGTAAAAACGACAACCATTTCGGCTGGAAAAAATCCCTCAATTTATTGAACGGCTATAATGCCCCATTGTATCCATAGTCTATCTCACTGTTTAAAATGAACGTAGGTGCCATAGCACTCACAGGAAAGACCAGGGCCCTACATCGCACCCTGCTGTGGGACGCCCGTGCGAAATTAATATTTTTCCCTCAGAAACTTTCTCGGGAGTATTCTCATCAACTCCCCAAAGTTTCATGGTACTCGTATGAACGGTGTCGAACCTCATCCGACTTTTATTTTTTTATTTAATGTATATAGAGAAAAATCGCGCAACCTCTCAGGGCACCGTCCTTGCGAAATTAACCCCCCCCCGCACTCCTACTTTGGGGTCGTAACAGGGAAGGGATCAAAACCGGTGTAGACGAAGATCACGGTGACCACTTCTCGACTAGATGTAAGTGACCAATTTTCTGTAAAGCTCTCGCCTATCCTTAATGTTGGAACAAGATTTGGACAGGATGGCGCGCGGCACCGGGTTACAAAGAACCCCGCTCCAGGTATCACACTACCAGTGCTTCTTTCAGGCATAATTCTCCTGTAAGGGGGGGGGGGCACTTTAAATTACTTTTGGGGGTGGGGAGTGGACTTAAATTTCCTGGGAGGGGGCAGACAATTTTTCAATTATATATGTTCTATATTAATTGTATTTTTTTTCTATTTTGTTGAAGGGCGGTAAACGGAAGAAGGAACAGTGCCAAACCCACCCCATCCCCCCTCCCCCTCCCCAAAGAGATGGCTGAAAGAATCTATGCAGACTACGGGGAACGGCGTCTTTTCTGTCTAAAATCTCAATAACTAGCCGGATACAAGGTCGGATAGGGAAGATATGACGAGTCACAGTTTTCCTCACATTAAACACCGCCTGGCCCAATGTTTTACACCTTGTCCGGTTTTATCCTCGGTATAAAACCGTGGTAACAAGATGTAAAGGAAACGGAGGGAAAAGAAGCTGACGTACCGTAACTGTCTTTATGTATTAGTGAGACCTTATTGACAGCACTTTAATCTACACTCCACTCCCCCCTCACCCAAAGTGGTCGGTAGTATCAACCTTGACAGTATGACAGCCAGGCTATCATCGAACTGTTCGAGGCCTACTTCTCACAAGGCGATTATTTGGGTCAAAAGTGCAACGTTTTCAGTCAAGAGTTTTTAGCACTTGTTACTCTCGTGATCTAGATCTATAGGTAAGCTTTTATCTTCGTTAGACTCCACAAAGTCCGACTTTTATCATATATATATATATATATATATATATATATATATATATATATATATATATATATATATATATATATATATATATATATATATATATATATATATATATATATATATATATATTTATATATAAATATATGTATATACATGCATATATATACACATGTATATATATACATGTAAATATGTATGCATATATATGTATATATATACACACATTATATATTTATGTAAATATGTGTGTATATTTGTATGTATGTAGATATATATATATATATATTTATATGTATATATATATACACATACATATTAAAATATATATATCAATATATCTATATGCATGCATATATTTTTAAATTAATAAGTAAACATATATATACATATATATATATATATATATATATATATATATATATATATATATATATATATATATATATATATATATATATATATATATATATATATATATATATATATATATATATATATATATATATATATAGGCTAGTGCAAAGTTATGATAGCTTACTAAATTCTTTAAATCCTATAAATAAAGGAAAACAACATAAAAATAGTTAATTACCCTGGATTAATATACAACTTATGTAAACGTAATTAAAACACTTGAAACCACACGACAGAAATGAGAAGATAACCAATACAGACCAAAGAACACAACCGTACGTGTATCAAGTCAGTTAAAACATCCATCCTTTCATCAGCGTGTTTCAAAATGGGAGATACAGACACCGACAAAGTTGCAGAGACAAAGCTTGACAAATCTAATTTCACCTGTCAGGTAAGACAGCAATCTGATGTATTTTAATCAGTAGAATTAACTTTCATTCAAGCGTGAACTATTAGTGAAAAATGAGTTATTAAAGTGTTCGTCATGGTGTCAATAACTGCTGGAAAAAAAATTAAATCATACAATGTCTGAGTTGCGTGTACTAGCCAAATCAACGAACTAATGTAATGGTGCAGCCATTTATGCTTTTTTTTTGCAACCAATAAGCTGTCCACATTGAGTTAACAAAATTACTTTGATTTTTAACCTTTCCAGTTGAATAACTGTTACAATAAATTCTTCACTTTAAAAAATATTTCCCTCATCATTTGTCGTTGTTCTATACATATGTGGCGCTGAAAAGCTGATAGTAAAAACAGTATTGAAAAAAGTGGATGATATTCAGAAATATATTGCGAAGTATATATACAAATACACTTGAAAGAACATTAGGATCAGAACATTTTATCGTAAAAATGTCAAAGTTTGGTACTTAAAATTTCAACAGTTTTCCCAATATTTTTTTGTGTGGGGTGAAGGGAGTAAGGGAACCAGTGTTTCTTTCTCTTCTGAGCACGTCTACCGCCCTCACCTCCCTCTTTCCCTAACGAAATAGAATGTATATTTAAAAAATAAATACGTTTACCAGTGTAACTCCCATAAAAATTTTAGCCCGACCCCCCCCCCAAAAGTTTTGAAGCCCCCCTCCCCTCGGAGAAAAAAGTCTGAAGAAACAATACAGGGAACTAACACCTCTACATTGATACACTAAAACTCACGGTATTTAAAAAGTCGCACGCATTTTCAATATCCATACAATTAAATCTTCACCACAATTACTCTTTTAATATATTTACTCGTTATTTTTAAAATGAATTCTGAGAAATAGGACTCTGGACAAGACGATGATGAGATTGGAGGAAAAAAGTCATGTGACCTATGCAACCCCCGCCATTGGCTACATCGTTACTTCCCCGTTTTGATTCTCCTCTGTTTCCTATTGTTCGGTAAGATTTGGTCAGTTGTAGCTTGCTGAAACTGTCATAAAACTGTTCCAACAGCCAGACTCTTCATAAGCTAATGAAAATTGGGAAACAAAACTGCCTAACTAATGGCAGATTTCGGAAACACTTAAATACACCAACAAGATTAACAATTTGAAAACTAGTATAGGTTCCATGATTTAGAAAGTCTATAAAAATTCCCGATGCAAGTTATAGAGTTCAGATGTTCTCTGAACCAAATCAATGAAGTCAGTTATTTATCGATGCATGGGAAATCATAACCTAAATGCAAAAAACAACAATAAATACTCACAGAAGAAAAGACAGCCAAAGCATACAGTGTTTCTTCCAGACTTTTTTCTCCGGGGGGGGGGGGGGGGGGACACTTGAAAATTTCGAGGGGGGGGGGGAGGTAGACTTGCTTCGGGGGGGGGGGGGCGGGGGGGGGGCGGACACTGTCAAAAGTATATATTTTCATTTCGTTCGGGGGGGGGGGGGGGGTAGGGGGTAGACTTTCTTCGGGGGGGGGGGAGGCTCGGCCCCCCCCCCCCCCCACGAAGAGATGCCTGGAAGAAACTCCGAAAGCATATACATCGATTTTTATAGTAGTTTGTCAGATTTCCTACTAATAAAAGAAAATAAAACATTACAATATCAATAGAAACATAGTCTCAAAATGTTTATGTATTTTAACACGTTTTTCTTAACTCAGCTTCGCGTTTGTGGATGTGTGGATTTGTTTGTTGTTAAAATTGACATCGAAAATTAGCCCACTTCTGATTGCTCTAGAGACCTGAAATTTGGCATGCATGCTACTTTCGCCTAACAATTTCAGATGCAATCATAAAAACTAGCAATTAGAGACCGTAATTAGCTTAATTTAATTACGCCCAAAGGACCATAAAATTGAGGACATGATTTCTAAAGATACCGACAAGACTGGAGGCTTGTTGACACAGTTACTTCGGCCCCAATCGATGTGAGCGCGCTGGCCGTGATCGTATAGTGGTTAGTACTTCGCGTTGTGGCCGCGACAACCCAGGTTCGAATCCTGGTCGCTCAAGATTTTTTTAGTCCGTGTATTTATAAACACTTAGTCAATTCATACTTAATCAAGTCATTAGATAAAGTAGAAAATAAACTATATAAAAAACTTTTTTAAAAACCACGTTTTTCATGTGTAGCAACGGACTAAAAAGGAGAAAATAAAATACTTAAAAAAAACTTTTTAAAAAACCACGTTTTTCTTGTGGACTAAAAAGTAGAAAATAACTATTTACATACATTTGATGACAAAAAACGTGGGTCGGGCAGATGGGTCGGGAAATTTGATGGTGAACGTACCCACGTTTTTTGTCATCAAATGTATGTAAATAGTTATTTTCTACTTTTTAGTCCACAAGAAAAACGTGGTTTTTAAAAAAGTTTTTTTTAAGTATTTTATTAAAACGTTTTTCTTAACTCAGCTTCGCGTTTGTGGGTTTGTTGTTAAAATTGACATCGAAAATTAGCCCACTTCTGATTGCTCTAGAGACCTGAAATTTGGCATGCATGCTACTTTCGCCTAACAATTTCAGATGCAATCATAAAAACTAGCAATTAGTGACCGTAATTAGCTTAATTTAATTACGCCCCAAGGACCATAAAATTGAGGACATGATTTCTAAAGATACCGACAAGACTGGAGGCCTAATGACACAGTTACTTCGGCCTCAATCGATGTGAGCGCGCTGGCCGTGATCGTATTGTGGTTAGTACTTCGCGTTGTGGCCGCGACAACCCAGGTTCGAATCCTGGTCGCTCAAGATTTTTAGTCCGTGTATTTATAAACACTTTTTTAAAAACCACGTTTTTCATGTGTAGCAACGGACTAAAAAGGAGAAAATAAAATACTTAAAAAAAACTTTTTAAAAAACCACGTTTTTTATGTGTAGCAACGGACTAAAAAGGAGAACGGAGACGGTAACACATTGTTAACGGTGACACGGTTGGTACGCTGGGCATGCTAAAATACACATAAACACGTTTTTCCTTAACTCAGCTTCGCGTTTATTTGTTTGTTTATGGGAGATTTGATCACGTGATTCGTGAGTAGATCTCCACGCCAGCAACGTAAATTACACCCTTTCTCTGTTTAAAGCGTATCGGTCGCTCAAGATTTTTTTAGTCCGTGTATTTAAAAACACTTAGTCAAGTCATACTTAATCAAGTGATTAGATAAAGTAGAAAATAAACTATATAAAAAACTTTTTAAAAACCACGTTTTTCATGTGTAGCAACGGACTAAAAAGGAGAAAATAAAATACTTAAAAAAAACTTTTTAAAAAACCACGTTTTTCTTGTGGACTAAAAAGTAGAAAATAACTATTTACATACATTTGATGACAAAAAACGTGGGTCGGGCAGATGGGTCGGGAAATTTGATGGTGAACGTACCCACGTTTTTTGTCATCAAATGTATGTAAATAGTTATTTTCTACTTTTTAGTCCACAAGAAAAACGTGGTTTTTAAAAAAGTTTTTTTTAAGTATTTTATTTAATCTTAAAACAGGAAGTTATTTCGTCAACGACATCCCAGGATCTTTGCAAGACGTGATGGTCCGTGACCTTGACCTCTCAGAGACTGAGTTCATGGCCTTCTACGCCTTCGAGGCGTGGCCCAACGTTGTCTTGTGCATCGTGGGTGGCTACATGATTGACGGCTTGTTCGGCGTTAGGCTGGGAGCGATCGTCTTCAGTGTGCTGGTCACTCTTGGACAGGTTAGCTGAAAGCCCAGGGCAACGGATTATTGTAACGCTCAGGATAATACAGGATAGAAGTTCTACCAATATCACAAACACATATTAACATTGAAAAATGTGCTATGGATTTCGTGCCCCTAACCAATGCCGCAAAGAAGTACCGCATAACACGAAAGCCCACTACATATTTAGCGGCTTCTCGAGCTATGGACTTTTTTTTCCAAAGAATTTTGCTGGCGTCAGTGCGTGTTTGATTGTAGGGGAAATAGAACTCAGCCTTGTCGTTGGTAAAAAAACACAATTATAAATAACCTTTTTTAATACAGAAATAAATTTGACGACAATTTTCGAGCAAACCAATTTGGTCTCCACCCCTTGCTCCATCTGCCACAATTCACTTTGGAAGATCGGTAGAACAGTTACTTGGCTATCAAAGGGGATCAGCGAGTCACAGAAGTCATTACAATTTTAATATTTTCGGAAGTGCGTGATAAAGTGACTGTAAAATAAAGATAATCGTACCGCAGCTACATTATTTTTTTACAAACCAAATATCAAAGGAAAAATGCACGAAAATTAAATTTAAAAGTTTTAAAAATATTATTTATGGTCGGTTGTGGGCCCTCTAAACGCCCTACCCCCCCCTCGCAGTGCGGGGTCTGGCGGCACTGTCGTTCCGTTCCCGGGAGAAATGCTACATATTAAAATAAAACTTTAGTAGTAGTTTAATTATTAAGGTTTTTTTTTCCTAGATTAATTCTAAGCTTTAATATTTTAGAAGAAGATTCCTAAATCTATATTTATCTTCTGTTTACAGGCTATGTTCGCGTTGGGTGGTTTTATAAATAACTACGTGCTGATGTGTTGTGGTAGATTTGTCCTCGGGTAGGTCTTTTGTTTTTAACTCTTTAAGTTTGGTTTTATAGTATATTCTATTTTTATATGTAGTTTTCTGTGTTATGTCGAAGCTGTGGTGAAGCCTATTCGTTTGATTATCACAGTGTACATACTTCTAAAAGAAAAAAAACCCACTCTTTTAGAGATTTTGTCTGTTCAGTTCACAGAAAAATGCGCAAATGGAAAACTGCGCAACGGAAAATTGCGTAAATAAAAAAATGCGCAAATACAAACTAATTATACTAATATATTTTTATTTTCTTATATTTCGTAGAATAGTGTTTTTTTTTAATGCTACAATGTGCATGTGTGGATTCTTTGCTAATGTCTCTAAATGCTCGAATTAAGAAAACAAAAATGCCAATTTTTACAAGCTTTTATTTAACTCACTTCCTCTGTCGTCAGTCCAGACGGAAACGCAGGAGTGAAAATTCGGACAGTTCTACTTGACCGATACGATTCACATTTGGCACGTGGGTCAAGACATGAAGACAATGCAATCTGAAACTAAATTTGACTTAATTGGATGCCTAATTGATTTTTAATGAATTAATTAAAATTTGGACCGAATTAGTAGGCATGTCTAGCCAACCACACCACACGCGTCATCACCTTCAATAGCTGCGCCATCACGTAATGGCTGCGTTCAAAAACCATTGCGCGCCTACTGAACGTGATGTTCAGTAGGCGCGCAATGGTTTTTAGTCATGTAACTCTATTGTAAATAAAACATGTAAAGTACTGAAAAAAAAATTCATAAAAAACGTTTTAATAACAAGCTTTTATGTAATGATGCACTAAAAAGTAGAAAATAAATTATAGACTACTATTTAAATAACTGTAAAGAAAAGCGTGGGTGTCTTCCTTAACATTAGTAAAGGTATCCAATAGATACTAAAGTGACCCACGCTTTTCTTTATAGTTATTTAAATAGTAGTCTATAATTTATTTTCTACTTTTTAGTGCATCATTACATAAAAGCTTGTTATTAAAACGTTTTTTATGAATTTTTTTTGTGCTCAGTTTTCAGTTGCGCATCATTCCGGTCACCGAAAAAAACGGCTTCTAATTTTTTTATTTCTGTTTCTAACATAGTCCTGACTTTCTGTTTAGTTGTTGATATTTTGTTGTCTTACGGAGATTTGATCGGATCTGTTGCTTCCTATCTGTTTTTACCACCCATAATATCTTATTTTTCAAACTATAAATCAACGTCCACTGTTAATACAATGTTAAATCTATGATTGTTCTGTGATTTTGTTTACAATCTTTATTGTAGGATAGGAGAGGAGTCCCTTGGTATTGCACAGAGCACATTCGCCACCAAGTGGTTCAAAGAGAAGGAGCTCAACATGGTGTTTGGTCTTCTGCTCAGTTTCTCTCGTCTGGTGTGTTTAGTATGCTTAGTGCTTAGTGTACACCTCCCTGCACATTAATTCTGGATTTGTCGAATTAAATTGTAGTAGACAATACTTAATTGACGTCTTGTGATAGTATTTAGGTTACGATACTTAAGTGATGAATAATTACTGTGTGGAATATTTAACTGCTGTCAAAGTACAGTATATAGAGTTTAATATTTAATTCCAATTTTTATGTCCAAATACTCCAAATACAGTATTCAGTATGCAATACGTAATTATTGTATACATTCAGACAATTGACTAATGCTTGCAGAATCATCACTCTGATGATATTCTTAGTAATGGATAACTTGTCTATGTAAAGATAATACAAAAAATTAAAACTATTTAAAAAATCTGTTCATATATTTTCATGTTCCTGTGCGTTATATGGATTTTTTTACCTGACAAAAAAACTTTCATCGCGCCCCTTTAGAGTTTAAATGTTGTTTCCATTTTAAATGAGTGATTATAATTTGTTCCGCCTAACTTAAGCTGTATGTAAACATATTAAAATGTTCTTTAATAAAATTTAAACAATAGCAGCTTATACTTTAAACACAATATTTTGAGTATAGATGAAATATAAAAAAAATCACATGTTATTAAATTATTTAACCCTATTTATTTATGCATATTCCAAACATTAAAGTAAACAAGTTATTTTTTTTTCCATGTACTAAATCCAGGCCAGCACAGTAGCTATGAACGTAATGCAACCTTTATATAACTTGGTAGACCAAGCTGTTCATGGTTACAAAGGGCTTGGCATAACTCTGTTCATAGGTAAGTAGCAGGGCTTAATTCCCCTTAATAACAAATGTGCACTATTGAAACGCGAATAAAATAACTGACAAGATATTACATTATTCTTACATTAATGATATCTTTTTTACAGCCGTGTTTGTCTGCTTTATGTCAGCCTTATGTGCAGTCATTTTGTCGTTTTTTGACAAAAGAGCGGACAAAATATTGTCCAGATCCAAAGTTGAATCAGGTACGGGGTTAACACTTAAACGATAAGCAGAAATTATTTCATTTAACTTATCAATTTCAATATTGGTAGATATTTTAAATAAGAGAAGCAAAAGGGAGACAATAGCATCAAAAGGCATGCGCGATATTATTGTCATTGGTAATTTATTAACTGTTAAGAGGGTCGTCCATAAGTACCGTTACGTACAAGAAAATTAAAAGGGTGTTTTGTTTTAGCTTTGGTGACTCTTGTGCTTCGTAGTGGGGAGGGGGGGTGACAGAAAGATGCGACTTATAATACATTTGTTCTGGTATTAGATCTAATTTCATGTTTGTTTTCGTTAGAATAAGTTTCCTTTAATTGGATGGGATTTAGGGGAGTGGAACATTTTGTTTTTGGTGTGTGTGTGTGACCTTGTTTGAGAAAATGTGAGGGTGGTGTTGTGGGAGGTAAACTCATCAATATATTGCGTGATGTCGCTTTTAGCATACCTTTATTTGTGGAGTAAGATTACCTTTTATTACGCTTTTTAAACTTAACATCAAAGAACATCAAATACAAAGAAAAAAAAAGATGGAGAAATTAACAATCCATAACTTGCTAAATTATGAATGTTAATATTTAGAGGAATCGTGTAAAGAATATTAATAATTTAATGTCTTAAAAATAAGAAAAACAAATCTTAATGTTAAAATTGGTATAAAGATTTATTTTGTTACCAGATGAAAAGATCAAACTGAAGGACATTCTAAAAATACCAATGATGACCTGGATAATGACCTTTATTTGTGTCACTTTTTATGTTGGGGTTATGCCATTTATCAGTCTAGGACTGTAAGTAGGTCACTTATTAGACTATTATAAATATAAATTTTATGGTTGTATGTGAGATATATTTTAATAAATCAAATTTTTGTTATTAATAAAACTTGTTTAAAACGTCAGTTGTAACACATACACCACTTCCAACCAATTCTTAGAAAAAGTGTTTTTGGTGTCTTTTCCAATTTGCACTTCGTAATTGCAACCGTTGGTAATCGTACTTTAACTTTAATTTATCAGATTTTTATATTGATCTGATCAATTATGAAATTAAATATCCTTTTTTTTTTATAAATACAACTTACATTTAATATTTTACAACGGTGTTTTTTATTAAAAAAATACATGTAAAAAATTTGTATTGAAAGAATTTTGCTTACTTTTGAAGCCATTTTGAGTTTGTCAATCAACACACTATATATTTCTTGAAGTAGAAATTTATGGTTCTATTTAAAATTCGATGCAGGGTGTTTTTTGTCATGAAATTTGGACTGACGCCAGCAACTGCCAGTACTTTGAACAGTTTAGTGTACATAATTCCAGCAGTTGCATGTCCTCTTCTGGGTTTCTGTATAGATAAAACTGGCAAAAATATTTTCTGGGTCATCGGTGGCATATCATTGGCCTTGGTCAGTCACATGATGCTTGCCTTCACATTTGTTAACCCATACATCCCAATGGTGAGTGCATTGTATTGTTCATCAAAAATATAAAAAAAATAATGAAAAAGCTAAACAACTCGTAACAACTTACGAGTTATAATCAAACAAATAAACAAAGTATTCCTAGCTATTCGACATGTATATCAAAATGAATACACATTAAAATGTTTATAAAAATTGCTAACATTTTTTAAAACCTAAAAATGGTAAAATACATTTGTATATTTTTTATTTATTTTTTATTTAATCAAATTTTAAATTAAATATCTTATAGTTTTTATAGAACTAACATATTATTTGGATGTGGAATATTACAGTAGCAATCTTAATCACAGTGATGTAATAGATATAAAACATCAATGATCATTGAAGTACACAGCTACATTAAATCCTCAAATATATAGTTAAAAAATGTTTAAGTTTTAAAGCAAAATTTATTGTTTTTATTTATCAGGTTGTTTTAGGCTTTTCATATTCCGTTTTGGCAAGTTCAATTTGGCCTCTCGTAGCTTTTGTTGTACCAAATAAACAATTGGGCACAGCTTATGGCATGTGAGACTTTGCTTTGTCGTTACACTTTTAAGAACATTAACTCCTGCTTTAAAAAAAGAAATCAAAATTATACGTGAGGCATATACTTAGCGGTGGTAGTATGTTTTATGTAAAATATTTTTCTATTATTATTTTATCAGAATATAAAAGAAAAAAAAGCATTTGATTTTCCATTTAATTTAAAAAAAAATCAATAGAAGTGTAAGTTTGAGATTTGAAATTATATTTCAAATTGTTAAAAAAAGGTAGTTTAAATTATTTTCATTATGTTTGTTTTTAAACATGTATTATAATTAAGGTATTTATTATTAATTTTTATTTCTAAAATTAATAAAATCTGTAACAAAAAAAGAAAATAACTATTTATATATTGTCAGGATATTACAAATAATAAACGTTAATTATATAAAAGTGAAAGTGTAATTAAATAAAATATGTTTTATTATCATTACAGAATGCAAGCTTTTCTAAATCTGGGATTAGGTGTTTGTTTTATATTGGCCGGGCTAGTTTTGGATAAATTTGGATACCTCATTTTGGAGATATTTTTCTTAGCTTGGCTTTGTTGTACGTACACAAGTATATATTTAAAATATTACTTTAAAATTAAAATCTTTATTTGATTTTCTAAAATGCTTCTTTAAAAACCAATGATTTCTATTTAAATGTAATATTCATATTACATTTTTAAAGGCAGTTATTATATTCTAATTCTTCATAATAAAAACATAATTTTCTTTTGTGTAAATTAATAAGTATGTAAACTTAAAATATCAATTAACTTTAACAATATTTATAAAGTATTTTATCCTTCCCCAGTGTGTTTAATAGCTGCTATATTATTATATCTTGTAGACTTAAATAAAGGTACTTTTATATTAACTGATTTTTAGAATTAAATAAAATCATTATTGTCTAACTCAGATGTATTTTATATTTACTAATATTTAAAAGATTGCAACAATTTCATATAAAATCATCTATGATTTATATATTTATAAGTTATTTTAATAACACTATAAACTAATAAATTTTGTTTATATCAATACTGAATTGTATGTAGGTGGCCACTTAAATCTTTCTACAAAAGAAAGAGCTCGTCAAAAAAGAAAACAAAAAGAAATAGAGAAGCTCAAAAAGTTGAAGGACGAACAAAAGTGAGCTGTTTGATTTTCATAGCTGTAGACACTAAAATTCTCCATCGTTTTAGATTTCTAAATATCAGAAACTTTGCTAAAATACTTTAAATTTCAACTATTATAATTTTGTAAAAATGCTTTTTTTTTCAGAGACTCAGCCAAATTTGATGGAGCGGAAACAATTCCCTCGGTGTAATGATTTGTATTTTAGATTATTTTTTATTTAGTTAAAAGATACACGCAACTTTTGTCAAACTTAAAATCAAATGTGTAAAATTGGCGTTCCTTAAATAAGAACCGACTGTATTTCAGTTACTTAGCAGTTCTGGCCTTGATTTGATAGTTACCGTTTGCAATGTGTGGTGTCACCACAATCCTATTTCGGTGGATGGATGTGTTAAACTATGATCTGTAAAATTATCAACCTTATCAATTGGTGTCACCTTCTTCTTTTCTTTCCCCATTTTTTTCGGTGTCATTTGTATATTAGTCCATTGCTTTCTTTGAATGCTAGTAATTCATTCATCTTCGTTTCACCACTCATATAGAAAGATGTAAAACTGTGCTTTGATATCTTATTATCTCAAAAAGTAAGTAATTCAAAAGAATAAAAGCATTGTTTTCTCATTTAAGTTTTCAATGCATGGTAATGCTTACATTAAATTTCAAGGAATAAATTAATATCTAATTAGATTAAATATTCTTGCTTAACTTGTGAGACCAATGTTTCTAAGTTTGAACGAAATCGCTGCATGAATGTGGTAAGGTTAGATAGGAATTTATGTTGGATTAAGTGTTAAAAGATGGTTGAAATTAAGTAACAATATTTATCACAGATAGACGGACAGACGGATAGACAGACTATAGGACAGACGTACAATATGAAATACTTCAAAACATAAAACACAACATCATCTTGGTAAGAGAAAAAAATTAGACTCGCTTAGCCAATGGCAGTTTACAGCTTACAGTGCCCTGACTTAGGCCTCTCAAGGCAAATTGCTTTTGGTTTTTTTTAAATAAACTATTAGATTTGTACTAAGAATTGGAATCTTTTGTTTTGGCAAACTACATTTAAAAATAGTTATAAATATCCATTTTTAAAAATTAAATAACTATCAGATTTTTACCAAAAATTGGAATTTTTTTGGCAAATTACATTTCAACATTTATAAAAATGCATTATGTTTTTAATTAAATAAACTATCTCATTTGTACTAAAATTGGAATACTTTTTATTTTGGCAAATTACATTTTGATATTTATAGATAAGCATTTTTAAAAATTAAATAAACTATTATATTGTAAAAAAAAAAAATTGGAATTCTTTTTTTGTTGTTGCAAATACAATTTTTAAAATATGCATTATTACAATGAATTCTTTCCTCGACAGGCAAATTTGAGGCTAATCCAAAACTGGCGTTCTAGGTGTCAGGTTTTTAAAAATTTCAGCCTTATGAGTTGGTTGTTTATAAATAATCAAATCAATCTGTAAACGTAAAACCAGTAGCTTAAATTAGATGCATATAATCTGAACCATACTGCCAGAGCTGATGAAAATTGTTGGCCAAAATCTATTTAATGACTGTAGATAAAATAACCTTTCTTGAATCTGGGTTATTGGCATAATGAATGACATTGTTATGAAATTGAAATACAATGCTAAAGCAAATATGGTTCAGAACAAAAAAGCAATTAAATGAAAATTGAACTCTAACTATAAACCGTTTCAAATTATGACATTTTACTTAGTTCTAAGATCTGTCTAACCGTGAATAAAATTTGGTTTAGGCTATTTAGTTAAGATGTTTAATTAAAAGCACCTTTAATTAAAGATTTCTTATAAAATATACAATTAAATATTTAAGTTGAAGGATTGTCTTTTTGAAATGAAGCAATGTTAAAAGAACTATTAGTAAGGAAACCAATCGATAGTTTTTCAGGCTTCTGCTGTGTGAAGTGAAACTTTCTGTGTAGTCTCTATAAGCCATGACCTTATTAGTGTTAGTTTTTGAACCAGTCACGCGTGACGAATGCTAGAATTATCATCTGCACAACATTAGGCAGGGGAAGCCATTTTATTATTCATCGTCCGGCGCCATGTTTTCAAAATGTTATACGATTACAATATTTTTTCATTACAAAATAGTAAAGAATGATAATAAGAAATATTTAAATAAAAAGATATGCTTAGATTCGTAAAATAAATATTCACCACCCCTAGCTATTTCATATTCCTTTAGTAATTCTATATGTGTATTGGACAGTTACCATTTTATATTTTATATCAGGTTTCCAATCCACCTACGGATAAGTATAAAGAATATTAACATTTATAAGTATCCAATTTTTAGTTAGTTTACTAGATTTTCTACACTAGAAAAAAAAATGAAACGATGTATTTAAAAAAAAAAATATAAAGTCTTTTTAAACTTAAGGGAAACAACCTATATGCCTATATATAGAGAGAGTTAATCCTCTTGGATTAATTTAAAACGTATCACCTGAGCGTTACTTAAAATATTTGAAACCGCACGACTGAAACGAGAAGATAACCAATACAGACCAAAGAACACAACCGTACGTGTATCAGTTAAAACACCCATCCTTTCATCAGCGTGTTGTTTCAAACATGGGAGATATAGACACCGACATAGATGTCGAGATACAGCTAGACGAATCTAATTTCACCTGCCGGGTAAGACAAACATCCGATGTAATTTAATTAGTAGTTGACATTCATTCACGTATTAGCTGTGAAAGAAAAGTATGTCATGAAAGTTTTAGAGGGATGCTCGAAACGAAATTTATTTTATTGAAGTCGAATCCATACTGGCCAAAGCACATCAAAAACATAAAACTGGGTCTGGTCGTTTCTAAGTTGTTTATGTCTATCTTTATATTTTTTATATCAACGCTTCATTCGATCGCTCTTCAAGCTGTCGACAATATTCCATTCTACAATCGCTCACAAGGCATTTATACTCATAATCAACTTTCGGTCAAAATACATTCATTAACTCACTATCCCCGTTGTTCTAGACTATTCTAACATTATCTTTAAAATGACCCGTAACATATGAAAATTATCTTCCAGGAATTCCCCCCACCCCTCCATTCCCGGAAATTTAAGTTTGTTCGTCCACCAAAAGTTTCAAATGCCCCCCCCCCCTCCCCCCCCAGAAAATATGTCTGAAAGTAAAAGTAAAACCGTGTACGAATGTTGTATACGATTTCAATAAACGAAACTATTTAATGATGCAGCCATTCATGTCATTGTTACTAATGAGACAACCGTAATAAGTTCACAAAAATTACTTTTACTTCCCGTATTTAACTGTCTTTAATTTTTACCCCACACCACACGATACAACACATATTTACTTTATGTTATATGAAGTATAGAGGAAGAATTGTAGTCGTGCAAAAAATCGAAACTCGACGTATTACACCTCTCTGAGTCGGAATGTAATGTTGTCTGTATGCTTGTGTCTCTGTGTATGCGTCTATCTGTCCGCAGTGTTTCTTCCAGACTATTTCTCCGGGGGTGGGGGGGGGGGGGCAGTTGATATTTTCCGGGGGGGAAGGACGGTCAACATTTTCCGGGGGGGGGGGGGGCGGACACTGGTAAACATGTTTTCTATATAAATAAATTCCATTTCGTTCGGGGGCGGGGGGGGGGGGGGGGGCGAAGAAATTCATGGAAGAAACTCTGTCCGTCTGTCTGTGAACACGATAACTTGAGTAAAAAAATAATTGTAAGAGAAATTTTAGAGGAGATGCTCTAGCTTCATATTTAGCGATAAAAAAAATTCCCATTTTTTAAAAACTTGTCACGTTATAAATAAGTGGCACATAAAAGGTATAATTGGTTTATTTAAATTGATCTGCAGCGGCGATGTACACGTGTTTTGTTCAGAAAGAAAAAAAAATACTTATCGTGCTTGTTTTCAATTTTTGTTTACCCTACGGTCAGTAACTTCACATCAATATAACTTATTTTTATACTACGTTGTTGTATTCGTGCTGATGATAACAGTTTCCAATTACCATACGAACCTAACGTTCGGTATCATGCAACCGTATGCCCTTGACGTCACCTGGCCCACTGTATGGTGACTACCTTATATTATGCTAATTAATTTGATTTAACATATCACTAATCAGGGGCATAGTCAGCTTTTGGGTATAAGAGGAGCGTCAAATACACAAAAAACCTTCAGCATTGATCAATTACTGACCTCACCTTTTTATTAATTAGTTGATTACGAGATGCAGTTCGCATAAATTCCATTTCCTCAAACAAGTATATCAACATCGGAGTTCACAGGGGCTCTATTTCTGATGGTTTACTTTCTCTTTATAAATACATGATTTCCTTTGCACATCAGTGTTGGGCTGTAAGAGATAAATGTTCCATGACGATACTCCTATGCATGTTTTTGCAGACAGCGTACACACACTTGCGAGCCAACAACAAAAATATGCCATCCACCATGTTAACTGGGCTAATGTAAACACAATGCTAATTCACCCTGATAAAGCCAGGTTGATGCTAATTACCATACGTAATAATAGGACCACAGTACAACACAAGCTTCGATTACTGCCCTTAGAATAGTTTGTTTCCAGGTTGGTGACATTTCAAGTTCCTACTAGAAATGAAATATGAAAGAGAAGTAAAGATGCGGTATATTTTTTAACAGATAAGCTACGCCATCATTTCTGTAGGTGACATTTCAACGTCCTATTAGAAATGAAATATGAAAGAGAAGTAAAGATGCGGCTTATTCTTTAAAGGATAAGCTACGCCATCATTCCTGTAGTGACATTTCAACTTCCTATTAGAAATGAAATATGAAAGAGAAGTAAAGATGAAGCATATTCTTTAACAGTAAATCTATGTTACTAGCCTAACAGAGATTTAAAAAACCCAAAGATCGTAGAAAATATGAGCAACTTCAACGATGACGCAGCCAGCAAATATTACTATTGCTATCAGCTGGAGAAAATTACTATGGTAGTTTCGTGGGGAACTGTGCTTGTGGGCCTATATTCAGCAAGGATGACATAATCAGCTTAGATGAAAAAAAATGCCAAGGCGGACTGACATGGACACGCCATTGCATGGTCCACCAAATTTCGCAAGGTCGAAAGAGAATGCACGAAACAAGCCATACAAAATATCAGGTATCTCATGAGATAATAGTGGCATTGGAAATGTAGTTGTTGGGAAGTCGAACGTCGTAGTTTTTGAAAGGTGAGGGTGTTGTTGTTACCTGTAATTTTTTGTGCATGTTTTAAAAAATAAAAATAATGGGCACATATTACAGAAGAAAAATAGTGTCATACCATGTAACGTTGATTTGCATAATGTGTCAATTAACGTTTATAATTTTCTAAATTTTCTATGTCGTAAAAAAATTAAGATCTTGAAATCGTTATTTATTTCTTATGTTTTTACTAAATTGAACGTGTATTTGAATTCGTTACTTTCGGGTTAGCAGTGTAGCGCCCTACCGCTGGGCCACGCCGTCCCCAAATATAACTCTAAAATAATCTTAAGCCCCTCTAAACCAAACCCTAGAATCAGCTACAAATGTAGTTACTTCCCATAAATAAAAATAACTCCAAATACTATAAAAAATTATATACGATTTAATCCCTTCAGTAATCAGTGTTTATATATATATATTGACGTGTGTTTTTTAAATTGATGGGAAATAGGGCTCGAGACTACGCGATGAGGAGATTGGAGGAGAAAAGTCATGTGACCCATGCAACCCTCGCCATTGGCTACATCGTTACATCCTGGTATTGATACCCCTCTGTTTCTTATTGTTCGGTAAGATTTGGTTCTAAAATACACTTTACACATATCAGAGGTAGGTGGAGTCAAGGTCGTCTTACAGGCTTCAGCCAACGATCAGAACTGCAGACTTTCGGGTTAGCTGTCGTAAGTGCATTTAAATCCTAATTATTATAGTTTTAAAATATCTATATATATAACTCTCCTCTTCGAGCCGTTAGAAAACAAGCTGCAAACGCTCTCCCTACCTCCCCACCCCTACATGGTTTTAGTGAGCTGTGTTCACTCTAAATGTTTACAAGCAGAGCCAACGATTTTAAACGTAGGGGGGGGGGGGGAAGGAAGGGGGGGGGGGTTATGGTCCTTAACGAGCTACTTATAGTGTTTTAAAGAAATATTTTCAGTGTCAGCGTTGGTACTGTCGAATTCACAAATTATGAATTATTGAAAATTAGAAACAACTAAATAGCGGCGTATGTTATGCCGCGGGCCGGCTCGTTTATTATATTTTATTTAAAAACAGGAAGCTATTTCGTCATCGACATCCCAGGAGCCTTACAGGATGTGATGATCCGTGACCTTCAACTCTCAGAGACAGAGTTCATGGCCTTCTACGCCTTTGATGCCTGGCCCAACGTTGTGTTGTGTGTCGTGGGCGGCTACATGATTGACCGCTGGTTTGGCGTCAGACTGGGGGCCATCGTCTTCAGTGTGCTGGTCACTCTTGGACAGGTTAGCCAAAGCTTCCGGGCAACGGAATTTTGTAATGTTCTTCCTATTTCCAAGCAACCGATTAGTTTATTTTACCCACACTAGACGTCTATAAATTTCGCTACACAACTAGGGTAGTAGGGTGTGTATTTCGGATTCTTGTGACGCTGTGAGGTTAGAGGGGGGGGGGGTGGCGTAAATAAATCTTGACGTAGAATTTAATCTGTAGTTATTTTTTAGGGTTTTTCTGCCTTTTTGTGACGACGTGTGACGGTAAAGTTCGTGGTAAAAAAAACCCAAAGTCTTGTATGAAAGAATCGTTTAGGGAAAACAACTAACACTGATAAATACAAAATATAAAATAAAAATTTAACGGTTATCTAAATTTTAAGGTACATTACTCCATATTACTTCTATTATTAATCATTAAAAAAAATTACTTGCAATTTATCGTTTATCTTCTATAGGCGATGTTCGCGCTGGGCGGTTTCATAAACAACTACGTGCTGATGTGTTGTGGTAGATTTGCCCTTGGGTAGGTACAACATTTTAATTTTTTTTTCATAGTACGTTTTATTTTAGATGCTAAAAAAACACCAACACAGCAACTGCATACCAGAAGTTTGAGATTTCGGAATCTCATCCCGAGTTGAACGTTCTCAAGTTCATCCTGAGTTCAAAGTTCGAAAGTTCATCCCGAGTTGAAAGTTGTCATCCTGAGTTGGCGTCATTCGATCGGCCAAGTACCTGGCGGCTGTAAATAGCACTGACAACACCTTCACTTCTTATACCGAGGTCTCTGAAGAAGGTGAACTCTACTCTATCTGCCCTATTGACCGTCAGACCACAGAGGATGACTAACATATAGCTCATCTAGCTCTTCTGTGTCGTTTGTTGGGGCACTGCACTTGATATTAAACTTTAGTTTCGTCTTTTACACAAAGATAATGCAATGTACTTAAGACCAAGTGTTACGTAACATAATATATAAAATTTCTGAGTGATTAGACAGCAGCAAAACTATTTATTTTTTGTGGTGAGTTCCCCACTTAATGCCCATAGTAAGCTACTGAAACAGTTCTTTGTGGCGAGTTCCCAACTTAATGCCCATAGTAAGCTACTGAAAAAGTTCTTCGGCAATCAACTGTGCTTACATTGTGCCTATTTTATCTCGTTAACTTACGATAATGCTTAATTAGATACTTCCCATTACGGCTATTATACGTGCTGACTTTTTTGTGGTTCAGTAATGATCTTTACATTTCGATGTTAATTGTTTTGGGAAAAAAATTATTTGTTGCTTTTTCTCTGTTTTTACCACACATAGTATCAACATTTTCGTCAATGATTAAAAACCTCTCGATTTTAAAACAATAAATCTACGTCCAGTTTTAACACTGTTTGCGGACTTTGATTTCACTGTATTATTGTTTAACATTTTAGTGTAGGAGAGGAGTCCCTCGCAGTCGCACAAAGCACGTTCTCTACCAAGTGGTTCAAAGAGAACGAGCGCAACATGGTGTTTGGTCTTCTGCTCAGTTTCTCTCGGCTGGTGAGTTGTGTGGGACGGTTCTAACATTAGTGATTACTTGTCTAATTATAGATTACAATGTGCTGTAATATATAATTATATATATATATATATATATATATATATATATATATATATATATATATATATATATATATATATATATATATATATATATATATTTCATATTTAATATATACTTCTTTATAGATATTTAAATAGTAGTGTATTATTATACATATAAAGAAAAATATTTATTTTCTCCTTTTTAGTACACTAGGCATGCTGCCCAGCTTCGCTTAGGCTTTCGAAAACATTGAGAATTTGAATGCTTAATTAATTCCCCCGAGGGTCGGTCTACGACCTCAGGAGTTATGAAGAGGTTCCTACGTGGACATTTTTGTTCGATTTATAGCTCATATAAGGCGCCGGTCAGTCGAGGTCAGTTTTGACCCCTTCATCGTAGACTTTTCGGCCAACCGGCCCCCGTGTTCTGATCGCCCCAAGGCAAGATACTGCCAAATTTGAAGCGCCTGCGGCGCCGGGAAGTGCCCTATCGGGCACCCGACAACTTTGCTTTATATATTATAGAGATTAGCAAATTGCATAGATAAACAAAGATTTCAATAAAGTAATTAAGGCCTGAAATACTTTAGTATAGAAATGTATTATTTGAATAGATTCTAGATCTAGCTAGAATTTCTAGATCTAGATGATCTAGAATCTCTAGATCTAGATGATCTAGAATATCTAGATCTAGAATATCTAGATTTAGAATCCTAATAGAATTTTTTTTTAAGTTTAGCCCGAGAAAAATTGTATTGTATACATTTCATAGTGTACGTAGATCTAAATCAAATTTGAATGAAATAGTTCATTTCCTTTTATTCTAAACACGGCAGATGACGTCATTAGTTAATGTATAAACATAAGTGACGTCACTGTTTTATGCATACTTTTTCACATCTATAAATGCTTTTCCTGTTGCATAATTAAAATTGTTTTTCTACATTCGAATACGCCTTTATTTTTTATTTTTCTTCTTTAAATAAAATTGTGGTTATACATTTAAAACATATAACATATTATTTTCAACAAAAGTCCGTATAAAGGTATCCATATATCGCTGCCGATTCTGACGTGATGTCCGGGGAAAATATTTTGCGGACAAAGAGAGAGAAGAGCGCACATGGCCTTTTATATATTAGGATTATTACATTAAAGCGTAGTACTAAAACGTTTTTATGCAATTTTTCTTTCCAGAACTTTAAAATTTACAATATAATAGAGTGCATAACTAAAAACTATTGCGCACCTAATGAACTTGACAACGCGCGTATAATAGTGCGGAAAGATTAGCACAAGCCTGTCTGCTAGTTTCAGCAAATTGTAATTAAGTCTTGATTTCAACACGTGCCAACTTTGAAACGAATCTGTCAGTTAGAAGTACCCGAGATTTCGTTCGTCCGTTTCGATCTATGACGACCGACTGTTGACAGACAGAGTTAGCAAGTTAAATAAAATCTTGTAATAAAACAAAGCTTTGAATCTACTACTTCCAGGCCAGCACAGTAGCTATGAACGTAATGCAGCCTTTATATAACTTGGTGGATCAAGTTGTTCATGGTTACAAAGGGCTAGGCATAACTCTGTTCTTAGGTAAGTAGCTAGGCTTACTTCCCCTCAATGATATCCGCTCAAGTATTGTATTTGGTAATTTGAAAACGAACAACATGTTTAAGCCACTATTTCTTTTATAACTGAAACGATATTAAATATCATAAACTTATTTTTCTTATCTAGCTGTTGTTGTCTGCATTGTGTCAGCCTTATGTGCAGTAATATTGTCGTTTTTGGACAAAAGGGCGGACAAAAAATTATTCAGATCCAAAGTTAAATCAAGTAAGAGGTTATCGCTTAAACAATAAACACGATGTTATTTATTTAAACAAAAACCTTCACATTAGAGTAAATTGCAAGACGGACATATGTCCCCGGGCGCCGACCTTAGGGAGCGCCAAAATGGGTTGGAAAAATAAATTGAAAAGTTGAGGGCGTGCAAATAGAAATCTTGTTTGTCCCCGGGCGCCGGGAAGGGTCGCTACGCCTCTGATAGCATCAAAATACTTTAACATTATTTCAAACCCAACAACTCCCTAGATACCCCAGTAACTTATAAGTGTTTTTCTTGGAATGTCATAGGTAACATTTGTGGAATTTTTTACTTTTGAAAATAATTTTTTTTTATTACGGTTAAACGTTAACACACAATAAAATGTAACAACACAGAATTAGAATTACCTTAATAAATGCATAAAATGTTCAAGTAAATATTTTGAAGAATTATAAAGAATAATGATATTGCAATGTCTTAAAAATACTAATTTGCCAATATAAAGGATATAAAATTGATTTTGTCCGCAGATAAATTGATAAAACTGAAGGACATTCTAACGATACCGGTAAAGGCCTGGATAACAACATTTATTTGTGTCACTTTTTATGTTGGGGTCATGCCTTTTATCAGTCTAGGACTGTAAGTAAATTCAGTATAAAATAATCTAAGTATAGATTTTAAAGTTGTATATTAAAAACAATACTTTTATAAACCTAATTATTGTTATTTAAAAAAAAAAGATTTATAACTCGCATTTGCTATTGTTTGATTAAAACCCCATACATATTCATTTTGTAATGTTTTAGAATAAAAAAATATTTCGCTGGTAAACATTATGGTTCATAGACTATTCTAATCCGACACAATAAAAAAAAGTAATTGAACTATTTAAATAAAGTAAAGAGTCTTTCTTTGATAAAACACATCCAAGAAACCAAGGATTTAAAAAAAAAAAAAATTAAATAAATAAAGGAGGTTTAGGCTTCATCTAAAATGCACCTAGTGATTGCAACATGCAGTATGCGTGCTTAAATTTAAAACACTTTACATATTTTAGGATGTCTACCGTAACCTATTTAGAACTAGCGAACCATAGGGCAGATGAAGTAGAATTCATTTGTTTTTTTTTACCTCGGCATATCAAGGGTAGCAGCGGTCAACCACATTAACTTTAACCAACATGAATTAAGTACCTATTAAAGCTGGGTGGACTCAAATTTTGACAGGGACCCGGAATCGAACTCAATTTTGTTTAAGTGAATAAATACACTAACCGATATTATTAAGTATTTATAATTCTATTTATAATTCAATGCAGTGTGTTTTTCACCATGAAATTTGGACTGACCCCAACAACAGCCAGTACTGTGAACAGTTTGGTGTACATGATTTCAGTAGTTGCCTGTCCTGTTCTGGGTTTCTGTATAGATAAAACTGGCAAAAATATTTTCTGGGTCATCAGTGGTATATCAATGGCATTGGTCAGTCACATGATGCTGGCTTTTACTTATGTTAATCCATACATCCCAATGGTAAGTTTATTGTATTTAAGTTAAACAGTGAGCTATAAAATTAAACTGATGTTTTTGTATTTAAATTAAACAGTAAGCTATAAAATTAAACTGATGTTTTTGTATTTAAATTAAACAGTAAGCTATAAAATTAAACTGATGTACATGATACTTTAGAGAGGCTTGTTAACAATAGACGGTTAAATAGAATTATTTATAGAAATTCAATAAACTTTCATATCATTTTTACGTTACTAGCATAATTGTTGCAATATAAAACATAGCTCACTGTGATATTATAGTTATAAAAACAAATGCCCAGTGATTTTTTAAAACTCTAAGATAATTTTAGTTATTCAATAGAAAAATGTTGAAAGCTGTAATACAATTTTTTTCAGGTTTTATTAGGCTTATCATATTCTATTTTGGCAAGTTCACTTTGGCCTCTCGTAGCTTTTGTTGTACCAAGTAAACAGTTGGGCACAGCTTACGGCATGTGAGACTCTGCTTTGTGTTTTTTTTTAAATTTAATTTAACATTACAACTGTTGAAAAAAAAATCAGATGCATATTCTTGGTGTACGTGCTAAATGGCTGTAGTACGTAGTACGTGTTAAATATTTTATGTAACATATGTTTATACAATTATTTCATTAGAATGTACAAGTAAAAGTATCTTGTTTTTACTATTTAATTAATGAACAAAGCAGTAGATATGTTGGGTTGAGACAGTCTTTATTTTAAAATTTTGACAAATGTAACAAAAATCACAACAAAAAAAAAAAAGAAAAAAAAATTGTGTAAGCAAAACATTAAAATTAATTAACGATAATTACATAACAGTGTAAGTGTTATTAAAGATTAAATAAATCATGTTTTGTTATTATTCCAGGATGCGCACTTTCCTAAATCTTGGATTAGGTGTTGGTTTTATATTAGCCGGGCTGGTTTTGAATAAATTTGGTTACCTTATTTTGGAAATATTTTTCCTAGTTTGGATTTGTTGTAAGTAATATTTAATTTTCTTAAATGAATAGCAAAAAATAAATTAAACAAAAGAGTAATAAAATAAATTATAAATTTAAAGACTATTATTTTATTTTAAATCGAGAGTTTTAAAAGAAATAATTTGAATATAGCAAATGAAAAATGTATTACATTTAATATCAATAACTTAACAAATATTTATAAAATTATTTCCTTTTTCTCCAGTGAGTTTAATTGCAGCTATTTTATTGTATCTCGTAGACCTAAATAAAGGTAAAGTTGAATAAACCGAATTTTTGTTGTAGATAAACCTTTAATGCTTTACTCAGATGCATTTTTACTTAGTAATATTTAGAAAATTGTAGCAACTATGGGGTCATCCATAAATGACGTCACACTTTTTGGGACGATTTTTACCTCCCCCCTCCCCACCGTCGCACATCGTCACAAAAAGCCACCCCCCTCCTAAAATGACGTCACACCTCAGCCTACAACCCTCCCCCTCAAAATTGCAGTTGAATTTGTCGTAAAACATCGATTTTTTCCAAAAACTCTGTCAAAATAGAGTATTTTTATCAATTCCTATTACAATTTATTAAAACCGTTGTCTAAAACGCGAAAAAACGGCTAAAACTAGTTTTCTAACATTGCTTTTTTATAACTCAAAAGTGTGATGTCACACCATCTGAACAACCCCCCTCCCTCTCATTACACACCGTCACAAAATCACGGTCCCCCCTCCTCACTACTAGTGTGACGTCATTTATGAACGACTGCTATGTACAATCAGCTGGGCTTTTTACATTTGTATTTTAAAAAACAATCACAATGAAAATAAATATTGAACTGTCAATAGGCGGCCACTTAAATCTTTCTACAAAAGAAAGAGCTCTTCAAAAAAAGAAACAGAAAGAAATGGAGAAGTTAAAACAGTTAAATGAGGATCAAAAGTGAGCTGATATATTTTCTTAATGCATATATACAAAATAACACATTTTAAAATTTCAAGTATTATTCATGTTTTTAAATATATTTTTTTCAGTGAATCAGCGAAAACAGATATAGATGTAGCTGATATAACAGAATAATGATTTGTATGTGAGATCTGTTTTTAAGTTAAATAAAAAAAGACACATGAAAATGACAAACTTATCTCTAATTATTTTCTTTACTTGACATGAATATAACTGCCATGTTGGTTAAATTCAGTGCCTTCTTGACCTCATCTAATGTATCAGCGTTTTTAAAACAAGGGTCCATTTGGAAACCTCCATCAGTATATGTTTTAAAAACTCTTAGCTTTTATAAATACCAGTTAATTAATGAAGTTGCTTTCAAGTCCAGCTTTTGTAAATACTCGTTAATTAATAAAGTTGCTTTCAAGTCCAACCTTTGTAAATACCCGTTAATTAATGAAGTTGATTTAAGTCCAACCTTTGTAAATACCCGTTAATTAATGAAGTTGATTTGAAGTCCAACCTTTGTAAATACCCGTTAATTAATGAAGTTGCCAATTAAGTCCAGCTTTTGTAAATAAACGTTAATTAATGAAGTTGCCTTTTATGTCCAGCTTTTGTAAATACTCGTTCAGTGCCGGCGCCAGGTTATTTAGCGCCATAGGCAAAACTTATTAAAACAACCCCTTTCACACAAATTAAAAAACTAAAAGTGACTTATTAATTTTTTATCAATTGCATACACGTTAAAAGTCGACATCAAAATCCAATTTTACTTGCCTCCTTCGTCTGAAAATAATAGAACATTTTAAGTGCTCCCCTCCCCCTCTCCTCCAAGGAGATAACAGTCTGGAAAAAACTTCACTAAAAAAAATATTCATGTAGTGTTGGGCTCTCTGCAGTCCTCCCAAGGTGAGTTCCAAAACGGAACTTACCTGTTTTAAGCTTGGCAGTCTTTAGTTATAATTGTAAAATGTCTATCATTGTTTGATTATGTAACGATTTTTTTTTGTTTTTGAAAAATAAAAAGTTATAAATGTTATAGATTCCAGCCTAAAATTTTTATATATGAATCCTTTAGGAGAGGGTGAAAAATATGAAAAACAATTAATTAGATGTTTAATTTACGACTAAGACTATGTCTACTAACATTAAGTATTGCAATCTACATCGGCTACTGATGTATTTGTTTTTCAACTTGATAATGCTAAAAAAAATACCAAACTGTTTAGTTTAGAACTAAATAAGCTCTATATAATTTTTACAATAGCACTTAAAACTTATAACTTAAAGTTTTATTTATATGTAAGCGGTCAACCTAAGGTGCAGGAATTTGAAAATAATTAAGAAGCGAATTATCTCTCATTTGAAAATCCAAATACCAAAATTTTATTCAAGGGAAATAACTTTCACAAGAATAGCTAAATTAACCAAGTGTAACTAAGTCATGCTTGAAAAACACAATAAAACGCTCTAAATTTCATTACGTAATAATTATAACAAATCTTTTATATTATCTATGTAATCTGAGAAAACAATATATTTAACTTATTGAATACTTAACTGTAGCTTTTGTTTGAAAGTCTAAAAACGGTAGCTTTATTATAACATACTTCTATTCAATTTTGATGACATACGTTCTATATATGTTACATGAGTAAAAGTAAAAATTATTGGAAATTTTGAATCTCTCAAATCAAAAGAAAATATTTAAAGATGTCTTATTAACAAACGTCAGCTTCTTCACATGCCAGGAAAGTTTGAAGTCTATATAAGCAAGGTGTACGTCTTCTTCAGGCACACTACGAAGGATATGGCAGGTTTGAATTTCGGTACCCTGCAGTTTTAATCCGTTCCAGGCTTGATGAGTAGAAAGAAGAAGTAGATTTGCGAAAGGCAAAGAAACTGCTTTTAGATGAGCAGAAAGAATTGTTTCTGAAGTCATTTCCTCAACCAATCAAATTTCCTTTATCACCAGGTGGTGTTGCTTATCAAAGAACATATCCTGCTCCTGACTGGCTACTAGATTTTTGGTCTTCGCATGAAAAGGCTCAATATCCATAATATTTTGCATTGCGTGACGTTAGAAAAAAAAGAGTTTATGGAAAGATGGGAAAAACAATACGGAAAGTCAGCCTCTGAAGTAAGCCACTAGAAGATATAGTTTGACGCTTTGACAATAGTTTTTCAATCGCAATGTATTTGGTCAATCTATCTGCTTGGACTGTGTTTTTGTAGAGAGAAAACCAGCAAATAAAAGAAGTTATATTAAAAAAAAAACTAAATAAAGAGACACCTTTCTCAAAAAATTCAAAGACGGGTAACATTGCTAGAATTATAGATTAAATATAAAAAAAATATAATTTGAGAAAAAACAATTTTTCATTTAGTTATAAATTACATCCTATTTAGTATTATATATTAATACTTTAAGAGTGGTAGTATAGATTCCTACAAAACTAAAGATTTTTTTTAAACTAGAAACGCCCGCCTTCGTTTGTAATGTGTTCCGTATTGAATTGAAATCATCTAACTTAAGATAAACTCGACTACTCGATATACTCTACTACATTCACTACACATATCAAACTTCGATACCTAAACATAACTAGACTCGATGCTCCAGAACTAAGACACAACTCGTTTAACTTCATTTAGCTCTACAAACGGTACTCCCAATCAACAACGATTTCACTGGACCTACTACTACACTTTAACAGTCAATATAATTCGATACCTTAATACCACAAGAATCAATACTCCCGAACTCCAGAACTACGATACTTCATCGCCTGCTTTCTCATTTCTCAACTACCAATCAGATTCCTCTAGACCTTCAACTACAAAACAGCCGAATAAAAATTATGACACTTTAACACTTCGATACTTTATACCTACGAAACCATATCAGCAAAAGTCTTTTGCCGTTACTCCCAAATCTAAACGATTCATCAAAACTTACCAAACAAGTACAATACTTTGAACACCCGTCATTACACAGCTCTATACGCCAGGTTAGATTTCTAATTCAAAGTCAGAGAAAACGAGACTTACAAGCCCTATTAAAATTAGATAACTGAAATATTCGTAATTTAAATTACGAACTTATTTAATCGTTTTCTACATCAATTATGTGACACCAAATTAAAAAGGCAATGTGACTGGTAAAAAAGCGCCCCGACCTTTCCAAATTAGGGAGGTGGGATTGCATTTTTGCCATCGCGAATAAATATAGGCCTATATAGACCTAGTTTTTGGGTAGGGGTGCAAATTCGATAGTTCATCCTAGGTGCCAAAATAGATCGCTACTTCTTTATAAAAGTTATTAATTATTAGGTACTTTTTTTATAATAGCGATTAAACCTTTTGCGCCCCCTAGGGATTGCGCTCTAGGCGACCGCCTAGTTCGCCTTATAGATAGCGCCGGCCCTGTACCCGTTAATTAATGAAGTTGCTTTGAAGTTCAACCTTTGTAAATATCCGTTAATTAATGAAGGATGTTATTAACAGAGGCTTCCATTTTGAGGTCACCACATTTTGACACCCACTCTCTACTTTACGGATGGCAATAATTAAAATAAACCGGGAGTGATCTCCCCTAAACTTTCTCGGATATCTATCTATATATATAATTCTCTTCTGGGAGCCGTTAGAAAACAAGCTGCAAGCGCGCCTTTGCATTCCCCTCTCTTCCTCTCTATCACTATCACTACCAACCCCAACCCACCCCCACATGATCTGGTGAGCTGTGGTTCACTCTAAATGCTTAGAAATCGTAGAGCCGGGTTTGTTGACAGCTATTATGGGCAGATAATTTAGTTTGAAACGATTTTAAACTTACAGGAGGTAACTAAGAGGAGGCTGCTATTCACGGGGGGGGGGGGGGGGGTCGGCTCGTTCTTATGTAAAACAACAGGGGATTGGAACTCCATTTTAAATACTAAAAGTTTTTAAAATAGAATAAAATCTCGTAGAAAAAAGAATTGCACACCAGGTGAACGCCAAATGAAATGTGAATAATAGTGCGCAATATTATTAGTACTTTATAAATTTACATGCGTTTTTTGAGAAATCGGAAATAGCGTAAATTAATACTTCCGTTCAACGGAAATTACTCAAAATTTGATAGAAAGTAGAGAATTAGATCTTTTACTTACATGTGAAATTTCATTTATCTACCTAAAATAGTACTCAAGTTATAGGCTTTTGAAAAATTCAAAAAAGAAAAAGGACCACTTCCGGTTATCCGAAATCACTCAAAAGTTGATACGGATCTACGATTTTGATAAAATACTTATATATGAAGTTTCATCAACCTAGCTGTAACGGTACTCAAGTTATCGTGTTTACACACAGACAAACACACACACACACAGACAGACACACAGACATACGGACAAGATTGCAAAATTATGTTTTTCCGTATCGGTGAGGTGTAAAACGTCGAGATTTGTAAAAATTTGGATTTTTTTTTTGCACGATTACAAGACTTCCTCTATAGGCTACTTTGTATATACGAGAAAGTAAAAAACGGTACAAAATATTTAGAAACTGCACGACCAACTGTGATATAAAGTTGAGGTTGATATTTATCATGGAATTCAAGTTAAAAAATATTAACAGTGAGATATAATATATGTTTTTATTAGTGTGATATTTGATGTACAATAACTGCTAAGGTATGATTTAAAGGGTTCCAGGTCATCATTAATGTGTCGGCCGGGACATCTAGTCTTGGGCTCATTATTCAGGTACTATGTTAGAGAATATGATGTCGGGGTGAGGGCAATGTCAAAATCTTTCTTATTATTAATTCAGCATAGTGCTGACCACACCACCCCTTTATTTGCCGATGCCAAGAAACATATAAACTCTACTTCGTCTACACTTATGGATCGTTCGGTCTCAAAGGAGAACTTTACATATATATATATATATATATATATATATATATATATATATATATATATATATATATATATATATATATATATATATATATATATATATATATATATATATATATATACAGTTCGAATATTTTAGTGCACACGCAGCTGTCCTCACCATACACTAACAAGTGACGAACTCGAATCTAAATAGTCGTAATAGTAGGCAGTAATTGTAGGTCATGCATATAAAACACCCGTGTGTGTGAGCGGGAATAGTTAGGTGTAACAAAGTCGTGTAGTTGTCGCGATTAGCTGTGTTGGATGCACGTGTTGAAGAGGATGAGTATTGTCAATCAACGGCGTAGGTTGTTGTTTATTAGGCTTGTGAAGTGATTTCAAAGTAATGTAATAAAATCTTCATGTGGTTGTTCATCAAGAGTTTCGTATTTGGCTATCCGTACACGAACTTCGCGATAAATAAAAACATGCCTTATAGAAATTGGGCTGGCTGTGGGGATTTTCCCCAACCAGTGTTATGTGTATTAAATTATTTTTATATGTTATGTTTTTTGGAAGCTTTTATAAACATTTAAAAGTATTTTGTGCGTTTACAAACACTCATGTTCTCAAATTAAAATGAATTTGATAACTAATTAAGATTAAAATAAACATTTGCAGAGATTGTTACGTGAAAAAAATAAGGATTACACTACATATTTTCTTAAGATGGAACAAAAGAAACTATCTATTTTCATCATAATATTTGTCGGGGGGGGGGGGGGGGGGGGGGGTAAGATATTATATATTAAAAAAACACACAGAAGTCCGTGTATAATTAAAACCTAGCTCGATACTTCAACCCCTAGGGCCCCAATCAATTCCTGTACAGCCAGTTGCGAAGGCCTACATCTATATGATAAATGATGTTGTCTACATTTTGTTTCCTAGTGATACTAGGTTGGGTAAAGGGAAACATGTAGTCTCATTATGTTATCGTGGAGTGGTCAGTGTGTTCTAATCAAATTATAGTTAAATGAAAGAGACAGAAACATGTTTTAGTTTTTATTTCCGGAATTGACTTTAAGTATCTAGGCGATTTTAATTTATATATATATGTTACGGTCAAAGCCCGAAGTCGGCCAATGCGCGGATTGGCCGGCCAATCCGCGCATTGGCCAATATCGTCTCCCATTGGTCGGCCAAAGTCCGAAACTTTGCTTGATTTCGGCCTTTGGCCGGCCAATCCGCGGACTGGCCATGGTGGACCGGCCAAAGTCTGAAATAGCTCTTGATTTCGGCCTTTAGCCGGCCAGTCCGCGGACTGGCCATGGTGGACCGGCCAAAGTCTTAATTAGAAGATCTTGGGCAGATTTTGGCTTTTTTTATGCCGTAAGGATCATGAAATTAAGTCTTTATTGATTATTTATTAAAGTAAATGACAGAAACATTCAAATTTTTTATTGTATAATAGTCTCAATCAATCAATATTATCATTTGTTACAACAATTTGAACTTTTATTGCATTTAGAATTACATAGTAGCTTGTTACTTTTACACTTGCAGCGATTTGTTGTGCACTTGGTTGTGCAATTGCAGCGAGTGTAACCTTGGCCCCCAGTCAATGATTGTGAAGATGCGATGGTTCGTAGTGATTTTTCCTCAGTGCCAACTGAGCAGTTTTTCGTGAAGAATTGAAAACTCACTTCTACCATATAGTTGTTTTAGAACACCATGTTCCGTTCCTAATTTGTAGAAGCCGCCCTCGACTCTCATGACAACTGCAATCACGCTTCGGGGATCACCGCGACCTCTTGTCAACATCTTGAACACGGATGCGTACATTGTCACCCACTTCACCATCTTTAAATTTTGTATTTGATGTTTTAAGCATCTTAGCACCTTGAGTTTGCAAGCCAGCATGAGCTGCTGACCTGTGTTCCATGATGTCTTGTTTGTTGTGACACAATCTGCAGGTAATGTTCCCTCCGTACCCTTCGTCTGCTTCATTGGGTACTCCACAAATAGCATGGACATCTTTGCCACAGGATCCACAAGAATGAGCTGTACAAACAAGAGCTAAACAATACGTTACTCACAATGAAACCGCACCCAGAATAAGGAAAACGCGATCACAACTTAGTCTAGATAGAACATTGGCCAGGACATCCCGGCCAATGCGCGCATTGGCCGGCCAATGTACAAAATACGCTGTCAAGTTTAAGCACTTCGGACTTTGGCCAGTACGTCCCGGCCAGTGCGCGCATTGGCCGGCCAATGTACGAAATACGATCTTAGTTTTAAGTTCTTCGGGCTTTGGCCAAGAGAGCCGGCCAATCCGCGCATTGGCCGGCCAATCCGGGGTTTGGCCGCACTTCGGGCTTTGACCGTAACATATATATATATATGTTACGGTCAAAGCCCGAAGTGCGGCCAAACCCCGGATTGGCCGGCCAATCCGCGCATTGGCCAGCTCTCTTGGCCAAAGCCCGAAGAACTTAGCACTAAGATCGTATTTCGTACATTGGCCGGCCAATGCGCGCACTGGCCGAGACGTACTGGCCAAAGTCCTAAGCGCTTAAACTTGACAGCGTATTTTGTACATTGGCCGGCCAATGCGTGCACTGGCCGGGATGTCCTGGCCAATGTTCTATCTAGACTAAGTTGTGATCGCATTTTCATTATTCTGGGTGCGTTTTCATTGAGAGTAACGTATTGTTTAGCTCTTGTTTGTATAGCATTCAATATGCAAGGCGACATGGATCAAAAGGGCCGTCAGACCATGAGACAGACATAGCAGATGGCTGTCAAAAGAAAAAAATGTAAATCCATGTTCGTTTCCATATATGGGCTCTCGATAAAATGGTTACTGAGGAAGAACTTGAGAACATTGAACAAGAAATGGAGGTTGCCATAAATGCAACGACATCCTCAGCTAACACATCTACTGCCGTGTCGGAACGCCCAGACCAGTTGCGTGACAATAATGTGGCCAACAGATTCTATATAGTTTGTGAAAAACATTGTAGTGCAGCTCATTCTTTTGGATCCTGTGGCAACGATGTCCATGCTATTTGTGGAATACCCAATGAAGCAGACGAAGGGTACGGAGGGAACATTACCTGCAGATTGTGTCACAACAAACAAGACATCATGGAACACAGATTAGCAGCTCATACTGGCTTGCAAACTCAAGGTGCTAAGATGCTTAAAACATCAAATACAAAATTTAAAGGTGGCGAAGTGGGTGACAATGTACGCATCCGTTTTCCAGATGTTGACAGAGGTCATGGTGATCCCCGAAGCGTGATTGCAGTTGTCATGAGCGTCGAGGGTGGTTTCTACTGATCAGGAACGGCACATGGTGTTCTAAAACAACTGTATGCTAGAAGTGAGTTTTCAATTCTTCACGAAAAACTGCTCTTATTATCGTCAGACTTAATTTCGTGATCCTTACGGCATAAAAATAAACCAAAATCTGCTCATGATCTTCTAATTCGGACTTTGGCCGGTCGTCCCTAGCCAGATGATCTTCTAATTAAGACTTTGGCCGGTCTACCATGGCCAGTCTGCGGATTGGCCGGCCAAAGGCCGAAATCAAGCAAAGTTTCGGACTTTGACCGACCTATGGGAGGCGATATTGGCCAATGCGCGGATTGGCCGGCCAATCCTAGCATTGGCCGACTTCGGGCTTTGACCGTAACATATATATATATATATATATATATATATATATATATATATATATATATATATATATATATATATATATATATATATATATATATATATATACATATCTTGGTACCCTTTGGTCTAGGGCAGGGGGTCTTTTCAGTCCGAGGGCCGCATTAACTATCAAATTTTAGTTCGGGGGCCAGTTTCTTCCAGGCATGTATTTGATTTTTCTGGGCAAAGTTCCTCAGCCATCACCAACAAACAATTTTTCATTGGACAAAAAGATCTCCGCGGGCCGCGAAGATGACTTCGCGGGCCGCATCCGGCCCGCGGGACGTATTTTGGAGACCCCTGGTCTAGGGTAAACTGCCTTTAATTATTACACAATCAAAGGGTTTAAAAAAACTTCTTATGGCCGCTTATAAATTAAATAGCTCAATACTTAAAACCTATTGGTCACCAGATATCAATGTGTATCTGAAAATAAATTAGATTGTTGGTTAGTGTGTATAAACGTTAATTAATGAATACCATAATTATGAAATTTAAATACTCCACTAAAGCAATACCAGTTCGGGAGAAAAGTGTCAAGCATTTAAGTGCGATAGGCCATGTCAAATTATGACACTTTAGTTAGTACCAAAATAGCTATAGAAGTGGATCAAATTTAGTTAAAGCTATTTGGATGACATAAGTTGAAGTGAAAGCAGCTCTCATTGAAGATGTGTAAAAAATAATTGACAATAAGACAGTGACGGCTTTTAAAGCACTACAATAAACAAAAATTATACAAATAAATAAATAAATAAATCGACGGCTTTTTAAGCTGATTTCGTGAAATTTTGTGAACCCAGTTGTGAAATCTCTAGTAGCAATGACCTTAAGTGTTAGTTTTTGAACCAGTCACGCGTGACAAATGCTAAAATTATCGTCTGCACAATAGGCATGAAGCCATTTTCTTAGTCATGTGTTAGTACCATATTTTTAAAAATGCGAGTTTAATATTTTTTCCTTACAAAATAATAAAGAATAAATATTTGCTAAAAAGCTAATCGTTAATTGAGTAAAATTAATATACCCTCCCGCCCGCGCTGTTCCTGTGTATTATATTAAGTAAAGGGTGTGGCGTTACCACTTATGTATGTGACTTGTACAAAGTCATAATAGCATACAAAAAGATGGTGGGGAATTACGTTCAGAACAATGTTGGGTTGGGTGTAACATAAGGGTGGTAGACGAGGCTCAAAACACGTAAACCTGAGGGTGACTGCTTTATGAGCGTCATTTTCCTGGGGGGGGGGGGGTGACTGCTTTATGGGCGTCGTTTTCCTGGGGGGGGGGTGACTGCTTTATGGGCGTCGGTTTTTTATATTAATGGTTGAGTTAAAAAAAACCCAGTCAAGTTTGCATCGAGGGTGAAAGTGTAAGTGGCACGACCCAAAAGTATATCATCATTTTTAATTATCCAAATCCTTCCTATTCAGTATTAGACGTATTGGCAAATACTGGTATTGTTAAAGTTAAGTACATTTTAGCACGTCAAACTTTTACGTTCGTTCACATTTGCTACAATCTTTCCGCTAGAAAATTGAAAGAACGTGTTAAGAAATTTAAAGCCTATTTATAATTAAGGGAGATAACCTAGAAAGAGAGTTAATTCCCTTTTATTTATACACAACTTGTAATGTTAACGTAATTTAAAATACTTGAAATCAAATTGAAATGAGAAGATAACCAAAACAGACCAAAGAACACACGTTTGTCAAGTCAGTAAAACAAAAGCATCCTTACATTAGCGTGTTTCAGCATGGGAGATATAGACGACACCGACAAAAATGCCGAGACAAAGCTTGACAAATCTAATTTTACCTGTCAGGTAAGTAAAAAAAAATTGATGTTATTTTATGAGTACAATTTTCACTCATCCGCGCGTGAACGGTCAGACAAAAATAAAGCGAGTTATGGAAATCTATGCAAATCATAAAATGTAGAAGCTTTTTGTACTGATGAATAAACAAAATTATTTCATAACGTTTCCATTGTATTTGCCACTAATGAGCAAATCCCAATGTCCACAAAATTACCTTGATTTTAACACTCCCAGCCTTTAATAGCGTCGTTAATCTCCCCATCCACACCATAATACAACATATTTTTGACATAAATAAATTATATTTTCCTTATTTATCGTTGTGGTATAAATATGTTATACTCAATTGCTTATAGATGAAACCAATGTTTTAAAAATAATGTCTTAAGAACTCAAATCGAAATCTGCGGCGGTTAAGCTAATGAACATGACATGGTAGAAAATACGAACGTACACTGAATGATTTTTAAGTAATACTTCATTCTTTTTCCAAGAAATGTCGAATGGGATAAAAGGTAGAACATGATTGGTTTTTCTAAATAAATGTCAAATTTTGTTCTACTTTTAAAAAATAGCAATTTTAATTTAGCTAGCAAAAATTTAGCAAAACAAATAAAGAAAACAATACGTATGTGAATCGCAATGACCTTTCACCTTACATAACCTACGCCATGACCTTCACGCACATCGTCACAACGTTATGTTCGCGATGTCCTTTCTGCAGTGGCGTAGGCAGGGGGGGGGTTAGGGGGGTTATAACCCCCACTCCCATAGACCCCTCGGTATATATATAAAGTATGAGGGGGGTGCAAATCGAAAGTTTGAAGGGGGGGGGGTGCAAATAAAAAGTCTGAATGGGGGGGGGTGCAAATCGAAAGTTTGTCCCCGGGTAAAAATTGGAAACCCCCATTGAGACAATCCTGGCTACGCCACTGCCTTTCTGTGTGCTCACTTTAACCTTAAATAATTAACAGTTCAATCGTTGTTCAATCTCACAGTATCAAAAATAATTAAATAAATACATTTTTTATTTTAAGACTAATAATTTTAATAAATCAACATTTTTGTTTTTAAATATGAACCTTCTTTCATTTTGTAGCAGGTTTGCTACAAAGCGAAATAGCCACAAATAAATATACACAATTAATGTTAAAGACTTAAGTTTTCAATAATCCCTTGGCATGCCGAGGTCACAGAACAAGTGAACTCCACTTCTCTTGTCCATTGCTATTTGCCGTGTGACCGAGATTATACCTTAAACATGCTAAAGGTGTGTTTCTTTTCACAAAATCATAATTTTAATTTGTTTAATTAAACTAATAAAAATCGGAAATTGAGAATTTTTTTTTTGAGAAAAAGATTACAATTCACCTACCTAGTTTTTCCCATCAACATTTTTTTTTTACATTCTAAGGTATTGATGTTACTTAAAGATACGTCATACGTTTTTATATACTAGTTTGCCGAATTCGTGCTGATAGTAATAGTATCCAATTAATTTTATCACGCAACGCTATGACATTGACGTCACAAGACCTACCATAATATAGTGACTACAGTAATTTATAATAAATAGTTGACTGGACATATCCCTATTCAGGTAGCATCCAGCTTTTTATTTTATGAGGAGCAGAGAAAGCATACAAATACACGAATGCAACACATCAAGTTCGTTAAATTACTTACTTATTTCTATAGATCACAACTAGTAATTCATCAAAATACCATCTCATTTAAGTGGATTTCTACATATGAGTTCCCCTAGGCTACATCTTAAGTACGTTTATTTATTTTAAAAAGTGGTCCTCCTTTGCACATCGACATTGGGCTTTTTGTGATGTTCGTTGACGGTACGTCGTTTCAAATCTTTGCAGACAAGGGCACACACTTGCAAGCCAGTTATGAACAATAATATTTAACACTTAATCTTTAAATCACAGTTTGAATGTTTATGTATTGACGTTTTAAAAATGTATGTGAAATAGGACTTAAAACAAGATGATCAGGAGATTGGAGGAGAAAAGTCATGTGACCCATGCAACCCTCGCCATTGGCTACATCGTTACTGCCTGGTACTGATTCCACTTAGTTTCCTGTTGTTCGGTAAGATGCGGTTTGTCATAATTTGCTGAAACTGTTTGTCATTTCTTTTGATTATTGTTACAGATCTCTAGCCAAAGCAAAGCTAATTTTATCATAATTTGTAAATTACACGAAATTCCCTATACACTCTCACACTATGCGTAACTGCTAGTAGAAATCTTAAATTAAGCAAGTAATAAAAAATAAGGCAGCAAAGCACCCTACTAAAAATAATTTCAGATGAAATAGCAACAAAATTACTAGCTCATTTTTTGTTCGACATTGACTGTATCTTCGATAAGTGGGAAATAAAACATTTTAGTTGAATAAGACACAGAGACTAAGCGAACCAAGCTAGCTTAAGAGAAAACCGTTTTGCAATTTCTTGAGGTATTTTAGAGTATAAAAGTAAAATAACACTAATGTTACAATATTGTAAAGTTTTTTTTATTTAGTTCACAAAGTATTTATGTTGTTTAGTCTGGCCTGTCTATCTTTTTTTTTCTTTAAATTTTAAAACTTAATTTTAACCCACGTCGTCTCCGAAGAAAACGCAAACATCTAGTCTCTTACAAATTTTTGGGACTTACGCTTTTACCAAAGAATGGACGTTTATTTTTTTAAAATTGCATGTAAAAGTTGATTATTTTACATTTTCAAAATATTTATTTCATTATTTCTTACAGGAAGCTATTTCGTCAACGACATCCCAGGAGCCTTGCAGGATGTGATGGTCCGTGACCTTGAACTCTCAGAGACAGAGTTCATGGCCTTCTACTCATTCGAGGCCTGGCCCAACGTTGTGTTGTGTGTCGTGGGCGGCTATTTGATTGACCGCTGGTTGGGCGTCAGACTGGGGGCGATCGTCTTCAGTGTGCTGGTCACTCTTGGACAGGTCAGTTGACACTTCCGAGCAACAAAAGAGTTTATCCAAATTTAATATTCTTCCTATTTCACTCAGTACAATCTCCACTTCGATCATTAAAATGTTTTCAAGAAGGGGGTCATCCATATAAAGCATCACACATCTAGGTTATTTGAGGTGGAGGGGGGGGGGGAAAGGGGGAAATCAGGTTTATATGACTATGTGTGATAAGAGGGATGGACATTAACAATATGTAATGCATCGCTAAAAATCGTGTAAGTTGTTAATTTGTTCTTTTTCGGGTTGTGCAGTAGAAAAAACTTCGTCTTTATTATTTTTGGAGAGGATAGCTATGACGAAGCGTGGCGATAGATAAAATCGGCTTGATAGCGTTAAGTTTTGCACAGACGACTCCTAAATAAACAAAAACACAAGTTTAATAAATCATTTACACAAACAGTTCAATTGCAGTCTAGATTACATTTAAGCATTTTATTTTTTAAGAAACGTTTTATAACGTACTTTTTATCTGCTATTTAAAGGCAATATTCGCGCTTGGCAGCTTTATAAATAACTACGTGCTGATGTGTTGTGGCAGATTTGTCGTTGGGTAGGTCAATCCTTTTCCAATATTTAAGGTTGGTATTATAGTTTACATCTTTTAGTTAAAGGTGAAACAGGATAGAAGTAGAATATCTAATCAAAACTGGTTGTCACCAGAAAAATTGTATGGGGTGCTTGCTGAGATGAAGACAAATCTGCTGGTAGTCTGCGGTGTTGGACTAGTATAATCCTCATATATTCACATATAAAAACAGAAGAAGAATCACTCCACAATCACTCAACACGCGACATCTATCACCAATCACAGCAATATGAAGTTTTTTTTATCTTCAGTTATTTTTCCCACCAAAGGTTCCAGGTGTAGAGCGTCTATTTGGTGTTGGCCACGAATTTACTTAATATTAACTAGGCCAATTTTATGCTTCCCATTACAACTGATAACCGTTTTTTTCTCTGGTTCAAACAAGTCCTGACGCACTGATGTTGATTATTTTAATTACAGAGATTTTCTCGCATTTGTCGCAACTTTTTATTTTTATAATATTTTTATTTCCCCAAATATTTAAAAATTCTTGATTGGAAACTTATCAATCTAAGTTCATTTAAAAAAAAAATTACATCTGCAAGTCTATGTTTTTGTCTCTTTATGTTAGAATCGGAGATGACTCACTTAGTATCGCACAGAGCACATTCGCCACCAAGTGGTTCAAAGAGAAGGAGCTCAACATGGTGTTTGGTCTTCTGCTCAGTTTCTCTAGGCTGGTGAGTCGATGGTAGGGGTCTAAAATGTGAGGTTTGTATACCCCTTCCTGCATAGTGATTGTCTAACTATTTCATGTAAAATACTTTATTATAGAAAGTCAACGCAGAATCGGCACACTGATGTTTATTTTTAAATTTAATCAGAATTAATTCGTCTGATTTCTGGATCCCTTGCTTACAAATAAAACAACAATAAGTCTTTATAATAAACAACTTGAAAATGCAACGAAAAAAAAGAATGGTTCATCCGTTCATTTATTTTTTATATATGGTCCCCAAAATGTTTTAGAAATTTCACAGATAACAAACCCTTTTATTATTATATTTATAGAAAGAGAGTTTGCTTTAGTTCTTTATTTTTTTTTTTAAATTTTATACATTTTTATTAAATAATACATTTTTATTTTTCACATTCCGTTTGTTTCAACAACATTGAAAATATTTGCACTATAACTTGATGAATAGCTTGAGTACCTCTATACGAAAATTGTCTGCTCCTTAATTAGCATACATGGTCAGCTCTAATGTGTGAAAATATACGCTGAGAATATCACATCTCAATTACCTTGCTGATTTAATGATTGATCATTTTGAATTAAATATATTACTTAATTTTCTTTATTGCTAATGATTGATTTATTATCTAATGACATTAAAATGAGATAATCTTGCTTTGTTATAGGAAACGGATTTTCCTTTGAAGGTTGGATAGACTCGATACATTAGAAATTGGTCTAAACTGAGTAAAATGATCCAACATAAACCCGCCAACTTACACCTAGTTACAGGCAGACAAACAAACTTACGGACTGACTGACGGTGTGACCTATATTGTGCAAGTCTGTATAAAAACCACGGAAAACAATATTATTTAAAAAAAATCCTTTATCTAATCATTCAGGCCAGCACAGTAGCAATGAACGTAATGCAGCCTTTGCATAACATGGTGGACCAAGTTGTTCATGGGTACAAGGGGCTAGGCATAACTCTGTTCTTAGGTAAGTAGCAATGCTTACTTCCCTTCAATACAATTCTTTAATTTGCCCAAGTATGCGTTTATTAATACACGAAAAAATAAGTAGTTTTTTTTCTAACATAACTGCCACGACATTAAATATTTTTCATTCATTAATTGTTTTGAAATTTATTTTCTTATCTAGCTGTGGTTGTCTGCACTATGTCAGCCTTATGTGCAGCTATTTTGTCGTTTTTGGACAAAAGAGCGGACAAAATATTGTCCAGATCCAAAGTTGAACCAGGTACGATGTTGACACTTAAACAATAAACATAATGTTGTTTATTTAACGCATCAGCTTCCACAATAATAACCCATCTCAGTTAGAAGTGAAACCATAGCCTCACAGTACTTTTGTATTGTTTTTAACAACAAAATGAACCGAAATTTAAGAAATTTTTATTTTCATTTGTAATTTTAAAAAAAAAATGTCATCGAGAAATGAAAGGAATTAAGAAAGAAGGCTGGGTTTCTTTCAGATACTTTTCTACAGAAAGCAGGGAGGACTTTTAAAAATTCGTTGGGGAGAAGTGGGGGACTTAAGATTACATTGGGGGAAGGGGAGGACACTTGTTAAAGATGTTTTAAACTTTATGATGTTGTTTGATGATATCGGTGAGTGCTGTTGGGACATAAAATCGTCAAAAAAAATTAAATAAAAGCGTGACATTAATTTGTAGTATTCAATTACTTGTGTAACATTATCTTTTATTATACTTTTTAACCTTAGCATGCGAAAATCAAAGGAGAAAACTGAATTTGAAACACAGACATGGAGTTAATTAACCCATAACATTTTAAAATTTTCAATGGGATTGTGCAAGAATGTTAGTTAAGTATGCATGGATTCTCAATATTATAAATAGTAAAAAAAGGTTGATTTTTGTCACCAGATGAAAAGATCAAACTGAAGGACATTCTAAAAATACCAATGACGACCTGGATAATGACTTTTATTTGTGTCACTTTTTATGTTGGGGTCTTGCCTTTTACCAGTCTAGGATTGTAAGTAGGTCAAGTATAAAATTATTTATACTATAAGTATAAAACTATTCTAAATATATTTTTTTATCAAAAGTTTCATTTTTATTATGTTTTTTTCAGGTTTGAATAAAATTAAAACATTTGCTTTAGGGTGGGAAAAAATATCCAAAAGTATTAACTTTAAAGCAAAAAATATTGGGCTAATAAAAAAGTTTTAGTAAAAAATTTCATACTTCCGTAAGTTATTAAAATATAAAACTTTGTAATACTAATAATTAGCAAATTAATAAGTTATTGCAATTGGTAATAGCTATATGCGTTTTTTTTTAAATTTCAATCAATCAAATATTCGTGGTTTTATTTGATATTTTATTTGATTATTTATTTGATATTATTTGATATTAAAATAAACATAACATTAAATAATTGACACTAATATTTATGTAAAAAAAAATATTTATTTGTTGTTGAAAATTTCGTTCAAAAAATGTTTTATTTTATTTTGAAACCAATTTTGAGTTAATCAATGGATACACTGTGGATATCAATGGTTATCCTGAAAAAATAATTTAAACTTATATTGATTTATACTTGAATGCAGGATGTTTTTTACTTTGAAATTTGGACTAACCCCAACAACAGCCAGTACCGTGAACAGTTTGGTGTACATAATTCCAGCAGTTGCCTGCCCTTTTCTGGGTTTCTGTATAGATAAAACTGGCAAAAATATTTTCTGGGTCATCAGTGGCATATTGTTGGCCCTGGTCAGTCACATGATGCTGGCCTTCACCTTCGTTAACCCATACATCCCAATGGTGAGTTTATTCTATTGTTTAGTAATGTAAACAATAATTAAAAAAGAAGAAAATTAAATTAATGATTAATCGAATATGAATCTTGTTCCTGTTAAATTAATGATTAATCGAATATGAATCTTGTTCCTGTTAAATTAATGATTAATCGAATATGAATCTTGTTCCTGTTCCAGCGAGGCTGATCGACGAGCATGACTTTTAGAGAACATTATAAAATTAAAAAAAAAAAGCAACTATTAAAAAAACTATTTTTAACTTGCAGAAATTGATTTTAGTACAATGGTATTACAATTAGATAATTTGAATATCTTTTTGGTTTTATTTTCATTTTTTCCAATTTCTATTAAAATATTTTATAGTTGTTACATTACTGTTTGAAGTGCAATATAGCAGCAGCAATTTTAATGGGTTTTCATCCGAATGTAATATTTATAAAAACACCAATATTCGTTTCCTGAAATAATTTTAAAAGTATTAAATATGTATTATCTTCTGTAATAAAAATATAGAAAATGTTTAAAATAAAAAAAAAACAACCTTTATTATGTTTGTTTTACCAGGTTGTTCTAGGTTTATCATATTCTGTTTTGGCAAGTGCGATTTGGCCTCTTGTAGCTTTTGTGGTACCAAGAAAACAGTTGGGCACTGCTTATGGCATGTGAGATTTCTCTTTTGATCACCAAAATGTGTAGATTTCACGAGCAACTATAGGCTTTTATTAAAGAAAGCGAATTAGGTTTTTTTTCCTTTTTTAAAAATTGCATATAACAACTTTATTATTATAAATATTTTTTAAATTGTTTATTTTTTTGTTAAAATAAGGATGATAATAATTAGTTCTATTCTAGAAATACATACAAAACATTGGTAGGAGTGTTTATATTTTTTTTTTTAAATTCAAAGGAAGTTACGCAATTTTAAAAATTAGATGGTAAAACGTAAAAAAAAATTCCTATTAAATCTAAAAAAAACCCAAAAGTATAAATATTGAGTTAATACAAATACATAATATTAAGCATGTTTTCAAAAAGAAAAAGTTACTTAAAATATTTAAAAAATATTTCTAAAATAATCAAGTTATTTCTTTTTTTATTTTTATTTTAAAACAGATAACAAATTCTACAGAAAAACAAAGAAAGATAATAATTATCACAACTCAGCAAAACATTACAATAAATAAACATTTATAAAAATTGAAGCGTAATTTAATGAAATATGTTTTTTTTCCAGAATGCAAGCATCCCTAAATCTTGGATTAGGTGTTGTTTTTATATTAGCAGGATTGGTATTGGATAGATTTGGATACTTCATTTTAGAAATATTTTTCATGGCTTGGCTTTGTTGTAAGTCAAAATGTTTATGCAATATTATAAAATACTCAAAGATTAAATTAAATTTTATACATAGTTTTTGTATTTTTAGACCTAAGTGTTTTATAAAAGAAAATCACTAGTGTAATTTAAGTTTAAATATCAAGGACTAACTACGAACATGTAACTGTCAACAACTACATGATGAATTTTGAAAGTATTTTATTTGTCCACAGTGTCTTTAATAGCTGCTATTTTATTATATCTTGTAGATTTAAATAAAGGTAATGCATTTTAAACTGTTTTGTTTAGAATACTAACTATTCTCTGTCTATCTCAGAAGCATTTTATATTTCATAGTTTTTAGAAAACAGCACACTTTTAAAATGTTATGTAAAATTAGCCGCCATTTACGTTTTATATTTTTTTTATATCATCATGATAAATGTTTTCTTAAATCAATATTGATCTATTTATAGATAGCCATTTAAATCGCTCTACAAAAGATAGGGCTTGTCAGAAATGAAAACAAAATGAACTAGGAAACAAAACATTTACAGGATGAACAAATTGTAAGCTGATTGACTTTCTTAATGTTTAGATACAATTTAAGAGTATACATTGTTTTAGACTATAAACTTTTTGACAATCGCTTAATCATTTACAAATTCCAAGTTATGCACATGGTTTGAAATCGTTTTCAGAAACTCACCCAAGCCTGATATAGAGGAAACAAGTATCTCAGTGAATTCGTGTGTGTATATTATATCAATTTTAAACGTTAAATATAAAAAAAAAATTAAAATGTCAAAAATATTGCCATCAAATGTGTCAAAATGTGTTTCTTTTGTTAGAAAAAAATGATAATACTAATACTGCTCTTTTTTCTCGTTCATGCAAAATTTGAGACAATATCTTTACGAAATCAACCTTCTTCTGTTAAATAATTAGTATAACGTATTATGACTTCGGCTATATTTCAGAGGCGTAGGCGGGGGGGGGGGGGGGGGGTGAAGCGGGGAGAGCAGCAAGCTCACCTAGGACAATTTTCAGGAAAGTGGTGCTTTTTTGTTTAGATATTTGTTCAAACAAAAAGGACAAGGAGAAAGACTGGCGTTGGCCGAAGATAATTATATATATATATATATATATATATATATATATATATATATATATATATATATATATATATATATATATATATATATATATATATATATATATATAAATTAACATGTTAACTACATGTGGTTAATGTTAAAACAATAAATAATGTGTAGGAATGTAGTAAAACTAGTTTCAAAACGCAAGAAATCACAATGCAGAACAAAGAGTAATTAGTTGTTCAATAATTTTTTACAATTAGAAACTATAGCCTACGAAACAGGTGACGGTCTCTAGACATTGTTTTGTAGTGACCACTATTTAAAAGTGATGTGTGGACAGTGTTGTGATCAAGCCAATATATGTAAAATGAAACTCTTTGGAGAAAGCAAAAAGTGGTTTACTGTTCAGTCTCGGCTTGGGTTTGAAAGGGAAAGAAAAGTTTAAAATTGAAATATTGAAAGTCTATTATAATTTATGTATATATAGATCTTTGTTTATATATACAAAAAAATACACACAGACACGCACGCACTCACACACTCAAATACACACACATGTATTTATGTATTTATGTATTTATTTATTTATTTGTTTGTTTTTTGTTTGTTTATTTATTTATTTGTTTGTTTGTTTATTTATTTGTTAATTTGTTAGTTTTTTTTTGCTGTTTTTTTGTTTATTTTTTTGTTTATTTATTTATTTATTTATGTATTTACTTATTATTATTAATAATTAAATAATAAATTAATTAATATTTTTGTCGAAGGATTAGGTTACTAGATTACATTTTAAAACCACAACAATGAAACTAAGGCCCTGCATAAGCCTACAGATTAACAATAGTTATTATTAGCTAAGTTGTAGGCCCTTACACGATATAGTACTAGACCTATATAGATCTACTAACTTTTCTCGACATAGTCATGATAATACGGCATTTGCTAATCGCGACTTCCCCCTTCCTCCCATCCTCTCACCTCCTCCCCCCCACCTCCGCACCATGTTTTTCTGTTTTTTCGTGTATCGCTTTCTTTACTTTCCACAATAGACTTGAAAAGCTGGTTCCTAATGGTTCCAAACTTTTGTTGCCAGAAAGCATATTTTTCAACCAAAATTGAGTATTTTATAACATTTGTGCAGTAAGTACAAAATTACTACCGGTTTCATCAAGGCTAGAAATAGTCAAAGAAATAATTACTAGTAATAGTAATATAATAGTAATTTAGCAAACACTTTTATTTTTAATTTGGATCAGTTTAGTCACAATGTTGTATTTTATTATGGAAAACAATATTCTAACTTTTTTTAAGCTCCCTGGCTATTCTGGTTGACTTCAAGGAGATGTTGAGGGCAGTTTTTTTAAAAAATATTTGAAGTGATAGAATAATTCTAAACGGCTTTTCTACGGCATATATTCGATACAAAAATATAAAAATGAGTACAGTCGATGGTTCCCAAACGGCTTTAATTTTTACAAATGTAACTATAATTATTTAAAGAGATTTTTTTCAAAAACTTAGTATGATTACATCGACTTTTCATGCCTATTATTTACCTAGGTCACACGTGATCTAAAATTAGATTTTAAGAATTTCTCCAACTGAAAATAGGTCTTAAATTTCCCGATTTATATATAATTGAAATTTCCGTTTACATGCATTAAATTAGACAAAATGTGTTGATTAATTACAATATATATACATATATACATATATATATATATATATATATATATATATATATATATATATATATATATATATATATATATATATATATACATCATTCATAGTATTATTACAATAACACAAATGTTGTTTCGGCATATAGGCTACATAGATATAATTTTATTGTCATATCATTACTATCACAATACTCAGGCCTTACTATTTATCAGGTTTATGAAAGGCTTTTAAAAATTGTAGCCACTAAAAATGTTTATTACCTTGTAGTACATTCAGGATTTAACTAAAAGTATAAAACCGAGTGGTAGATTCTAGTCAAAGTGCATATAAATAATTGGTAAGAATGTATTTAGATAACCTGTTTTCCTGTACATTACAACTTCGACACATGAGGTGAGATATTCTATCAACCGTATCCACTTGACTTACACAATCGATTAACCTTTGTCCTTTCTGCGAGTCTGTCGCTGAGAATTATGACATGAGGTGGTGCACTAATCAATTAAGGCACATTCATTCCAACTTAGTAGGTCAGCGTGCTACACACGAACACGCCTGTGTTGTAAAGGGGGGTTGTTAAGCCTAACAATGCCGTGCGGTTGTAAGGACCAGCCGTGCTTGACGCACGTGTAGCAGACGGTGAGTATTAGCGGTTAACATGACGTGAGTTGTTGTGTGTTAGTCTTGTGTGTAGCACTGCCAAGTAAAATAATACAAAAGATGATATAATATAAAAACATCTTCATGTTGTTGTGTATCAAGAGATTCGTTAATGTTATGAACTAAACCATTCGTTTCATGTTCGACTATCCTTACAAGAACTTCACAATAAATGAAGATATGCGGTGTTGATGAAGGGATTTTTTTCAAGCTACTATTTTTTATAATAATCGTAGCTATGGCGTAAAATGTAATATATTAAAATAACATACACACTAGTCTGCGTAAAATTAACCTAGCTCGGTACTTAACACGCCTAATTAATTCCTGATTAGCTAGTAATACAGATCTATCTAATTAATATTCTTTTGTCTACAATTATTCTAGTGATACTTGGTTGAGATAAGGGGAACATGTTTTCTCAATCTACTGTAATGGAGTGGTCAGTGCGTGTAAATAATTTCATATTTATATTAAAGAGACAAAACCATATGCTAGTATTTGTTTTGGGAACTGACTGTAAGTATCAGTACAATTTTAATTTTCTAAATACCTACATATTGGTAGAGTTAGGTCTGGAGTCCACAACCTGTTATTGTTACACAGTCATAGTGTTTTTTTTTTTTATTAAAAAAACAGCCTTTCTTTGATTATCTTAATGCCGTTTAGTAATTAAAATGTAACTGACCAATCAGGTCAGATTAGTTTGTAACGTTTTTACGAGTGAATAAAAATGGAAACTCATTTAAGATGTTCTTTAAATGGTAGAATGGAGTGATGTTTTAAATGCTAGGATATGTAATTGAAGTTATAGTTGTGAAAAAAAATGTAATCATTGCAACATTATGCTAATCTAAATATACAAATCATCTTCCCAAGGGAAACAACTTTCAAAATTAGAGTTAAGTCCCTTGAGTTTCAATGTTATTTAACAGTTATTAACACGGTAAAGACACGCTACAAGGACTAAGTCAAATCAGAAACACAAGGGATAAATTTTCGTGCTTGACCACAATGGGTGATTTAGGGGAAGATGAAGATCTGAAGACACCGCTGGATGGTGCAAGAAATATTATTCAGGTAAGACATTTGGATGTATTTTACTTTTTAACAGGGGTTGTTGGGGACCTAACCCCCTCCCTCCATGAACCCCAAAAGGAAAGCTAACTCGTGATTAAGTTACAGCTATTGGCCTCAAGTACGTGGTAACCCATTCCAGGGCTGGGGCGAAGCATCAATTCAATGCCCCCATATAGTTGTTCAAGTTGGCGAAAAGTGGCGAAATGGCGCCCCCCCCCCTCCTCATTTGGAAAGGTTTGGACACCTTTTAATAGTAACTGTAACTAATAATTTTTATTACGATTACACACAATTGATGTAGAAAATAGTCAAATTAGTCCATTTTTTAAAACTTAGACTATGAATAATTCAGTAATATAGCTCAAAATGAACTTTTTATTTCTATTTATCCCGTTTGGAGCGCCCCTAGGGTTGGCGCCCGGGGTGGGAATATTTGACAAAGGCATCTCTGTTAAAAAAAACCCCACATGTTTTAATTTGCAAGGAAGTCCCAAAAATCGTAGTGCATATGGGTGAAGGGCAATTGGGGGGCTTTAGAATACAACAGAAAAAAATTGTTTTAATGAAAAATACGTTTTTGTTTTTACAAAACAAACTTTAATATTTTCTCTTTTTTTGCTTTGTTTATAAGCGTGCAGAGCAAGCCAATGAGGATATTATTGAAAGGGAAAAACCACGTGACGTATGCAGCCCTCATCATTGGCTACACCGGTACTTTCCGGTGTTCACTCTGATTTGTTGCCTGTCTTTTGGTAAGCTCAAGACGTGCCAACAGTTTAAGTTTAGTTATCTCAGATTTCGTATAGTTTTCATTTATATTAAATTTTCATGCAAGTTACAAAATAATCTTGGCAAATCTTAATGGCTGCCCAAACCAAAATGTGATCTGAAAATATATAACAATATAGTCAGATGGGAGTCTTTAAAAATGTGTCAATGTTAAAAAACAACCTATTAAAAAAAAAAGAAACGAAATTATCTAAGGTTTTTCAAGCTTCTGTCGAAAAACGCCAACCCAGTTGTGTAGTAGGCCTATCTAGTAGCCATGACATAGTTCTTAGCCATGCTAGTTCTTTACAAGGTCACGCGCGACGAATGCTCGAATTATCGTCTGCACGGTGATCAGACGGTGGAAGCCATTTTGTTTGTCGTGGTCCAGTGACATGTTTTTTTTAAAAATGTTTTTCTTACAAAATAACAAACAATAGGTATAAGCTTTATGCAATTATAGAGTCCAATGTAACTGAGTCAACTAAACATTTATTACCTGTACGAGAGTTACTGAGTGTTACTACATAACCGTACAAATAACATGACACGTTTTTGTACAATTTTTCTACTAATTAACTATCTCATAGGACAGTCACGAATTAACAAACCTAGTTCTTATTGATGGGTTATCGGCATATGCCTACATTAACAACCCTTATTCCGTTATGTCACTTTAGAATGGGCTGCGGTAGCGCTGTTAGGTCTATTAACGTCTGCTGATTTAACGAAAAAATGTTTTGTTATTGTGAGTTTGAGGCTCCCACATTTTTTCTAAAGCTTTTTTCTTTGTTTCTTCTTCTTCTACTTCGTTCTTAATTTTAGTGTTGGAAGGGATCCCCTCCATAACAATTAAGTATACGTGTCAACTTGTTATGCGACATTAAGGCGATTGATTCTGATTTCAGCCTGCTTTTCTTTTTGGATTTGCTTCCATAGCCTTTGTCCAGCCAAGAACAAACTACAAGGCAGCAGTTGTTTGATTTTGGGGTTGTCTCTCCTAGAAGAGTGGCTGTCCCCAGCTAACGAGCCCCATCTGCCCGAGTCTCTTTGTTTTTAATTTTCTAGTGATGCACACATACGTTTTGATCATAAGTATATTTTCGGGCAACTGTCTGTTCGGGCAAACGGCCTTTGGGCCCGTGGCTGTCAGGCATTTGTCCCATTCGGGCAAACGTCCATCGGATATCTTTCGCATTCTGGGAAAATATCAATTCCGGCAATTGTAGCATTTGGGCAAACTGCTTTCGGGCAAGCGTCCATTAGGCAAACGGCCTTCGGGAAAATGGCTTTCCAGCATTTGTCTCAATAGGGCTTAATCCCATTCCGGCATCTGTCGCTTTCTGGGAAATTTCCATTCGGGCATTTGTTGTATTCGGGTAACGGCCTTCGGGCATGTGTCTTTTGGGTGTTTGTAGTAGAGTCTCACCTCCTTTCTTTCCCTCTCCCGGACTGCTAACTAGCAATCAAACTAATTAACCAATACATTTAAATATCTGGTTTGATCAAATAAAACTGACGTTTTGTATTAAATATAAACAAATGATTGTAAATGAAATATTATTGTACATCCATTTCTACGCAAGTACTAGTGATCGCCTCAACGGGAGGTTGCGCATCCAAATTTGGAAATCGAAATTATTCAGTAGAAAGCATGATAAAGTTTTTATATTTTCATTAAAGTATCTTAGCTTACGTTCTTTTTTTCTGAAATTAAGATAGTTTTTATATTATTATTTTTATTTTAGCAAAGTAAATAGTGTTACTTTGTAATACTATGTTTACTTTCTTCAGGTAATTTTTCTGTAATCTCAAGGGGTCGTAATGTGAGTTGTTTTGCTTCCCTAAAATTGGCCTGATCCTAGCCATGACCTTTGTCCTCAACCCCAACCCATGGCAGACCCAAACGGCATTACATAGATAAAAATCTTTTGATTTATGTTTTTTTTAAAGGAAGTTATTTTATCAACGACATTCCCGGAGCCTTGCAGGATGTGATGGTACGTGACCTTGAACTCTCAGAGACAGAGTTCATGGCCTTCTACTCAGTCGAGGCCTGGCCCAACGTTGTGTTGTGTGTCGCGGGTGGCTATTTGATTGACCGCTGGTTTGGCGTCAGACTGGGGGCGATCGTCTTCAGCTTTTTCGTTGCCCTTGGACAGGTCAGTTCAAACAAGTTGCTGTTCTTTATGAAATATCTGACATTTGTATACTTTTATTTGTCGTTGATTTATTTATTTACTATTCACTTTTTTTTCAATCGGAACACCAATAACGAATACAAAATGGTAGTAAGATATCAACCTCTCAACTTGAAGTGCATTGGCCTGATTATTTATTTTAATATGGCGCATTGTATCTAATTCTCAAATATTACTTTTAAATTAACTAAGACTTTTAATCTAAAATATAAAAACTCATTTTTAGTCTATTATCTTAAAATTTGATCATCTTTTTATAAATTTGATCGTTTAAAAAAAAATTGAAATTTATCCCTTAACTTTGGCTATTTTCTTTTCTTCTGTTACAGGCTCTCTTCTCCCTAGGAGGCTACCTTAAACTCTACACTCTTATGTGCACTGGTAGATTTGTTGTGGGGTAAGATCTTCATCATTTGAGATAACTATTGTGTCCTTTGTTAAGTTTAAAGTAAAGATGGAGAGTGGAGAGGTGGCAAAGACAGTAACCCTGTACTTATATCAGATTTAAAACAAAATCTAAAAATTCATTAGTTTTTTTTTCTTCATAATTAACCATTTTTAGCGCAATTTCCATTCTGGAGAATTGCGTTTATTAACTCGTCATTTCTGGGAATGGATGGATGGATGGATGGATGAATGTGTGTCCGGGCTTTAAGTCGTATCTCCTCCTCAACGAAGCAATATCGATGACTAGTTCCAAAAGCAATTATATTAAGCAAGTTACGAGAATGAGCATAGGCCATAAAAATTCCGGGTTTCTTTCATGTATTTCCCGTAAAAGCCAAAAAACCTCGAAAAAATGCAGTTTTTGGCCCATATCTCGGCAACCAGACCACTTAGCGACTTGAAACATGTACCAATCGATTCCTGCCATAATTTAGAACAGTATTGCCGAAGAAAGTTTTCAAAAATATCCTCTCGTTCGGTCACAAATTTTAAAATTACATAAACACCTACAAACCGATCGCTCTTCAAGCTTGAACGCACCCAATCATTATACGTCAGAGCTATTTTTAGATAACATAAGGAAATTGCGCATAAATGTCACTAGACTTTTTTAATTAACTTGTTTTCTTGGCAATCCCCTTCCCCATTGTCTGAATGTGTCAATCTGCAGTCGACTCAGACTTATTTATTAACTAAAAAACAATGTTTTATCGTTATATTTTGCAATTTTTCACCCTGGTATCACCCCACCCCAAAAATAATGTCAAAATGGACGCCCATTTGGTCATAATAGCAGACAAACTCTACTTCATTTGTCCCAATGGCCTTTACATAAATCTACATCATCTCACATCCCGAAAGTACTATAATCGTATTAATTTTTACATTCGGTTTTGCTAAATTGCTGACTTAATAATTGTTCTCAATTCGCACTTAAGTATATCATCGTTGGGGACCATATTATTAACCCCCATTCATGAAACCACTGCGAGCTTTAAAAAATTCATAAATTCTAAAATTTATTGTTAGTGTTAGAGTAGGCCTATCTATTTAGCATATCAATTCATCGATTAGTGATCTAATGTACTGCATAGATTAACACATAACTACACAAAATCGAGCCTGCTTGTAATTGTGTGGGCTGTAAAAAATATATTTTGTAGTGTTGGAGAAGAGTCCCTCTACATCGCACAGAGCACCTACATCACCAAGTGGTTCAAAGAGAGCGAGCTAAACATGGTGTTTGGTCTTCTGCTCAGTTTTTCCCGTGTGGTGAGTCGGTTGGGACGGTTCTAAAATTGTTGGCGCCTAGTAGGCCCCTCTCAACTAAAAATGTAATGTCTTAAATTAAGTGTACAATTACAAAAAAAAAAAAAAAAAAAAAAAAAAAAAAAAACTGCAGTGGTATCTTATACTAGTATTTGATATTTTCAAGCCCATTTTATTTCTTCAAATCTGTAAACTACTGAAATATATATATATATATATATATATATATATATATATATATATATATATATATATATATATATATATATATATATATATATACATACAGTGGTAAATTAGTAAATTAGAGAAAAAGAAGGAAACAGAATTTAAAAACAATTATATAGGTCTAATAAAAATAGAAAATAAAAACAACCCCCACACATTTTAAATATAACTTCTGTTTAATTTTTAGGGCAGCACAATTTCAATGAATGTTATGCAACGCTTGCATAGCTTAGTGGACCAAGTAGTACACGGACACAAAGGACTAGGGGTAACTCTGTTCATAAGTATGTAGCGTAGTTCACTCCCTTTTGCATTTTTTTAAAAAAGCTGGTGCTGTGCTTCATAGTTGGTATAGAGATCTAGGCCTATCAACCGTAACAGTGCTTATGCGTCATGTAAAATTTAAAAAAAAAAAAATTTTGTGATTGAGTTAGTTGTGGTTTTGTTGAAGATATAGTGTAGGGAACTGCTGATTCAAAATAAATGAAAACAAATGAAAAATCATTTTTCTTTAAAAAAAAAAGAACTTACATTACAGCATCCATTCCATTGACATGAAAATATAATAAAGAGGTGGGGTTGGGGAGGGGGTGGGTGGGTGGGTGGTGGTTACGAATTGGTGGGGTTTAGAATAGGATTTATTGAAAAAAATATGTTTTATTTAGTTATGTGTTATATAACAATATTTTGATACATGTTTTAATTTTCTTTTCAAATATTGCTTAGCTGCACTGGTGTGTGTTGTGCCTGTATTGTGTGCAATAATTTTGTCATTCTTCGACAAAAGATCTGACAAAATAAATTCTAGCACTAAAGTAAACAAAAGTAAGTTTTATAGAAAACATTAAGATCTAGATTTAGTAGTTCTTATTCAAAACTTTTTTTTAAAAGTACATTTCAGATTACATTTTTATTATTTAATATAATTACTGTAAGTCCTCTGTTAAAGTAGTCAAATTAAGTTAAAATGAAATAGAAGAAAAGCCAATATGGAATATTAACCATAAAATAGTAGGCCTAAGCACATATAGGTCTCTGGAGTCTAGACTCTAGACTACTCAAGAGCACTCTACATTTTAAATAACCAAACATTAAAATGTTAAATATCAATGAAAATAAATTAACTTCTGAATTTTTAAAATAAAAATATTTTAATCAGTATTTGTATTTATCAGACTAATAATATTTTACATTTACTAACAGTAAGTTTAGAATTGAATTATCTCTACAAACATTAAAATTAACTTTATTATATATTATTTCTTTCTTTTTAACGTCTTTGCCAATTTATTTTTTACCTAAAAAATCCTACTTTTATAAGTTTTAAGGAGAATAAATGTTAAATGCTTATTTGAATAGCATTACTGAAACGCAACTCCAAATAACCAAGGCCAAAGGAATTGTGTACTTTAACAACATTACACAAAAGTGGATCCCAAAATAGCTAACTAAAATAAACTATATTTTTCTTTGAATAATTCTTTATAGAAGTTTACACATATTAAATAATGTTTAATTGATATAATTTTTTTTTTTAAAGATGAATTAATTAAAGTCAAGGACATTCTTGCATTTCCAAAGACTTTTTGGATTATTACATTTATTAATGTAACAGCATATTCTGGGATTATGCCTTTCATCAGCTTAGCATTGTAAGTTTATTTTGTGACTTGTTATAGTTTGTTGAATTTATAATTATTTATTTTCAGTTAAAATGTATTGGAGTTCTAAAAGCTCAAGAAAATGTTTTAAATTTTTTATTTAAGGGTGTTTTTCACGATGAAATTTGGACTAACCCCAACAACGGCCAGTACTGTGAACAGTTTGGTGTACATAATTTCAGCAGTTGCCTGCCCTGTTCTTGGTTTCTGTATAGATAAAACTGGCAAAAACATTTTCTGGGTCATCAGTGGCATATTGTTGGCCTTGGTCAGTCACATGATGCTGGCCTTCACATTTGTTAACCCATACATCCCAATGGTGAGTTTAATATCAAACACTGCAGTCAAAACGTATACTTAGTAATTGTAGTTAAAATGTATACCAAAAAAAAAACAAAGAAAAAAAAAACATCACCAAACCAAACAAGACAAAAATAAAAGTATCATACATAATCTGTTGAAGGGAATATGTGAGGTTTGTAATGAATGATAAATTTAAGTGAAATAAAATAATTCTTAAAATATCTAGAACTACAAATATATGACATCAAACATCACTTGCACTAAATTTTATAAACTGGCAAGGTGCATTTTTAAAAAAAAATGATAACTGATTTTATTATTACTTTATCAAAATATAATTAGTGTGATGCTTTTTAATTCCCATTATCATTGATTTTGAGTGTGCGTGAACAAAAAAATACAGTCATAAAAATTTAAGACAAAGCTACATTTACCCTTGTACAATGCTATTACCAGTAAACATCATACTGTAACAATGTTAAAATAACTTAAACTGTTTTTTTTTATGCAGGTCATTATGGGCTTGGCATATTCTGTCCTGGCTAGTGCAGTTTGGCCTCTTGTGGCTTTTGTTGTGCCAAAACAGCATCTAGGTACAGCGTATGGCATGTGAGATGTTTACTCTTCTGTGTTTTAAAATAGTTTTATTATATTTTATTGAAAGAATATATTGTAAAAACTCCAGCCTGTAATAAACTGACAAACTAATTTACTCACTATTTTTTTTATGTTGGATCAAGTGATTTTTAGAAATGTTTTAGGTCTATTTAATAGAAAACAAATCAAATTAAAAAAAAATATTTTCAGAATGCAGGCTATCTCAAACCTTGGATTAGGTGCTGTTTTTATATTAGCTGGTCTGGTGTTGGAGAAATTTGGTTATCTCATTTTGGGAGTATTTTTTTTGGCTTTGCTTTGTTGTAAGTAATTTAATAAAACACTTTTTTAAATGTTAGAAAGCAAAAGTAGTATTTAATTTAAAATTTCTCATTTGTATTTATAATAATTAATTACTATCCTTTGAATTTTTTCAGTGTGTTTAATTGCAGCCATTTTATTATATATAGCAGACTTAAATAAAGGTACTTTCATATTCATATTATGATATTTATAGTTAGTGTTTATATATAGACTTATGCCTTTGTATTGGTAATGCCCTTTTCATCTTGCTGCCCAGGTTTAGCATTCCCAATTTCAAAAGATCAATCATCCAATTGTCTCTCATAATATAGAGCCTTATATTAATGTTATTTAAATTTTTTTGGTAACTACTGTGTGTGAAGTAATTTATCAGATATAATTTGATTTTCATTTTAACACTTAGATAAACAAATCTTATTGTTCAGGCAGCCATTTAAATAATTCTACAAAAGAACGGTTGTTAAAAAAAACGAAACAAAAAAGTACAGAACAGAAAATACAGTTATCTTCAGAGGGTAAACAGATGTAAGTGGCTTTGTTTTTAGACATAATTTCTTTTTTAAATTTTGGTTATTTAATTTTTTTAAATGAATATATATATAAAATAAATATTTAAAAGTAAAACATATAAAAGTATCAATGTTTATTTCAGAGACCCAGAGCCAATCGATGAAATTGAGGTGTAATAAATTATTTTTTTTTAAATTGAGAAAATGTTACAATTACAATTTCACATTCTAATTACCGGTAGGCCTACCTATTTTTAATTCACCAGTATTGCATTTATTTATTAACAAGATTTATTTTCAAAATCAATATTTAAAAAAAAAAACAACTTATGAGATTTGTGTGAGTATGTGTGTGAATGTACCTTATATAACATTGTTTTTGTAAAACAATGTATTTTTTCATGTTATTGTGTTATGTTTAAATTATTATGAAATTTGTTTTTATGCGACTTTAAAATATTTAATTGAAAGTAAAATTCATCCTAGTCTAACATAAATTATACTGTGAGGTAAATGTGCTGTTTTTTTTTTATGAACCTTACACAATTAACACTGTGTGCCTACTGTTGTTACCATTATTGAACAAAGTGGAATAAAAGTTGAAAAAAATTATTTGAATATTTAATTTCACATTAAATACAGGGATGCTCACTAACAAAGGATTATGTTAACTACTTGAAAGGTGACTAACCACACTTGTCTTGTTTTAAAAGTGTTAGTTCATACTAAAATACAACAGCAATTTTACAGGTTGACAGTAAGCTGGAATTGTGGTCAATTTTGGCTCAACTGTATGTTCAATCAAAATTATTAACATACAGATTAGAAGAAGAGCCAATAGTAGTTCTAGGTATATACAAAATCTCAAGCTCAATTTCTTTTAGGTATATGCTTTAATCATTGTAATAATGTCTGCTTTAATTTAAAGAAGGATAAGTTTGAGATCAATATTGTATCCCCTATGTTTTTTCTGAGATCTTTATATAGCGATCCTCTCTCATGGGAATGAGAGTACAACCAACAATGAAGACAAAAGACTTGAGTTCACACTTTGGTTCAAAGCTCATTTCAGAATTAGTTATCAGCTGGCAGAACATATCAACTGATGAGGCTCTAATGGTCACCATAGTTCCTCTCACAGGAGGAAGGGGTGAGGGTCACTTAAATTTCAAAGGGTATAAATTGTATATATTCTGCTCCAAGGGTGCAGTACCCCCCTTCCCACAACAGATTCTTGAATGAAACTGATAGACACATAATGCAAGTTAAAAAAGTAAAAGTACTTGCACACCATTTTTTTGCCATTGCATCAGAAATGGTTGAGCTCTACTTAAACCTACCCTTCTAGCTGTCAAGATTCCAATTCTCTTTTGTATTTTCACTAATTCTGTATATGATTATGCCTGTTAGATGTCTTTCTAAAAACAGTTAATGAACATGTAAAATATAAAAACAAATCATTCAGGTATGCATACAATTTATTTTGTACTGGTAATCTACATATACATATTTCAATGGACATCATGAGACACTGGTTGTAAAATAGAGACATTCTTCAGTATGCCAAAAAAAATTATTGCATCCTCTTTCATTTATAGAGAAGACTTTTGGATTTTATTGTTTTGGGAATTACTGGAAAAAATTACTTGCAATTTAATTTGTGTGCACACACATCTATCTTTAGTTGTTGATTACTAATTGTATAAAACTCAGGCAGAGATCTACACTGACTCTAATAAAGGACAATAGTTTTACTTATCAAGCGACTCTATCACTCTTTGTTATCACAATAGCCATCAGGACACACAAACAGAAAATTGTTAACAAAAATTAAAACAATTAACATACTTTGTCTAAATTTGCCTGACAATCTAGCAGATATATTCTTCAGATACAACACAATGCAAAATAATTGAGACGAATTGATTTATTTGATTTAATTATTGAGGAAGGGGGGAGGGGAAGAAGGAGGGGAAAAAAACCTAAATTACCTGGAAATTTAATTGGGAAAGATAAATGAGAAATTAATGAAGACAGATAACTCTTAAGTTTATTAATGATGGAGGAAATAGCACAAGTCCTTATGTGGAGAGTTACTGGCCTTTACTTGACCAGGAGCTAGATCACAAAATGATGGAAAATGTCATGACTAGAATTAAACTGAACAAAAAGAGGTTGAATAGTGGTTTCATAACCAGAACAAAAGTTATTTTAACATACAATTGCTGAACTATTAATACAGACATCTCTAACACATTTTTTAAATTATAAAGATAATACTACAGTCAGTGCAAAACTTAAGGAGCACTAAAATGTGTAATTTAATTAATTTTCAGCTTAGTTTAACTATTTCAGTGTATGTGGTAGAAAACCAATGTGTATCAAGTTAATATTAAATATAAAACTTCCCTCCAAAATTCCCTAACATAAAGTACATGACAGGGTAGGCCTACTACATATAATTAATTATCTCTAGCATGGTAAGTTAAAAACATGACAAAATGCATACCATAATCATTTCCAGCACTTGATCATAGTATGACTTTCTTATAATAATATATTTTTATCATTACAAATATCATTAGCAAGTGTGGTTTTGAGTTTAAGGTTAAGCAGGCTTTTTGATGTGGGTGCACCAATTTTTCCTAAACAAATTAAGAATGCTACATCAATCTATAAAAATATGTCAGACTTTCATAGGAGACAATTTATATCTATGAAATACTAAATCCATTTAAAAATAAATATTGCAAACATGTTTGTTACGTATAATAAAAATACATTCCAAATAAATTAAGTCAAATGTGAAAATGACTTGCAGAACCTTTCTTTCCAGTATAAATTATGCACTAAATACTTCACTCAACAACACATTTTTAAGCATAGTACCTATACATATAACAATTTTTAAAAAGAATATTAAGCAAATTGTGTATTATGAATAAATAAAAACTCTAATCAAATATTATTGTAAACAATATTTATTAAATACTTTACTAATCATAATACAACTCTACATAGCATTTAATTCAATTTTGATGAAAAGGACTATAAATGATATAAAATATATCACTAAAATACTGATTGGACTTATTGATTTTGACTAGTGCATTTACTAATTCATTCACTGCTGAATAGTTACAAAAAGTAATCATCCATCATCTTGAGAATTATTTTAAGTACGCAAGCAAACTCAATCAACCGATTCAAGTAACCCTGAATAAAAAGCTATAAGAAGAATGAAAAAGATTATTTAAGTAGAATTTTAAAAGAAAAGCAAAAATCATATTCTGTCATTTATATCAATCATCATACTTGACATGACACTTTTATTTCATAGTTTTCATAAATATTGTCTAATAATGACAACTCCATTCGTAATTACATACATAAAAAACTTTCTTCATTAAATAAAACAATCAAGAAAAAAATTAAAATTATTCTTTTTTTGTATTTTTTAAAATATTTTTTTTGCAATCTGAGACATTTAAAAAAACAACACCTCAACATCTTGCACTCACCAGTCTAACCTGGCAAATAAATAATATGAAATTCAATTAATTGATTACTCATATTTATGTACATTTAATACATATCAAATAATAACACATACAGTAAATGTACACTAAATACCATTTGATATAAACATATTTTATAAAGTACAAGAAAAATTCAAATGCATTACTGAAAAGAGTAGAAATTGAGTTTTCAAATAAAAATGTATGTACAGTATTGTCTCTTTATTTTATGTTTTGATAAAAACATAATCTTCACTGCTCTTGAAATAAACTGGTAAAAACAGTTCAGCTGCAGCTGTATTCTTTACCCACTCTGATTGGCTAGAACTGTATTTATCATTTATGTCGATCTCTTCGATTGGCTGGTCTGTTGTTATTTTGAGTTGACTTATTGTTGTTGGTGGCTTTAGGATCATGACAGTGGCTAAAAAAATGGAAAATATGTATTAAATATTATATAGGAGAGATAATATTCAACTTAGTTTTATTATTTTTATCTTTAGTTTTTGGAAACTTTTACATAAATTTGAAGAACTTTTGAAAAGATTTACTAATTTATTTATTTAAAAAGTCTCTTTTTAAAAGCATTATTTTAGACTAAATATTTTTACTGCATAGTCTAGATTTGTGTTCGTTTACAAGTTTTTTTCCCCCAGAATTTTCAAATTTTAGATTTTGAGAGTTCAAAGGAATTTTTGTTAAATTTTATGGGATAAAAATTACATGTTTTAAATTTTGATAACATCCTACAAAAACTAGAATGTTTTAAATTATGTTAATTCCTACAGATTTCAAGAAAACCTCTAACATAATTTCTCTACAAACAAATGCTAAGTTGCACAATAAAATATTACAGCTGCAGATTATTGATTATCCTCCCACATTCAAGTGGTGTACAGATGATTAATTTCTCTCCCCTGAAGCCCTTACAAAGCATTGATCACAACCTCCTCAAGTTCAATGCAGGATCAATTCTTTCTTTTGAAAAAAGAGATCAGTTCTACTTTACCCCTGGGGACTGTTTTTGTGTGTGTTTTGTTTGATGCAGACTGCAGTCTTTTGAATCTATTTGCGCAAAAGACTTGGTTATTTTAGCCAGCAATGGTTACATATGAATCCAACCACAAGGCCAGTCCACATAAATAATGGGAAATGGGCCCGTTTACATAAATGATGGACGATGGCCAGCCTATCTAAATAATGGGGGATGGCGTGCTTACATGAATTATGGGGGATTTATGTGGGTTAAGCTAAAAATAATGGAGAGGAGGGAGGGTGGGTCTGTGTGCCCATGTCAAGTGGAGGGTTAACACTTTTTAAAATGTTGCTCAATATGTTAAAAACAACAACAAACAAGGAAAGGAACTCTAATAACTGTTTTGTCTCAAAACCTTCAGTAACTATTTGACTTTGCTATGTCATGAAAAACAACATTTTGATTCAAGAAGCCCTAAGCAGTTTTGAATGATTATTGTTTGGTGTTTTGAAATAACTCAATAAGCTATAAATCCCATAACTTTATTATTGCAAGGTTTCTGAAAGACACTGAGAATCTATTTAAAAAAAACTCTGCTTAGTCAGCATTAAATTAAATAATGCAGGTAATGTATTTTGTTGATCTATATTCCAGTCTATAAATGCCAACTAGAGAGGTGTCATTTTCCATTTTTAAATTTGTTTTTATCAGAATTATTAACATTTTAAAATTCAGTTAGTAACTTAATTCAACAATCACTTGACAACATGCTGATATTTGGATTAAAATTCTGTATATTTTTTATAGTGCAGCATGCATGTCAATAACAAGAGTAGATTTAACTCACAAAGCCATGAAATAAAAAAAACTGCTAGCTAGTCTGTACCAGTCCTTCCATACCTGGTCAAGTCCTCGATGTCCACTAGCATTGAATCTTGTTCCATGTGTAGGTCATCTCTCTCTATCAACAAATGAACTAAATCTTCATTAAGCACTGCAGAAAAATGAAATAAATTATTGATATTTTTAAAATAATTTTAAGTATTATTGATTTAAATATTTTTATTTGTCCAAAAAGTTAAGTCACATTTTCTTTACTATTCTGAACTATTATCAGAATTTTAATCATTATAAAAAATTATTGACATTGTTTTTATCATCATTTAAACATTATTTAATTTTTTTTCATCAAAAGTAAAAAAAAAATCTCAGACATAATTTTCCATCACTGTAACAAAAATAATGAAGTAATTTTACAGATATCTCAACCAAGAATAAAAATATATTGATGTGTGGGTTAATGTAGAGCAGGGGTCTCCAAACTATCAAATTTCAGCTCGGGGGCCAGTTTCTTCTAGGCATGTCTTTGATTTTTCTGGGCAAAGTTCCTCATCTATCACCAACAAATGGTTTTTCCGTGGACAAAAAGATCTCCGCGGGCCGGATGAGAGGACATTGCGGGCCGCATCCAGCCCGCGGGCCGTAGTTTGGAGACCCCTGATGTAGAGTATTGTTTCTTCAATATATACATTCATTCTGAACTGTAGTGCACTAAGCCTAGGTTTATTCCTGTCATTCTAAAACTATCTACTGTATAATTATTTTTCCCAAATAGGCCGGCAAAGTACAGAACACCCAAATATTGCAATAGAATTTGATGCTTTATGAATTATGGCATGCATTTTCTGGACACATGGAGTAAGGCTATTTTTATTTATATGAGTAAATACTAAATAGAACATCTGAAAAAGGTAAGTAGTAAGTAAGTAGAATTATACTGGTTCACACTGCACAATAATTTGATATTTCATCTGAAAACAGTTGCAGTTGATAAAGTAAGTTGTCTTTTTGATTGCAGTGTAGTGCATTAAAAAAATATTATACCAAGTTTTTGATATGCTGACTCATGTCATGTCTTTAAATGATTTTTTTAGTTTAACAAACAGCATTTTGATTTTACCCCCCCCCCCCCCCCCACCCACCCAGAGGCGTAGCGATGGGGGTCAGGGGGCGACATATGTCCCCGGGCGCCGACCTTAGGGGGCGCAAAAATAGGTTGGAAAAAGTAATCGAAAGTTTGAGGGATGGGTGCAAATCGAAAGTTTGAGGGAGGGGTGCAAATCGAAAGTATGTCCCCGTTCGCCGGGAAGGGTCGCTACGCTTTGACCCCCCCCCCCCGTTATAATGCCACTGAAGAATAAGATGACTATAGAAAATGAAGTAGCTTACATTCAATTTGGGAATGGAGATCATTGACTAGAACTTGTAGTTGAGCTATGTTCATTTCTTGAAGTTTGCCTCTGTTTAGCCGCAATCTTCGGCCTTGTCCAAGTGTGGGAATTCCAACCTATTGAAATGAGTTTGTTTATATTATTGTTTTGAGTTTATATTTAACTCAATGTAACAAGCCCGCCGGTTGGTTGAGGCCACGCTGGGGGCTCGTTCTGCTAGGGATACAACAGGGGTCGACTCGAATAAAGGAATTATTAATTAGATCTAGTAGCACACAGCTTACCATATCTGCTACTGGAGATTTTTTCTTGCCCTGTTTTTCAACTTCAAGTTGCATCCGGGCCATCGTCGATGCCTGGGGGTAGATACGTAACAGTGCACGGTCAGACAAAAACAATGAGAATGAGATCATTGTGATTACCGAATCAAGGGATTTGCTTATCAAAGGGAGGTCACTACTGCTAACAGAGTTATCTTGCCATAGTTCTTTCAGGCAGACGAATTTTCAATTAAAAATAGGCATATATATATATATATATATATATATATATATATATATATATATATATATATATATATATATATATATAGGGGGGTGGTGCGGCCCGCACTAGGTGACACCGTTTAGTGGAATGATACCCAGACTAAAAATGCAAAATATAAAGAAGAAATATGCTTTTTTGCCAGTTCAATAAATAATTATTTTGAGTTAAAAAGTATTTCGGAAGCTACGACGTCGCCAATAACAGTTGCTTAACGTGAGACATCTTGGGGTTCCATGGCTGGGGGGGGGGATGTTTTATCTCTACCCCCCCCCCCCCCCTCAAGTCTACAGCACTGGCATGGCAACAGGCCTGCCTGTTAGTAGCATGAAATATTCCAGTCTTCGCCAATCCTAAAATCTCACACTAATTCCCAGACAGCACAAGGCAACTATCGCGGACAATTATTTCCCCTTTATCAATTTTAATACACAGTCGTCGCTGAATAAAATATAAAGCCCGTGTCATGACCGTGGTTTATCTGTGGGTGGGGATTTCAGTGTGGCCATTAAGGGGGATAAGGTTCTGTGTTGTATTAATTTAATGGGGAGCTACAAACCACGATTACCGCCCCATTGCCATCAACGGTGGGGGAAGGGGGGGGGGGGGGGTAGCGACGACGATACTCGCATTGTCGTCTATGGTATCGATACTAGCATGAGTATCAAGTTCAAAGGAGTATTAAAGTAAGGGTTAGGTTATACTCAGTGGAGTAGGCAAGGGGGGTTAGGGGGGTTATAACCCCTCCCATGGACCCCTATATATATATATATATATATATATATATATATATATATATATATATATATATATATATATATACTTAACACTAAATCTAAACCGAATATCCGAATAGTAAACCTAGTCCTAACCGTAAATCTAAGCTAAAACAAACGGCTATATTTTAACCTAGAACCAGCAATTAATCATTTGGATGTAATAATTGATTAAGCAACAACATTAAAACTGTCATAAAATAATTACATACAAAATTTATCTAAATGCTGGTCTGATAATGCTATTTGACATATATTTTCCTGGGAAACAAATACTTGATCTATCAACTTTAAAAACAAAAATAACACCGACAACCAAGATTAAACTTTTTAATAATAAATAAATTAATTAAACGAAACTTTTTTTTAGTCCTGAGCCTCACCTGTGCCAGGGCGAGCGTGGCTTCTGATTGCAGCTGGGTCTGTCTGTTTGTGAACTCCTGAATCTCTCCGGGAAAACATGGGTGGTTGGGTGGTGGGATGGCTGACTCCGTCTGGAAAAGAAACGGAAAAATAAAATGTGATGGTTGAGAACTATGGACCATGTTTAATTGTTGTGGAACACAAATCCTTCTGTAACATCGATTTCAAAGTAAATAGAAATGTGGCACTTGAACAATTGTGTCGCCTTATTGGATAGCTTTATAGAACCCCTATGAGACAGTCTATAAGACAGCTTTATAAAGCCCCTACTATAGACAGTTTGAGACAGCTTTATAGAGCTCTAGCCAGTCTGAGACAGCTTTATAGGGCCCCTAGACAGTTTGAGACAGCTTTATAGAGCCCCTACTATAGCTAGTCTATGAGACAGCTTTATAGAGCCCCTACTATAGCCAGTCTATGAGACAGCTTTATAGAGCCCCTAAAATAGACAGTCTAATGGGGCAAGGGTATGAGATGGTTTTAAATAAACGTTACTTACATTTCTAACCATCAGCGACATTCATTTGCTTACATACAAGGTTTCTTTCAGACATTTTGACGGGAAATGGGGTGGAGAAACGCTTGAAACGTCCGGTAGGGGTGGGGCGCACTTAAAATTTTCCATGGGGGGGGGGGGGGTAATTCGAGACAATTATTTACAATTATTTCTCACTGTAGAAACACTCCCAATGTTTGTGTAGAGAAAATCAATAATAATGTTGGTATATCGGACATAAGGATCGATAGATTAGGGATGTAAATTGATTTACAACTTCATACGGTAACGAATAATACAGTGATGTTGTCAAGTGGTTGTCAAATAATATACTGTGGTTGTCAGATAATACATTGTGGTTGTCAAATAATACATTGTGGTGGTCAGATAATACATTGTGGTTGTCAAATAATACATTGTGGTGGTCAGATAATACATTGTGGTTGTCAAATAATACAATGTGGTTGTCAAATAATATACTGTGGTTGTCAGATAATACATTGTGGTTATCAAATAATACATTGTTTTTGTCAGATAATACCATGTGGTTGTGAGAAATTACACTAAACAACAGCATACAGCAGGGGTCGGCAACCTTTTGGGACGGAAGAGCCATAAGTTACATATTACCACATTTCACAGTATTTAAAGAACCACAAACATTTTTATTTCAATATTATATATATATATAAATATATAAATATATAAATATATATATATATATATATATATATATATATATATATATATATATATATATATATATATATATATACATTACATTTAAAACAAATAGCTTAAAATATGAAATAATATTTATTCATATAAAAACATAAACATGTTTCGCACAAAACTTATTAAAGTAGTTTAGCAAGCTCTTCTCGAAATTAGAAACTTTACAATAATTTACATGGCTATTATTATATCTATATCTTTAATTACCGAGTATTACAGACTAATATTTTTATGAGTTTTAAAAATAATTAAAAAATAATTATTAATATTTGTGCATGGAGCTTAAGGCAAGTTTTTTCTTCTGTTTAAACTTGTGAGTCTTTACATTTTAATTTTTGTTATCAGTTTTGAAAATGAAATAACATAACCATTAATATGTGTGCAAGGAGCCGGAGAGCCGCATCTTGACATCAAAAGAGCCGCATGCGGCTCGCGAACCGCAGGTTGCCGACCCCTGGCATAGAGGAACAGAAAAAAGACAGCATATCAGAATGAAAACTATTCATACAGAAACAAAGAACTTAAATAGATTTTTAAGCTATAATGGATTTTATCAATTGGGCCTGATTTATATTATAAGTCCAGCTGAAGTAAGTTTTGGGTTTCGCCAACTCCCACCCCCACCCTGAAAAAAAAACTAAATTGCTGATTACCGTTGAGGAAAATACATAAAGCCATCGTAAATATAGTGATCTTCTTCGTCGCTTTTGCTAATAATTACATTCGATGTAACAAGTGTAATAATTATCAAAAATGAAACGTATGGAGCTAAATCGTACTTCGTTAACAGTGATCCCCCCTGTCTACTATCATGCAATGGTATAGGACATAGGACATGAGAGTTATTATCACAAATACAGGCAATTATCAAAGATAATATAGATCTACGAGTGACTGAATTGAATGAAAAATAGTATGGTTAATGTCAATGTAATCAAATCTACTGTCGAACAGTCAGTGGCGTAGCTAGGTCGGGTGTCACCCGGTGCGGCACTTAATGGTGTCACCCCCCCAGACGCGTTGCGACCCTTCCCGGGGACAAACTTTCAAGTTTTCAATTTACACCCCCCCCCCCCTCAAACTTTCGATTTGCACCACCACCCCCCCTAAAGTTTTCGACTTGCACCCCCCTCAAAGTTTCGATTTGCACCCCCCTCCCCCTCAAGTTTTCGATTTGCACCGCCCCCCCCCCCCCCTCAAACTTTCGATTCCCACCCCCCCTCAAGTTTTTCTCTATATATTTTGCTATTTTTTGCCTTGGTGTCACCCCCCTAAATGGTGTCACCCGGTGCGGTCCGCACCCCCCCCCCCTCGCTACGCCCCTGCGAACAGTTAGCATAGCCAATAAGGGAAATTCAACCCACAACACTAACCTTAACCCTAGGTTTAACCAATGCAAAGCCAATGAGAATCGGGGATCTCGAACCATGACTTAAAACTAACAAAACTATTGCTGAGCAATTGTAGATGAGGTGTAGGGTAACCAAATTATCCGGGGTGGAGGTCGTATCGTAATACTGGCTCTATGCTACCCCCTAAGTATATATTCCTAGCCTTATATGATAAATAAGCTGCTATACGCCATTTTATTATGTTTAGTAGATTTTAAATACTTTCGTTTTCCTCAAAATTACATATTCGAATTTCATGAATGAGTTAGCGGGAGCATTCATTCAGTTTGAGGAAGGTCGTAAAGTTTCGATACTCTCGTCCCGGTTCGATACTGTCGTAACGGTTCGATACTGCTCAACCAACCAAAAACGGCTACATAATGGGAGTCAAACAGGATGATCCTTTATAAAGACCCGTGTGATTAAATATTAAAACGTGCATTAGCCCAATCACTGGAATCGATACCATCTTAGGCCAGTGTTTTCAAGGAACAGACTGGAGTTCAGAGGCGTAGCGAGGGGGGGGGGGGGGGGGCGGGGGGACATATGTCCCCGGGCGCCGACCTTAGGGGGGGGCGCCAAATTGAAAGTTTGAGGGGGGGGGGGTGCAAATCGAAAGTTTGAGGGGGGGGGTGTAAATGAAAAGTTCGAGGCGGGGGGTGCAAATCGAAAATTTGCTCCAGAGGGGGGCGCCAAATTGAAAGTATGTCCCCGGGCGCTGGGAAGGGTCGCTACGCCTCTGCTGGAGTTGAACTAGATGCTACTCCCCTGTAGACTATAGAGACAGGGACAGAAGATTCAGCACATTCCCTACATAGGGTTCGAGTTTCAAGATGGACATTCAACCTACTCGATGTTTTTTTTTTTAAATTTATTCCTAACATTAAAGACACCCACGATCAGAGGCGTAACGAGGGTGGGGCGGGGGGGGGGAACATGTCCCCGGGCGCCGACCTTAGGGGGCGCCAAAATGGGTTGGAAAAACACAAATTGAAAGGTTGAGGGGGGTGCAAAGAGATAGTTTGAGGGGGGGGTGCAAATCGAAAGTATGAGGGGGGGGGGGTGCAAATCGAAATCTTGAGGGGCGGGTGCAAATCGAAAGTTTGTCCCCGGGCGCCAGGTAGGGTCGCTACGCCTCTGCCCTCGATCTAAGGCCTAACAAAAACAAGGTTAAGATGAATTAAGTGTTGGTTTTCTAAAGTATTTATTTCATTTTAATATAAGTTCTCATATTTTTGTTTGTACGGGCCATATAACCTACAATAGAATCAAGCATATTTCAAGGGTTCAAAGAGACGCATTTGTTTATACAAAAAGCCACATGTATCTCGCTACTGTTCTAGCCCGCTCTTTCAGACCCTAACCCAAACCTATCAATCATCATCATCTTTTCCCGTTTGTGCTCAAGGCACATGGAGTAGATGAAGTAGAGTTATTCTGTTTCAGTGACTTCGGCAAATGAAGAGTCAGCATTATGCCCATCCGCCGTTATTTTCCCTAACGAGTGTTAGGTACCCATCATAGCTGGGTGGACTCAGGGTCGTTCAACTGACGTGAACTCGGATTCGAACTCGAGAGCAGTCTAGCGCTCTACTGCTAGGCCACGCCGTCCCAAACCTATCAATGACACTAACTTATTATTTTAAACGTCTCAAATCTAACACGCAATCGGATGACCTCCTAACTTAATCTTTAGTTAATCTTGATATCCTAGTATCATCTCGTGCAAACAACAGCTAGGTATAGATGTTGTGCAGTCTAGTATCTTATACAGAATATAACACAACAACAAACAGAACAAAAAAAAATAACCTTAAAGTTCTAAAAAGCCAATATGACAATCCAGAAAAAAAACCTCGCAAGAGAAACATTATGGCCGAACATGAAAAACCCCAAGCTCTTCCCTAACACCGGAGTAGCCAGATAAAAATCTGGGGATAAAAGCCATTTAAAGCTTAGTCACTGACGGCAGACAGCTGACTATTTCTAAATGCCCGAGGCAACAGAATGTGTTATTAACGGCTATTCATCGCCCATCGACTCAACCGTAGGAGTGCCATAGAGTCGTGTTTCCCAGCTAGTGGTTTTTAGACCACCACGTTTTCAGGCTGGGCCGCGTTAGCCAGAGTAAATATTCATTCACTAGACTGATAGAAAAACTGTTCTACTCAGTAACATAGGAACGTGGCCAACTTTTCTTCTTCTTCTTCTTCTTCGTTCTTAATTATTAGTGTTGAAGGGGATCGAGATTTATCTGCCAGTGGGTTTGAACTCGAGACTTTGTTCGAATTTATCAACCATGAGCTTTTTGCCGACTCGACCACGCCTCCAACACAATTAAGCGTTACGTGTCAACTGGTTAAGCGCCATTGAGGCCATTGACTCCGATTTCAGCCTGCTTTTCTTTTTGGATTTGCTTCCATAGCCTTTGTCCAACCAAGAACAAACTACAAGGCAGCAGTTGTTTAATTTTGGAGTTGTCTCTCCTAGAAGAGTGGCTGTCCCCAGCTAACGAGCCTCATCTGCCCGAGGGTTCGAACTCGAGACTTTTCGGTTTAGCAACCATGAGCTTTACCGACTCGACCACGCCGACCCCTGAGGAGGCTCTAATGGTCACCATAGTTCCTCTCACAGGAGGAAGGGGTGGGGGTCACTCAAAAACGTGGCCAACTGCGTTGAAGAATTTATGGATGAGGAAAAATGGTAGCTGTGCTGTGAAGTGTTTACGTGAAGTGTAATTTAAACTGTAAGCTTGTAGTGTTTGTTTACAACTACCATTATTTCCAGATAGCCTCGATTCTGCTTGTAAACAGTCATACACCATCAGATGTTATTCCCATCTACACTTGTTTAAAAAAATCCATAGACAAATTCAAAATTTATTAACACAAGAGAAGAGAGGAAGTTGATCCAGAAAGAAAAGCAGATTGAAATCGGAGCCAAGGGCTGTATGATGCATAACATGTTGACACGTACAACTTAATTGTTTTGGGGGAAATTCTTTACAATATTAAAATTAAGATAAAAGGATAACAGTTTGTAGCAAATAAGAGGAAAAAATATAAGGCCAAGTTGAACTTGAAAGTTATATCGCCTTGGATTGATTTCAGCATTAGGTTAAGGATTTAGTCGGGATAAGTAGTTGAATGGAGACTGTAGTAAAAACTTGTTATAGCTAGGAGTCAAACTAAAAAAATTGTAAAATGGCATTGTGACTTTTGAGGGTTAGTGGCGTAGGTATATACACTGACTGGACACAGATGTCCATATACGCTGACTGGACACATATGTCCATATATGCTGACTGGACACAAATGTCCATATATGCTGACTGGACACAAATGTCCATATGCGCTGACTGGACACACAAATGTCCATATAAGCTGACTGGACACATAGATGTCCATATACGCTGACTGGACACAAATGTCCATATAAGCTGACTGGACAAAGATGTCCATATACGCTGACTGTACATAGATGTCTATATATGCTGACTGGACACAAATGTCCATATAGTTGACTGGACATAGAGATGTCCATATAGCTGACTGGACATAGAAATGTCCATATAGCTGACTGGACATAGATGTCCATATACGCTGACTGGACACATAGATGTCCATATATTATGACTGGACACAAATGTCTATATACGCTGACTGGACATAGATGTCCATATACGCTGACTGGACACACGGAGATGTCCATATAGCTGACTGGACACACGGAGATGTCCATATAACTCCAGACTTCCGGGTTGGTAGCGGTAATCTTTATCAATCAATCAAGCATTCTCATTACTCTTCAGTACTAGCTTGTGTATTTCCTGGTACATTGAGACTTTTTCACCCCAAGAAACTCTTGATAAAAGATGGCGGATGAAATTGTACTCAATACAATTTCAATAAAGAGAATTGAACTCCGTCGCCATGGTTACGCGATTTTTTACCAGCGTCGTTCTTGATAATAATAATATTAAAAAAAACTCGAGCAATTTATTTGTCGCTTCTAGATGATTGAAAAGTTGACGCTATCTTGGAATGTGATGTAAAAGCGAGCCATTGATAAGGGAATTGTGGAATTTTACGAATGTGATATACAAGCGAATCATGAATTATGGAAATTTGAGTATATTGTTAGGTGTGTATCATTGAATCAAGAGGAATAAGCAAGTCATTCATTGGCTGATACGCTAAATGTATGAGGATTGGGATTTTACAATCCTAATGTTGTAGAGGACGGGTGGGTAAAAGTATGCAAAATGGCCAAAATACAGCCCAAAATTCAGCTACCCGAATAATTAAAACTCATTATTTTTTTCATTTTAATAGAAATTTGAAAATGAAAATTAATTCGTTTTTCAATAATATGACCTGTATACGTATACAAAACAACAAGACCCATATCCTGTTGTTTAAATTTTAAAAAACACGTTCAATATATTTTCTTTAAAATTGCTCAATTTAAGTTTTATAATTAACTTATGGGTAGTTTTAAATTTAATAACAGGAAATATATATCTATGTTGTTTTTTTCGTACGCAATATTTTTTTAAACAATAAAAAAATGTAAGTGGTATCAATTTACAAAATTTAATTAATATTTAAAACATAATTTAAAAACAATACGTTGTTATCAAATTGCATTCGACGAACGGAAGCAGTGTCGGTTAATCGTTTCTACTGTTAAGCTTCTAAAGGTTAGATGATAATTTATGTTAATTAATAAATTTTGTTTATTTTAAAATAATCTTATAATATTAATATCGTGGTTTGTTACTGAAAATAACAACAATTTTCCCGAAACGTAGTTTAGAAAATAAAAATACAAGTCTCGAAAATTCGATTTTAGGAAGTTGAAAAAAAAACCCTGAAATAAAATCAGACGGGACATTCGATTGGGAATTTTAAAAACTTTTTTTTTGCGTTTATGCCGGCTATGTGCGTGGTTTGTAATTTTTATTTTTTAATATATTTTGGCACCATGTAGTTCGTGCGTTGAATGTTGAACGATGAATTCCTCGGAAGTCTTCACTTAGTTACGACACTTGTGGCCCTTAAACGGGAAATCAAAAGCACTTCATCGAAATTTAAAGAAAAACAAATTGGTAACAATTTTGGGTTATTTTTTTTCTGGCTTTAAAAAAAGCGAAATCAAGAGTGCCACATTGAAATTTTTAAAAAGTTTAAAATTTTGGTTTTGCTAAACAAAATCTGGCTATTAAACGGAAATTCGCTAGCGTTACATGGAAATTATACAAAAAATAAAGGTGCAATTTATTTTGCATCTTTCGATGCTTTTTAGTTTTAATCAACCTGTTTCCGAAAACTTTTTTTGTGTGGAAATATTCAACGTCTCTCCATCAAGTTCTTTCAAACCGCCTTGTCAAACCTATATGAAGCCCCCCCCCCCCCGCCCCCGCTCCTTCCAGAGTTTCTTCCAGGCATCTCTTCGGGGGGGGGGGGCTTAGCCCCCCCCCCCCGAAATTTTTTTACCGCCCCCCCCCCCCCCGTACGAAATGAAATTTAAATAATTTATATAGAAAATATATACTTTTAACAGTGTTCGCCCCCCCCCCCCCCCCCGAAGAAAGTCTACCGCCCCCCCCCCCCGAAAATTTCAAGTGTCCCCCCGGAGAAAAAAGTCTAGAAGAAACACTGGCCCCTTCCAAATCCTAACTTCTCTCCAAGCTTTCCCCATCCAAACTGCTCTCTATCAAGTCCCCTATCAAACCTCCATAAAGCCACCCCAAACTCCACTCCATCAAGCCCCTATCAAACCTCAATAAAGCCATCTTCCCTCACTCCAAACTCTCAAGCTCCAAATTACCATCAAGCCCACATCAATCCTCTACGAAGCCCCTTACCAAATCCCCATCAAGCCCACATCAATCCTCTACGAAGCCCCACCACCTAGCCTCGCCTACAAACCATACATCTCTCTCACCCGGAAGCCAACACGACCACAGACGCAACATAACGCCGCTATTTCGCTGAATGAAAGAAAACCCAAATCATCATTCGACAAAAACCTGGTTCAAATTCCCATCAACGTCATCCAAATCAGGTTTCTATTTGTCTATTTCCAGCATTCTATATTAAGTTTTTCTCCGTTCTACAATTCTGTATGTATAATGTGAATAGGACACGGAATCTGATAAGCTATATGTTTAAACAACTTTACACCTTTTCAGGCCATCGAACCTACACAAAACGTATGTTCAAAACCTAACATCATACTGCATATAAAACATTTTTTTTACATAAACAAAAAAACATATTTTCATATTTTGATCAGTGGTGAGTACACAGAATCGAAAATTGTAATTATGTAACATTGGCGGTAAAGCCTACATATAACTGAAACCCTTCTCATAAGTTACACATCATCATCTTTTCCTCGTTCGTGCCCAAGACACATGGGGCACATGAAGTAGAGTTTATCTGTTTCATGACCTGGGCATATGATGGGATAGTGTGGTCAGCACTATGCCAACACGCGTTTACTTTTCATAACGTGAATTAGGTACCCATCAGAGCTGGGTGGACTCTTCTGACTTGAACCCGGATTCGAACTTGATTCTTTCGAGATAGCAGTCATACATTCATAGTATGTACCTTAAAAATAAATTGACGTTGCTGCGTAGTTGTCTTACGCACACCAAAAAGACATTCAATGAAACAGACAGCTGTACACACAGATAAACTAACTTTAAAAATGTGTACGTCGAGGAAATTCAACGAAACAAACAAATTCCACACACACAGAGAAACCAACCTTAAAAAAATTAACATTGCTGAACAATTGTCTTACACCAAAAAGACATTCAATGAAACAAATAGTTTAACACACAGATAAACTAACTTTAAAAAACGTTGACGTCAGAGGAAATTCAACGAAACAAACAAATTCAACCCACACAGAGAAACCAACCTTAAAAAAATTAACATTGCTGAGCAGGGGCGCTACACACGCCATCGTCTGAGCCGGCATGATTTAAGTATCCAAGTCACGAACTATCCTCACGAACCTTAAGTCAACTCCAGTCAAATTTTTTGGGTTTTCTGACTTGAGAAACTTCCCAGCTCCGAATTTAAACAAATACCAATTTACCAACGGGTGTAGGATTTAAATAAACCTCTGGAAATACTTGTGTTGATTTAGGTCATTCTAAGATCCGAAACATTAAGGAGGAAGTAACCCCCAAGGTAGCGATAAATTCTTCTCTTCACACACCATATTAGAAATTCGTTTGAATTTTTGGTATTTTTTCCAAGAAATCGTACAATAGTTTCCAAGAAAATATTCACAGAATTATTTGAACTGATAGTCACTTCATGAAATCCAAATCCTGGTTTACACTTCTACACCAAACCAAACAAAAAAAAAGCAATAAATAACAAAAAATACTGAATCATAACTGGCATAAATATGTATAAGACACATAATCTCCGAATGAATTCGAAAAGGAAGTTATTTTATAAGGAACCGTTGCATTATATAAAAAAAATAAAGGCGCTATTCGAGCTTATTTCAAATTGGAAACTGATCAGACAAGACTCTAGGGCTGGGTCTTGTATGTGGCTTCGGATCGGGTGGTTCTAATTATCTCCCTTGACCCCCGTGATAAACGATACGCACCATAGGAGCGGTCTAAAAATAGATTGACGAGAGTACTCCGGCTTATATTGACTGCGTGGTGGGTTTTGATTGGCTATTGCTTGCTGCTTCCGGGGTGTTCTGTTGTTGTATTTGAACGTGGCTTGTTTAATATTTAATCTTATTTGTGTAAAGTACTTTTTAAAAAATAATGAACTAATTAAGAAAAAAAACAACTTTGTATTAGAGTTTTGTTTCAAGCATTGCTAATTTAAAATAACCCTCGATCTAAAGCTCCTCTAGACCCTAACCCACGTTTTTTGTAAGAATCTCCAAACCTTCACGATAACACTGATGATCTCAGATATAACCTTCGATTCAATACTGTAATGCTCTACATATATATCTTATAAGAACCAAAAGCAGTTTTATTTCAATACTGTAAATTCGAATAAATGTCACAGCAAAATGATAAACAACTTAATTCAGGGCAAGTTATCTTAAAGCATCACGGATTCCGGTTGAAAAAAAATCATTTCCCAATTTAAAAATAAAACGAAGCATAAAATATGCAGGTTTCTGAAAGTGCACGGTCGATAACCAGTTTTGAATTTTAAAAGTTTCTCTGAGGTCGATTGATTTATGCAAAACTTTGATTCCATTTAAATATATTTTTTTTCTGCTACTTTAAAGATAAATTTTTAGCATAGAGAAAAAAAGTAAGACAGGCACGTTAAGTAACACCAATTTCTGGGGGGGGGGGGGGGGGGGGGGGGGGGAAGACCGGCCAACTGCCGTCTAAAGAAGAAATAGGGAGGACATGTATTGGGCACAAACCACGGGAAACGTTATATAGCATCAACAGACAGGCCGTTTTACAGGCAAGCGGAATGCAGTCTCTCGACAGCACAAGGCGTGATGAGGCAGATACCATCAGATGGGAGAAACGTGGAGCCAGCTATAGATACCATCAAGATGGGTTAAACGTGGAGCCAGATGGAGAGATACCATCAGATGGGTTAAATGTGGAGCCAGATGGAGAGATACCATCAGATGGGTTAAATGTGGAGCCAGATGGAGAGATACCATCAGATGGGTTAAATGTGGAGCCAGATGGAGAGATACCATCAGATGGGTTAAATGTGGAGCCAGCTATAGATACCATCTAGATAGGTTAAATGTGGAGCCAGCTATAGATACCATCTAGATGGGTTAAACGTGGAGCCAGCTATAGATACCATCTAGATAGGTTAAATGTGGAGCCAGCTATAGATACCATCTAGATGGGTTAAACGTTGAGCCATCTATAGATACCATCAAGATGGGTTAAATGTGGAGCCAGATGGAGAGATACCATCAGATGGGTTAAACGTGGAGCCAGCTATAGATACCATCAAAATTGAACACGCGTGAACCAGATAGAGAGATCAGCCTAGGATTGCAAGTTCTGGACAGCTGCAGACGGCAGCCCATTCTCCAGCAGGAATGACGCGAGAAGATGATGATGATGATGACGATGGTGTGTTAAATGAGATTGGAATGAAGAGAACGCTGAAAGATTTTTTTTTATTGAAAGCATGTACTGTATTACAAAATACATGTATGGTCTTTAACTTTTGCCACCCACCCCGTTTCATCAAGTCGTAAATTTATTGAAGATAACAGAACAGTCTATTACACAAAGTCAGAGTTTCTTCCAGGCTTCCGAAAAAAGTCTACGCCCCCCCCCCCGAACGAAATGGAATATATATAGAAAATATATACTTTTACCAGTGTCCGCCCCCCCCCCCCCCTTCCCAGGAGAAAAAAGTCTGGAAGAAACACTGCACAAAGTACTGGTTTTATTGAGAAAAAGTTAAAATAAATTTGTTCAGTGGCCAATTGTTGAGTATTTGAATATAGAAACACTCGATGAATAGAAAGCTGAATCACGGGAAGTAAAACTACGTTGAGGTATCAGTGTTTAGGTTTGGATTTAGATTAGGATTAGGATTAAGGTTAGTTTTCGGGTTAGAATCAGGAATTAGTTTAGGATGAGGGCCAGCGTTAGGATAATGCTATCAATAACGGTTTATGAATATAACTAAGGCTAAAGAATTTAATATACAATAAATAATAAATATATTTGTGACCTCGATCTATATTCTCACCAATCCCCTTTCGCAGTAATTTTGTCTGCAATATCAAATGGTATAGTCACATCAAGGCTTTGAATGCGGAGTATCTCAATTTTAAAATATAGATTCCCTGTACTGAAGCAAGGGGTGGGGTTGGGTGTTAGAATTCCTAATATGCACCCTTCTTTTTGTCAAAAATTCTAATTTGAAAATGTATTAAAACCCGTCGGTAATTTTGTAACCATATTTCAAGACGAAATGGCGTAACAAAATTGCATAGTAAAGCGCATACAAATGGCATAATAAAGGATATACCAGAGGTTAAAACAGCATAACCAAGTATATCACCGCGAATAACAAACGGCATAATGAAGTCTATCACTGTGCAAATCAAAAGGCATAATAAAAATTGGTGTAGAAAAAAAGGCCGACTTTCAAAAGGCCGACATGGACAAAAGGCCGACACATTGTATCACCAAGTGTTCGACAAAGATCATGTCTTACATGACATTTGTAATCTGATTTCGTGTCACCCTGACACCGCCCCCACCCCGCCCATCCCGTGCATGAATTCCCCAGCCCCTGGACGCCATAGGGTGCGGCCCGTGTTAACTGTCGTGTCAGACGAGAGCAAGTTTATCGATCTGAAGGACTGAGAGGTTTCGGCGGGAAAAAATTATAATTATTGGAATGGGAGCGTGAATAAATAATTAAGGGAATATTTTGAAGGTGAGGATAAAAATCTGACATGAAGTGTGTGTGGAGGGGCGGACATGTTTGAATGTGATTGTGTGGTGTGTGTGGTGGTGTGTGTGGTGGTGGTGTGTGTGTGTGGTAGGATTTGGGGGTAGTACGGTAAGGGTTAAAACAGGACTGGTTAGAAAATGATACATTATATTTAAAAAATAACCAAAAACAAATACATTTACGTCAACATTAAACCTAAATCGTAACCCAATTCAACCTTCATCGTATTTATCCAATGCTAATAACAGCCCTCATGTTAAACCTAACCGTGAATTTAAATTTAAATCTTGCCGCTGAACACAATTCTAGACATACTGTTAAATGTTATGTGACATCATCACAAACACGATCTATAGCAAGAATAATAATAGCGGCACACCCTTAATCAACAGAGCACCCCCACATAAAACATACGTACACCTCTAGTGAATAGAGCACCCCCCACATAACATAGACAACTCTCAACATAGCACCTTATATAACACTGACGTACACCACTTATTAAAAGAGCACACTTAAACACAACACCACACCCATAATCAACAGACCCCTCCGCACCTCATATGCTCACATCTGCAATCAACAGAGACATCCTCCTATTCCTTAGACACAACTCTACACCATCCTTCCCCGACCGAACAAATTGACCCAGCACTCCCCCCTAGACACGATCCTACACCCTCCTCCCCCCACCGAACAAATTGAAACAGAACCCTGACATCCGTATACACTCCAATGAAACCTTCACCTTGTCTGCAATTGAGACTAACGGCTAGTGACTGCACGTGCGGTAGGTACTCACGTAAAAGTGAACTCACTCCGGCGTGACCGAAACGCACGGGAGCGGCTATCGATTGTTTGCAACACAGTGACCGACATTTGAAAAGGTTATCATACAGCGGTACTGGTCGATCCGTTACATGTGGTGTGTGCTGTTGTGGTGTCTATGGCATAGATGGTATGGGGATGTGGTACAAGGTAGGGCGATGGTCATGTGGTATGTGAGTAAAGGTGTGTGTTATGTGGATGTGGTATTTGTTATGTGCTGTGTGTTGTTTGGGAAGTGGTATGTGGTATGTTGTATGTGGTGTGTGGATGTGGTATGTGGGTGTGGTATGTGGATGTGGAGATGTGGAGATGTGGTACGGGGGTAAGGGGATGGTCATGTGGTATGTGGATAAAAGTGTGTGGTATGTGGATGTGGTATGTGGTACGCGTTTTGTGTTATTTGGGATGTGGTATGTTGTATGTGGTTTGTGGTGTGTGGTATGTGTGGTATGTGGTATGTGGTACGTGTTTTGTGTTATTTGGGATGTGGGGTAGGGTATGTGCTATTTGGGATGTGGCATGTAGTATGTGGTGGTGGTATGTGGGTGTGGTATCTGGGTGTGGTATGTGGGTGTGGTATGTGGGTATGGTATGTGGGTGTGGTATGTGGGTGTGGTATGTGGGTGTGGTATGTGGGTGTGGTATGTGGGTGTGGTATGTGGGTGTGGTATGTGGGTGTGGTATGTGGGTGTGGTATGTGGATGTGGAGAAGTGTTACAGGGTAAGGGGATGGTCATGTGGTATGAAGATAAAGGTGTGTGTTATGTGGTTTGTGTTATGTGAGATGTGGTATACGGTATGTGGTATGTAGTATGTGGTGTGTGGATGTAGTATGTGAAAGTGGTATGAGAATGTGATATGTGGATGTGGTAAGGGGGATTTGGTAAGGTAATAAGTGCATGAAGGAATGTGGTACATGCATGTGTTAAGAGGGTAAGTTAAGGTGATGTGGTAAGGAAATGGGATGTAACACCACACAGCCCCTGTTGATCCCAATTGATTATCTCCCCTATTGCCTCCCAGTCTGACTACTAGATGACTAATTTAATCTTTTATTTCACTCTCTTGACAAAGACAATAATTTGCTGCTAAATGAAGTTTGTATGTTCGCTTGCAACCTATTAACATTACTGTCACAACAAGTAGCAAAAATGTACCAAATAATATAATTTCTTTACCCCTAACTGCTTTCCTGCTTTCCTCAAAAAATTTACAACAAAATCAGCTTCTCCTCTCCCTTTACCATCCATCCTTTAAAACCCCGGTGAACCTGCTCACCCCACTTCGCTTGCCTACCCCACTTCGCTTGCCTATTTTAACACAATCGTACTGATTGACACTCTCGCACTTCACTCTATCACACACCGAAATCAACACCCTCCCCTAACACATGCACACACAAATAATAATATAGTAATTTCTGAAGTGCACGTAATGAAGATTTTATGTAAGACAAAAGGGACAAAGTGAAAAAAAGGTCCGAAAATGAGAAGAAAAAAGGTAAAGAGAAAGAGAATGAACTAGAGATCCTAGAAAAAGTGAACTGTCTGACATGTCACAAGGGTGACGGGACTCCTGACTGTAGGGTAATCATAAACTTGTGTAGCTGTCTCGTCTGTCAACAAACTAGTATAGCTGTCCTCGACAAGGACTAACTAGAAGGTCCTGGAAACAGAATGTCTACTAGAAGGTCTTATGCAAAGACTGTCTATGTCTTCTTTAAATACTGTCTTAGAAATTCTCAAAAGACTCCCATGACGGACACAAACAATGTCAAGAAGGCCATTAAAAAAACCCAGTAAACAATTATTAAAATGACGATAATGTTAAGGAAATGTATGACTTTAATGAGGAATAACAATAAAAGTTAAAGCTTTCTTGAAATTTTAAAGTCCTGGACAAATTACAGAGTTAAATGATTCTCACAGTGAATAAAATAACTAGGCTTAAATAAAAATGGTTTTTATAAGCATGCAAATAGTAGTCTAGATATTTTTTTTTCTCGTTTTAAATAAATAAATTTTTCCCCTAATAGAATCATTAAAATGTGCTTTTGTCAAATATTTCTAGAATCATTTTGATGTTGCTCCTTGTTTCATGAGGGTTCGGTTTCTTCTTTGTATAATGTAATTTGATTGTTTCCCTTACATTCGTGACGGAAGAGATATCGGGAACCGTGTCACCGAATTCGCGGTATCGATCTCGCTTTTGTTTATGTATCGAAGACACGACACAAGATGTAAATCTTTAAACTGGGAACCTTTATTACCGCCGGATTAATGCAGTTTGCAACGCGAGAAACGCGAATACATTTTAATTCCCTGTGGTAATTATAAATAAATAACAAAACGTTATATTTACAAATTAGTTCAGTGCTGAAAATCAGTGGCTTTTGGGCCGCATCCCGGTCAATTAATGATTGTATCAGGCTATCTATACAGTGTATATGGGGCAAACATAACATAGGGGGAGAATTTTGTTTTAAGTGCAATTTCTGATGCTTAAAGTTGGTGGTATCAGAATCATACTAAGACAATTTTCGGTTCAAATTCATAATTAGCCTCTATATGTAGTAAGACCATTTAAAAAACCGATTGTTCTAAACTAGGCTACGTACATGGGGGATGGGGATGGGGGGGGGGGGGGGGGGGGCGACGACATGATTTCTAACCCATACATCCTGAACTCGGACCCCCCCCCCTCCCCTAGCAGATGAGGCTCATTAACTGGGAGAAGAAAAAATAACCTCTAAAATCAAACAACTGGTGCCTTTTAGAACGTTTTATTTCACAAGATATATACTCCAAGGCCTGGTAAACTAAGACGGCCAGTGAATTAGAAATACATTACTAAAATTTCTTGCCAGTTTCAATTTACACTCATAAAATGTTAAAAGACTGAATCCGGGACACGATATAGGATAGAAATAAAGTGCGGAAATTTCCGATGGCGCTTGTTTCGTTTTTATACCAAATCCTCCTAACGATCGTGTTATTCATTCCCGATGCTGGTTTATCATAATAGACATCTGAAGCTGTGGTTAATTATTCATGAACGGGATATTAAATCAGTGGGAGTCTGTGGATAGCTATGTATGGGGGTGGTGGTAGTATATGGAGGGGGGGGTATGATTGGAATGTGTGAGCCGATAATCTGATACGTACACAAAAGCAATACGTGACGTAGCGGTGCATTGACTAGGTGACTGAAAAGGTATTCTGAGGGGGGGGGGGAGCTCAACAGGTAAATATAGAGTAATTAGGTGAGTACATAATCATAGAGTACGTGAGGTGTAACCAGGTAGAATATACGCTATAATTTTTTGGGCGTACACAAACTAGTTGGGTGTACATGAACCAGATCAATATGCACACGTCATAACAGTGTACACAAACCAGATGTATACACAAACCACGTCAATCTGCACAAACCTAATGCGAGTACACAAATCGGAGGCGTGTACACAAACCAAAGGCGTGTACACTAACCAGATGGGTGTACACGAACCAGAAGTATGTACAAACACAGATCAGAAGCGTGTACACAAACCAGAAGGGCGTACACAAATCAGAGGCGTGTACACAAACCAGAGGGGTGTACACAAACCAGAGGCGTGTACACAAACCAGAGGGGTGTACACAAATCAGAGGCGTGTACACAAACCAGAGGGGTGTACACAACCCAGAGGCGTGTACACAAACAAGATGGGTGTACACAAACCAGATTAATGTACACACACCATATGAATACTCAGACAACTACATACTCTCGCCACAAACAAGCTATATACCAACGCAGTTGTTGAGCTCTGATTGGTTAGTCCGGTCACGTGATTTTGGCAGAACAATATTATGAACACTTCAATTAATGTCTACACATAGTAGCACTTAGCACAGCCTGTTGCAAATATTATCTTAACATTGTTGAAGTTACGCGGGATATGCATGGTTATAATGTTACAAATGGAGGAAGTTGTAAAGCTTTTACAGTCTATTTGTAAGTTTTTATCTCTAAAGTTTCAACAGTAAATTCTTGATATAGGCCTACTTCAAAATGCAAAGTGCAAAAAAAAAAAAAAAAAAAAAAAAAATAAATAAATAAAAAATAAATAAATAAATCAAAATTTAGAATATTATTATGTAAGTGGAAGGGCAGGTTTTTAATGAAAAAAAAAGTTGCTAACGTTATTAATTATTTTGCTAAAGATTCAGCTGCACGTTCTTGATCAACTTCCAAATTGCAAATTTCTTATTCTGAGGTATCTACTGCCATTGCTGATAATGTTCAGTGCAATATTTTAGTAATATATTGGGTAATAACGAATAAATTTATGAAATCATTCGCGTGTGAGATTCGAAAAAAATCCGTTACGGTAATTTATTGCAACGTGAACCTGATATGATCCCAGTCTCGTTAATAATTTTCTTGTAGAGTACTTAACGGCACGCGACGTTAATTAATTAAAGTGGAGCAGGGTGGTATGCTAATTTGTTTCCAGTGGCGCGTGAACGATCATTGTGGTATGACTTTGAGTTTGAGTATTTGTATTGGGTTGTGTTCAGTAGCGGCCCTTACCTACTGAAAACTGCATTTGTAGAAATTGGGAAAGGTAGGCTACTCCTTTTTATTATCAATCTGCAAGGTAGACAACTCTCATTTTTAAATTAAAATGCAAGGAAGAAAACTACTACTGTCAGTCAAGGTAGAAAACGGCATTTGTTGTTCGACAGAAAAATTAGATAACTCTACTTTAATTAAGAGATAATGTAGACAACTCCATTTTTCAATTCAAAGCTATAGTAGACAGCTACATTCGGGCTGGTCAAACTTTAAAGATAATTTATTACTAGATGGTAGAAAAGTTATACTTAGCCATCACAATGTAATAATTCCAACTTTGACAACTATATTGTAATGACCTACACACCAGGCAAACATCTAAGGGTAAATTATTTTTACTATTTCATTAAAATAAACAACTAAGGGAGTTAATTACATCTTCAATTATTTTCCAATATGCTCATTTATAAAGTAATTCGGTTTCATTATATAATCGAAATTATGTAAAATGTGTTGATGTTGATGTACTTGTTTCAAATTGCAAATATATATCGAGGTTGTTGGCGATGTGTAAGTAAATACTATCATGTAAGACAGGCAGGATTTGTTCCTTATACCCAGGCTATAATGGCTATATCTGCATACTAATTTCTTTTTTTACTTTTTTTTTTTATTTGTATGCTGACAGAAAATACCACAGACAGACCAGGTACCATTAATAATGGAAACAACTGATAGAAGTTTCTTGTGCTTAAAACAACACAATCCTACAACTAGTGAATCATATGCTGTAAAGACTTAGCTTTTTGTGATTAAAAAAATAGTTCAAGCGAACATGCCTAGGTAAACTGACGCTTAAAATAACTTGTCTAATATATATATATATATATATATATATATATATATATATATATATATATATATATATATATATATATATATATATATATATAAATTAAATGTCTAATACAGATGTAATTAATTGACCTAAAATACATTTCAAATTTAAAAAGGAATGTTGTTGGAAGAAGTCGTAAAGAAATTTAAAAGAAAGCTTAGGACAGAAAAGCATGGAAGGATGTTGTCAAATGGTCTAAGTTCAAACAGGAGTTTAAAAAAGGCGAATTCTTATGGCATGATTTTAATACTGATTGATCTTTTCCAAACACACCTAAGTCCAAGTTTTACTTTAGAAATAATGCCTACATTTTTTGTTTACATAATCTAAGTTTCAAATAAAAATATTAATCAAAGCTGATATCCAGAGTCTACGGATAATGCCTGTCCTACATATCCACACATACACAATTATCCAGAATCGAATTATCCTTGACACCGTCCGCGCCCAACAAGGAAATGAGCAGACGACAATAGCTTCTCCCAGCCCGGGGTGGGATCTGGCACCCTCGCCGGCAGACGTGGCTTCTCCCTCGCTCTCTCGCGGCGCCACGGCCCTCGTCCTAGCCCGGCTCTCGCTCACGACACCCCCCCCCCCCCACCCTAACACCCCCCGGGTCTCCACCCTCTGCTTGGTCCGAAATTCCTTTCTATGACCGTGTCGTGCTTGTCAGCATACCCCTCCACCACTCCCCTCTCCTCCATGTATTCTCATTCTCCAGATACATTTTTTATATATCTCGGCATTAACTTAATATCGCTTCCCTCCCCTTAGCATTATTTCCCTTAACTCTTGTATAACATGCCAGGGAGGCACGGCATAAATCATAAATAAAGCGCACAAAACCTGGCATGTTTATTTACCCATTTCTCGATTGGAATCGATCGATTTCTCATCGACGCTCTCTATCAAAATGTTCGGGTACCTAAACTAGAACCTTATCGTCTGCTGTTATGTTTGACAGCAAACGTGCACCACGTGTTGGGTACTCACGGCATGGGGTGGGAGGGTGGGGGTCGAGCCAGGGTGGGGTATAAAAGGGAAGGTAAACACACTGATTGACATGGTAAGGGAGGAATTTTGTAACACAAACGTTGCTCGTTTACTTTGTGGTTTGAAGTTTCAATCAACGACTGTTAGACACGTCATTTAAAAACTGCTGGTTTTGACGGTGTTGTCTTAAGACAAATTCCACCCCGCCATCATTTGAAATATAAGACAACTTATTTTTTCTTTCGTTTTTTTTCAAACTATTTTGCAAATTCCCCCCCCCCCCCCCCCCCCCCAATCGATATAGATCTAACAAGTTAATCAGAAAAAATGTACACCCACATTAAGACATGTAGCCTACATACAAAGACACTTACTTACTTAACTTAACCCTCATCACTCCCTGTGGAGTATAGGGCAACAACAAATCTCCGACATACAAAGACACACGCATATGTATACACTCGAAACACGCATAACATACAAACACAATCTCAAACATAAACTAATGTCTACATGCAATATCAACCACGTATACCTACACTTACACACATAGCCTACATACAGCAACACACACGTAAATTCACACTTAACCCATACTTACATACATACAGCAACACATACGTATATCCTCCCTTACACACATAGCCTACATACAGACACACAATTACGCATACTTACACATATAGCCTGCATTCATAAACACACACGTTTACTCACACTAAACACATAGCTTACATGCAGACACACACATACATCTACCCACACTTACAAGTATGGCCTACATACAGCAATATACATACATCTGCCCATACTTACACACATAGTCGACATACAGACACACACACATTTACTCACACTAAACACATAGCCTATACACAGAAACACACATACATCTACACACGCTTACACACTTAGCCCACACACAGACAAACACACACATCTACACGCACTTACACACATAGACTACATACAGACACACACTATTACGCACACTAACACAGATGGCCTACATACAACAACATATATAGCTTACATACAGACACAGAATTACACACACTGACACACATAACCTTAACCTACATACAGACACACCCACACTCGTGGAATCACCCAACCATTAATTTTTCAGGATAAAGCCCAACCTTATATCACGTGACTATGTCGAAAGATTTCCAATGGGACCTGCCGCGCTCACAAACCTACGCATCCATTTTTCAAGTTAATCTCCATTTTAAAAAAAAACCCACAGAGCCCCCTTCTCTCCTTTCCCCATCCGTATTTCCCCACCCCCTTTCCTGACCCATACCCTGCCCACCCCTTCTCATCCTAGGGCATTGTGCCCGGGCAGGAAGATGAATTACACCTGTGTTCTCTTTCTGTTTTGTCATGCCGTCATTATTGCCAATACTTTATGGGACAGCCTCAAAACACATCATTCCATCTTTTTAAAAAAATGTTTTGTCCGCGCTCGAATAAAATACATGACCGTTTTGAACTTTGACCTCTAATCAAGATATCAGTTAGTGCACTTTCTAATTAACCTGATAATAAAAAACAACCTAATAAAGCCAAATTAGAAATAAATTATTCCTACAAGCAATTTATATATTTAAACGCACATAAACTCTATCTAATTAGTACCTACAGAACTGTGACAATCATCGCTTAATGAATGCTTTACTGCACAGCTGTTTCAAGAATTAAAAATATATTTTTTACTATCGGAATATTTTGTTTTCTTCGTTTCACTATACTTTTCCGACAACCCCATTATCTGTGCGAAAAAATAAACATAGAGCGTATGGTTCTAAATGGCAATATTTTGTTTGCACATTTCTGTTTTGCCTGCTTTTTGGGGTACATTTCGTTTCTGTTAGTGCATTAGGTAGTCTGTATTTTTCCGGTGCAGTTTTTTTCCCCAAAGCGTATGTACTCTGTGGCCTAGCGGTAGAGTACTAGACTGCTAACCTGAAAGTCTTGAGTTCGAATCCGGGTTCAAGTCCGTGGAACGTCCCTGAATCCACTCAGGTCTGAAGACATAGTGCTGATCATATTATCCTTTCATATACCGAGGTCAAGTAACACATTAACTCTACTTCATCTGCTAAATGGATCGCTAGTTCTAAAGAGGATTCTTTATGTACTCTGATCACTAGCTAAAGTGGAGTAGCCTCTCTGTAACTATAGTTCCACGATGTTTCGGTAGGCCTAGCTAAAGTGCATCATTGGAAATCTATTGATGACTACAAAAATAGCAAAATAAACAAAGTACTCGGGTAATGGGGCTGTGTGAAAAGTAATTTTGATGACAAGGTCGTCTTAAAAGTTTGCCTAAAAATTTGGACTCGATTTAATTTGCGTGTGTGAAATAGGGATTTTGAACAAGATTTTTGTGATTTGTGCTTTCAATGTTATTTAAGGTGTGGTTGAAATTAGGATAGGGTAATGTGTATATGTCTCAGTGGCTAGGTTAGGTTTAATGATTTATTTTATTCGTGGTTTCTTATTTAGGCCAATGTGTAGGTGTAATGTAATTAGACCAGGTTAGATTAGGGGCTGAATATCTAATAAGGTCAGACTGGGTAAGGCGTTAATTACAAAACGAAAAGGTCAGACTGGGTAAGGCGTTAATTACAAAACGAAGGTGTCTGAGATAGTCCCACACCTCTAGCAGCGTTCTGCCTCACGCCTTCAGTAAAAGGATACCCTCGACTTTTTAACAGCTAACCCGAAGGTCTGGAGTTCGAATCTCGGTCCGGACTCGCGACTGCATGGACGTTCTTGAGTCCACCCAGCTCTATTGGGTACCGGGCCCACGTTACGGAAAGTAAAGGCGACTGGACATATGGTTGACCACGCAATCCCTTTATATTACAAGGTCTAAAAACATAAAACTCTACTTCATCTGCCATGTGAAATTTTCGGTCCAAAGGGACAACTTTTCATAAAGAGTATAGCATTAAAAATCATACCGCTAACGTATGTATCTATTATTATTTTAACTTTTGAACATAAATGATTTCCACGTCATGTTACTAAGCTCTGTCCCTTCTCTCCCCCCCCCCCCATAGTTTGCTGTGATAGAAGTCAGATCCTCCTCTCATCCCAGCTAACGTTACATCACACACACACACATATATATATATATATATATAATATATATATATATATATATATATATATATATATATATATATATATATATATATATATATATATATATATATATACAACCCCTTATATCACCTCGCGTTACGCCTGAAGTTATATTTAAAAAGCTGAGTACATAACCTACACAACAGAACAGCCTAGAAAACTCTAAGCATGACCTCATCCGGTTTACGGAGCTGTGCAAGAATGTATCAAAAATCTATATCCACCTTCGATTGATTCCCGATAGATCGAAGCCCCAGTGACAACATCAAACAGTACGGAGAACTAACATACATTGTCCCCGGGACGGACGCGTCAGTTTTTATATGTCATAACGTACCGGTTTTAAACTTGATTTTTTTGTGTGTATTGGTGGGTATGCTTGGAAGTGAGATTCATTAAGGGAGTGGGTGGTGTAGGGCTAGGTTATTAAGGGAATTAGAATGTGGGTGTTTGGGGAGGGGGTGGGGAGGGGGTGGGACGTAGGGAAGGAGAAAGGGGGGTTGCAAGGGATAAATTAAAGCAGTGTAGGGATGGAAAGGTTGGGTGATAGAGTACGTGGCTGCTAGCCCAAATGTCCGGAGTTCGGTTCCCGGATAAGACTCGCTATCTGAGCTTAGTGTTCTATCTAGAGGATTAACTGCTGTCTTGCAACTAAAGAAAAGCATAATGTTGGGTCGACAGGCTATAATGTGTATAGCATGTTGCTATACTTAATTATGTTGGAAGGGAAAACTGAGCATGTTGGCTTGTTGTTTCATCCCTCACTCTTTCAATTAAGAATGAAATAGAAGGAGAAAGGGATGACGGTATGTAAGCTCAATGCCACACATGGGACCTGATATACACCCTTCTTTTCGTTAACTTGACAATGCACTTGTCATTTGGTTAACTTGACCATACACTTGTCATTTCGTTAACTTGACCATACACTCGTCATTTCGTTAACTGGACCATACACTTGTCATTTCGTTAACTTGACCATACACTCGTCATTTTGTTAACTTGACCATTCACTTGTCATTTCGTTAACTTGACAGGAGTTAACTTGAGCAGTACGCTTGTCAAACTATTGTGACAGCGCCTTAGTGAAATAACGTACTTTACCGAACCATAATAGGGTCAGTCAAACTTGTCAGTTCCGTTAGTCGACCAAGAGGAAAGAAAATTTGATTTACTCAGCTTCGTGGCTCTAAATGGATCAAGTTTTCCAATACAGGGGTTTACGGTATGGGGGGGGGGGGGGGGCTGACATGGTTCACGGTACAAATGTTAACATCAACAAGTTGAACAGTTACAGGTTTAACGGTAACAAGGTTAACGGTAACAAGGTTAACAGTGACAAGTTTAAAGGTAACAAGTTCAAAGGTAACAAGGTTAACAGTGACAAGTTTAACGGTAACAAGTTTAACAGTAACAAGGTTAACAGTAACAAGTTTAACAGTAACAAGTTCAACAGTAACAAGTTCAACAGTAACAAGTTTAACAGTAACATGTTTAGCAAGTTTAAAAGTAAGAAGTTTAACAGTTACGAGTTTAATAGTGACAAGTTTAACAGTAACAAGTTCAACAGTAACAAGTTCAACAGTAACAAGTTCAACAGTAACAAGTTTAACAGTAACATGTTTAACAAGTTTAAAAGTAACTAGTTTAACAGTTACAAGTTTAATAGTAACACGGTTAACAGAAACAATGTAATAAAAAAATAAGTTACAAAGTTATCAGCAATACCATCATCAGTAACAAAGTAAAGTAATGAGCAATAACGGAAACAGTAACAAAGTCAAATGTACGAAAGCTGGGAGCACTACTTTAATCTTAATATAAAACCACAATTCTTAAAAAATATCCTTATCAACGTTGCCATGTACTAGTAAAAACAACCCTATATTTTTGAATAGCGTCCCTTCATTAGCAAGATTTACTTCCCTTAGTTAGGCACAATACATTCCTTCTCTAAGACAAAACCCTTCTCTGGGCTAATTATCTGTAACATAGAATTTATTTTTTCTAGGGCTTCACCCCCGTGTGATTTTCTTTTCTCTCCTAGCAGAAGAATCGCTAATTAAAGCACATTTTAAAAAAAAATTCTTTAATTAACTCTGTTATCTTCTAATGAAGAAGGCGACATTTTTGAGAGGTGGGAGGGTCTCTTGGGCTAACATTGACATTTTTTTTTTTAACCCCAGGAACGTATCCATTACAAAAATAGAATCGGGGAAAAAAAGGGAGCTCACTCCCACAAAGAAAAATATCTCCAAGCCTCAATTAGTCACTAAGCCTGGTTCCAGCTAAGAGTTATTTTAGTATGATAAATTTGGCCGGTTGTCAGTCAGATGTCCACTTCAAAGCTGCTGATCAGTAACACTTATCTACCCCCTTCCCCCCCCCCCTCCACCGAGTCGCTTTAAGGTCGCAGTGACCTTATCTTGACAGCCTAGGACTCTAAACATGTGGTCACTCAATGATCGAATACTGCACAATTCAACTTTTTAAAAAAATATGATGTAAAAAAAATACAAACAAACAAAAAACAATAATTATACGATGTGTAGTGTTGTAGGTACGGGATCTTTGAGAGCGCCGATAACTATAACTTAACCTAACTCAATTTGCCACACAATCCGTTTTTAGGTTTCTTCTTTATTGCACTTGGATCAGTATAAACATTAGCAATGACCATCTCAGATGACTTGCAATAACAATACTTTTTTACTTCAATAACATAAGACTAGGATACTACGATAACTGAACGATAACTAACTCTACTAACCTTTCCCAATCTTTATACCTCCTCCCCATCCCCTCCCCATTCTCTAACTCTTCAACACATGTCACTTCCCTCACTATAGTTTCTATATGACGAACTAGCCGTCCCGGCCAGGCCCTGCTCTGGCTTCTGTGAAAAACCTTTCTGTTAAAGACCATTACCTGTGTGTTTAGTAATCATCATAAACCCGGCATTGCACACCCAAACCAAAACCAAAACAACAAAACGCAAACATAACGCTAACACAATTACAAATACAAACGAAAACAAAAACCTAACAACTAACCCAACCACAACCACAAACACCAATACGAACACAAAGAAAAAAAACAAACGAAAAAGCAAACGAAAACAAACCAAATCCAAATGTAAAACCAACCACAAACCCAAAGAAAAAAACACAAACGAAAAAACAAACGAAAACAAACCAAATACAAACGCAAAACCAACCACAAACACAAATACAAACACAAACGCAAAGAAAATAAAACACAAACGAAAACGAAAAAAGAAAGAACAAAAACGAACCAAATCAAAACGCAACCACTAACGCAAACCCAACCTAAACACAAAGAAAACACTAACGCGAACATGAACGCACAGTGCTCAGAGTCTAGCCCGGGGCGGAATCGCCTGTTTCAGCTTAATAAACGACTATAGTACCCCAACTTATTCATAGTCTTTTGCACTCACTTTAATGAACGTAGGCGCGAAACCGAACACGGGAGGCCCGGGACCCCAAATAGCACCCTGTCTGGGCGCCAGAGGACGCACCATGACGTCACCGCCTGATTGAACTTAGTAAACGACTATAGTACATAACTTATTCATAGTCTTTTGAACTCACGCGAACGTATATACCATAGCGTACACCGGAAGGCCCGGGGCGCCAAATAGCACCCTGTCGGGGTGCCGGAGGACGCCCGGATTTGATTCACTTAAAGACTATAGTAACCTTTCTTACCCATAGTCTATCGCACTGTTAAAAACAAAACTATGCAGCATAGCGCTCACATGATAGCCCAGGGTGCCAAATCGAACCGTGCAAGGGCGCCGGCGGACGCGCCTGTTTCAATTTAGTGAACAAAAATGATAATACTCCAAGATTATCCGTAAATGGAAAGAAATAAACATATAGGATTTGTAGGACCTGGCTTATTAAATGTTATTGATTTAAAAAAAAAAAATTATTGAACAGTATGTTCAGTGTATAGAATAAATAAAAGGCAGTGTTAAAAATACCTAACGACATTGCACTTAATCAATCCCCGCTAATTATGTAATTTTTTTTATTATTTCTTAACACCAAAAACAAAGTAATAAAATGTAAATTCTTTCTTTTTAAGAATTTTTTTTTATTAAAGGGAAGTAACTGTGCAGTCAATACATTTCCGACACAATTTTAGAAATTTTATAAACGTCGATACACTTTTTAAACATTTTATGTCGTGTTCATAATTGAAAATTATTCTTCTAAGTAAATAGAGTAAACATTGTTTTAAAGACTTTCAATGGTAATTTTTTAACTCGTAAATTTAGACTATGAGCACGATAAAAAATCTAACACTTAAATCCATAGAAGTGTCAACGACAAACTTTCTTTTGCCACACGTTACAGAACTGAGCTTTATATATTAGATATGTGTGCTAAATAATAAACATAAACAAAGGGGAAGCTACTCTAACATAATTCTTTTGTTTACAAACATCGATAAAAAGTACATCTAGCATAATCATAAAACTTAGGATTAACTGCAGCTAATGGTTATAGCTGTAAGGAATTAGATGTTATGCAGATAATATAAGAAATAATTAGCAGGCTGATTAGCTTGTGGCTGTTACAAATGGTGCTAAAACTTCGTCTAAATTGTAATAGACAACACATCTTGAAATTATAGAATAGCGGACCATTCTGAAAAACCAACTGATGACTTTTTTAATTGCTGGGGGAGGGTGGGGTTGGGGAGGTGGAGAGGGGGATGTGTAGTGGAGGAGGTAGTTTTGAATTTGCTTTTAATGGACCATTCACGTCTAGTCGAAACAATCCTATAAAGATATTACAAAAGCGTGTTTGAAATCAACGAAACAAAATTACCATCATGTCTAATGAACCTGAAAAATATACTCAGGTAAACTTAACACGGCGATACCAAGAAAGGGAGTTAACTTAAAGAGTTATTTCCCCTGAAACGAGTTATCGTACTTAAGCGATCAATAATTCACGGACCTCAATTAGCCCAACTCGCCCAGGACGCGAACATTAAATACTTATAAAACGTAACATCGTGATGTCAGAGAAATGGTTCAGCCCACTAATGGAGTTGTCCGGTCCTTCACAAACACGAACTAACTCAGACATTAATGTATTACCAGCCCCCCCCCCCCCCCCCCCCCCCACTTTCCTCCCCTCCCACACTCGACAAACGCGTCTTGATTTTTATTTTCCCAAATGACTTATTTCATGTGATGTACATTCTTTAATTTATCAACCGTTAGCCTTTTTTAAAAAAAAAAAAATCAGCTGATCTGTATTCCCTCCTCTTCATTCCACATAAGGGAGTTCGGCGTGGTCGAGTCGGTAAAGCTCATGGTTGCTAAACCGAAAAGTCTCGAGTTCGAACCCTCGGGCAGATGAGGCTCGTTAGCTGGGGACAGCCACTCTTCTTGGAGAGACAACTCCAAAATTAAACAACTGCTGCCTTGTAGTTTGTTCTTGGTTGGACAAAGGCTATGGAAGCAAATCCAAAAAGAAAAGCAGGCTGAAATCGGAGTCAATGGCCTCAATGGCGCATAACCAGTTGACACGTAACGCTTAATTGTGTTGGAGGCGTGGTCGAGTCGGCAAAAAGCTCATGGTTGATAAATTCGAACAAAGTCTCGAGTTCAAACCCACTGGCAGATAAATCTCGATCCCCTTCAACACTAATAATTAAGAACGAAGAAGAAGAAGAGAATTCCACATAACATACGTATATTGTAAATTAAACAGTAAAGACTGAGTGTATTAGATTTTTCTCCAAATGTTTCCGTATAACGAACAGTATCGCGTGGTCGTAGAGGGTTATAATGTAAAAAATGTACACTAGGTATCGTGCACATCTATACATATAATTCTCTTCTGGGAGACGTTAGAAAACAAGCTGCAAGCGCGCAGAGCAGTCCCCTCTTTTCCTCTCTAGGCATATCGCAACCACCCCCACACCCACATGGTCTGGTGAGCTGTTGTTCACGCTAAACGTTTACATCGTAGAGCCGGGTTTAGTGACGGCTATTAGGGGCAGATAATTTAGTTTAAAACTATTTTATACTTAGGGGAAGTAACTAAGTGGAGGCTGCTTTCACGTGGGGGGGGGGGGGTAGGGGTTGGGGAAAGGAGGGTTTTAGTGTTTTAAAGCAAATATTTTCAGTGGCAGCATTGGTACTGCCGAATTCACAAATTATGAATTACTGAAAAGTAGAAAATAAAACAACAAAATAGCGGCGTGTGATACGCCGCGTGTCGGCTCGTATTTACATAACACATAAGTGGGGAGCGCTAGGCTGCTAACCAGAAAGTCTCGAGTTCGGATCCCGGGTTAAAGTCCGTAACGCGTCTGAGTACACCTAACTCTAATGGGTACTTGATAAACGTTAGGGAAAGTAATGGCCGCTGGGCATAGTGCTTACCACACTATCCCTTCATATGCCGAGGTGAACTCTGCTTCACCTGCCACGTGAACCATAAGGTTTTAAAGGGTATTTTACTTTTACTTTAATTGGTGGTGATACGTTAATATGTAGTTGTTCTATGTTTGTTAGCCTACACAATTAAACATACAAACGATTGTTAATTTATTTGCAATAATTTAACAGAAAATATTCAGTTTAAATAAATAAATAAAAAATAAAACGTAAATTCGATGAAACTTTTTATATTTGTGTAGCTTTCAAATTGTGGTGCTCTGTAGAAGGTCTGTCACGCACTGATATAAAACACGATAAGTTATGGAGTAAAGGAAATCTCAAGGCAGGCTATTGCAAATATCCGTTCTTTTTGTTTATTTTGTCTCATTCAGGTCGATAACATGAACCAGATGTCGATAACATTAAACAGATTTGGATCACATTAAACGGATTTTGAGTTTAATGGCTTCTGACAAATCTAACACAGACAACATTTCTATTTTTTGTTGCTTAGCTTGTTTAAAAAAAAACATTAGAGACCAGTTTTAGAGACTATAACATCAAATGTTGAATCAAATTAGATTTAGGCGAATTCACATTAGGAACATTTGCGAAAATTATAAGTTTAATTAACTATATATATATATATATATATATATATATATATATATATATATATATATATATATATATATATATATATATATATATATATATATATATATCCATTCCAAACCCTGCGTTAGTCTACCAAAACTGATTTAATTCAACCACATAATTTTGTCCAGATTTGCTAGAATTACCATACCAAAGCCAGGAAATATAAGACCACCAACTTAATTCTACCATTTTGGCAGACAAAATTTATTAAATCTGGACAACCAATCACCTCGATAGACGCTGCGCGCGCACACAATTTCCTCTTCCTATATAGCCATGATTTCCTTTTGTCCAATCGAATCTCGATGTTTCCAAAAAAAAAAAAAATACAATTGTTCTCCGTCTTGATTCGGAACAAGTTTTTCTGACATATTCAATTCAGTCGTACAAAAATAAACACAGCCATCATGACAAGCTCTTATACAATTTTAAGACTGTCCAATAGAACAATTGAAACATGATTTGTGTTAAACAACCCCTGCTCCCCACCCCTCCCCACACATCTCTTGGAACAAACTTGGGTCTCTTTTACTCAGCTCTAGCTTTATATTACACATTCGCACAATATTTGTAATTGTCAAGCAATTATACTGGGGTAGGAGGGAACAAATACAACACAATTGATTAAGTTAATGAGTAATTAAATCAACATCTGTTCCTGTTATATATAACCATGTATATTTAAGTCAATGCGTTTTTTCCCAGTTTACAGCATGTTCATATACATTTGCAGGAAAGATCTAGTGTTGCATTGATTAATATAGGAGTTAGATATTTTCTTCGTTCTAAAATGTAACATGGGAGAGAAGCAAGCATCAAATTCAACATCGTAGACGAACCCCACAGTGGTCTCAAATTCAGAAAGTTCGTCCATACAGAATTATTTTTAACTTGCTCGAATGCGAAGTATGGAGGAAGTATTGTAATCGTTCAAAAAAAAATCGAAATCGAGATTTCCATCCCCCGTAGTGTTATATAAGAATATTCCAGAAAGTTTAGGGGAGATCACTCCTGATTTATTTTATCAGAGTTGGGTTTTCTAAGGCTAGAGTATAGACCGCGTCGGTTGATATGCAATTCAGTATGTGTATATACGTTTAGCGGTTACTCAGGCGCTATACTACATAGACACGTACACCTCTGTAAACTATTTTTTTTTTTAAATCTGGATAATTTTCAGATATACCATTTATTTCTGTTTCAATTTCTTTATACTTTTTGGTTGCATGGATTGTTCGCTACAATAACAGCATGGATTTTACAAAATGTTACTAAATTTTATTCTAACATTGACGTTTGCTAAACCAGATATTATTATTTGTTTGAAACTTCTATAAAGTTTATTTTTATAGCATAGATACAGAGTACATCACGAAAAAAAAAGTTAATTTGAATTTTTTTAATGTATCGTTTTATAATTCTTAATTATCTGCCATCACCATTAATCAAGCTAATATAAAAACATCATCCAAGCAACAACATGCAACATCCTAAATCAAAACTATCCATCAGTTTATCCTGTATTCGATCCATCAGTCAACTTATTCTGCATTAACATCCATCATCCACTACAATCTATCACCATATAATTTATTTCCTATTGATTTCTCCTACCAGATTCATACATTTTATTTCTCCACTCCATATTTTTTCTCTCATCAATCTACCCCCCCCCCCACCCCAACCCTTGATCCTCTCTAACCTTAAAACTCCGAGACACTCGCCATTTTATTATCACTTTACGTATGTCGCGTCAAGACCACGAGAATCCGCGAGACTCGAGAGCCGCCATCATTGAGGTGGGTGGGATGAGAAAGTCGAGAGCCATAAAACGTGAAGATTTACTGCACCGGTCCCATGTTGTGCATGAAAACTGATGCCCGTTCGTCTGGACTACCCAGACGCTGATAATGGCGTGTAATTGGATCAGTCAACACATGAAACGACGCCTGCACCCGAACATGTTCGGGTCATGGAAAATACGCGGATGTCAAAGAAGGAAGAAAACAGTAAGGCGGATGGGTGGTGGTTGTCTGGAGGAAGTTGGGAGGGTTGACACAAGAAAAGTGATATCCACATTTACCTGATGTAACAAGATGTCAAGGAGGTGAATAGTGAGAGGGAGTGGGTGGGGTTGTAAAGAGGAGGGAGGGGGTTGATACAAGGAAAATGACAACCACATTTACCTGATGTAACAAGATGTCAATGAAGGAAACAGCGTGTGGGAGTGGGTGTGGGGTTGTCTAGAGGAAGTGGGGAGGGTTGACACAAGAAAAGTGACAACCACATCTACCTGATGTAACAAGATGTAAAGGAGGGAAACAGTGAGGGGGAGTGTGCGTGGGTTGTCTAGGGGGAGTGGGGAGGGGTTTACACAAGGAAAGTGACAACCACATTAACATGACGAAACAAAGGGACATTATTCATAGGCAAGTTGTCACTTTGTTGACATTAGATCAAAATTTCATCCCGTGTAACAAAAAAATATTTAAAAAAAATAAAAAAATAAAAAATAAAAATCCATACTTTTTCTTGACACAAATGGTGTGAAGTTTTTTGTTCATCAATAGCTAATATATTCAATTAATTAAACAGTTTTTATTTTCCTCAAGTGACGTGTTTCAATTCAATTAAAACAAATACAAATTAATTAAATGTTTTGATAACGTTTTTTGGTAATATTTCTGATACGAATTTAAAAAAAAAAAGTAATTCAGGTTTATCAAAGATTTCAGAAGAAAAAAACTACAGAGTCAACCGACAATGTATACACCAGTGGCTCTTCTTGCAACACTGAACACAGAAAATTACGATAACACAAGATGACCCCCCCCCCACCATGGGGAGGAGTGGTCTAGCGGTAGATTGCTAACCCGTAAGTCTCGAGTTCGAATCTGGGTTCAAGTCAGTAGACCGTCCATGAGTCCACCCAACTCTGATGGGTACCTAACTCAAGTTAGGGAAAGTAAAGGCGGCTGGGTGTAGTGCTGACCACACTATCCCTTCATATGCCGAGGTCACAGAATCTCTACTTCACTTGCCCTATAGACCCTCAGGTTTGAAAAGGGAACTTTACTTTATTTAAAACGTGCCTCCCCCCTCCCTCCAACAGTCTGAAGGTTAACTTTATTTGACCAGTTATGGTCACTTACCTGATTAGCCTCCCCTTCATCTGCTGACGTCTGGACGTCACCTGCGTCGTTGGCCTCGTCGTCTTCATCATCATCTAGGACGTCATCGTTCATGAAACAGATCTGCATCCCGTTCGGCGCACCTTGAAGGCGAGCCTGAGAAAAGATTTGATTACGTCCAGTGTTTCTTCCAGACTTTTTTCTCCAGGGGGGGGGGGGGGGGCGGGGCGGTAGACTTTCTTTGGGGGGGGGGGGCGGACACTGTTAAAAGTATATATTTTCTATATAAATTTCATTTCGTTCGGGGGCGGGGGGGCGGCGGTAGACTTTCTTAAGGGGGGCCCTGCCGCCCCCCCCCCCTCCGAAGAGAAGCCTGGAAGAAACTCTGATTACGTCAGATAATGGTACCATTTAGACTTCCTTTTTTTTTTCTTTTTTTTTTCTTGAGCTGAGCTAAAATTGAACTTTTAAGTGAACACACTTTTTTTTTTGGTTGAACGCTAAAAGAGTTAATGTTCTGATCGTGAGTTTGAGCATTTATTATCTATTGTCTTAACTTTGAGTTCATAAAGAATATCAAGACTTTTCATAGACCTAGCACCAGACTACTAAACTATACCTGAGCATTTATTAACTAAACTCTGATCTTCTAAGCCAGGGGTCTCCAAACTACGGCCCGCATCCGGCCCGCGATGTCCTCTCATCCGGCCCGCGGAGATCTTTTTGTCCTCGGAAAAAAACGTTTGTTGGTGATGGCTGAGAAACTTTGCCCAGAAAAATCAATGACATGCATGGAAGAAACTGCCCCCAGAACTGAAATTTGATAGTTAATGCGGCCCTCGGACTGAAAAGTTTGGAGACCCTTGTTCTAAGCAATAGTTTTTGACCAACTTTTTAAGTAAACGCGACCCTCTAATGAGTTTGTAAATAATTAAAAGAAGTCTGTCTGAAAGTCTCAGATACATTGGAGTTAAGGTTCTTCTATTTCCATGGGCGTTAGAAAATATCATTGTAATTTAATGACACTGATCTTAAAGTAATGAAGAACATCGGTCAAACTTTTAAACCCACGCCATCCGTCATCTTCCAATAAAATTAAGGACGTAAATGTTGCCTTTGGACGACTGGGTACTCTGGTTATTGTTTGGTGCTAGATTCTACGCCAGTGGTAATCAGTGATCGATAAATCTAATCAATCAGCCCGTCACACAATGATCAGAAGTCTGGTCATTTGAAAGAAAAAATGATAACCTAAAATAGGTTTAGTAATATTAGTGTGACGAGTTGAGGGAATAATGCATGAGGATGCCACTGTTGGAGAAAATTAACTCAATTTTATTTTAGTTTTTAAAAGTCTTTAGCATGACATTAACTTTTTCAAACCAGGCTGGGGGGGGGGGGGGGGGGCAGTGGTTTAGGGTTCAATGCCAAGAAGAGGAAATGAAGTCACACCTCAGCCTACAACCTGCCTCAAAATTGCACTTGAATTTTTCTTAAAACATCGATATTTTTCCAAAATCTTGTCTGAACTCAGTCATCATAGTATTTTAATCAACTCCTATTACATTTTTCTACAGTTTTTCTAAAACGCGAAATAACGGCTAAAACTCGTTTTCTGACATTGCTTTTTTATAATGCAAAAGTGTGACACGTCACACCATCTGAGTCCCCTCCCCCTCATCACCGGAGTTTCTTCCAGGCATCTCTTCGGGGCCATGAAGAAAGTCTACCGCCCCCTCCCCCCGAACGAAATGGAATTCATATAGAAAATCTATACTTTTAACAGTGTCCACCCCCCCCCCCCCGCCTCCCGAAAATTTCAAGTGTCCCCCCAAAGAAAAAAGTCTAGAAGAAACACTGCTCATCACACAACGTCACAAAATTACGGACCCCCCCACTACGAGTGTGACGTCATTTATGGACGACCCCTGAACTACTGATAAGTCACCGTGACCCTAATCAGTGGGTGTGTCCGCCAGCGCCACTCACCTGCAGCCTCTGTTTCCGGGGGGACAACGTCTCCGACGCCCCCACGCTGTCGTCATCCGTCCCGAATCCAAACTCCTCATCCGCCGACATCGCCAGGCGTTTCCTGATCTCTTCTCTTTCATTCTTACAAGACTGCGAACGCCAAAGAAAGAAAAAAAAATGCATATATGAATAAACAAACGAATCAAAGAACGAGTATCGATTCTGTGGATTCGCAATGCATTCAAAATAGAAGATCAAATACGCCCGTCTTCCCTTAGCCTACCACGACAATCTGCATAAATCTATTGGGAAGGAAATGTTTTCGGATTTTCTTCTTGATTTTTTTTTTTTATTTTATTGAATTTCTACACGAGGTTCATCGTGAAGTTCTACAGATCCTCGTCTACCCACCCTGCCCTCATTTATCTCAATCCGATTCAAATTTCCCCAAGGGCTTGTTTACTTGTATATTTTCGCCCGACAAAAAAAAATTCCACCCCCCCCACCCATTCCATCCTGCCTAGATTGCAGCTTAGTGTCTGACAGACATGCACGAAAAAAAAATTCAGAGCCCACATAAAAAAAATATAAAAATCAATGCAGCAGTTGAGAATACGATGCCTGATCTAGTAGGCCCTGACCCTAGCCGTTTGATAATATTTTGTCAGGTTTGGAGATTATTTAAAAAAAAACTAATCACCCTTACAGGCTGTTTTGTAGTAATTTTTTACTCTTTTGTTATTTAAAAAAAAGAATCGCAAATGGTAGTACAGATTTCGCAATTGAAGATTCATGTATGAATCAGTAGATTGGGCAGATAAAGTGGAGTAAATGTTTCTTGACCTCGGCATATGAAGGGATAGTGTGGTCATCACTATGCCCAGCCGCGTTCGCTTTCCCTAACGTGAGTTAGGTACCCATCAGAGTTGGGTAGACTCAGGGACATTCCACTGACTTGTATAAGCCGGATCCGAACTCGTGACATTCGGGTTATCCAGTGTAGCGTTCTACCTCTAGGCCACGCTGTCCCTTATAACACACGAAGGCTGTATTGTAATATTTATTTTCTTTTTGATTTGTTATACAATATTTTTTTTGGAGTTTGATTTATTTTTTCCATTGATAATCTTTGTTAATCAAAAGATTTGATCAGCTTCTGCACGAACGCTTTTCTCCGGATACAATTCAGAATCTACGAAAATAGGTAACATAATGATATACTGTTATAGGTAACATAATGATATACTGTTATAGGTAACATAATGATATACTGTTATAGGTAACATAATGATATACTGTTATAGGTAACATAATGATATACTGTTATAGGTAACATAATGATATACTGTTATAGGTAACATAATGATATACTGTTATAGGTAACATAATGATATACTGTTATAGGTAACATAATGATATACTGTTATAGGTAACATAATGATATACTGTTATAGGTAACATAATGATATACTGTTATAGGTAACATAATGATATACTGTTATAGGTAACATAGTTACATATTGTTTCAGGTAACAGTTTCATAATGTTGTATGTATCAGTAGTATCCTGTTACAGGGAACATAGTTACGTATCGTTTTAGGTAAAATAGATATATACTGCAGAGGTATTATAGGTACATCCCGTTATAAATAAAAGAGCTACATATTGGAGCAGGTAATACAGTTACGTTATTTTATAGGTAATATTTACATACTGTTATAGGTAACATAGTTACATATTGTTTTAGGTAAATTAGATATATACTGCAGAGGTATTATGAGTACATCCTGTTAAAAATAAAATAGTTACATATTGTAGCAGGTAACTTATGCTCTTTTATAGGTAATATTTACATACTGTTATAGGTAACATAGTTATACACTGTTATATGTGACATAGTGATATACTGTTATGTGTAACAGTTACATACTGTATTGAGCGATATTTGATTGATAACAATTGTGTTTGTGGAGGTGTGTGTTTGTGGCTTGTGTAAGGTTGGGGGGGGGTGGAGTATAACAATAAGAAATATGGTCATACTAATGGAAAATGATTGTAATTGCATTCAAAACATTGACGTGTGTTTTTCCCCCCTCTTTCACGCGTGTCGTTATTTTTGCTGTTGTTGACTTGTTAATAACTTTTTGGTTGTCAACAGAAATATCCGAACCTGTATTGCTAGAGATTTGAAATGCTGGTCACATTTGACTGCGTAGTTAGTTCTCATAGCTTTAAATAAACAAAATCAGAGGCGTAGCGAGGGGGGGGGGGCGGAGGGGGCGGACCGCACCGGGTGACGCCATTTAAGGGGGGGGGGGGTGACACCAAGGCAAAAAAAAGCAAAAATATAGAGAAAAATTTGAGTGGGGTTGCAAATCGAAAGTTTGAGGGGGTGCAAATCGAAAGTTTGAGGGGGGGGGGGGGTTGCTACGCCACTGAACTAAATTAAATTACATGTAGACCTGAACGAGATGTCTCGTTACGCTAACAATGGTCAGACCAGTCAATGAATACTAGGATTTAAATAAAAGGTTCTATTTTACAAGATACAATATTTATTTATTTTAAATATTATTTCTTTATATATTTTAATTTTTTTTTCAAAAACAAGGCTAAATTTTTTTAATATGTAAGACCTATCTTTAAATGTGGACTATTTTTCAGTACATTTGAAGAAAAAGTAATCCAGCAAACATACATTAACACCTGGATATGAGCCTAAACATATTCCTCTTTAGTATTTAATTAGCTGAGCTAGACTGATGAAAGTTAGTTTGTCATTTTGTAATTTAGAACAAATATGCAGCTTTATTAAGAATGCGTTGTATTTTAGAAAAGAAGGTAGGCAAAAAAAAAAAAAACTAAGATTTTCTGTTAGTTAATTAATGGACGTCCAAAAAGTGAGATAGTGAAATGTGAGGTGTGTTGTCTGGTAGTAAAAAAGTGAGACTATAAAAAGTGAGACTATAAAAAGTGAGACTATAAAAAGTGAGACTAAAAAGCGAGACTATAAAAAGTGAGATTGTAAAAAGTGAGACGTCAAATGAGAGTAGGGGTTAAAGTTTTGTAGGGGAAAAATGTGAGACTATAAAAAGCTAAAGATAAAGTGCTGGCATGTTTTCATCTAGCAAACAATGGCGAAGTTCTGCGGCCACAACACCAAATACCGCGCAGTCTTTATGGGCAGACGTTAGTTTTAATGAAAATATTTCAGATCGATCTCAAAACATCTATTTACAAGTCTGATATAAAGGATGGGTTTTACAGCTGACTATAAAATACAAATATTCAAGACATCCCAGACAGATATCCCAAAAAAAATAAAAACTATAAAAATTAGATATCCCTGACTACATTCCTGACAATATCCCTGACAATATCCCAGAAAATATCCCAGAAAATATCCCAGACAATATACCAGACAATATCCCAGACAATATCCCCGACAATATCCCCGACAAAATTCCAGACATTATCCCAGAAAATATCCCAGACAATATCCCAAAAAATATCCCAAACAATATCCCAGAAAATATCCCAGACAATATCCCAGACAATATCCTAGGCAAATATTACAGACATCCCAGACACAAAAGAAAAGTAAAGTTCCCTTTTCGAAACTAACGGTCCTTATAGCATGTGAAGTAGAGTTCACTTGTTTCTGTGACCTCGGTATATGAAGAGATAGTGTGGTCATTACTATGTCTAGCCGCCTTTACTTACCCTAACGTGAGTTAGGCACCCAATCACAGCATGGTGACAGACAATATCCCAGACAATATCCCAGACAATATTCCATACAAATATCCCTGAAAATATCCCAGACTAATATCCAAGACAAATTTTACAGACATCTCCGACAATATTCCAGACAAATATCCCAGACTAATTTCAAGACAAATATTTCAGACCATATTCCATACAAATATCCCAGAAAATTATCCCAAATATCCCACTTAACAGGAATACACTGCTGAGACCACACGCCATGATGACGTCATACAACCACCAAAGCGCATTATTCTCTCTTTCTCTCTCACGCACAAAAAAAAAAAACAAAAAAAAAAACAAAAAAAAACGAAAGATCGATTCGCATCTAGTGCTATGTTGGTTACAGAATGCGATTACAATGGAATGCGCCATTTTGGACAGGCGCGATCACGTGACTGAACACCCTTATAATCTCGGGGAGAAAATATCAAAATCTTGTACGAGAAGCAAAATTAGAGCTGGTCGTGTGTGTCTGTGTTTCTGTGTGTGTGTGTGAGGGAGGGGGTGATATTACATAATATGAGTTTAATTTCTTATGACGTAAACCTATTTGATATCCATGTTAGTGGGGTGTGTGTGCGTGTGTGTGAGAGAGAGAGAGCGAGGTGGAGGTGGTGTGGAGGATAAGACATATTTAGAAGCTGTTAGACATAGTTAGAAAGTATTAGACCTAATAACAAAGTACTATCTATAGTTAAAAAGTACTGGTTTCTGTGTTAGAGGCACTAAACGTGTGTAAAAGTACTAGCCAATCATATCCCAATACCAGTGTGAACTAACTAAAATAGTTTTAAAACAAGGGACATCCTATTTTAGAAATCAATTCTTGATGTTCTCCTCTGAAAAATGCCATAATATTTTCCCAATTTCTGCTGCATATAAACTAATGGTTTCTAAATTAAGACACGGGGCTTTTAATTACAAATGGCAATCGGATATTTATAAACCCAGCTCTAATTAATCAGCAGACGACTGAAAGCTCACGCCTGTAAGTCCTGCCTGACATCAACCATCGATCCCACAGTACTGCCATCAAATGTCAATCGCTAAATGACACTAAATATTTACCAAAGACAGCTCAGAAAGTCAAAAACCGGAAGTACAAATATCTCCCATTACTGACGTCACACGTGTCGACGACTCGACGCTTAGATCACCGAGTGATATGTTTTCACGTCAGTAATTGGAAGAAATTGTATACGTTTTTTTTATGCTCAAATAAAAACAGTTATAAATTCTATTAAAAAGCAATACGAAACGCGATCAAATATTTCAGAATGAGATTGTAGGGAGATAACTCAATCCAGCTTTCGCAATGTAGCTGAACATTTATAAGCTTCAAAAGTAAGTACCCATTCACAACTTAATTTATAAAATAGCTGGAAATTTCCAATCAGAGCACAATCAATGTTAATACGTAGTGCAAAAGTGACTGATAAAACCGTCTCAAATTTCAGAGATAAGAATCAGCCATTTGCCAAATATGGTGACATCTCTACATTAGAGGACCTTGACAGTAATCTCCGAGGGATGGGGAGATGAGTGGAGAGAGTTATACAGAGACTAGAATTCCAGAATATCGTTTGTTGGGTTTTATCTGGAGTCACAGACACATTTATGGGGAGTCCCATCTAGGAGTCACAAAAAACTTTTGGAGACTTACATCTAAGAGTCAAGGACAACTTTTGGGACATCATATATATAGGAGTCACATACACATTTTGGGGTGTCATATCTAGGAGTTACGGACAACTTTTGGAAAGTCTTCTGTAGGAGTAAAGGACAACTTTTGGGGATTCATATCTAGGAGTCACAGACACACTTCGGGGAGTCATATCTAGGAGTCACGGACAACTTTTGGGCATTTTTATCTAGGAGTCATAGACCACATTTGGGTAGTCTTATCTAGGAGTCAAATAAAACTTTTGGGGAGTCATATCTAGGAGTCACAGACAAATTTTGAGCATTCTTATCTAAGAGTCATAGGCAACTTTTGGGGAGTCGCTGACAAGGTTTTAAGTCTTGTCTAGGGACCACTGGCAACTTTTAGTGAGACTTATCTAAAATTCCACGACAAGTTTATCAGATGGTAACGAAACAAACACGGTCATGTACCAGTGTTAGAGTACCACACATCTAGATTGATCCAGCTCCTCTTTGGCTGCAGGCTATGTACGTATTGATCAGATGTACATGTCAGTAGGTCGAGACAGTTTTAACGCATCGCTAGGGCTTTAAAATTTTTGTGTGGAAAATACAATTTTTTGTTCGTGGTAAAACACATCAAATTTTTCATAGCTCTTGAAGATGGATATCAGGTCTGGAGGAAATGTTATTAGAAATGTTACTGTCAAATGGGGTTTTGTTTGGTTGATACTCGAATTGTTATTCTCATAGGAATATTAAGACATTTATGGGCTCTCATAACTGGCAGTGGCCTAGCGGTTGAGCGCTAGACTGCTAACCCTAAAGTTTCGAGTTCGAATCCGGGTTCAAGTAAGTGGAACGTCCCTCAGTCCAAACAGCTATGATGGGTACCTAACTTACGTTAGTAAAGGGATCTGGGCATAGTGCTGACAACAATATTCCTTTCATATCCCGAGGTCAAGAAACATACGAACACTACTTCATCTGCCCAATAGATCGCTACATCTTTGGAGAAACCTTTACTATAACTGTCAGCGGTTTAGCTTACACTTAATCTAACTAAGTGTAAACGTAAAACCAGCGGCCGCCCACGAAAACAACGACATTGTCTGTTTCCAACCCGCGGCCTAACATAGAAACCCATTAGACTTATTTCCCCTTATTCGTGTTGCTCTGCGCATGCCCACAGGGCATAAAGACAGCCATTACCGACAGTCTTCGAGGCAAGAGTTAACCCCCATCTACCCAAAGACCCAGTAAAAAAAAAAGCCAATCGATTTAGGGAATTCGTTCTCTTTAAACGTCTGCTTTATAAACGTTCCTTATAGTAACGTCGAGATCATCTTAGTAATACAATCTATTTATAGCAAAAAGACAGACAATCTATTTTTAGCAAAACGTTTAGGGGACATATTTTTCAGGTAGTAGTACTACCGTAATCAACCATAGTCTTTAATTAGGGGAAGAGAACTAGATTTTTTAGTATATATATATATATATATATATATATATATATATATATATATATATATATATATATATATATATATATATATATATATATACTGGTAATATGTTATTACTCGATTTATTTTGTAGCATCTGGTGGTAAAACGTTCCCTAGAAATAGGCATCTTAGTTAGAGATTTAAGTTTTCTTTCCTAAAAAAATCATTTAGGGGTGGAGTTAGGGCTGAGCACTCCCATGCACCCCCTAGAGCCGCCACTGCATGTTACAAATGTGTCTAGCGATAACGCAGACCTCTGATAGCCTTGCGAAAGACATGTGGCAACATCTCGACACTTTGATCGGCAGTTGAAGCTGTCGGCAATAAAGCCGTCAGGGAGCCTGTACAGTGTCAACATTGGAACTCTTCATGAGCGGAGGTTGATAGAGTAATCGATCAAGGATGATATTCGTAGGCGACAGAAAACTTCTGGAAAAGGCCAAATCTTTGTGATCAATTATACCATTGCTTAGTTGAATATAGTAAGAGATTTTTAGCTGGTAAAATAAAAATCGACCCTACAATTTACGCCGTTATTTTTTGCAGGGAATAAAAATGTATTAAGTATTGTATTCCTAGAAAATATTATGTTAGCTTTTAAAACCGAAAAAAACAACCCACACACACACACAACGGAAGAGTTTGGAGTTACAAATTTTAATAATTGTTACTATTTTTTAAATCGGTAAAAAGATTTAGTCCAAAAACATAGCTCAGCTTTAGTCTTTTTTTAGCAAGTTCATGTGGCAAGTATTCCACCAGACACAATCTACTGACCGACGTCGCAAGTGCCCCATCATATGAAAGTTACATGTCAATTTGGCAAGAGTTCCACTCATATACAACCTACAAGCCAATTTGGCAAGTGTTCCACCCATATACAAGCTACAAGTCAATTTGGCAAGAGTTCCACTCATATACAACCTACAAGCCAATTTGGCAAGTGTTCCACCCATACACAAGCTACAAGCCAATTTGGCAAGTGTTCCACCCATATACCAGCTACATGCCTATTGGGCAAATACTCCACCCGCACACAAACTACACATCAATCTGGCAAGAACTTCCCAAAGTACGCCTAAAAACACCACTACTAATCAACTTCCAGGTCCCCATTTTAGCTGAACGGAAAAAAAAAAAACCAAGAAAAAAAAACCGCCTCAAGAGAAAACACAATTTTCGTCTGTTTAGCTATTTACCCTACCCGCCATTTTGTGTTTAGTTTAAAGATGTAAATGGTTTGGTCGATAAATTTCCTCGGCCATTGCAGTTATGCCAGATTTTTAAGCAACTTATGTTCAAATTTAAATTTGAAATTTGGATATTTCCATAGCAATCCCACACTGTAGAACTAATTTACTTTATTTTTAAAAAATATCTTTATTTTATTAGTAGTATAAATAAGTAATGAGTAATTTTAAAAATTACTATATGAAAGATATTTTAGCAAATTCAAAGTTAGTTATTGCATATTTTTATCGATACAAAAATAATATCAGAAGCTTAATAAAAGCATGTATTCGACAGGAATGATCTTATCATGGCAACTATCCTTGTAATATTAGACGAATACGATATGAATGAATTGCAAATAAGAAATGTTTTTCAAAGTTAATGTCCATGCAATTCAAAACTGTAAATATTTATAACTTTTATTGTATAGGCTCTTGTAAAAACATGTCTACGAGAAGTAAGGAAATTAAACTTTAACGAAACTATTTGAACCGGGACGAAACTAGAAGAAAAAAATATTTAAAAACCTTCCCTCCGCGGATACTCTCAAAAACAAAATTCCAAAATGGCGAAATTTTTCATCCCGGGAGAAGGGTGACGTCACGTATCGATTTCCTGACATGGGCGACCACTGCGTCGCATCAAGCAGCCGACTAAGGGAGACAAACCTGATAAAGGGGGGCGTTATCAGCGAGGAAACAAGCCAATTCACCCCCTGGACAATAATTATCCCTGTGAATGGTCGGCGGTCTTTTATTACAATACGGGTGGATTAAAATAAATTACTTTCGGTTGTTGGGACTATCTCGCTCCAAACAGACTAATCAGACACTCAAGGGGGGGGGGGGGGAGAGGGGAGATAATCACTTCATACTGTCTGACTCACACAAGCAGTTCAGGCACTTTGTATCAATTTATTGCGGATGGCACCGCGTCTTAAAAAAAACAAGATGTGATTAAATTTAGGGTTTGGGACTGGGGTAGTCTGGAAGATGGTCATTACTGGTTCCTTTCTTGGGTCAAGTCAACAGATCGAGAGGTCAAGATGGACAGGTCCAGTAGTTTTTAGGGCTAGAGTTTACAGACAAAAGGACAAAGAGATGTTCAATACAGACATTTTTTTTTTCTGGGTTGGAGTTTGCAGGCCTTGAGAAAGTGATGAATCAACTTCTTTTTGGCTTTGGTTACATCAAAGGGAAGATAAGGCAAGACGATTATTCCTGGTTTTATTCTTGCTAGAGTTAACAGAGCAAAGGGCAGATAAGGCAAAATGTTTATTCCTGGTATTATTCTTGCTAGAGTTAACAGAGCAAAGGGCAGATAATGCAAAAATGATAATTCCGACTTATTTCCTTAAATGTATTCTAAAAGAGCGCTACCTTGCTGTAATTTCCAAGATTTTAAAATTTAAAACTAGAGTAAACTAAGCACTATTAGAACTAGAGTTTATCGGTTTCTATAGGTTCGGGCTTGTAGATGGATTGTGTTTTCATTCCTAGAACCAGTCGCCTAGAAATTCCCCATCTCAACAGTTGTGAATGGACGCCCTTACATTCAAATGACATCAATGGACAACCTGAGGAAGCCTAACAAATTACACAGCTTTGAAACTGGCAACTGGATCACTTAAAAAACGTTTTCTTTTTATTGCGTACGAAATACGACTACTATAGTTGTATTTCATTCTAATCTTCAGGTAAACTAACCACAAATTCAATACTACACCTAAAACTTCGATCAAACTTTGGTTTCTAGACTCAGTATCTGATAGCCGAATCCTCCAGAAAATTCCAGAACAATTCTAGACTACTTCGCGGGTCAGCAGAATTCAGCACTTAAACTCTTTTTCTCAAGTGAGCACTTTGGATTAAACGCTTTAAATTTTATAATGCTCCACTCCAGACTTGGATCTAAACGCCGAGTGGCAAATAGCTGGAACAGTTTCTCTAGAAACCTTGGTCTGGGTCTTCTCGTGTGTGTGATGGGACCAGGCCATGCATGAAACCCGAGACTTTAAATAATTGCTAATTTTTTTTTTATTAACTCGATGGCATACCGAAGTGTAAAATTTCACATTATTGCTTCTATTTTGGATTGTATTTTAAAAAAATAATATGAAATAATAATTATGATAAAAAAAGTATTGGTCTGTGATTTATACATTTTGGAAAAAAATAATGAATTTCATTTCCGGTTTAAGATTATAGGTTCTATTTATATATTAACTTATATTTAAAAGGGGTGAAATATTATTTACGGTAAAAAAAAATTGTTAATGTTTTTGTAGTTAATTTAAAACTTGAAGAAAACTTATTTCCGGTTAGGCATCCGATGTAATTTTGATGCTACAATAGTGGCGTAGGCAGGGGGTGTTGAGAGAAGGGGGTGTAAAACCTCACTATGGACACCCCTCCCCTACAAAAAATGAAAACTGTTTTACGTTTTTACATTTGGGGACTGAACGTTGTTGTCGATTACAGTGCTTTCCATTTTAAAATGGTGGATATAATCCAACTATATATATATATATATATATATATATATATATATATATATATATATATATATATATATATATATATATATATATATATATATATATATATATATATATATATATATATATGTGTGTGTGTGTGTGTGTGTGTGTATGTATATAAATTAAACATTAACCTTAACTTGAAGAAATAGTGTTGATTGCTTGTACGGCTAAACAAATAATCTTACCAAATGAACCGGAGGACCAAATAAAAAATCGCCAAATAGCCTTGGTCAAGTCCCCGACACCACGGAGTGGACAGAATGACCTTTTGACATTTGCAAATATCAAGAAAGGTTCCAGACTGGATCCTGTGTTTGACCGACGGGGGGGGGGGGGGACAATATTTACCCGCCTATTCTAAGACGCCCGGCACCAGACCCCAGCGTCAACACTAGAATCGGCCCCAGCCCGGGTCTAATCAAATCAAATGACGTAATCAACCAAAAATTGGCCAGGACGCGTAGTCCGAGTAGAACCTTACGTGAGGTAAAAAAAAATGGCGACTTAGGTCAATAGAGAACATTACAGATTCGAATGAGACAATCTCCCATCGGAATTTCCCGATCAAAATTGAATTTCTAGGAATTTGTTTTTTTAGCTGGGTTGGCTATTTTTGCACGGCGTTCATTACGAGAGGCGAACAACAAAGATTTGATAGGAGGAAGCGCTTGTTTCGATATGATAAATGCAGATATTGTTTTGCAGATATGCTTTATTAATTTAGTTCTTCTATTTTCATTTTTGTTTTGTTTTTAAAGATAACTATTTATGCGTTTTACATTGTATGCGTTACGTTTTAAAATAATTATAAACACAAACAAATATATCATTAGATTGTTTTTCATACATGGCCATTAACCGATTTTCATTTCAATATTATTAGCTGAAACATTTCGTTTCTAATTGCCATTGTTTAGTATCGATTATTTAATACCACTGGATTACACATTCCAGATTTCAGATACACTCCATTTTAAAGAAAGAAGGTGAGGATTGCCTCTGATGTGTTTTATAATTGTTTGCCGATTTCTCTCTGTGTGGAAGGGGGGGGGGGGGGAGATATTTCGTATCCACGTATGTTTAGATTTGATAGGTTAAAGTTTTGGCAATTTTTTTGTGTCATTTAAAATAATAAACCGGGAGTGATCTCCCCTAAACTTTCTCGAATATTCTTATATAAAACAACAGGGGATGGGAACTCGGGATATAGATCTAGTTATGATTTTTAATACATTTTAAATACTTAAACTTTTTAAAATAGAATAGAATCTCATAGAAAAAAGTATTGCGCACCAAGCGAACGCCGAAAAAAGATGTTCATAATGGTGCGCAATATTATTAGTACTTTATAAATTTAGATGCGTTTTTTTTTTTGGTGTCATTTAAAATAATAAACCGGGAGTGATCTCCCCTAAACTTTCTCGGATATTCTTATATAAAACAACAGGGGATTGGAACTCCATTTTAAATACTTAAAGTTTTAAAATAGAATAAAATCTCGTCGATAAAAGAATTGCACACCAGGTGAACGCCAAATGAAATAGCGTAAATTAGTACTTTCCGTCAACGGAAATTACTCAAAATTTAACAGAAGGTAGAGAATTAGATCTTTTACTTACAGGTGAAATGTCATTTATCTATCTGAAATAGTACTCAAGTTATAGGCTTTTGAAAAATTCAAAGTAGAAAAAGTACCACTTCCGGTTATCGGATCTACGATTTTGATAAAATACTTATATATGAAATTTCATCAACCTAGCTGTAACGGTACTCAAGTTATCGTGTTTACACACACACACACACACACACAGACACACACACACACACAGACACACAGACATACGGACAAGATTGCAAAATTATGTTTTTCCGTATCAGTGAGATGTAAAACGTCGAGATTTGTAAAAATCTCGATTTTTTTTTTGCACGATTACAAGACTTTCTCTATACTACGTATATACGAGAAAGTAAAAACACACTATTTTAGAAAATACATTTTCAATGGTTATTTGAGAGGCTGAATCTTGGAGGATAAGTATTTTATATATATATATATATATATATATATATATATATATATATATATATATATATATATATATATATATATATATATATATATATATATATATATATATATATATATTATATATGTAGCATATGTAGTATGCGGGTAGCACATTGAAATATTAAAAATACCCTCAGTGTACAAACCTGTCAGGTGGTCATGTGACCAGAGGTAAACAAAACAATCACCACGTGACCTAAAGCAGGAACAACACACCGTAGACCAAGAGAAACACGACTAAGTAAACAAACAGCCGTTGATCCCAAGCAGCACATACATACACACATATAATTGTCACACATCAACCCTCGACCTTTGACCCAGCAAGTCATTAGCTGATGTTCAAGTGGTTGTTGAAGTGGTCGAGGCGGCTTCATTCATTTCATTCTACACACTCCTAACAATTACTACTCAATATATTTCCAATTAGCCCTGGAAATTTAGAAAAAAAATATTTCTGTAATGGAATTTTTTTGCCGTATTTCATACAAAAACTACACCTCTTCACATACTATCCTTATCTTTTTTTTTCTAAATTAGCAATGAATGAGTAATTAGCATCATCAACATCTATGTATACGCCTATGACAGTGAACTAAATTTATCACTGAACTGGGGGCCGTGTTATTCTGGTCAAGTGTGTGGGAAACGTTGACCATCTAGATACAGGGAGTCTGCATGACGTGTACAATGTGCAACACACTCCCACAACGGTAGCCAAACAAAAACAAACGAGACCTTTATTGAGCTGTGCACCATTTACAATTGTAATCGTGTAAGTTTACAGAAACATATACGGTGACTGGGTCCTTACTTTCGATTTAAAATAAACTGTTCTTTTAGATAATAGGCTAATTATTCTTATGTTTCCTTTAGTATTTATTCCATTAAAACGGCTATAAAATATAATTTATCTATTACAAAACAAATGTTATATTTACAAACAATCTCAACTAGAGTATCGGTCAGAGACTGTTGTTATGTTAGTAAAATAAATATAGTCAACAAGAGTAAGTCTATATTCCTAGTCGTGACTTGAGTACCATTTCGTGCGACCTATATCAGCCGATATGCCTGGCTTCATTCGATGACTGTAGAACTAGAATTAAAAGTCACTGGGAAAGTAGCTTACGGTATCTATCGACTCTGTAGGCTCATTAATAAACTTAACCTAATTAATTTAAGACCCGGCAAAGTAGATCACCTTGTAAACACATTACTTTCTGGAGAGTTGAATAAAGAACATATGATACATTAAGTTAGTATATTAAAAGAAGAAATCAAAACATTGATTACATTAGTTAATTAATTTCTAATAGTGTATACCATTTTTTTTTCTATTAGTTGATGAGTAGAGTTATCTGCACTTTAGTTTGGCTAATGACATGTTGCCTAATTAGGGCAGGGTACAACATTTGCTTCATCTTTTAGTAATAAAGGAAACGTTAGCAAATAATCAAGGATAATAAACGTTACCATCTAAGCAAAGGATACTGAAAAATTTACCAATCAATTAAAGGATATTAGAAACTTTACCAAATAATTAAGGACGTTAGAAACTTCACTTAATAATCGGGGATATTAGAACCAGTACCAAATAATCAAGGATTTTAGAAAATTTACCAAACAATCAAGGATATTAGAATCAAGGGATTTTGGAAACTTTACCAAATAATCGAGGGATATAGGAAACTTTACCAAACAATCTAGATCTAGAACCTTTAGAAACTTTACCAATAAATTAAGTATGTAGTGAAACCTTGATAAAAAATCGAAGAATGATGTAAACCTTACCAAATAATCGCGGAGTGGTAAAAGCTTTCTTAATAATCAAGTTATGCAACAAAACTCATTTAAGAATCAAATAATGACTGAAACCTTATCGAGTAATCAAGACATTAAAGAAACCGAAAAAATTGCTTGACAGAGACCTTCTCACATCGTTGAAGAATTATTTTTTTTCAAATCTAAGGGGATAAGGTACTGTGTAGGGTGCTACGTGCATTTTGTGTGCACCGTGTGTGCGGTAGCTCAAAACACTGCGCGGCCGCGCAACCGCGCTGGTTAGAGGAAACATTGCTTATCACCGATAGACACTTTACCAAACTACAGCTCTTGTCGTGTCCACTCGTTTTTTTCCCCCTTTCATCCAACCACTTCCTGGTTGTCAATAAAACCCCGCCCACATCTCAACCCATGACGTCATTCTTGCACCCAGCCATTCTTACAGTCCTTCAGGAAATTTAAAAAAAAAATGTCAATTCCAGAACTCTTCCGCTTCTAGAAATGTAAAAAAAATCTACTTGAAATTTTATTCGCTTAAAAAAAAAAATTTGATTGCCAGAAGTATAAGAAAAAATAAGAAAAATTATATTTTTGCCCCCCCCCCCCCCTTTTTCCAACTCTTTTTTAATATAGCTATTTTAAAACTCCACTGCTACTGCTTCTATGTATGACCCAAGTCTACTGCTAGTGTTCCTGAATATACTAAATCAACTTTCTCAACAACTGCTAAATTATTATATTTTTACTTAACTTTAGCGCACCTAAACTATTACTTCGCCTCCCGGGAATAAAAATGTATCTCTACCGAATAAAACCAGCCTCCAATTTTATTTAAAATTCTGTTTTCGAATTCTTCACATTAATCCCCCCCCCCCCCCCCCCCAATGTATACAACGCCCAAGGGAAACGACTTGTAGTTACAAACGAATCGAACCAAAATTCACATTTGGCCGACCAAGTTTGAAACCTGCCATGTTAGATCAATGCTTGCCTATGTATGTGGCCAGGGGAAGATACAAAAAAAACAGGAAAGATAACTCAGTTTGCATTTTTTGGTGATGTCCCTAGGGTTATTTTCCCCATAAAAAAACAAACAAAACAAAAGCCGGTTTTAAAATGTTGGTAAACTGAGGCAGTTTTAGATAAATATTTTTTGGAAGTCTAATAATAAAAAAACCCAAAACCAATGGGTTGGATTTCCGTTTGCCGGTTTCGTTGTATACAATTTTAAGGAAGTCTAATGAAAAAATTTCTAGGGTTTTCAGTTGCTGGGATGGTTATGAGTCAAGGTGATGATAAGGGTCAAGGTAAAGGTTAAGGGTGCGCTTTAAATAAATACAAATGGTAGCTTCAGTGAGGTTGATGCGCATCATAATAAAACAAATAGTGTTCATATCTTCACAAATTAAAGACATTTACAGTTACAAAGGACGTTTCGACTCATCATGGTGCGGCGTAGGTCAAAGATATTACGGTCCATCTCTAAAAGGACATTTCTTTTGTGTTATGTTCGTGGGGGGGGGGGGGGGGGGGGGGGTGGGGAAAGAACCAAGTATTTCTCATACAGGGTGGGGGAAATAGGTAAAGAAAGCAAACAAAATATATTTCCTCCCTCCCCTGCATATAGTATGAGAACTAACGATTATTTTGACCTTTATCCCCACTCCCCCTTCCTACAACCAGTGTTTTCTTCAGACATTTTTCTAGGGAAAATTTTTTTTGGGGAGGGGGTGGGTGGGGATGGTAGATTCTAACGACTACCCATACACACAAAAACATACTGATAGTGTCTAGATAGTTGGATGTATATGTTTTTTTTTGGGGGGGGGGTGGGGAAGGGGGGAATGGTAGATTCTATCTACTACCCATACACACAAAAAACTTACTGATAGTGTCTAGAGTATTGGATGTATTAGTTTTTTGTTTTTTTTTTGGGGGGGGGGAGGGGGAATGGTAGATTCTAGCTGCTACCCATACACACAAAAAACATACTGATAGTGTCTAGATAGTTGGATGTATATGTTTTTTTTTTGGGGGGGGTGGGGAAGGGGGGAATGGTAGATTCTATCTACTACCCATACACACAAAAAACTTACTGATAGTGTCTAGAGTGTTGAATGTATTAGTTTTTTTTTTAACCTGCTGTCAAACCCCCGCGAGTTATACACCAGTCTGGTGTTTACTTGTACGTCCGCCTCCTTCCGTGCGGGTTTGTGAGAAAGTGGGAGACGGTCCACATAGCCCCAAACCTATTCAAAGAGCAGCCGAATAGGCCGGCCCCAGAAGCCGTAGTATCAGCAGACGACAGACGACTTTTGGCACAATGAGATGCCACATGTCCGATTCCCTCAACCCACATCGTTTGGCGGTGACCCAGATTCTGAGTCATCAAAAAAAAAAAAAAAAAAAAAAAAAAAAAAAAAAACTTCCTTGATCAACCAGTTAAAAAAACAAAACCAATCTCATTAGTTTTGTTTCAATTAATCTCTCTAGATAGTCTCTGTATTTTTATGTAGCCAGATCAATTTCACTTCTTTTAATTTACTCGTATTTATTTTTTTACTAGCTTTTTGAAACAGTTCTTCCCAGTTCGTCTGTAGTTCTTATTTCGTTGAATATTTCGATCGAAATTTCTTCAACTCCTATTGAATCGATGTTACTCAAACTCGACACATAATTTTGAGATCATGATCCGATGACTATGCAATGTGACATAAACATAAAAACTAGTAGATGTTAAATTAATGATATGATTTTAAGTTATATAAATGGTAATTATGCCTCACCCACCAATAAATGAGTGATATTGATGATGACGATATTAATAATAGTGTAATCTTATATCTAAAGAAAATAATTTTATTTTCTTCTTTGTAGTGAATATATTAAATCTCGTTATTATAAATGTATTTTTATAACAACTATTTTTGCTATCACATTCTGCATACAAATAAAGAAATTAAGTCGAAACATTTTTTTCATGACAATTTTGAGTCTATCAACAGTACAAAGTTCAAACACAAACTTGTCTAGTTGCTATGGCAACTAGACAAGACACAGATAGAGAACAGTGGCAGATTATTGACCAAATATCTGTCAGGTTTCTGGCCTTGTCGGTAATAAAACTTGACAATCTCATCTAGTGCGGTAAACAGATAGTCCCAGTGTACCAATTCACCTGCCACGGTGGGGGAGGGGGGGGGGGCTGCCACAGTTAGTACCTGCCACAGTTAGTTGCCTGCCACAGGTAGTTGCCTGCAACAGGTAGTTGACTGCCACAGTTTTCGACCTGCCACAGAGAGTTGCCTGCCACAGGCAGTTGCCTGCCACAGTTAGTTGCCGGCTACAGTTTTCGACCTGCCACAGCTAGTTGCCTTCCAGTTACTGATCTGACACAGGTAGTTGCCTGCCACATTAAGCGACCTGCACCGGTTAGCTGCCTGCCAGTGGTGACTGCCTGCCACAGTTAGTGACGTATCACATTTTTGTAATACATTACTCTCTCATCACAACGGATGAATCTCAGTGCTATGACTAGAGTTTAAAATACACGACTGTCTTACGGAATATAAAAAGTTTGTTAGTTACGTTAGTTAACAGTATTGTTTGAATTATGCTTGTACAAAGCTCAGCCACACAAGCACGTTGACCCATATATCGCCTCATTAGGGTCTTATCAAGCATGATATTGCCTCATTCAATTCCTCAAACAAACCTTTACATTACATGACGCGCGACCCAAAAAATATAATAATATATAGTCATTAAAAAAGTATCACCCACCATACAATTCACAAGATACACTACAGCACCCCACACAAACTCACAAGATACCCCACAGTAACCCTTTGCTCACAACACACAAACGATACCCTACACCAACCCCCCCCCCCCAGCACACACAACCAACACAATATACCCTACATCAACCCTTTGCTCACAAACACACAAGCGATACCCTACACCAACCCCCCCCCCCACACCCAGCACACACAACCAACACAAGATACCCCATTACGTCCGCCATTTCTTCAACAACCCCATCTATTGTCTCAGCTCGCGTGAGCACTTGGTCACGTGCCAAGACATTTGCATGATCTCACAGATGCTGGGCCGGATCAATCAATACAATTTACCAGACTCAACAATGGAAGCTTCCAGAATCCCAGCAAGTCAGGCTATCCTCCAAAATTCTCTCAATGTCTGCCATGACTGAGGCTACCCTCTAAAATCCTCATTATTGCTACCACACAGCGTGGCTACCCTTCAAAATCCACTTTATTGCTACCATACCGAGTGTGGCTACCCTCTAAAATGCACTCAATGGCTACCATGATTGAGGCTACACTCCAAAATTCTCCTTATTGCTACCATGAGTATGGCTACCCTCCAAGATCCTCCCAATGGCCACCATAACGAGTGTGGCTACGCTCCAAGATGCCCCAATTGCTACCGTAACTAGTGTGGCTACCCTCCAAGATCCTCCCAATGGCCACCATAACGAGTGTGGCTACGCTCCAAGATGCCCCAATTGCTACCGTAACTAGTGTGGCTACCCTCCAAGATCCCCCCAATTGCTACCGTAACTAGTGTGGCTACCCTCCAAGATCCTCCCAATGGCTACCGTAACTAGTGTGGCTACCCTCCAAGATCCTCCCAATTGCTACCATAACGAGTGTGGCTACCCTCCAAGATCCTCCCAATGGCTACCACAACGAGTGTTGCTACCCTCCATATCCTCCCAATGGCTATCACAACGAGTGTGGCTACCCTCCAATATCCTGCCAATGGCTACCACAACGAGTGTGGCTACACTCCAAGATCCTCCCAATGGCTAGCATAACGAGTGTGGCTACCCTCCAAGATCCTCCCAATTGCTACCATGAGTATGGCTACCCTCCAAAATCCTCCCAATGGCTACCATAACGAGTGTAGCTACCCTCCAAGATCCTCCCAATGGCTACCATAACGAGTGTGGCTACCCTCCAAGATCCTCCCAATTGCTACCATGACGAGTGTGGCTACCCTCCAATATCCTCCCAATGGCTACCATGAGTATGGCTACCCTCCAAGATCCTCCCAATGGCTACCACAACGAGTGTGGCTACACTCCAAGATCCTCCCAATGGCTAGCATAACGAGTGTGGCTACGCTCCAAGATGCCCCAATTGCTACCGTAACTAGTGTGGCTACCCTCCAAGATCCCCCCAATTGCTACCGTAACTAGTGTGGCTACCCTCCAAGATCCTCCCAATGGCTACCGTAACTAGTGTGGCTACCCTCCAAGATCCTCCCAATTGCTACCATAACGAGTGTGGCTACCCTCCAAGATCCTCCCAATGGCTACCACAACGAGTGTTGCTACCCTCCAATATCCTCCCAATGGCTATCACAACGAGTGTGGCTACCCTCCAATATCCTCCCAATGGCTACCACAACGAGTGTGGCTACACTCCAAGATCCTCCCAATGGCTAGCATAACGAGTGTGGCTACCCTCCAAGATCCTCGCAATTGCTACCATGAGTATGGCTACCGTCCAAGATCCTCCCAATGGCTACCATAACGAGTGTGGCTACCCTCCAATATCCTCGCAATGGCTACCATAACGAGTGTAGCTACCCTCCAAGATCCTCCCAATGGCTACCATAACGAGTGTGGCTACCCTCCAAGATCCTCCCAATGGCTACCATGACGAGTGTGGCTACCCTCCAATATCCTCCCAATGGCTACCATGAGTATGGCTACCCTCCAAGATCCTCCCAATGGCTACCACAACGAGTGTGGCTACACTCCAAGATCCTCCCAATGGCTAGCATAACGAGTGTGGCTACCCTCCAAGATCCTCCCAATGGCTACCATGAGTATGGCTACCCTCCAAGATCCTCCCAATGGCTACCATAACGAGTGTGGCTACCCTCCAATATCCTCGCAATGGCTACCATAATGAGTGTGGCTACCCTCCAAGATCATCCCAATGGCTACCATAACGAGTGTGGCTACCCTCCAAGATCCTCCCAATGGCTACCATGACGAGTGTGGCTACCCTCCAATATCCTCCCAATGGCTACCATGAGTATGGCTACCCTCCAAGATCCTCCCAATGGCTACCATAACTAGTGTGGCTACCCTCCAAGATTCTCCCAATGGCTACCATAAGGAGTGTGGCTACCCTCCAAGATCCTCCCAATGGCTACCACAACGAGTATGGCTACCCTCCAAGATATTCCCAATGGCTACCATGAGTATGGCTACCCTCCAAGATCCTCCCAATGGCTACCATAACTAGTGTGGCTACCCTCCAAGATTCTCCCAATGGCTACCATAACGAGTATGGCTACCCCCCATATCCTCCCAATGGCTATCATGACGAGTGTGGCTACCGGGCTGTTTGTCTGCAACCAACACAGTAAATCTAATGTCAGCAAGTCTGATATTCCAACATCCATTAGACATCACCGAAATAAAATCACGTGATTTCGTTTAACCATTCATTTCAGAATTTCCCGTTACTGCTGTCCTGTTCCCCCCCCCCCCTTTCTCTCAAGACACTAACACAAACAGACCGACATGACAACAGCACTACTTCTGGATCTGGTTTGGACTACGGCTAGAATCAACTTCGCCCCCCCCCCCCCGAAATAATTCTACCGACCCCCCCCCCCCCCCCCCCCCAAATTTCAAGTGCCCCCCCCCCCCCCCCCCCCCGGAGAAAAAAGTCTGGAAGAAACACTGCATGTTCATGAACAGTAGTAGCATTATTGTCAGTGAACAGATTAGGAGTAGGGCGTTATCAAGGAGTGGGTCTACCGTGAAACCACAACAAAAATAGTATCGAAAACGCCCTCTCGGTATTTTAATACGTATTGACTTATTGTTTTATTTTCAAATCATATTGATTGGCCTTTGTAGGATTTTAGGATTTTTGCAAAATCCCCACCTCTCTTTCTTAACCCCCCCCCCCCCCCTCCCCCAAAAAAAAAATGATCTTCACTAAAAAGATTCATTTTCCAAGAATGTCACATCTCCGATGCCTCGAACCCGGAAGTAAAAAAAAAAATTCAAGTTTCAACAAGCCAACATAAACTAGGTCAGGCTTAGACTTAATCTGTGGGGAAATCCGATTTTTTTTTCGTAGAATTTTGGTGACTAAGTATTTTTTAAATATTTTTTTTGTAAATAGTTTTTTTTTTGTTATCTACTAAAACTGTTTGTTGCTTTCTGCCTGTGTATGTATATGTATGTATATTATATGTGCCCCGTGTTTTTGTTTTGTTATCTACTAAAATAGTATGTTGTTTTGTGCTTGTGTATGTATGTGTTTGTGTATTACATGCGCTCCATGTTGAAACATCATTCTTAGTTATCAGAACGAAGAAAAAATGAGTCTTTTACATCTCATAGAATAAAATAGTTAGATTTATATTAATAACACGGTCAAACTCAATTTTCTTTCTACTTTATATGTACATTAATTTTTTCACAGAGCCTAGCGTGGCAGTGGAGCCGCGGGTTGCTGACCACATATTACATGGTCAATCTTTTGTTTACGTCATTATGTTACACAGTGTTTCTTCCAGGCAGAGAACTCCCCCCCCCCTCATGAAGGAAATAGAATTTATATAGAAAATATATAGGACTTTTACCAGTGTCTGCCCACCCGGAAATTTTATTCCGGAGAAAAAAGTATGTAGGAAACACTGAAATTACACTATAAAATATTTCCAATTTTTTTGTGTCTGCTGTTTTAAGTCTAGTTTTGTTGATTTTAAAACAAAATACGAGAGATAAGTAACAATATACAAAATATCGATATATTTATATGGAAAAGTGAAGGCTTTAGCAGAGGCGTAGCGAGGGGTGGGGGCGGGGGGCATATGACCCCGGGCGCTGACCTTAGGGGGCGCCAAAATGGTTTGGAAAAACAAATTGAAAGTGTGAAGGGGGGGGGGGGTGCCAATCGAAAGTTTGAGGAGGGTGCAAATCGAAAGTTTGTCCCCGGGCGTCGGGAGGGGTCGCTACGCCTCTGTGTCTTTCCACTAAAAAAATATGTTGTAATCACCTAACAATTTAAAGTATAACTGAAATGTTACCTATGATAATAAAGGACAAGTTAAAGATTATAAGACTGTTTAGACTGTCCTATTCCCGATTACTTAATTACAATATTTATAACATTCATCTCGGTCACAATTAATGCAGTCATATTGGATAAGTCAAGGACGAAATTATATCAAATGACATCTAAAATGTAGCGAGAGCTATTACAAAATAATGTATTTGGCCTAGTTGAGGTCGCATTGTTAATAACAATATTTTTTTCCCTCGCTCATACAAAATCTGAATGCACAAAGAACAGAACCGAAACGAATATAAAAAATTCAATTTCTGAAGAAGAATAAAAAAAAAACATCAAGGGAAGCTATCGTGTTATATTTTTTTATTACCACACCTCTTGTCCACTGGAACTAATTACACCCAGACAACCCGGGTCATTCTTGTCTCGATTTAATGAAGCTATTTGAATAATGTATGCAAATGAATTGAAAGCTTACAGAACCCGTAGGGATCAAATAACCAATAGAATATTCTTCACGTGATCAGCTGGACAGAGGAGCCACGGAGGCTGTAGGATAACATGGTTATCTCCCACGAAATAGCATACTTGCAAATGATATATATATATATATATATATATATATATATATATATATATATATATATATATATATATATATATATATGTGTGTGTGTGTGTGTGTGTGTGTGTTAGTTTAATTTTATTTATAATATATGTGTGTGTTTATGTGTATTCGTATGTATACATACATATATATATATATATATATATATATATATATATATATATATATATATATATATATATATATATATATATATATATATATATATATATATATATATATATATATATATATATATATATATATATATATATATAAATTTGAAGTCTCGATTTAAAATAAACAACGGACAAGGCACACTATAATAAAATGTGATTTCTCGAATATTCACGCCGGTATCCGTGCTCTCCAGTGCCATCACGTGACGCAAGGTTTGCCGGAAATTAGCCGGAATTCTCGGCAATTAGCGATGCCAATCTTTATTTCAGAATGTGCCATTGAAATGTGACCTTGAGTTGTTAAAAGATAAATGTATACAGGGAGGCAACTTTTCTAACAAATGTTTCATTATACGCCATGTGACAAAGAATGCATATCTTAAACTTTAGGCTCGACTTTACACACTAGAATTAAACTTGAATTTAAACTTGACTCTAAATTTGTTTTCAGACTAATACTTACACTAGACTTTGAATTTAGACTTTGGACTTTATACTAGAGTACAACACAGTGTTTCTTCCCGACTTTTATTTCCGGAGAGGGGGGGGGGGGGCACTTGTAATTTTCGGGGGGGGGGGGGGGGCGGTCACTTTTAAAAGTATATATTTTCAATATAAATTCCACTTCGTTGGGGACTATCTTTTTTTTTTGGGGGGGGGGGGGGGGTGAAGGGCGTAAGATATGCCTGGAGGAAACTCTGCTGCAATTTGAGCTTTGTATTTACATTTCAATAGTATTTACATAAGTCCTTACACTAGACTTTACACTTTATACTATACTTTACAAAATACTTTACACCTAGTCTTTACAATAGCCTTTACATTACACTTTACAATATACTTTATAAAAGACTTTAAACCTAGACTTTACCCTAGACTTTACACTTGACTTTACCTTAGACTTACCCTAGACTTTACGCTAGACTTTACCCTAGACTTTACCCTAGACTTTACCCTAGACTTTACCCTAGACTTTACCCTAGACTTTACCCTAGACTTTACCCTAGACTTTACCCTAGACTTTACCCTAGACTTTACCCTAGACTTTACCCTAGACTTTACCCTAGACTTTACCCTAGACTTTACCCTAGACTTTACCCTAGACTTTACCCTAGACTTTACCCTAGACTTTACCCTAGACTTTACCCTAGACTTTACCCTAGACTTTACCCTAGACTTTACACTAGACTTTACCCTAGACTTTACCCTAGACTTTACCCTAGACTTTACCCTAGACTTTACACTAACACTAACCTTCCATCTTCTCACTTGCTTCCCTGTTGCGAGATAGTCTAGACAGTAAAACCGTTATAAGACAATAAATCCACCCAAATTACGTCCCCGTGGTAACATTACTTCCCTTGGTCTGCTAACCTACATCAGTTGTCTTCTCCTTCAAGCTTTGATACTGTCTGATATAAGAATAGCGTGTGATGACGTGTTCTTCACGTGACCAAGGTACCAATCGATCGCAGACACAAATTTTAAAATTAAATAAATGTTCCACCTTCAAAGCCAACGCAGATCCTTGCCGGAACGGGGACAGTTTCAACAAAAAAAAAAAAAAAAAAAAGACAATGAGTTAATCTTAATCATTCTGAGTTATCGGTCTTTCTTTTCTTCTTTAGTAATTTCCCTCCTAATTTAGTTCCCTCAAATCACCCTAATTACCGATGCTTAATTAGCTTCTCCAGACACTAAAAAATGCGCCATTAAAATCTCAAGTAATACTCAGCCTTGCAAGAAGACGAACAAGTTTTTGGCTCAAATGGAACTCTTTTTTTTATTTAAGAAAAAAAAATTCTCTTCGGTTCAAAATTCTTGAAAATAATTTTTTTTGAAATTACGTTCATATTTAGTTTTCTTCAAAAATGTCATTCTATCTTATATGTTCATATTAACTTTTTAAAATTATTGCTCACGTGTAATACAAGAGTCTAGAATAAGTTACAATTAATTATCTGAAGAAATTTGTTTATGTTTCTTCCTCTATAACCTTTACTTTTCTCACAGTAGTCTAAAAATTATAACTTCTACTATTATCGTTATTATTATTATAATAATCATGACTATTAACTATTATCAATATTATTATTATCGCTTGTTTTATTTTATTATTTCTGATTGTCGCAGTGATTTCGTGACAGTAGTCCAACTAGTGATCTGATTGAACCAAAAATAACAAAACATTTAAAATAAAAGAGGTTGTAGAAGTGTAGAGCGATTAAAAACTAAAAAAAAAAAAACTTAAGTTATTTTTAAGGGAGGTAATGCTAACGCATTGTGGTTACATCATTTTGGCGTGACATGACGTCACGAAAGCTGGCTACTTGGTTCTGACACTAACACGCTATGATTGGGGGTGGGGGGGTAATCATTCAGGCTGAACGTTTGGATATCTCGAGGGTTGCTAGGTCAGTGGGTAGGGCTGGAGTTGTGGGTGTTGCGTGGTGGGTGGTGGGGTGAGGGTGGTGGGAATGGGGTGAGGGTGGTAGGATTGAGGGAAGGGATAGTGGGATTGAGGGTGGGGGATGGGATTGGGGGTCGGTTGGTTGGATTTGGGTGAGGGTGGTGGGAATGGGGTGAGGATGGTGGGAATGGGGTGAGGATGGTGGGAATGGGGTGAGGATGGTGGGAATGGGGTGAGGATGGTGGGAATGGGGTGAGGGTGGTGGGGATGGGGTGAGGATGGTGGGAATGGGGTGAGGATGGTGGGAATGGGGTGAGGATGGTGAGAATGGGGTGAGGATGGTAGGATTGAGGGTGGGGACTGGAGCTGGAGCTGGGGGAAAGACGGGTGGGGAGTGTGGTGGGCGTGGTACTGGTGTGCAGATCAGAGGCGTAGCGACCCTTCCCGGCGCCCGGGGACAAATTTTCGATTTGCATCCCCCCCCCCCCCCCCCCAAACTTTCGATTTGCACCCCCCTCAAACTTTTAGTTTGTTTTTCCATCCCATTTTGGCGCCCCCTAAGGTCGACGCCCGGGGACATATGCCCCCCACCGCCCTCCCCCCTCGCTACGCCTCTGGTGCAGATAGGGGTGGGTGGAAGTGATAATGGTGTGATGGTAGTGTGGTGGGCGTGATACTTGTAGTATTTTCATAAAATCGTATACTTATTGTTTGCTTAATTAATTACTCAACGATGAAATAATAACGTATTTATACATAAATAATTAGTTTTCATTGTTATTTAATTTACATTTTTCAATAACTTCATTACCGTTAATACATCAAAATAAAATTAATTTATAAATAATGTATAAATGAGTTACTGCGGTAGTCTAATAACATAAAATACTGCAGTCATATTTGTTAATTCCGTCATACTATAATAATTGCAATAATATTGATCAAATTAATTTCTGACTTGTATTACTTTTGGGTTACAATTAAATCTTTAAAATACAATCGATAACAAATGGGCGTTTCCTCCAGATTAATAATCGATACTTCCTCAGCCTCACTCATGTTTACCAAAAATGGTATCGCAAATGTTTTAAACAAGCAACACGATACACTTATGTCACAGGCAGGGATACTCATAGAAAAGCTGGTATCGATTATGTGTATTCGACCATGTCCAGCCACCAATCTATAAAGTGTTCATTGGGGAAAAACTACTCAAGTTCCGAACGTAATTGAAAACCAGCATCACTGGAATACCCCCGACTGCCAACCCACGTAGTCATACATACACACACATACACATGTACACACAGATACACATTTAGTCACGTAGTCATACATACACACACATACACATGTACACACAGATACACATTTACACATGCACACATGCACAAACGGCTAAAACCACACACGCATACATAAATACAAACATGGGTATATAAATATACACAGAAATACAAATAAATACATACACACATACATACCTAACACACAGATAACTACACCCACAATATACAAAAACATAAAATACAATATTGGTTTTAGCCACACACACACACACACACACACACACACACACACATATATGTGTGTGTGTGTGTGTGTGTGTGGCTAAAACCAATATTGTATCCACACGAACACCAGCCACCAATGAGTAGCCTACACTACACTTCTCGTGAATGACTGTGTGAACGTTGTAAGCCTAATAACAAACGAGCGTGTAAGCTGGTTCGATTTGTGATTCAATAGATCAACTTCCGCAATTATACACTCATTTGTCATACATTCAGTGGCTGTAGAGTACTCCATTATAAAGCAAAAAAAAAAAAAAAAAAAAACTAAATTAATAGGTGATCAGTATGGTAAGTATATAACTAGTATATATATATATATATATATATATATATATATATATATATATATATATATATATATATATATATATATTCAGGCATACAAGTGCTTATTTAAAGCTCTTGTTAGATAGATAAATCAATGAAGTATGCAATAACATTTTTATTTAAAGTTCAAGCACGATTTAATTCTTAAATGACGATCAACTCAACAGTAATACTTCACAAAGCATTGAAATTTAGGAAAGATACATTAATAAACCGGGAGTGATCTCCCCTAAACTTTCTCGAATATTCTTATATAAAACAACAGGGGATGGGAACTCGGGCTATTGACATGATTTTTAATCCATTTTAAATACTTAAAGTTTTAAAAATAGAATAAAATCTCGTAGACAAAATAATTGCACGCCAAGTGAACTAGTGAACGCCAAATAAAAAAGTGCACAATAGCGCGCAATATTATTAGTACTTTAAAAATTTACATTAGTTTTTTGAGAAATCGGAAGTAGCGTAAATTACTACTTCCGGTCAACGGAAATTACTCAAAATTTAACAGAAGGTAGAGAATTAGATCTTTTACTTACATGTGAAATTTCATTTATCTATCTGAAATAGTACTCAAGTTATAGGCTTTTGAAAAATTCAAAGTAGGAAAAGTACCACTTCCGGTTATCGGAAATCGCTCAAAAGTTGATACGGATCTACGATTTTGATAAAATACTTATATATAAAATTTCATCAACCTAGCTATAACGGTACTCAAGTAATCGTGTTTACACACAGACACACACACAGACACACAGACATACGGACAGAATTGCAAAGCCCAGTTTTTCAGACTGGATTACGCATAAAACCTCTTAATTTTGATAAATCTGGATTGATAATTTTTGCCCGATTAAAATAAGTCCTCTATACTTCGGATGTGATGAAGGACTGAGGTGTAATACGGTGAAAATTGTTAAAATTTCAAGTGATTTTTGTGCACGATTACAATACTTTCTCTATACTTCGTATATACGAGAAAGTAAAAAAGAACGTGATGACGATAATTAATCATTATTTCTTTAATTAATATGTTAGTCGATGAGACTAAGTCAGGGGTCGGCAAACTTTTGCGACGGAAGAGCCAAAAGTTATTCTTTACAAAATTTCCCAGATTTTAATGAGCCACATACATTTTTATTTCAATATTATGATAAATTATTAGGATTATATATATATATATATATATATATATATATATATATATATATATATAGAGAGAGAGAGAGAGAGAAAGAGAGAGAGAGAGAGAGAGAGAGAGAGAGAGAGAGAGAGAGAGAGAGAGAGAGAGAGAATATTCCATGCGTCACTTAATAGTAACTCAACTCACGACATTTAGAGCTGTCCAGTTGTGCAGCGAAACATGCATGTTTTTCTGGACCTCTAAATCTCCTAACTTTTCTCCTGAGTTCCGTGAACTTACCACTCCACAAATGTTTGGTTTTCAAATTTAGCCATTTCATTTGAAGCGAACCAGCATCAACTCCAAATGGCTCAATGTTGGTCTCATTTGTTTTTGTGTTAAGAGAATCTACTATGAACGACAAAGTGTACTTGCATTTGTTTTGAATTGCTCAAATCACTCAGGAATCCATCCTTCATTTTGTTTATTGTAATGCTGAAGTAGTTCATGTTAAAAGTGGCATTGGTTTCACCATGATATTTTTTTTTCAAATTTATCGAAATTAAGTAATTTATCGCTCTCTGTGTCTTCAACACAAAAAAGGTTGTTTTTTTCGAAACAATCATCTTTTTCAAGCAAGGTATAGGCTGGGGTTTCCTTTCCTTGCAGTTTTACATTTAGCTCGTTTAGTTTCTTTGTAATATCCACAATGAAGTTGAATTTTTCAATTCAGGATAGACAATTTAATAGAAAGTACATTGAAATAGGGAGTAAATAAATTAAATATTCTAATAGAATAGCAAAAAGTGTTTATTTTTTACATTTATTATTATATCGTTCATCGCCGAATGTTGCAGTACAAAATTTTTAAGAGTTTCGAAAATAAAATAATTGTTAATATTTGTGCATAGAGCTGAAGAGCCGCAACTTGACATCAAAAGAGCCGCATGCGGAACGCGAGCCGCAGGTTGCCGACCACTGGACTAAGTCATTTCATTTTGGGTGATACTGTCCCTTGTTTTGAAGGGATCCAAAATTTTTGGCTTTTAATTATATACCTAACTAAGACTTACATTTTCTATTATATATATATATAATTAACAAAGTATTTCTATTAAAGGCTTCAGTTTAGAATTTATTTACATTTATTTATCAATGTAAAATAGTTTAAATCAAAACGTCACATGTTATATCTAAAACATATTAGTTATTTACATTTTGTTATATGTGAAAAGGAATTCTAACAGCATCGTCAAGGAAAGCTTTTAAGAAATAAAAACTGTCAAATATTTTTTATTAACTCCCTTTGATGTCGCTTTTATCGATGCTTATGTGTAGATTTATTATTGGATGGGATAAGAAATCCGTCTGCCCAAAACGCGGATCTTATATGTTGACATCAGGAGCAGAACTTTTAAATAGATAACTAACTAAATAACTAAATATTACACACACAATAACAACTTTAAAATTACAAGTTTAAATCAATAAAAATTCACATTACGCAAAAAAAAAAAAAAAAAAAAGATTTTGTTTTAGGTTAGAAGGGGCGCTAACTATTAAAATGTTAAGCTGTATATTTCCATACTGTCCTCCCTTTAAAATATTTTTTTTTACCTAAACCTGAAGCATTCATTGAACCAGAGGCGTCGCGAGGCGGGGGCTGAGGGTGCAGACCGCACAGGGTGACACCATTTAGGTGGGGGGGGGGTGTGACACCATGGTGAAAAGTTGTTAAATATATCGAAGAAATATGTCTTTTGCCAGTTCAATTAATGATTTACTATAGTTAATCCACCTATAATAACGGATTATAAATAAACATCTTTACTATTACCTGTGCACACTTTGAAGTTATCAACCGAGGGCGTGTGAGTGGGGGGAAGTGGGTAAAAGCAACTACGAAATTTTACAGAGGAAAACATGTTTTGTTGAGTATTTTGAATAAAAAATAAATCATTCAACGATGGTAGAAGGAGTAAACCAAAATCTAATAATTTCCGATAAAAATGATGCATTTTCCACATGAATTAGTTGGTGGATTAATATAATGCGCGCAAACATCGACGCCATTAGGCAAATTGTGAGGGGTGACACCGATTGCAACTATTTAGATCATATATATATATATATATATATATATATATATATATATATATATATATATATATATATATATATATATATATATATATATATAATGTAATTTTTTCGGGGCTGGGGATTTACATTTACCCAATTTATAAATAATGTAATGGTACAAATGACTACAAACGAGTTATAAGTAGCATTGAAGTCAGTCAAAGGGAAATAACAATGAAATTATGTTACTAAAACCCTATTACGTCCCTTTATTTTGTGTATACCAATTAGTCTCTTGGGGTGCATTACACAGAACAGAATGACGTGAACTATGTTGCAAAAGAGCGTGCTGAAAGGTTAGGTAACTCTGACATCGTTAAGAAAATATTTCTCTTACTTCCGTACTCAATTCCCTTGGTACAGTGGCTGGAATTGTCTCAGACTATACAAGTAGAGCTACAATAACATCATCAAATATAAACCGTTGCTACGTTACGCATTAAAAAAATGTATTTTTGTTCTTAAACTAAAACCAGCATAGTCGAAATCAATTAAGTATTTCCTTGTGCCTTAGCAGTACTGGTGGTGCCATTAAAGTCTCAGAAAGATCCGGTGTTTTACATGTTTAAAAGCTGACCTCTTTTTATTTAGGTCACAAAAACTAACAAAACCCAAATTTTAAAAAAAAATGCCCTCACAATATCAGCTGAAAATTAACTCTCATAGTACAGGCTGTAAATTAACCATCAGAGTACTGACTGTAAATTAACCCTCAAGGTACCGGCTGTAAATCAACAGCTGAACATTATTACAGCTGAACAGATTAAAGCCATGACCGTGTAGCTACACAATATCAAATAAACCTCACCAAAAGAGAAGCCCCCTATAATGGCCTATAAGGTGTAAGCCATATTTAACAGTTCAATTTGAAGCTACCAATTACAAAAACAAGTAATACAGTTTCCACATTAAAACTATTACTTAGCATAATCAATATACTAGTGACAGAGTAAATAATCACTTGTGATAAGCAAAATCCTACAGAGTGACTAGTTACTTGGGATAAACACGAATCCACATAGCCACTAATTACTTGGAATTACCAATATCCCACAAACTCTTCTTGGAATTACCAATATCCCACAAAGTCACCAATTACTTGAAATACCAATATCTAACAAAGTAGCCAATTACTTGGAATTACCAATATCCCACAAAATCACCAATTACTTGTAATTACCAATATCCCACAAAATCGCCAATTACTTGCAATTACCAAGAAGTCACTAATTACATGGAGTTACACATAAAGAAATCGCCGACTACTTTATTTTAAAGAATCACGACCTCACCACTAACCAACAAACACCCAGAAAGTCTTTAACAAACCGGTGTCACCAACAACAACCCAGAGTCTAAGAAAACACTACTTCACCTACCTCTTCCTCCCCCTCCGTGCTCCTCCTGTCCGACAAGATGGAGTACTCGCGGTCAGAGAAGTCAAGGTCAAGGTCGAGGTCCTGAATCGCCTTTTTCAGCCAGAAGAAAGAATTCGGGGCTGCCCTTCGTAACCCCACACTCATACTGTGAGATCCGCTGGGAGGTACCACGTGATGCCCGTGGAGTCTCATCCACTGTTTAGTCGAGAAGGCGGCCCGCGCCCTTCAGGAATGTATCCATTTTTCGAATGTCACATTGACCGAACAGAGAACAGTTAGCCAGAACAAAACACGAAATTGTTGCCAAATTGTTTTGAAGGGTAAGGGAAATCTAACACAGCGGTCTTAAAATAGCTCCATACGTGAATTCCGAAACATTTGATGCATCCACACGTTTTAATTAAAATAATTTTGCTTGTAAATCTATTCTTTACTGGGTTTTTTTTTTATGTTTAAGGCTTTTCAAAATACACACACTGCATTGATTAACAAAGGAAAATTCGTATTAACATTTCTTCGTTCTTTACAAAAGATTCAAAGAGTGTCAAATTTTAGCGAGACGAATTAATCAAGGTTAATTATTATATTGTATTTTTAAAAATTCTAAAAATTAAGACAAATTGAATTTTTTTTTATTTCACGATCATTGTAAAGAAGATTCGGATAAAATTACAAAACAGTATCAAATAACAAAGGATGTGTTTTCTTTGACAATGTTATTCCAAATTAATTGAAATTTTAATAATAAGTCTTACTATTTTTAAAAACAAGAGCAATTTTAATTAACAATATCGATTAGACATTCAAATTTTAAAATCCATTTCACTCAATCACAATAACTGACACGGAAAACTATCAATAGAATAATGAAAGTCTGAAATCATCTGTTTGATAAAGCGCGTACGTACGAGGAAACCAGAACCAACACGACAAAATCGGCACGCTAAACAACAAACGACCCTCGGGGTTCCAACAAACTCATGCATAAATCAACAGCTCCACTCTACCTCCCCTACATATGAACTATAACACTGGTTCAGTCTTCACCATCCCGCAGTATGAGATAGCCCGTATTACGCTCACTCTATAAAAGGACAGAGGCATCGTATTTTATATTTGAACCCGCGTATAGCTATGAGAGGGGGATGACTCACCGAAAGGCGCAGAAAATCAAACGCTATAAAAAGTAACCGATTACTCATGTAGAGTGCATGAGCCGACACTGGTATCGATTGGTGTCTGTATCGATACCAGTATGTGTAGTCAAGTCTGAGAACTGGGTCGTAAAACGTCGGGGTTGTTCGTCAATATTCTGTCGATATTTTGAAAAGCGAAAATTGAATTCGGACTGTAGTTTGGTTAAAGCATAAAACAAAATACGCGTAGATATTTCTTAAGTTTCCCGTGTAGATTTCTAATGGTGAATGTGGACATTCTAACGATGTAAAACTTCTAAAGTTGAATGTTAAGACAAATCTAAAGTTAAACGTGGACCATTCCAAAGTTGGATATAGAATCTTCTGATAACTGAACACAGTTACTACGATATCTAAATAAACCGAAATATTTTAAATGTCTTTGTGAAGTGCGTTTACAAATTGTTTACAAGTGTGTTTAAAAGTCTTAGTGAAATTTATTTTCAAAATTTGTGTCATATTTATTTACATTTTTTTTGTTGATCGTGCGTATTAAGTTTTTGTTATAAGTGTTTACAAACTTTGACAAGAATTCGAAGAGATAAAGTAAACATTTTTTAATAAAGTGGACAACTTTCTGGAAACATCTATATCTTGTTGCGGGATTTAATAAACGGATAACATATTCCATTGCGTCAAAGCTAACAAACTATGTTAAAAATATCCGCTGTGACATAATGTTAACAAATTTAAAAGGAAAACCAATCGTGAATAAACAAGCCAGTAATAAGCCTTCAGAGAGGATTCTCTGTTCAATCAATTTTACCAGAGGTCGTTTCCCTCTGTTCTTTTACTTCACCAAATTCTTGAAACTTTTCTTAAATGCCGCTCTAATCTTCATTCTTCACCTGCTAATTCTCACTTTTCTAATTTCTTCCCATTCTAGCTATTCTCTACATTCTTCAATTTTCTCATTTCTACCAATATAATTATTTTAATCTTCTGAATTTTAATAATTTAATTCTTCCCGTCCTTCCCATTCTCCAAATCTCCCAATTCCCAAAAGTTTGATTCTTTCCCTATTTTATATTCTCCAATTCTCTCACCTCTCCCATTTATTTTAATCTTCTCAATTCTCCCCATTTAATCCTTCCCGTGTTTTCCCTTTATAACAGTTAAATGTATATGAATGTATGTTGCGAGTGTGTGTATTAAAAAGGCGAGATAAAATATAAAATATAGTGTGGATGTGCGCATGCGTGAAAGGAAAGGAAGCGAGAGGTAGAAGGCGGCAGAACAAGAAAGATGACGAAACTGAAAGTGGTGTTTGTTGAGTAGTGTAGCTGCTGAATATCATTCTGAATATGTAGATCTAATATTAATAAAATTGTGAAATCACCAGTAATGTGGGTTGGTATTTGCTTTTAGTTTATGTCGTGAACCCAGTCATACAAAAAGGCTGTGACACCCTTCTCCAAAATTCTCAATTCTCCCCATTTGAATTTTTTCCATCTTTTCCATTCTCATATTCTCTCTCTCTCTCTCCCTGTTCCTTCATTTGTTCCTATTTCTCCAAATTCTCTCCATTTCCACAATTCTCCACCCCCTCCACCCCCACCCCTACCACCCACTTCCACAAAGTCTTAATTCTCCACTCTATTTGCAAATATCCGCCATCTTGATATTAAAACGTCCACAAAAACGATTGGATGATCTCCATCACACGTGACACTCCCCACACACACTAAACACATTGATCACCCGCCGCAGTGAACGCATTAAACACATAAATCTCTATTCTAAACACATTCAGAAGATTAATGGCTGTTATTGGGGTTGTCATAATGCAACCGTGTTAGAAAATATTAGCTATGCTAGAGGCATTTAGCTGAAAACTTATAGATCTATGTTTCTTTCTTCTTGTCGGTGTCATTTATGTCGGCGGTTTCATTTTTATTTTTTATTTTTATTCAATTTTTTTTCTTCGGTTTCATTTACTTTTATTGGTATGTGTTTTTCATAATCGACATTGAAGGCTTCATCGCCAAACGTTGGCGCGACAAAAACTGGCTTCGCAGTCCAATAGTTTTGAGTTCTCTGATGGGACGGGGGGGGGGGGGGGGGGGGGGGGGAATTGTAACTCATTGCGGGAAAATAACATCAGTTCTTTATCTTGTTAGTTTTTAATTGTAATATTGGAGATTTCCTCCAACACAATTCAGTAACATTAAGCCATCTGGCTCGTTTAACCTGACTTTAAATTGATTTTTTTTTCTGGGTGTTAACATTTTTAAAAACATGTTAATTTCAGTTAAACCTATTGGTATTTAATTCGGTTTATAAACCTATGCGGCGTATTTATAGGTAAAGTGATACTGGCGATTTTTTGACGAATGTAAACAACGTAAGAAATGTAAGAAATGTAAGAAACGTAATAAATGCTTAGTGGAAGGGTGCATGGGCGGTAAAGAATCCATAGGTCGTTTATCTAAGGGTCCAAAAACCAGGACAATATTTTTTTTTCTATTTCACATGACTGACGCATATTTTCACTAACGGCGACTAAAATAAAAGTGAAATACAATCAAGAAATAGCTACACATATTTCCAATCATAGACATAAAAACTAAATTCTTAAACTTTGATAAAAAGATTTAAAACCGAGAATCAATAGCATTGCAGCCGGCTGAAGACAAATACAAATAAACAATCAATAACATTGGCGCCCCACAGGCACCCAATACCCCCCCCCCCCTCCAGCTTCCGGGAACATACGGACCAATTTGTCCGGATTACATCAGGATTATAACACGAACGCGCCAGTTATTTCCTCACACGGCTAAAACCAGCCTCGGAATTGTCGGGCAGACACCAGCTATGTTGGCACCCATAGGGTTTGCTGGTGATGACGAACTTTATATATATATATATATATATATATATATATATATATATATATATATATATATATATATATATATATATATATATAAACATGTATATATACATATATTAATATATATATATACACACACACGTGATGACGAACTATATATATATATATATATATATATATATATATATATATATATATATATATATATATATATATATATATATACATATATGCATTAATAAATATATAAATAAATATATATATATAAATAAATATATATATATATATATATATATATATATATATATATATATATATATATATATATATATATATATATATATATATATATATATATATAGAAGTGCGTGTTTGTGTGTGTTATTGAGTAACATCAGACCGCTGACATATTCCCTATAACCACTCACGGTAAAAGCCACAGTTGAGGTGAGCGACTTAAGAGTATCACTTGTGGGGGTCACGTGACTCTACAGCAGCTGTTCAGGCCCTGGTGTTCGACACCAGACCGGCATTCCTGCCGGCATTCTTGCCGGCATTCCATTAACTGATAGCCCCCCACACCATCAGATAAAAAGTCGGCGGTCCGTCACGGCATCTGCCGGCAAACCGTAAAGTGATCCGTGTTTCTCACCTGACCATCACACCCTTCTCTCCCACCCAGCGGTTTTTTTTTTTTCTATCCCACCCACGGAGCGCAAGAACGCCACAGACCCCCCCCCCTCCATTTCCCCTTTGAACAAAAACCATGTCTGATCCCATGTTTTATAAAGGGGAGATCACTCCATCGCCCGAGGTTCCAGACCTTTTACCTACGTTACATATCGTCTCACCTAGCAGGTATCTGATAGCGCGGTTAACGCTCCCATCAACATCTGATACAACGAATTATGTCCCTTTTACCTGAATCCCCCAAATAACCAGATTACTTCCCTTTACCGCCTCTCCAATGTTTACTAATTAGCGACTAAAAATAACTCCGAAAGAAGGGTACTATATAACTAATCACGATGAAGCGATAACAACAACTCAGTCTGTTAGAAAAGAAAGAAAAATCCGCACAAGTACTTAAAGCCCCACTACCCTTATCCTCAACCGCTATCACTTACCCCACCCTCATCTTTCCCATCAAGAATAGCCTCTCGCTGTTTATTATCAAATGTCGCATTTGTTTATATGTTTCTCTGCCAATTTGTAAAATAAAAAGGTCATCAAAAGGGGAGATAAATCGTTTGTACCGTTTACCCTAAAACACTCCACCTTTTACACAAAGTAGTCTCCCTGTTTAGTACACCAAATAGATAAGTATTTGGGGGCGGAGGACGGTGTTGAGAGGTGTTGGTGGGGTGTCATACTGGGACACCTCTGTATTTAAACACAGAGAGGGGAATGTTTAAACGAAGAGTGGACTTTGGTTAATTACTGCAATTAGAGAATACAATTAGGCAATGTAATAATTAAAGACTAGCATTGGAGGCTGTTGCCGATAGGTAGTTATTACAGCTTGCTAGATGTTACGGAATGGTAGTTATTACGTGGAGGTAGTTATTACAGACAGGTAGTTATTACGTACAGGTAGTTCTTAAGTACATGTAGTTATAACGGACAGCTAGTTCTTAAGGGCAGGTAGTTATTACAGAAAAGTAGTTCTTAAGGGCAGGTAGTTATTACAGACAGGTAGTTATTACACACAGGTAGTTATTACAGACGGGTAGGTATTAAGCAAAGGTACTTGTTACGGAGAGGTAGTTGTTCAGCACATATATAAAAATACATTGCGGGCAGTCAGAAAGACAGCTACTGAGACATATGATTGTTAAGTCAATTCAATCAATAAACTATTGACTTAATCTAAGTCTTTACGTTAAACACAACTGATAGACAAACTGTACGATAATTAATCTAAATAATAGCACCAACGCACACTTTCCACAAGCTAAAAATACCACTGAAATGAAAGTTGTACCTTTGTCTATATTAAATAATCCACGAATTTTTTTTCAAATCAACAAATCCACAATTCAGTAAAACACTTGACCACAGTATAAATCTATGCGGTAGAAAAACCTCATTCTTTCCTACCTCTTAAATCAGCGGTACTCACTCTGAAATCCACTTCCGCCTACGTCACCTACCGCCCAATCCCTCCCCGCTGTAAACATAGAAACAACACAACACAAATCTACGCCGGAACTCACCCCCACCACACAGGGGGAGGTAACCCTAAGCGCCACACGCGCATCCCTTATTTATCTTCCCCCCTTAGTGCCCCGGATAAGCTCCCCCAATTATTTCTACAACCCCCACGACCCCTCATCCACGACCCCCACTATGTTCCCATTACCACTAATGACTAGACGTTAACCAGTGATTCTCAAATGGTTTTGAAAAATAGACACATGAACTCACATTTTCACGGGTCTACATAACCTAGACCTTATAATCCAAACCCCCTATATATAAACTATATACCTACATTTAAATACCATGCATTCATAGGAATATTCGGAAACAAAACAGACTCGCTACTATCCCAACAGCCTTTGAGAACCTTTGATATAAACTACTCACTACTATAAGCACTTAGGGGACTAGATCGAGGTTTCACGTTGAACCGTTTCGCTAATTAGTCACCATCTGATAAGCTAATTATAACCAGCCACGTTGAAAGTGTGAATAAAAGTAATAGTTTTCTAACTTAACGAAGAATGGAAACTGTAATTCTGTGTACTAAATACTAAATACCCGTAGGAGATGTGTTTAAAAGTAATTAATAAATATCGACGGGGTCTATAAAAACAAAGTCTAATATTGTTGTGTTTTGGTATGATACATTAGTAGATCTAATTGGTCTCCATTGGTTGCATGTCTATAGTGTGTGCTGTATGAATATGTTGAAAGACACAACAACCAGTATGCTTAAATTAGCATTATCTAAGCTGCTGTATGCTTAAATCATATATATATATATATATATATATATATATATATATATATATATATATATATATATATATATATATATATATAAATATATATATATATATATATATATATATATATATATATATATATATATATATATATATATACATATATATATCCTAATTTATAAAAGGCCATGTGCGCTCTTCTCTCTCTCTCTCTCTTTCTCTGTCCGCAAAATATTTTCGCCGGACATCACGTCAGAATCGGCAGCGGTATATGGAGAACTTTTTACGGACTTTTGTTGAAAATAATATGTTAGATGTTTTAAATGTATAACCACAATTTTACTTAAAGAAGAAAAATAAAAATTAAAGGCGTATTCGAATGTAGAGAAACAGTATTATTTATGCAACCGGAAAAGCATTAATATATGTGAAAAAGAACGCATAAAACTGTGACGACACTATTGCTTACTAATGACGTCATCTGCCGTGTTAAGAATGAAAAGAAATGAACTATTTCATTCAAATTTGATTTAGATCTACGTACACTATGAAATGTATACAATACAATTTTTCCGGCCTAAACTCATAACATTTATTTATACAAAATCTTTGTTTGGAACTGGCTAATTTGGGATAAAAAAATTAATTTGAAAGAATAGGCATATTCGCGTAAGTTAAGATTTTAAAATACGTCTTTCATTCTCTGTATTTTATAAGGTGCCTAAATAGCGGAGATGTTAGTGTACTATAAACCATGCAGGTGGTGCGGGTTCGAGACCCACCAAGTCAACTTGGTTAATGTATTTTTTTTTTATTTTGCTCGGACTAAACTTAAAAAAAAAATTCAATTAGGATTCTAGATCTAGATCTAGATTGTCGGGTGTCCGATAAGGCACTTCCCGGCGCCGCAGGCGCTTCAAATTTGGCATGATCTTGCCTTGGGGCGACAGAACACGGGGGCCGGTTGACCGAAAAGTCTACGATGAGGGGGTCAAAACTGACCTCGACTGACCGGTACCTTATATGAGCTATAAATCGAAAAAAAATGTCCACGGAGGAACCTCTTCATAACTCTTGAGGTCGTAGACCGACCCTCGGGCGAATTAATTAAGCATTCAAATTCTCAATGTTTTCGAAAGCCTAAGCGAAGCTGGGCAGCATGCCTAGTATATATATATATATATATATATATATATATATATATATATATATATATATATATATATATATATATATATATATATATATATATATATATATATACATGGGTCCATGGGAGGGATTATCCCCCCCCCCTAAGCTCCCCTTGCCTACGCCACTGGTCTAGATTCTGGATGTTAATGAAGACATTGATGCTGCGCTTATTACAATGTTAGAACTGTGTCAAGAAAAAAGAAAAATGTTTATAAGCAATGAAAAAATATCGAATTTTTTGTCTCGCATTCCTGACACTACAAGACTTAATTCCCCTTAGAGCTAATCAAACATATCTTGATGTTCTTTAAATGTGTTTCTTTTTTTCCTTTTTTTAAATTTCAGCCAAAAAATTATCTAGAGCGTTCGGTTATGATTATTATTTTAGCCAGGCAGCTTACTGGCATCATTAAGAAAATCCAAGGTCTAAAAAAATTTAGTTTATATTTCTAAAATTTTATTTTCATTTGGCGCTTGCTTTGGTGTGGTGTCGAATTCTGTTCAAACATTAAGCGCATAGAATCGACTACTTCAATCCTCTACCTTAATAAGGAATCGTCCACTTCATTAACACAAAAAATCGACTACTTCGATATGTCTGCTATGATAAAGATCGAATTTCAAATAATGAATCGATTCTTTCAGAGTTAACCACGCAAGGCGTCGAACAATTCACTCGGTTTAACATGTTTAACTCGGTTTAACACAAACAGAATCGATCTGTTGATGTTAGCCAAATATAGAATCGACTACTTCCTTATTTTATATATTTTATGACCTAGGCAATCGAATACTTCAATCTATCTACCATTTAGAGTATCTACCACCTAATTAATTGAATACTAGGTAAACAATCGACTACTCGAATGTTTTATCACTTATAAAATCGACTATCACTATAAGAATCGACCATTTGAATATGTCTACCAAAAAAAGAATCGACTATCAACTAAATCTCTTCTAACTCTAGAATTAAGAACGAAGAAAAAGAAATAGACTAGCACCAATAGAATCGACTCTTCAAATGTATCTAACCATCTGTAGAATTGACTACTAGAATGTGTTTATCATATTTGAAAGTATCTAACCATCTATATCAGGGGTTCGAAAATTTGAGAGGGGGGGGGGGGGGCAAATCGAAAGTTTGAGGGGGGGGGGGGAGTGCAAATCGAAAGTTTTGTCCCCGGGTGACGGGAAGGGTAGCTACGCCTCTGGAAGGAGTTTGTCGATTTAAAATAGGTGGTACCCGCCACCCTACCGATATTTTAGAATGTGCTCTAGAGTAAAAAAAAGGTTGGGAACCCCTGATCTATATAATCGACTACCCAAATATGTCCACCATCAATATAATCGACTAATATAATAGAATCGACTACTTAAACGAGTCCGATCATCAATATTATCGACTACTCAAATATGTCCATTATCAACAGAATCGACTATTCAAATGTGTAGAATCGACTACTTGAATGTGCATAACCATCCATAGAATCGACTACTTGAGTATGTCTAACCACCCATAGAATCGACTACTTGAGTGTGTCTAACCATCCATATAATCGACTACTCAAATGTGTCCACCACATGTAGATCCACTACGATACCGCGCCTGCGCGTTACACGATCAACTTGGTTCAGTGAGTGCACGTGCTGATGCTGACAGAGGATGCACGTGTTGGACTGGTTTAACGGATCCGGAGGTAAAACTACAGGTAGGAACCTGTTCATTTATCCCACAGGTGGATTTTAACCAGCTTAAACCGTAAGCCTTAAGGTTTACGTTAAACCTTAAGGTTTACCTAAATGTAAAGTAGATAAACCTAAGACCCAAATCTAGCGAAGTTAGTATACATGTGTAAACCAAGGCTTATAATATACAAAATCACAATTAGTCACATAAGGGTAAGACAAAAAAAGTTTAATAAAACAGCATTTCTAAACCTATTTTCTAAACCTATTGGCTTTACTTCGTATTAGAGATTTTTTTTTTAATTTTGGCACAAAACCTTTCAGCTTAGTACGGTTTTAGCAAGTAATCTTTGAGCAGATTAAGTTTTTAGCACTAAATATACATCCAATAAAATAAAATATTCTTAGCACATAATCTTTTGAGGAGATTTTGCTTGTAGCACATAATACTTTAACCAATACAATGTTTAGCACATATTATTTTAGCAGATTAAATTCTTAGCACATAATAACTGTGCAGATTAAATGATTAACACATAATCTTTGATCTTATTAAATTCTTATCACGACATCTTTGAGCAGATTCAATTCTTAACGCTAAACCTTTGAACAAATTAAATTCAGAACATTAAAATGTGAAAGCTGATGAAATTCTAAACAGCAAATCTATGGACAAGATTAAATTTTGAAGGCGCATGCGCGAAACAGCAATATCCGGGGCGCAGCTGAATACATAGAGCTCCCGTCATATTGCGTGCTTTGATTCTTGTAGACATTCTGTTGGCCTCGTTTTCGTTTGGATGTTGGAATGGAGGTGGGAATTCGGGAGGGGTGGGAAGAGATGGAGGTGGGGAATCAGACGTAGGTGGTCGGTTTCAAATAGGATATAACTTCAGAAACAAAATGTCTGAGAAAGTTGTATCAGCTGTTGAGTTTAACCCTAACTGAGATAAACGTATGTGTATACCACAAAAAAAGGACCTTTTACGGTTCAACTCTACAACTATATTCAACCTAATCACACAACGAAGTTATGCAAATCACATAGACCTACGATGCAAAAACTTAACTGAACGCAGATTTAAATACAATTATCCGGTTTAAACATACAACACCTGCATACAACATATTCTTACAACCCAACATACAACACCTATATACAACATAATCTTACAACCCAACATATAACACCTACATGCAACATAACCTTAAAACCCAACATACAACACCTACTTACAACACAACCATACAACCAAACAACCTAACACATAACGCATACATATGACAATTTTGCTGCATATAGACAGAAAACAAAAAACATCAATCACAGGCATATTCACACAAGTTAAAATATACATCTCAAATAATAATTCAACACACTCATAAAAACAATTACGTATACCGATCACAATCAACAATAATTACCAACAATCATGAAGTACAATCTTACATGTAACTAAAGTAGTCAGACATAGCCAAATCAAGAAAAAGGACAAAAGTTTTTGTTTACAAGCGGTAGGTGGGAAGGAGGAGGGGGGGGGGGGGGGTTACAGAGGATATGCAATGAGGGAAGGGCGTGTGGGGGGGCATGGAGGGAGTTTGCGGGATATGGATTGAGGGAGGGAAGTTAGGGTATATGGAGGGAGTGTGGGGGATTGAGGGAATGGAGGAAGGGGTGGAGGATAGGAAGTGGAGAAAGCGTTAGAATGAATGTAGGGGTAGGTGCTATGTTAAACTGGAAGAGGGGGAGGTGGAGAATGAGGTGGGGGGGGGGGGGGGCGGGGGTATAAGGATGGGAAAGTAGGGTACGGCGGGGGAGAACGTTTTTTGATCGTGTCTACCGCTGACCCAGACACGTAAATAAACTAATTTTTTAAATTCCAGAATTCCATAGTTGCAGGAGAGAAAACAGTCCCGTCATGCGAGAGATAACGACAACAAGGGAGATAAGCCAACAGGATAAGTCTATAAGATAAGTGGATGCTTTACCCTGCCAGAGGTCGGGAAGATGAATTGAAAAAAAAATTTATAAAAGTAAAACAAATTTCAGAACCTCGAAAACATTATTGAACAAAAATATACTTTAAAAATAAATAAAAATTTCGAAAGTATTCGTGGTTTAGTTTGAAAATCGCATTCGTCTACAAGGGGAGAGCACTTGTTCTGTGTTAAGAATGTGAAGAGTAATTACCATTACATTATCTCCCCTGTATGATTAAGTTAACAGATGAATGCACAGTATTTATTTTTGGACTGTTAAGAATTGTTTATATTATCTGCCGCAATAATAATAATTAATAATTGTAATTGAATTGTAATCAAATGAACATTTGTTATTTGCAAGGTATGCAGATTTTAATTAAGGAGTGTGTTCAGAAATAATTATGTGTTGCATGAAAAAATAATGACAATTAAATAATTAATGCACTTGATTGTAAGCTATGTGAATGAAGATTTCGTTTCCGATACATATTTCTAGATTATTTTTCTTTTTATTTTGTTATGTCACAATATTGTACTTTATGAAGAAGAAAACGCTAATTGGTGATGCTGTTTTCTAAGGTTTTTATAACTAGGCTGTGATTTTTTTTTTTTACGGTTAAGAGGTCACACATTGAGAAACAATGAAAACTGGCAATACACCATTAACACAACAGTAAAACAACAGGAAGATGACGATAGCACATCATCAACGCGCCAGCAACATACCAACAGCACGCCAACAACACACCAGCAACACACCTATAACACGCCAACAACACACTAGTAACACACAACAGTAGCATAAAAATAGCACATCATCAACACACGAGTAACACATCACTAACACACGTGTAACACACCAGCAACACACGAGTAAAACATCACCAACACACGTGTAACACACCATCAACACACAAGTGACACACCACTAACACACTTATAACACACCAGCAACACAATATGCACCGGTAATAAAGCGTCCTTCAGCCAATCTCAGCTAAAAAGGTCGACGCTTAACAAATGGCTGAGGCTAAGGCTAATCGACGGTAATTGAATAACAACAATTATGCAATAAAAGGTCAAAGTTGAAATGAACATTTTTATACGTCTTAATTCTGATTTGTAAAAAAAAAAAAAAAAAAAAAAAAAAAAAAAAAAAAAAAAACGATGGTTGTATTTCCAGGCAAAATTAGATTTTAAAATTTCGAATTTTAAGTTTAAGGTTGATAATACATAGTAAATACGATAGTTTGATTATCTACAACGCTTGATCCAAACCAACTGAGATCATAACTTTAGATGAATTCACTTTTGATGATTTTTTTTTACAATACTATAACGTACCTACTCACAGAACAAATAAAAACCTAAATAGTCACGTGACCCAACTATTCACTGACCACGTGACTAAACGATCCACTCACCATCACGTGATGCAGGCACACAAAACAAAAACACCAACCACAGCTCTCCCCCCTGTCGCTAGCGCACTAGAGGGTAACACATCCGAACCTTCCGCTGACAGAAGAGACGAAAATCTTTTCGTGCACAACACATTCCGATGGGAGAAGTGAGATCTATTTTTAGAAACACGGCGATGTGCATGCGCGAGTTCTAAACACTAACACCGTCCGGCTTTAAATTAATCTTTTTTTTTCTTCCTTCTGGAAACTACAAAAACGTGAATCTAGCTGTTAAAAGATGGCAGTGAACACGATTTCTTTTTTTTAGTTTTTTTTAGACGAAACAAAACAAAAATAAAAATAATAAGAGCAAAAAAAATATATATATAATATAAAAATAATAAGGGCAGAAAATAAAAATAAAATTAAAAATAAAAAGAAATAATATGAGCAAAAAAATAAATAAATAAAAAAGAAATGAAATAAAATAAATCACGAATTAATTTTTATAGGCTTGGCTTTGTTGTGAAAGAAAATCAATATTCATTTTTTTGTTTTTAATTCATTCTTTTATTGGATAATCAATACTTGAAAACAAGTCTGGTAATTTTCTTAATGGTGAAATATCACATGTAGTTTAACAAGTGATATAAATTTGTAATATTATTTGTTTATTCCATTTGATATTACTGTGTCTTTAATAATTGTATTTAAATGTCGTTGATATTTGTAACGGTCAATGTGTAAAAAGGCCTCTGTGTCTATTGTTGTAACCGTTTAAAAATAAAGTTGTATTATTATTATTAATGTAATGTCGCTGTCATTGTAATTGTCGTTGTTATTATTTTTGTAGTTGTTATAATTATTATTATTATTATTATTATTATTATTATTATTATTATTATTATTATTATTATTATTATTATTATTATTATTATTATTATTATTATTATTATTATTATTATTATTATTATTATTATTATTATTATTATTATTATTATTATTATTATTATTATTATTATTATTATTATTATTATTATTATTATTATTATTATTATTATTATTATTATTATTATTATTATTATTATTATTATTATTATTATTGTTATTAATGTTATCATTATCAATATCGTTGTTGTTTTTGTTGTTATTGTTATTATTATTATTATTATTATTATTACTACTATTACTATTTCTATTAATTTTATTACATTCGTATGCTGGCCTTAACGCTATAACTAACTTAACTCTTATCACTAACTTCACACTAATCACTAGTCAAACATTAACTCAATCCCTCGCATCTATAACTAGCCTTAGCTTGCCTCTAGCAGCAAGCTTAACCCTAACCTTAATATTCACTGTCTATGTACTCCCAGTAGCGAGAGTACACTTTAAATTGGTTAATAAAAACCGCGTAAAAAATTGTTCACGTTGCTAAAAACATTGGAAATGTGGGCAGGTACAAAAACAAGATGGGAACGACTTTAATGGTTTTTGGCGTTGGGGGGCGATAAATTCGAAAACGAAATTTTCTGTTATTTTTAGTAACCTCTTGAATATTTGGCAGGGTGAAAAAAAAAACACGGATGGAAAAATCGAATCGCACCGGTAAAACCCGATATATTTAATCCTTTAAAAAAATCATGAAATAAATTTAAGTTATCCCCTTTCTTCCTCCCCCCCCCCCCCATTTTTGAAGGAGCTTAAATTTACTCATCTTTACTTTCACAGGTAGCCAACATGGTGGTACTGGGTTGTTCCTGGTTCTAAGGTGGAAATATAATCATAAAGTGTGTGTGGTGGGGGGGGGGGGAGGGAAGGACGAAGTTGGTATTGATACAGTGCAATATTTTGTAAAACATATCGGGAAGGCATTCAAATTGTTATTATAGTTTGATGAGCGTTGGGTTGAAAAATCAAAATGATCGATTCAGCAGTATGATGTAAAAAATAAATGTCTGAAGCAAATAAAATAAGCTACATTACACCAGCATATAAAGTGTGTTTTTCTCTAACCGGTGTTCAGTGTTCCCTCTAAGCTGCGCAGTAACACGACCGCGCATTGATTTGAACATATATCCGTGTTGACTTTTAGAATACCACGCACCCAAAATGCACACTACCTTTTCCCCCTAGAAGGGAACGTTACCGTTATGCCCATCAGAGTTTGATTTGATGGACTCAAGGACGTCCTACAAGCTCGAGTCACATGCTCTACCACTCGGCCACGTCATCACAACACGTCAACTGGGGTAACTAAAAGGGCGTCATTCATCAAGACTAGGCGCCCACGGACAAATTAGACATAAAAGAGAAAGCAACATTTGATCAAAGTATGAGAAGGAGCAATAAACATTTGTAATAAGTTAGTTAGGTTTGGTTAATCTCTTGTTGAACGGGTTCCTGTTGATACATATTTTGCTTTTTAAATTGCTTTTGTGTTGTGTACATACAAACGATAACCCCTTCTCTCATTCGCTTAACGTTTATTTCTCCCTCCCCCCCTCTTCTCCCTCTCTCTCCCTTTCTCTCTCTCTGTATATATAATCACATACGCTAACCCTTTCTCTCATACGCTAACCGTTTCTCTCCCCACTCTCTCTTCCTTTCTCTGTATAGATTCTATATATCATCATCTTTTCTCGTTCGTGCCCAAGACACATGAGGCAGATAAAGTAGAGTTCATCCGTTTCAGAGATCTCACCTTTGCTTTCCCTAACATGAGTTAGGTACCGATTAGAGCTGGGTGGACTCAGGGACGTTCTACTGACTTGAACCCCGATTCGAACTCGCGACTTTCGGATAAGCAGTCTAGCTCTCTAACGCTTTCTGTATATATATATATATATATATATATATATATATATATATATATATATATATATATATATATATATATGAATGACAAAATCATGGACCCTTCGTGGGCGCCAATTCAAACATCCACATTAAGTGTCCTGTTTGTTGACTGGGCCAAGTCAGATACCCGTTATGGCCAGTCAATGAAAGCGTCAATCTGACTTTGACCTTCAGCAAAGCACTCAATGGGTCAGTAAACCAAAGTACCGGGTTATCAGCTGGGGGTTATCGGTGAAGAAATCAATAAATCACAAACTGCTACATCCGACCTATCAAGGGGAGTGAATCAGTGTGATCCGAGTATGGGAGACAAATCTTGCTTGTCTAGACAAGGGAGACAACTCTAACTACTGCTGCTGCACGATTTCTTCGAAGCAAAACGTCATTAACTTTAGAAATATAAGAAGGGCCAAGCGAAAATTGCTGGGTTTAGAGTCACAGCAGGCGACGCTGGTATAAGTTAGGGTTTTTCCTATGTGTGAGTTAAAAAAGAAATTTTCTTCTAGCTGTAATGTGTGAAAAAAAAGAAAAAAAATGAAAATATTCAGAGTCGTAAAACGGTAAAAGGAAAAAAAAGTGATATACTTAGAGTCATAAAACGGAGACAGCGTTATAAATGTTTGGTGGTGTCGATTTATACAGTAGAGTTTAGTGCTGATTATTTTATCACCCTTTCCTGGTCCCCCCCCCCTCTCCAATCCTCCTCCGTTCTTAGTTCATTATGTTTGTGGGGGGGGGGGGGGGTCACTAGTCAGAAGTACAAACAAGTTTGTGTGGTTATCGAATAATAGACAACTGTGACGTATTGAGTTACACGCTTTGGCGGTGGGGGGGGGGGGGTGTTCGTGGAGAAAATATGATGGTGATGGTGATGGAGCGTGCATGAAATATTTTAGGGAAAGTTAAAGATAATAACGATTTTTTTTTTAAGTGTAAGAGATAATCTTTGAATAGAGGCGAAGGGCGAAGTTGGGCGTAGAGGGGGGGGGGGGGGGGGTGGGGGGTAGGTGGGAGTTAAAGAAAATACAATTGTTTTTTTTTTTTTCAAAGAGCACTTTAACAAAGCAGAATATGAACTGAACACACAAAAAAGTAATTTAGTCATTATAAATACTAAACGAATGTATAAAATCTGCAGATATCACTTAATTAAGTGCTTACTTTGTTATTGTATTACGTTTTTAATATTTTAGTTTAGCGAATTTGTAAACGGTAGAAACCAAAAGTAATGCCTACCTAAGCGTGTATATGTGTACTATGGTATGTTTTGTCGTCCACCAACATACGTGATTTGGGGGGGGGGGGGGGAGGGTTATTGTTGCCAAAAATGTAGTGGCGACTAATTGGACTAAGGGGAAGTAAGCCGTTCATAAAGGTAAACAAGGGGAGTAAGTCACTTAATGGATTAGAATAGACTGTTCGACCTTAAAGTTACTAAACAGATCTAAATGGTTTTAGAAAATTTGCTATAAGAAACAATGTCATTTTAGCTATTATTTTGTACGAAAGAACATGACGAAAATGGATATGGGACAATTTTGATTATAAGGAACTGATATAGTTTATTCATTATTGAAAGCACATGAGATAGATGAGCTTCTAACTGTCTAATTTCAGAAGCAGCACTAATTTTTTGATTTCACGGTTTGGAAAATTAAACTTACTAACACTCACTGGACCATTCTGTTTATATTAAAATTCTTTCAAATTTTGGATCCCTTGAAAAAAAAGTAAATAATTAACACTCACTAACCAACAATGATCATCATTCAGGTCTACACTCAACATTAATCTTAACTTATCACACAAAAGTAAACAACACAATGAAGTTCATAAGATAATCCAAATAACAAAAATCCACTATATATAATCCGTCTAAATGAAATCCTTGGCTATAATCCACAAGAATGAAAACGTTGCCAATTGAAATAACCTTAATTATAGCACCATGCACAGCGGCAACGCTAATTGCCGTGGCAGCGTATCTCAACTAGTCCAAGTTCTCCATAAAGCCGTCTAACCGCGCCATAAATTAGCCAAGTTCAAGTATTCGGCTGGGAGAAAAAAAAAACGCACACCACCACAGTGAACCTGATCCGCGAGAGAAAGGCTTCACTGAACAATAGCAGCAGTCACCGTAAAAATAGACAGTGGCTATAGATACGGCTACAGTGTTTGTGAGCGGCTCGACGTTCTATGTGCACGAGATTCTTAGCGAGTTCGCCATCTGGTCAAATGCTTGAGGGGGTGTTGGTGGGGAATTATTTTTTTGGTAAGTTTATCAGCTGTGGAATGTGAATTCAGTGAGGGGTGGTGGGTGTATAAATGGGGGGAGAAAGGGGGGTTGGTTGTGGGTGAATAGAATTAAGGGGAAGTTAGCGAAACCTGACTACTTTAATTTTGTTGAATGAACTTAGTGTGAGAAGCTATGTATGGAGGGGAGGGATTTTGTTAATGATGAGGTATGTGGGGGAAGGGTAGGTTGTGGGAGGGGGGTGGGGGTGGTGTAAGGATAAATGCAATTACAATTTACAGCAGGATTTGTGAAAAAGATATCCCATGCTTGATGGAAGGGGCGAGTAAAATATCGCGTGAAGGTGGGGGGGGGGGGGTAATCGTTTATGGGATGGAAGGGTGGGGGTCAGATAAGAGGTAAATACGTCGGGTGGGTGGATGGGTGGACAGACAGACGGATGACTGGACAGATGAAAGAAGGGAGAGAGTGGAGGGTTGTATAGGATGGATGGATGGATGGATGGATGGATGGATGGATGGATGGATGGATGGATGGATGGATGGATGGATGGATGGATGGATGGATGGATGGATGGATGGATGGATGGATGGATGGATGGATGGATGGACGGACGGACGGACGGACGGACGGACGGACGGATGGACGGATGGACGGATGGACGGATGGATGGATGGATGGATGGATGGATGGATGGATGGATGGATGGATGGATGGATGGTGGGAGGCTACAAAGTAAGTGGCACAGGAAGTGGACTAAAGATGGTGGCAGTGTAAAGATGGACTGAAGTAAAAGAAAATATTTCACAACTTTAGAATGAAAACTTATCGAGAGACAGTTCGTGTGTGTGTGAGTGGGGTCATGAAGCAGATCAAGATGTTGGCGACGTGGGAATAAAGAGATGAGGGGGGGGGGCGACTACAAAGGATAAGTAAACATGAAAGCAGCTGTAAATAAACACAACGGGAGGCAGGTAGGACCCAGGTAAGAACAGAGCGTCGACCGGTGTCTCTACCACACTGTTCTCCAGGCTGGAATCCAGGTTGCGGAAAATAACAACAGCTGTTTTCTACGCGTAGGCAGTTTTTTTTTCCTAACCTGTTTTGACGTGTCTAGCGTTCCTGTTTAGTTGGGTGTTTGCGTGCTAAGCTAGGTTGGCTGAAGTTAGTGTTTGGTTTAGGGTTTGTATAACAAGCGTGGCTGATAATAAAGTGACTGCTGGTTAGAGTAAATGTTTGGGTTTAGTGTTTGGTTGGCAGGTTAACCGATAGGTGAGTGCTGGGTGGTTGAACTACAAGGATGGTTGAAGTTAATATAGATAAACGAACCGGTATAATCGATTAACCAGACCAAAGTAGTCGTACAATTGATATCGCCGATAATGATATGTATCTTTAATACTATTCTCAATCAATGCCAGATGCGTAGCGAAGGGGGGGGGTACATTTGTGCCCGGGGCCGACCCCTAAGTTAGCTGCAGTTTTGAATTATAAACATAAAAAATATATGGTGGGGAGGGGGCGCCAAACTGAAAGTTTGTCCCCGGGCGCCGGGAGGGGTCGCTACGCCTCTGGATAATGCATATTCTTACATAAGCCCTCATTTTAAACTTAACTCTAAACTTAAATAAATCATAAATGTCCTAATTTAAATAAAAATCAAAGGTAATCAATATACAAATAAATTGATCAGGTTATTTAACAAATATCAACGTGTAAAACAGGGTTTTATTTAGTCTTAGGCTCTATCAATTGTCTTGGACAGCATCATCATTTAAATAACACACTCTAGATAACAGCTTAAACTATGGCCTCAAAGCAACTGCCTTAAAACTATGGCCTTACAGCAACAGCCTTAAAACTATGGCATCAGGGCAACAGCCTTAAAACTATGGCCTTACAGCAACAGCTCTAAAGCCACACAGCCAACAGGTTTATAAAAACTGTAACATTCCGTTTTGTCTGACTGGGTCACGCTGCCCCGGGCTCACGGGCGAAGATTCCCGTGGAACATCCAAACACCTCCCACCCCCGGGCCACACAGCGTCTAAATATATCATATCAACACAAGCACCTACGCCATCTTAGAGCTGCCTCCAACACACGTGACTGTACCGGAAGCTCGTCTTTTACACACTTCCTGAAGAATTTTTGTACTTACATCGCCGATTATCATTACATATCATCACCATAGCTACCCTACAAAAAATAGCGTTTCAACCCACCACACTAACCCCCCCCCCCCCCCCAACTCACAGCGCTTTGTCACCTAAGTCCGCACATTCAACCCCCCCCCCCCTCCACCCACACACACACATTTCCTTATAAACTTCCCCTAAGACAACACCCCTTATTTATTAGTTCGTTCACATTAGTTCACTTCGATCCATATTTTTATTTTTATGAACAAAACCTCTCAAACTTTATAATATCTATTGTATGGCGTGGATCTACTCCATACCTCTTCAATGTCATGTTACTCAAAGTTATGATGACGAATATTTGTCTTTAAAAACTTATTAGACATAATATTCTTCTTTAATTAAAATCTAATACCTAATTTATGCCTTGTATACGAGAAGAAGTGGTTGTAATGACTTGACATAATAGTGAAGATAAATAAGAAAATGTAATATTGGCAGGACGCCAAAAAGTTAGCTGCATCAGATATCTAGAAGATGTTTAAACTATTTATAGACCACATTCTTAATTTATGGTTCAAATCTAGCTTATCTTAAGACTATCGACTGTAGCATAATGTCTAAAGACTAACCTATATTTAGACTTTTATTTATTTGTCTAGACTACCCGACTGTCTAGATTCTGTCTAGACAAGTGGTTCTTAACCTGGGTTCGATCGAACCCCAGGGGTCGGGCTAGTCAGTCTCAGGGGTTACATAAAATGGTAACCTACTTGGGTGGATCTAACACTGTACTCGTTGGCATCCAGACTGATATAAAAACCGAGAAAGGAGCGGGAAACTACTGTATTAAGTATAAAGCTATAGTTCTTTCATGTGCTTTACATAACATACCAAAAACTTAGCAGTAAAGTATGTTCCTCTGAAGTATAATTTGAGATACGTTAAAATTTGTGCTAAACAGACACACAAAGCGCTATTGTCACGACCAAAAACAAATGTCATAAAATATTTTCAATCAAGTCCTCTGAGACCTGTCTACATAGCACCGGCATTGCTGGAACATAAGTGTCATATCTAAACATACATCCAATCGTTGTGTGGCTGATGTGTTATGTTCCAAGTATAGAGGAAAGAGGAAGGGGGGGGGTTGGGTTTTCAAAACAAACGGCCCTGGAGAAGTGAGACAGGGCTAGTTGTGTTAAGTGAACACAATGGATGTAGAGTTAGCTTACGTGTCCCGGCCCCCGGGCCGTATGTCACAACAAAACTAACAGACGAGCCGGTCTCCAGTGGCCAAATAAAGGGAAGTTATGCAGTTAAGGGAGGTAATTGGATTAACAATTTTGAGCAGAAAGTTTATTCAAGTTTAGCGCGAGTATATATGTATATATATATATATATATATATATATATATATATATATATATATATATATATATATATATATATATATATATATATATAATGTGTGTATATAATATATATATATATACAAAAAACTTTTGTTGACACCTCCCCCCCCCCCCACACCGGCTAAAAGACTCCCAACTTCATGAGACCCGATTAAGTGCTGTACACATAACATTCGGAATTGTGTCAGTTAAGTAATAGAATATTGCTGTTCTGGTATTTACTTAATATGCTAACTATTACCCATGTAGAGCACACGTAACTATCCCTAACGTATTGAGTTCAGATCCAGACCTAGAGATCGTTGGACGTCCTTGAGTCCACTCAGCTCTGAAGCGTATCTGATCACACTATTGTTTCTTATGCCGAATAAATATCAACAGGTGGACTCTTCTTCATCTGCCACATGAACTGACAGGCATCTTTACCAAACTAGCTAACCCTTAGAAAGACCTATGATAAAACGTCCTAGCCTCTCGACCAAATGACTGTTCTATGATAGTCCCCACTACCCAGCTATACAACTCCTATAAACCTGACCTATGACCATCCCCACCACTACAAATTTTCCTTACTTCCAGTCCCCACTACCAAGCTAATACACTCCCACACACCTGACCTATGACCTTCCCCACCACTACAATGTTTCCTTACCTCCAGCCTCTTGCTCTCCTCCTCTGCGGCCGCCTGAAGCTGCTTCTCTAGGATCTCCCAGTTGACGTTGGGCAGAGCCGTCTCGATGTTGTACACATCAAAGTCCCCCTCCACGTCCGAACTACCCTGCGAGGACTGGTTCCGTGCAGCCGCGGACCTGCTGGCTGACCCGTCACGTGATCCGGGGTTAGACTTCCGAGCATGTCCGGCCAAGCCGGGTGAGTTGGCGCAACGATCCGGTCTCATGTTAGCCGGAAGGTCGGAGTTCGAATCCCTCCGCCGGGCTTCGTTGACCGGAAGGTCTTCAGATTTCGGCACGACCATGTCTCTGCTGGTTTTGTTGCTGGTGTTTTGGTGTTTTGGTTTGTTGTCGTCGGTCTCGATCATAATGGGGCAAGCACGGTGTGTGTCTTTAGACGACCCCCGGCCCAGGCTACGCAATGGGCTTTTGGAGGCTGTTCGTCGGTTCGTCCTCTCCAAAGACTGACCCCGGGAGCTTAACGGACTTCCCCCGTGTCCGAAACTTCTAGTGCTCTGATTCCTGTGAAAGTTAATAGCGCACGCCTGAGCGTCTAATTTCTTCAACTCCGCAAACTCCTGAGCTAAACTCAACAAATTCACCTTCCTCACCCTCCTCTCAAAGTCCTCCTCTGATTCTCCCTCCCTCCTCTCCAACTCTTCCGGCTCCCAGAAAGAAGAACTCAGCGCCAAAAACGACGAACTGTCCTCAGCCCTAAGTGAGTCCTTATCCATGTACGTCACATCACGCTCAAAGTCCCGTAGTGGCCCGCCGACCTCCGAGTAGTCCGACACGACGGACTCGCACTCCACGTCTACGGAGAAGCGACTGGGAGACTGTTTCTCCCTCTCCAAACCTGAGAGAATATCCTGCAAGAGAAAAAAAAAAGTCGTCTGCTAGTAAAAAAAATATCGACTTCCGGGTAATTTTACCTAAATTTTTTACCGTGCTATCGATTTTTAAATTAGGAATAAGATAATTATCTTCAAATTTGAGAGTTCGTGTGTTCTACAAGAAATGCCCCACTCATTACTCTTTTAACTTTATAAATTACAACTTCCACTACCCCCCCCCCCCCTTATCTTCGTGTCAGCTAAAAAAAATTTTAAAGTATTTTAAAGTTCGGGTTATCTAAAATAAAAATTTGTCATCAAAATGTTAAAATAACTGGTTTTGTAGACACATTTCAATTATAGACAAACTGTATCACACTTAGAGACTGTACAAAAAACACACAATCCGTGAACAGCTTACCACAAATAGAAACAACTTCCAACTATGATTAGACGACTGTACCAACCACACAATCCGTGGACAAACCACCACACTTAAACAACTTCCAGCTATGATTAGACTATACAGAACACACACAATCTTCATGGACAAACTACCACATATAGAGACAACTTCCAACTTTGATTAGACTGTACTAAACACACCCAACCATCATGACAAACTGTACCAAACACACCCAACCTCCATGGACAAACTACCACATTAAACAGGACATCACTGAATGTTTTTATATGCAATCGATGATCACGTCTTTTACAAATTCTTTCTTAGGCTGAGCCTTGGATTTGTGTGCACGTGCATCAAGTCTTCGAGAGGCAGGTAAACATAAGAGCAGTGAACAGTTATTACTTATCTGTTAGCAATTCGACGTATAGCGAGTAGACCAAGATAACTGTCTGCTAGCTATTCGACGTATTGCGAGTAGACCAAGTTATTTCAACAATTCGACGTATAGCGAGTAGACCAAGTTATATCAACAATTCGACGTATAGCGAGTAGACCAAGTTATATAAAAATTCCGACGTATAGCGAGTAGACCATATTATTACGGTTTGCTAACGATTGGACGTAGAACGAGTAGACAATGTTATACCTGTCATGCTAACTATTTAACGTATAATGAGTAGACAAGGTATTAAACTTACGATTCGACCGACGTATAATGAGTAAACGGTGTATTATGCTAACACCTCAACGTGTAACGAGTAGACGAGGTTATACCTATCCGCTAACAACTCGACGTATAACGAGTAGACCGGGTACTATGCCTGGTGATAATTCGACTTATATCGAGTAGTTCGGGAAATTCTTTTCCGCTCACGAATGTATTACATGAAGATTTAGTCTCAGACTTCTTGTAGCACCAATAGCGAGGTGCAGCCCTGTGTGTCAACAGTTCGGTACCTGGTCCCGTGATCGTAGGTCATTCTCCGATCGAACTACACCCCCCCCCCCTACCCCATCATATCAAAACCAGGTGCTACGATGTACCGGTATAGGAAGTAGAAGTCGCTTGACGGAAACACGGGGCAGCTGAAAAAGTAGATCAGAGAATGGCTTGATTCTTTATTCTGTTGGTTCGCTTAAGAGCATTTGCTTGTGTAAGAGAGAGGGGGAGAGGAGATTGAGAGAGAGAGGGAGGGAGAGAGAGAGGAGAAAGAGAGGAGAAAGAGAAAAGAAAAGAGAAAAAGATATAGATACAATGAGGGGTCTGTAGACTGTTTTCTTACAATTGAAAGGTGCATACATTGTCTCCTTTTCATAGAATGTTTTCATAGTTTTAATGTTGAGATCAATGTTAAGATTTTTGTTATTGTGAGGAGACTGGTGGCGTTGTCGGAAATACATTATTAAAATATTTTTAATTTTTTTTATATATGATGCAGGCTTTTTTTTAAACGTTGCAATAGATATGAATGAAATAATTTGTTTATGTTCGTTGTAAGATTTCTATAAGCCAATCTTGGGTCCCCGAGATAATAAGTAATAATTAAAGTTAGGCAAGAATTATAAATAGGTCAGAAGCAGACGAGAGGTAGGTCAGCTAGAGACTGGTCAAGCAGAACCAGCTGTGGAACGACTGACCGGTCACGTGTGACGGTCAGCTGACCAAGCGTTAGGAGTTAGCTGTCGTTGATTGGTCGAGCATTTAGCAGGAAGTCGAGTGCTAGGAGTTAGTGGTGTAGAGATTAGGATTTGGAGAGTTAGGAGCTAGTGGTGTAGAGATTAGGATTTGTAGAGTTAGGAGCTAGTGGTGTAGAGATTAGGATTTGGAGAGTTAGGAGCTAGTGGTGTGTAGAGATTAGGATTAGGAGAGTTAGGAGGTTACAGTTGAGTAAATCGTTAGGTAGTAGAAAGTTATAGTGGACATTTGGACATCAGAAGTGTTTAGGATAGTAAATGACAGTCGAGTTTAGTGTCGTATATTGGTGCTTGTGTTTATAGTAAATAAACTTGAATATCCTTGAATTGGGCTTGCGCTGATTTCACATTTATACGGCGTCAGAAGGGTCGATCTCCTAACTCAGACATATATAACATATATACGGTGTAGATATATATTTAAAAAGAAACAACATTTTCCTCCGTAACCATAGAAAGCCTACGCCTCATGAATGACAACATAAGGGGTTCATTGAAAGACAAACTAGCAAAGTTCCCTTTCGAACCTGACGGTCCATGGGACAAGTGAAGTAAGTTCAAATGTTTCTGTAACCGCAACATATGAAGAGATAATGTTGTCAGCGTTATGCTGAGTCAAGGTACCCATAAGAGCTGGGTGGACTCAGTGACGTTCTACGGACTTGAACCTGCCTGATTCGAAATCGAGACTTTCGTGTTAGCAGTCGTATGTTCTACCATTCGACTACGCCGTTCCAAGAACAACTAAGTCTGATTGAAAGACTTGTTGGTTATGCCTAAAACCTTTTGTTGTTGTTTCAGAATGAGTTGAATAAAAATGCACACCAAACATTGGCTTTTATGAAACTTCTACTCTTAAATGTATGGAAACTAAAATTCTCTTTAAGTGCTTCTCAAAATTGTTTTTACGCAAAGTAAGTTTATGAAAAGAGTTTTATCAAAATAAGTCATTAACGCCTATTGCAGATTTTCCCTAGAAAAGATGAACTAATTCCCGAAACTAAACAACAGTTTTATTTAATTCCGAAACGCAACTGTAAATAGGTAAATAATCACTGTGTAGAGATGGAGCTGTAATATGATGGAAAGTTCTAGAACAAGACACAACTTTACCTGGCAGTCTAGAACTGGTTTGAGACAGGGTACGGGGTTCCTAATTTGGATCAGGCCAGGTGAGAGGTCATCCGTGTCAAGGTTAGAACCGATGCTGTCTAGCAGCAGTGAGGAGGTCAAGTCGTCGTCTGAATCAACGTCTGCGGCCGCTATGGTTGAGCTATCATCTCCACCACCTGAGCCACGTGGGGTGGAATACAATGTCTTTATTATCGTCATACCAGCTATGTACATGTATATTCAAATAGTTTTATAGAGTACTTAATTGTTTTGTTAATTACAAAATTACGTTTGACTATTTTCAAAATTGGTTTAAGAATTTATAAATGATTTAACATTGGTTGCCTTTCCGCTTGATTTTATAAAAGGTGTTAACATTAACTTAACTTAATTTTAATAAGGTGTTAACATTTCCTTACCTTGACTTTACCCAGGTGTTAACATTTTCTTACCTTGATTTTATAACTGGTGTTAACATTTCCCTACCTTGATTTTCCTCCGATGTTAACATTTCCTCACCTTGATTTTACCAAGATGTTAACATTTCCTTACCTTGATTTTCCTCCGGTGTTAACATTCATTTACCTTCATTTTCTTCCGATGTTAACATTTCCCTACCTTGATTTTCCTTAAATGTTAACATTTCCTCACCTTGATTTTCCTCCGGTGTTAACATTTTCTTACCTTGATTTTACCCAAGTGTTAACATTTTCTCACCTTGATTTTCCTCCGGAGTTAACATTTTCTCACCTTGATTTTCCTCCGGAGTTAACATTTTCTCACCTTGATTTTCCTCCGGAGTTAACATTTTCTCACCTTGATTTTCCTCCGGTGTTAACATTTCCTTACCTTGATTTTCCTTATATGTTAACATTTCCTTACCTTGATTTTCCTTATATGTTAACATTTCCTTACCTTGATATTCCCCAAGTGTTAACATTTCCCTTACCTTGATTTTCTTCCGGTGTTAACAATGTCATGACTGAGTGAGAGGCGATGGCACTCTCGGTCTCGCTGTCCTCCTCATCGTTGTCGCTCAAGTCGTGCAGGTTCGAATCCAGGCTGGTCGAGGGCACGTCGTCTGGTCCTATTTTCTTGGCGTGACCTTGACCTTTGAGTTGGGCGGCGGGTGACGTCACTACGTTATCCAGGCTTAATGCGTCCTTGGTCACTGATGGTCTAGTTTCTACCCTGTAGAAAATTCACAAATTCTTTAAATATACTTCAACTAATGTTTGTTATTTTTTTAAAGTTGTAGTCTGTATACTAATAAACAAAACGAACCATTCATTTGAACGCAATTTTAACAACATATTAGATCCATTATAAGTTTTAATTTTTTGTTAGAACTTTAATTAAAGGGAAACACACAACAAATATCCTTGATCTTCACGCAATGAAAAAAAAATCACACAATTTCGACAAACGACTGTCGTTTGTTTATATCGATTAGGCCTACACATTACACCATAGTTGCTTCCCCTCTGTCGCTCTACATCAGTTGCCTCCCCTATCTAACACATCACCACACACATTGACTCTGTTATTTCCCTTTGTATTGTTATCTAAAATCTGAACACGACGATTTGCTTTGATGAGGAAAAGACCCTGGATATTAAACTAAATCATAATGGCCGTTTTTCATGTTAGTTAGATTAGATATACGATGGTTATGTTTCTTTTTTGATCATTTGGACAGTGATTTGTTTTTGTCTTTTTCAAAAAATGTACAAATTCGAAAACAAATAATATATTTAAATAAATATATATTTAAATAAATAGTTATATATAGGCCTATATATATATATATATATATATATATATATATATATATATATATATATATAGATAGATAGATATATAGGCCTATATATATATATATATATATATATATATATATATATATATATATATATATATATATATATATATATATATATATATATATATATATATATATATATATATATATATATATATATGAGATTTTTTATAAAATGTAATTAATTCTTAAAGGTTAAGATTCATACTATATTCTTCGGTACATTTAACAAATATCTAATTAGGATCAGACAATCAAAAGTATAACAGTTTAACAGCTGGACCAAATAAAGAATTTAACAGTTGGGGGTAAGAAAAAAGAGCGATGCCAAAATCGCGAACCATATTTGGGAACATTGACCAAGCATGAATCGTATCACAGAATTAATTCAGTATTGGAGCCAGTACATATTGTGCCTATACAACAACAAAAATTTTGTGTGAAGAGAACCTGAAACATCTCTTATGCTGAGTTTGATCTATTGGTTTTGAGCCAATAACTGAATCGATAAAAGTGTGTTTCGTCAGGACCAGCGAGACGGGAACGGAGAGAGGGGGGGAGGGGGCGGTCGGAAGTTCATTAATCAGAGGGTCTAGACGGGCTGAGTCCATTATTCTATTTCAAGGTACAGGGGAGGATAAGCACAAATACCCGGCACCAGGTCAGCATGACCCAGCACAAGCCTGGCGCGTTCAGTGTCTGACGAGGTTAATTAAATAATGGCTGGGTGGGTGGGTGGGGGATGGGGCAATAATTAGTGGGGGATGGGGCAATAATTAGTGGGGGGGGGGGGGGGGTAGTGTGGGCGAGGGCAAGATGGTGATGTGGTTTTTACTTGACCAGACAACCTAATGGGCCGGTCTCAGAGTAGTGGGAGTGGTCGAGCAGAGTTATACGGTATAGTTAGTTCAAAGTTATTACCCACACAGAGAGCTTGGAGTCTCTTTACAGATCCGACTATCCACACACACACACACACGGCACACACACACGACACATACATCTACACACACACGACACACACAAATATACACACACACGACACACACATCCATACACACACATACACACATCACACACACACGACAGACAGATCCATACACACACACACACACACACATCTACTCGTAAATCTAGCCTACAAAAAACTTCGCTATGCATCGATAATCGTCTCAAAATATCGATCGTCGACAGCTATCATTTACAATCATCTTATATAACCACGAACAATATGATCGATACATTACAAACTACATACAAAACACATTGGTGAATTATAAAGGAGTGATTTTTTACACACTAACACACACACACACACACACACACGCATATATAATATGATATTATATACATCTATATATATATATATATATATATATATATATATATATATATATATATATATATATATATATATATATATATATATATATATATATATATATATATATAATATATATATATATATATATATATATATATATATATATATATATATATATATATATATATATATATATATATATATATATATATATATATATATATATATCTTGACATTGGAGTTATGAGGAGGAAAAATGAAGATGTCTAACATTGATATGAGTCTACGTACGGAGAAGGGTAGCTGGAGTAGACATGAACAAAACCATCTCACCATTTAACCGCTGAACAGCGCATACACAACAGGTCTGTAAACTATTTACACTTAACTACGAATTGTCCTACATACTTTCGCAATAAGGGAGACTACTGGTTTCAGACACACGGTGATAACAAGCTACTAGATGACAGAAGAGATAATTCCAAAAAAAAAAAAATTTAATGACACGATGAGAAACAGAGTGAGTGGTAGAGATAAGGATCGGATGAGAGAAAAAAAAACTGAATGAAAGACTGGAATGAATCACCTGCCAACACGCCATTGCGATGCTCTCTGAGTCATCCGGATCGGGTGAGACATTGCGGTCAAAGGGAAATAATCGATAAAATGACTGTGGAGAGTTCTCGCGCATCAAGTAGTTGATTCATGTTTTAATTTCTATGCACTGGTTACAATTAAAATACAAACAATGGCGTTGAATGATAAAATAACAAACTATTGCTAATTTAATTTTTAAAAATAATGAAAAGACTATTTATTATTTATTAATTAAAATAAGAAATTGTATTTTTTTTTAAATATAGAAATAAATAGATAAAACATATCAGTATGTATGCAAATATTCTCCTTAAATGAAAAGATATATTAGAGGTTCATAAGAACTCGGCAATAACCACAACCCCCTCACACACACACACACGAAGATACACAAACTCCCACACATACAAGTGGTTACGATAAGACATTGCATAGGTTAGTGTTAATCAGACAGGTGAATACCCCTACCTTCAAGACGTAACAAAATTGTGCCTTTATATATAAAAGCAGCATAAGATTGAGTCGTAAAGAAGTGTAAATCATTTAGCTGTTTAACAAACCAAACAGACATGTTTATTCACAGGTCTGGGCGTAATCGCCTAAAGTAGTGGGCGTTATATAGGGCATAAATTGTAGGGTAAACCTCGTTCTTATAGCTATATAATTATAAAGATTCAAGATTCTTTAACGACTAATATAAAAAAAATTCTTCCACGCCAGGTTTTCAGATACTACTATAAAAACGGGAGAATGATAGAGCGATTGATTGCAAGCCCGAAGGTCTCGAGTTCGGATCTCGGTACAGACTAGAGACTAGAACGTCCCTGAGTTTACCCAGCTCTAATGGGTACCTAACTCACGTTATGGAAATTACAGCTGGCTAGGCATGATGCTGACCATACAATCCCTTCATGAAACATACGAACTCTACTTCATCTTTATTTACTTACTATCAAACGTGGACGCAGTATTCTAGTGAACTAACATCGTTACCCTTAAAAATACACGTACATAGTTCACCTATTTCTGTGACCTCGTCAAATTAAGGAATAGTTTGGCTATGCTATACAACAAACTTTACCCCAACCCTATTCTTGAATCACACTAATCCTTCTCCTAATCCTATCCCTAATCCTAACCTCAATCCTTCTCCTAATCCTATCCCTAACTCTAACCTCAATCCTGCCCTGACCCCAATCAGTATAACCTGCCATAACCGGCATAAAAAAATCGATATCGATTTGTTCAAATAATACCCCTGATCACACAATTTAAAGGGCCTCTGTTATCTCCCCTGCAAGGCGCTTATTTTTCTATCCGTCGTGCCCGGATGTCATATGCAAGCGGGAGCCAGTGTCCTTCCTTTCGCGATTGTCATTAAAGCCTCCCAGCAATCAAAGAAACGTAATCAATAAAACATTTCACAGCCCTAGTGTTCCCGCGTTGATCTCCCCTGATCCCCTGAGTAATAAATTATTCGTCCTCCTAGTTAGTCACGCAAGAGCTTGTCAGTTCCGCTATAAAACAAAATAAAATGGCGATGGAAGGAAATTTTGTCTTAAAATATGTTTAGCTTCGTTTTTATCTCGTTTACTAATAAACATGTGTACCCGCACTGCATTCGCATTAACCACCGTACTTAATTATGTTCTTAATTTGCTAATGAGAGCAACCGTCTGCACGTATTGATTAGCCAGTCCTAGATGCAACAGTCGGACTCAATGGGAGCTACACGTGATCAATACAATCCAATGAAATATTTACATACGGGTGTTTTATTGCTTGCTTTGTATTTCAATGTCGGTCTTTGTGCTATAAATAGAATCATAATCTTCCTAAAAGAGATATTTTTTTTCAAATGCGATTTTCCATCCTCCCCTAATATGATAATACTGTGGGATGTTTTTAAAAAATATAAATTTATTTTATTGATGATTCGAGCTAGACTGCTAACCCGTAAGTCTCGAGTTCGAAAACTGGTTCAAGTCATTAAAACGTCCCTGAGTCAACCCAGCTCTGATGGGTACCTGACTCTTATTAAGGTAACTAAAGGCAGCTGAGCATAGTGCTGATCACACTATCCCTTCATATGCCAAGGTCTCTGAAACAGATGAACTCTATGTCATCTGCCCCATGTGTCTTTGGCAGGAAAGGTAAAAGATGATGATGATTTGAATGGATAGTGTAATGGTCCAGAGTTTCTTCCTGGCATCTCGAAGAAAGTGTACCGCTCCCCGAGCGAAATGAAATCTATAGAGAAAAAATATACTTTGAACAGTGTCTCCCCCCCCCCCCCGGAAAAATTTTAGTTCCCCCCCCCCCCCCTGGAGAAAGAAGTCTGGAAGAAACACTGTAATGGTTACTTGGCTTAGCAAGGGAGTGGGGCGTCCATCCCAGATTGGTTTTATTTTGTTTGTAAAAATAATTTTTGTAGAAGGCAACATCGATATTTGCCCCTGACCAGAGGCGTAGCGACTCCTCCCGGCGCCCGGGGATAAACTTTCAATTTGGCTCCCCCCCCCCCCCCTCTTATATACTTTTTTATATTTATAATTCAAAACTGCAGCTAAAATGAGCTTTTAATATTTTATTTCCAACCCATTTTGGGGCCCCTAGGGTCGGCGCCCGGGGGCATATGTACCCCCACCTCCCCTTGCTACGCCTCTGTCCCTGACACCTGTAAGAGAAACTACTTCACTGCTTGCTACAGGCAGATAACCTTGTGTAAAGCAGCTAGCAACCCAACCACGCTGACTGCTAGGCATTCGAACGTTTCTCTGAGGTGGGCAGATAAAACTAAATAAACGTCGCCGTAACTGAGAATAAAATCATTCAAAACAAACAACACTGATTGTTTCCCTTTAGCGTCCGAGGCGAGTTACCCCGCCTGATTAGAGTGCGTGGCCATTGGTTCGCTCGGTCACGTGGTTTGAAGAGATTAAAATTTCTCTTGTCAGTCCCGGATAATGGCTGGCATAATTGCACGTGAGGTTGTATTATCCACCCCTCTCACCCCCGCCACCCTCACACCCTCCCCTTACCATTACCGCACGTGCGCTAACTGACCTGACACGAAATCGATATTTCATTGATGATCAGGGGTGAGCAGTTAGTGCCAGCCATGCAAGGAGGATAAGATTGATCGGTCTATATTTCTGGCTGGTCGTTTTATATATTCTCTGGGACTAAATTCCTGTCTGGTATCCTTAGGGGTTAGGGTAGGGTCTAAGGTCCTGCCTATAGTTCTAGGATTAGGGTCCTGGGTCTAGGATCCTGTCTAGGGTCCTGGGTCGTCCTAGGTCTAGGGTCCTGTCTAAGGTCCTGAGTAGGATTATAAGCCGAGAGTCTAGGGTCCTGAGTCTAAGGTACTGGGACTAGGGTCTTGTGCCTAGGGTCTTGAGGCTAGGGTCCTGTTTGGGGTCCTGTGACTAGGGTCCTGTCTAGGGTCCTCATTCTGTCATGTCTAAGGACCTGAGATGTGTTCTATCTGTGACCCTGGACTAGAGTCCTGTCTCTAGTACTGTGGCTATGATCCCCTTTAGAATCATGAACCTGAAACTATGGTCCTTTCTCGGACCCATATGCTAGGTTCCTGTGGATAAGGTCCTAACTATTGTCCTGTTGAGAGGCGGGTCCTGTGGTTGTTATCTTGAGGCTAGGGTCCTGTTTGCTATCTCAATTGGTGGGTAATAAAAATTATATTTTTGTTGTTGTCTAATTTATTAGTAGAGGATCAATAGCAATTTAATGCCATTTCTCTTAAGATTATATAATAATAAAAATAAATTATATTGATGCGTGTACCTAAAACACTTAAGATAGTGATTGTCGCTGTGAATGTAGTTATTAGATTGTTATTATGGTTGATCTAGACTGAGATATGCAAACAGTGTGATAGCAACAATTTAAAATTTAAGCTGAAATGAAATTGTTTTAACTCAATAATTGTTAGCCCAATTGCTTATCTTAAAGCTACAGATAGTAAGCCCATTAACATAAATTAACATAACTTATCCCATTCCTGATTAGCGTAACAAATGCAGTCGACAGTTTCAAATGGGAGAGACGTGCTAGACAGGTAAAATACCTGCTCACGCGTCTGACCTACTTAAAACTTGCAGCCGACAACACACGGAACATTAATTCAAACACATCATAATTGTAGTTGAACGCTCAATAATTTAAATACGCGACCAACGCAACAAGGCTATAATAAAACACTGGTGTATTTTGTTTTTTATTCGACATAGCTGTTCCATACATGTTATAGCCTATCATTTAGCCATGGCGGTATAGGTTGTACCATATATACAATACATGTTATACCATTTAGCCATTTAGCCTAAATGGTACAATATAGTTGTACCATATAACAGGACACAAATCTATACTATATAGCTTTACCACTTACCTAAACAACAGTTATAATATCAAAAGTTTAGCCTCCTATACAGATTTACTTTATAGCTTTAGCATATGGCTATAGGGCTGCTATACATAGCTATATATGGCTATACATATGGCTTTGCCATATAGATATACCTTATAGCTGCACAATGTTACTTTACCTCATATCTGTTCAAATTAGCTATAAAATATAGCTACACCACATAGCTTTACTATATAGCTACAACATACAGCTATACAACATAGTTGTACCACACAGCTGTACTATATAGCTATAACATATAGCTACACCACATAACTTTACCATATAGCTATAACATATAACTGTAACAGTAACAGCACTACATAGTTGTACCATGCTTGTTGTACCACGACAACTATCCCACATTCCGTCTATAAAAACAACCATACACATATAATCAACTATTTAAAAACCCTTGACCTCCGACCCTACCAAGTCTTTATATGGTTCCCATTTAGCCATAATGTCGGAACCCATCGACGTGAAGACGAGTCGCCTATAAACAAAGGTCAGACGTCTCTCATGTATACGGGGGGGGGGGGGGATATGGGGGTTAGATCTAACAGAGACAAAGAAAGAAAAGCCTAAAGAATAAATCCAAAGCTTGGGTCGCTGGGGGGAGGGGTATTTTGGTACGAAGGGGATAAGTGTGAAAATATGGGCCATTTGGGAGCCAACGATTTGATGATGGCCTAATGACAGACGGGGTGTTGAAATATGACAGACGGGGTGTTGATATACGTGTTGCATGACAGATGCTTGGCCGTGTTTTTTGCATCCCCGGTCAAACAAAATGCTGGGTATTGATTTTCAGCTCAATAGTCTCAAGGAGAGCAAGTGTCGCGGTATTTGAAATTATGATTTCAGAAAATCGGGGTTAGCTGTGTGGTAGACAACATCGTTGAGTTGGATAGAATAAGTGTGTAAGACAGCATTGGTGCGTAGGAAAGTATTGGGACGTAGGACAGCATTGGGGCGTAGGACAGCATTGGGGCGTAGGACAGCATTGGGGGGGGGTAGGACAGTATGGGTGTGTAAGACAGTATGGTTTCGTAGGACAGCATTGGGGCGTAAGACAGCGTGGGTGTGTGGGAGGACAGCATCGATATCGAAGACAGCTTTGGTGTGTAAGAGTACAGCAAAGCTGTGTTGGACAGCATCGATATACAGGACATCATTGTAACAAAGGACAGCACAAATGTGTAGGACAGCTTCGCTGTATAGGACAGCACTAATGTGTAAAACAGCATTAGAGTGGCACAGCTGTATAGAACAGCTGCTGTCCACAACGCCATCTTTGTCAGTAAACAATTTCCGGCAACTCTCTTCACGAATGACTGACACCTGCAAACAAAGACCTCCCCTCCATCTTCCCCACCCCCTCTACACCTTTCCCCCTCCCCCTCTCGCCGTCTCCTCATACCTTATTAACCAAGTTCTTCCCAATCATTGTGCGGGGGGGGGGGGGGGGGGGGCGCCATCGCGAATCCCCTGAAATATTGGCAGACGTCGAATCGATTGGAAAAAGCAATCCGTCAAGCGAGTGTCAGCCACGGACAATGTCCGACAAAATGTCGTCCGACCAAAACAATGTCCACGTGTCAAATTGTAAACACGTGCCAGACATGAACTGGACATCTTGAAAGGGATCAAGATGGATGTTGATGTACGTTTTCGGCGAAACGCGCATGCTTAGATATTGCGTATAAGAGAAGGCAGTTTTAAATCTAGTTTTAGGTTATCTACGTTTTGGCGAATCAGTCTGATAAAATTGTGTTTTTTTTTTACTAGGCGAATGTTTACAATTTAAATCGCATGAAAACGTTGATGTAAACACTTTTTAATCCAAATTAGCTTTTTCAAAATGTTTGAGCATGTTTAAATATACACACATGGTTTTATGGGGAAAAAAATTATGTTACTACATAAATGTATTTTATTTATTTTAGACAGTTCTTTTTTTTTTTTTTTGTAACGCATAAACATCCATAACCGACCCTCATAGCGTACTGACTCCGAAAGGAAACCTTACTCCTTTACACTCGCTCCTATATATCACAGACGTTTGTCTATAATATAGCACATTCGCTCTAACAGAACACAGTCGCTTAAGTATAACACACACTCATTTCTATGTTATAACATACATCGACATAACACACTGACTCGCATAGAACACACACACGCCAATATAACATACACACACCAACACAACACCCTCATGGCTATATAACACACACCAACACACAACACTAATTCCCATAGAACACACGCTCTCCTATATAATACACACCTATATAACACACACCAACACACAACATAAATTCCCATTTAACACCCTCACATCTATATAACACACACAAACACACAACACTAATTCCCATATAACTCACGCTCTCCTATATAACACACTTAGACCTTTATAACACACACCAAAACAACACACTCACCCTCATATAACACACTAGCGCCTATATAACACACACATTATTCCCCACACAAGACACATCAACATGGAAGATTTTCCCCTCTGTTCTAGACCCTAAGGTAGATTTGTCCTGTCGTCAAGGATAACTCATCGATTACCTCCCATGTCAACCGTTTCACAAGACTGCGGGTACCTCGGCTTACAACTACAATCCTATGGTGTGTGTGGTGGTGGGGGGTGAGTGTGTGAGGGTGAGTTTGTTTATGTATGTGTGAGTTTGTGTGTGCGTGTGAGTGTGTGTGAATGTGTGTGTGTGTGTCCCTGTGAGTTTATGTGAGTGTCAGTTTGTATGTGAGTATGAGTTTGTATGTGAGTGTGTGTGTGAATAAGTGTGTGACTTTGTGTATATATGTGAGTGTGCGGAAGAGTTTGTATGTGTGTATGCGTGTTGTTTTGAATGTGCGTGTGACTTTGGATGTATGTGTGTGAGATAGTGTGTGAGAGAGAATGGATGTGTGTGTATGTGTGTGTGTGTGCGGGTGAGGCACAATACTTTATTTACACTTTGTCACAACTTTTCTGTTGTTTATATCAACAGGACAAAAAAAAAATCGAAATACGCTTAGGATGAAGAAAAAAAAGTCATTTCTATAAATAGAACAGAGCTCTCGCCTGTGGGAAAGGACGAAGCCACAAGGAACCCGATGGCAAGCGAAAGATCTGGAATCTTGTCGAGTCAATGAAGCGAAGACAGAGCTAGAGATCGATAATACGCAACACGTCACAAACCATAACGAGGTGTGGAGTTATCCGATTTTTTTTTTTCGACGTAAACAATTTTTTATGGTCTCGTGCTAATGTAGAAATTACGTTTTCGCTGGCATTAATAAAAGATTTGAGTCGGGATTTTTTTATTTATTTTTTTTTATTTTTAAGTATGAGTAAAAGGAATTAGAAGAGATTTTTATTTTATACTGAAATAGTAATGAGATAAAGTTTTTTGCCATTTTTTTTTTTAAATGTGTGGTGTAAAATTATTAACTTTAAAAACATGTATTAAAAAAGTTGTTAAAAAGGTTCGGGTACCAATCAAAGCTGGGTTGACTCAGCGACATCCTACAGACTCGAACCGTATCCAAACTCGAGACTTTCGGGATAGCTGCCTAGCACTCTACCGCTCGGTAGCAGTAACTCAATTTTCAATTGGCCCTGGGGTTAGGGTTACCCATTCCTGTGGTTGACGAAGCAATATAAAGAACAACCCAGCCGCTGTTAAATCTGATGATAATGTGTCAGTAGCGAATGTGTGTAGTTCACTCTACTCATAATGCTACCACCTCCCTATCTTAACAATATGTTTGTATTAGCTATTCAAACAATTTTTTTACTCGTTATCACAAACCCCGCAGGCGAATGAAGGCGGAGACGGGCGGCTCAATTAATTAAAGCAGAATGTTAATTAACGATTTTTTTAATGAAATAGAAGTCAAGGCACCGTGTATTTCTCAATTAATAAAATTATAATTGGAATGTTAATTAGGGAATAAAGGCTCCCAATGTATAAAACTGTATTGATCTTACTTTGTAAGAAGATGTATTCAAGACGTATATATATGGTCTGCCTAATATGTGATAGACTATGATTTAATATATTATGACATTTAAGGAAAGATAAAATGTGTGATGCCATATGATATTCAATGAAAAATAAAAGTGGTGATGGCCCATATGACATTTAATGAACCATACAACTTGTCATGGCTTATATGACATTCAGTGAACAATACAATTTGTCATGGCCATATGATATTTAATGAACAATAAAATGTGTCATGCCCCATATGATATTTAATGAACAATTAAATTTGTCATGCTACATATACGACATTAAATGAAAAATAATGGACCATACGGCATATGAAGACTAGTATAGATGTGATCGACCATATGATTTATGAAATCTAAAAAAAAATATGTGATTGACTTTATGACCTGATGTATGTTGACCAATAAATATGTGATGGAACATATGACATATGATGACTAACCATACAGGTGACAGACATAACAATATTGACCAACAACATATGTGACATATGACGGTTATCTTTATATGTGCTAGACCTCATGACCTTTGATAACCAACAACATATGTGATGGGCAATATGACATATGATGACCAAACATACACGTAAGAGACATAAAAATGTCGACCAACAACATATGTGATGGACCATGTGACATGATGATTATCTATATATCTAATAGACTTTATGACCTATGATGGTCAACAAAATATGTGATGGTCGTATGATGACCAACCATACATACGACAGACAGAAAAACATATGATGTCTAGCCAAATATGCATATGATATCAAATAGTCTGACAATGCTGACTACTGCTAACAAAACGGGTCATTTTAGTGTCTAATAAAACGGGTCATTTTAGTGTCTAACTAAACAGGTTAAATTTAAATTAGTTGTCTACTAGACAGGTTAGATTAGACACTACAAGACAGGTTAGATTGGTGTCTATAAAACAGGTTAGTTTAGTGCCTAACAAAACAGACTACAAGAAAAAAGTCTTTATATATTTTTTTTGCCTTATTTCATGAGTGTCTTACAAGACAGATTACCGAAAACTCTTTATATTTTGTTATTTATTTCTTTACTCATTTTTCTACTACACTACAGATTTTAATTATTTGTTTCAAGTGTTGATCTCATAACACTGAACACCATCAAACCAGAAGGAAAACATTTTAAGACCTCTCTGTCCCACACTTCTATAACAAACAGGTAAAAAAAAAAAAAAAAAAAAACGCTGATTTCGAAATTTTTTTTTTTTTAAAGTAAACACTGTCTGGCTGTATCAAATATTAATACACTTTTTAAAAATCTGTTATTTGTTTCATTAAAAATCCTTTCATCAAATAATTTTCACTTTATCAACATCAAACAGTTGTAAATTTATTATAATTAAATCCCATTTTTACAAAGCATGCTTTTTTTAAAAGGACATAAAATAACCCCAATTGAATGATCTACAATATATAATTATCTAAAATAGAACGATGTCTGTTCTAAAAATAGATTGACACATATCTAAAATTGGATTTCACGGAAATTATTTTCGGCCTGACTCCACACCGTGTCCTGAGGCTTCTGAATGAAATTACTTAATTAAGTTTTAGCTGTATCGAAGTGTAAAAATCCTAATGTCGTAAAATCAAAATTTTAAAAAATTAAAATTGTTAATTAAACTAATATAGATCTACTACTCACCTTTAGATTTACATATTTAAAAATCTACATCCTTATTGTAAACACAGTACGAATATTAAGAAAAAAATATCCACAGAATAAAAACAACTGGGTCGATGTTATCCACGTATCCGTGAGCTAGACGTGGATGAATCCACTGTGACACTGGTCTGTGGCACCGGTAGACAGTGAACGACGCACGGCCCGGGTGAGCACATCAATACTCAACACGCACGTGCACGGCGACACGATACCGCGTGGATCGATACCCCGGTCCTCACGGATCGGCAACAGTGCTCAAGTATTTCTGCTTCGGTCGTCGCAAGTATTCATGCTTGGGTCGTTTGATGCCTCGCGGGTCGCAAGTATGTGTGTAAAGGGATGGGGAGGGGGGGTCGTTTCTCGCGAGGGGAGACTTAGCCCTGGGCGTGAGTTGGGGGAGGCAGAAAAGGTCACATGACTGTAATTAAGTTGTTGACGCACACACACACACACACACACACACACATATATATATATATATATATATATATATATATATATATATATATATATATATATATATATTTATTTATTTATTTATTTATATATATATATATATATATATATATATATATATATATATATATATATATATATATATATATATATATAGTTATATATATACATATAGTTATATATATATATACATATAGTTATATATAGTTATATATTGAAAATACATGCCCGGTACTATCTCAATGTAACAATACAACCAAATAACACATCTGTGTGCTTTATGTAAAATAGATACACTAAAAGATACAAAGATAGATACACAGAAACCATACATGTCCTTTGTTAACCCAGAGGTGAGTGTGAGGTGAATTAGACGATTCTAGGCCTAACAAATTGTGAGTTAGACGGTAATATAGTAGGACTGACATGGTGATACAGTACGTTTGACATGGTGATACAGTAAGGTTGACATGGTGATACAGTACGTTTGACATGGTGATACGGTAGGGATGACATAGTGATACAGTAGACAGGGGGCAAGTGGATACAGTAGGGTTGACTTTTTGATACAGTAGGGTTGACTTTTTGATACAGTAGGGTTGACATGGTGATGAGAGGTTGTGAGTGGATGTCTAGTACAAAAACAGGACTATAAAGAATCAATAGAGACGGGAGCAGACAAATGTTTAGTCTGTTAGGACCGTCAGAGAAAGGCAAGCACAGACAAAATAGGCAAATACAGACACACAGACAAAATAGGCAAATACAGACAAGCACAGACAAAATAGGCAAATACAGGCACACAGACAAAATAGGCAAATACAGACAAGCACAGACAAAATAGGCAAATACAGGCACACAGACAAAATAGGCAAATACAGACAAGCACAGACAAAATAGGCAAATACAGGCACACAGACAAAATAGGCAAATACAGACAAGCACAGACAAAATAGGCAAATACAGACAAGCACAGACAAAATAGGCAAATACAGGCACACAGACAAAATAGGCAAATATAGACACACAGACAAAATAGGCAAATACAGACAAGCACAGACAAAATAGGCAAATACAGACAAGCACAGACAAAATAGGCAAATACAGACAAGCACAGACAAAATAGGCAAATACAGGCACACAGACAAAATAGGCAAATACAGGCACACAGACAAAATAGGCAAATACAGACAAGCACAGACAAAATAGGCAAATATAGACACACAGACAAAATAGGCAAATACAGACACACAGACAAAATAGGCAAATACAGACAAGCACAGACAAAATAGGCAAATACAGGCACACAGACAAAATAGGCAAATACAGACAAGCACAGACAAAATAGGCAAATACAGGCACACAGACAAAATAGGCAAATACAGACAAGCACAGACAAAATAGGCAAATACAGACAAGCACAGACAAAATAGGCAAATACAGACACACAGACAAAATAGGCAAATACAGACAAGCACAGACAAAATAGGCAAATACAGACAAGCACAGACAAAATAGGCAAATACAGGCACACAGACAAAATAGGCAAATACAGACAAGCACAGACAAAATAGGCAAATACAGACAAGCACAGACAAAATAGGCAAATACAGGCACGCAGACAAACATCGGCCGACAGATAGACACTTGCAGACACGATCAACAATTCACTGATGTGCATATACAGATCTTAGACAGACACATACATAGAAATACTATCATAAATCTGCACATACAAACACAGACAGGCATACACAGACCGACGACATAGTTTGTGTTGGCTTGACCAGGAATGTTAGAAATGTATTGAGCGAAGCTGAATGTTAGATTTATATTTATATTGAGCCTCGCTGAATGTTAACTGCATGCTTCATCGATTTTATTTTATTTTTTTACAACCAAAAGATTTTTTTTCTTACCACGATTATGTGATCGCAATATTTCACGGGTTTCGTTAGGAATGTGAAGGCAAGTGTAGTTAGGATCAATGTGTAGTGAGGATTAAGTGCTTAGGATTAAGTGCTGAGAATTAAGTGCCGAGGTTTAACTACTGAGGATTAAGTGTAGTGAGGGTCAAGTGTAGTGAGGATTAAATGCTGAGGATTAAGTGCTGAGGATTAAGTGCTGAAGATTAACTAGTGAGGATTACGTGTTGTGAGGGTCCAGTGTAGTGAGGATTAAGTGCTGAGGATTAAGTGCTGATAACTAAGTGTAGTGAGGATTAAGTGTTGTGAGGATTAAGTGTTGTGAGGATTAAGTGTTGTGAGGATTAAGTGTAATGATATTTAAGTGTAGAGGATTAAGTGTAGTAAGGATTTAGTGTGCTGACATTCAAGAGTAGAGAATTAAGTGTAGTGAGGATTAAGTGTAATGATATTTAAGCAGTGAGGATTAAGTGGAGTGAGGATTATGTGTTGAAGATTAGGTGACGAGGATTTCGTGTTGTGAGTGTCACGTGTAGTTAAGATTAAGTGTAGTTCAAAGTAATTATAGTGAAGTTTAAGAGGTAAATATACCATAATTTGATGCATATGTGTGTACATTTGTCATGATGCGACCAGGGTAGTGTTAATGCTACAGCTTGTATGTGTAGTTGAGTTGAGTTGAACATGCCAGGGCAAGTTTCACGCGTGTAGTTTATAAAGTGGTGAGTCATATAAGCATCAGTGTGCTGTGTTTTGTTTGCTGGCTTGTTATTTAAATCCGGTCGGCAGATGACGGATACATGTGTGTGTGATGTTATGCTTTGATGTGATGTGTCTTGAGAGACAAAGCAATGATGACGGAGTTTACTGTAGTTTTATGTTTATGTTTGTGTTGATCGTGTGTTGGCTAACTCAGTGTTGTCACAGTACAGAAATTTACATTGTACCATTGTAGACCATGGGCGTGGGCGTTGAACAAAAAGGCTCAGGGGGGGGGGGTGTAGATTAAATACAGAATCAATTTCTTTCAGTGCACCCCCCCCCCATTCCAACCCGTTCTCCTAACAAGCCACTGTGCTTTTTTCAATGTCGCCCCTCCCCCAATCAGTGACCTCGGAATAAAACGGATAGTGTGGCCAGCACAATGCCCAGCCGCCTTTACTTTCCCTAACGTGAGTTAGGTACCCATCAGAGCTGGCTGGACTCAGTGACGTTCTACTGACTTGGACCCGGATTCGAACTCCAGACCAGCAGTCTAGCGCTCTACCGCTAGGCCACGCCATCCTTTAATGAAGTATCCCCTAAGTAATACCAGACACCAGACGGAATGGTCTAGCGGTAGAGAGCTGGATTGCTAACCCGTAAGTCTCGAGTTCGAATTCGGGTTCAAGTCAGTAGACCGTCCCTGAGTCCACCCAGCTCTGATGAGTACCAAACTCACGTCAGGGAAAGTAATGGCGGCTGGGCATAGTGCTGACCACACTATCCCTTCATATGCCGAGGTCACAGAAACAAGTGAACTCTACTTTACTTGCCCTATAGACGGACATGTTTGAAAAGGGAACGTTACGTAATACCAGACGCTACCACTCCAAACGGGACCCGTTCGCCTTGCTACAAAGCACCTAAATCAGACGCCACTATAACAAACTCTATCATCAAACTAACTTATTGCTGAGCAATTACCTCTAACACCCCCCCCCCCCCCGCGCGCCTATGGTGGGCTGTAATTAGCCTTTATCTTAATGGCCTCACCTTGCGATTGTACCTGGAAAGGCAATCACGCCCACAAGCCGTTAAAGGTCACGTGACTAATGAATCGTTAATTGTCACGGATAGTGGAGACTGTTGTGGTGAGGAAAGGAAAAGTGGAAACAACGACTGAAGGTAATTTCGACACATGGACCTTTCGTTAACAGAAGGAGCTGGGGTACTTGAATATGTAAGGTATATTCGATTAGAATGATGGGGTAGTATATGAAAGCAGTCAAAACAGATCTCAGGAAAATAGTTAGAAAAATGAGATAATAAGAAAAAAGAAAGTCACAGGAAAAAAGTCATAGGAGTAAAGTCACGGGAATAAAGCTACTGAAATAAAGTCACGGGAAAAAAGTCACTAAAAGGGTAATTTACATGGAAAGTGTTTTTTTTGTAAATTTGATTAAAATAAAATGCAATTTTTGTGCCCTAAGTCCTGTTACTATTATGTAAAGATAAATTAAAAAAAACCTAAAAGACAAAATACTGTTAGCTGTTACTTGCTAAAAAAAATAATATTCAGCGCATGTACATCAGCCGCTTTGTGTCATGTCGATTGTATTGCAGCTTTCATGACAGGGGTCTGATGCATGGAGACTGAAGGTTTCAAGTTCTTATCAAAATCGTGGAATAACTATGCTACGTGGTTGTTAGTATTGTATTTGTTTTCGTCCTTATCGTTGTTGGAAACAAGGTTAGGTTTAGGGTCATTTCAAGGCTCTGGAAAATGGTCAACGAAAGATTGTCGACAGGTTAAGGATGAGGCTAATAATACTAGCGAAACAACCTCATCAAAATTATCCTGCTGAGTTTTTCATATGTACCAAAAATGGCGTATAAACCGGACACAGTTACCAATGTTAAAAAAACATACCTTAAAATTAAGCAGCTAGATATATGAGTAAGTAGTCAATACAAACAATATGTAAATATATACATAATTATTTATTTATAGACCTATATATATATATATATATATATATATATATATATATATATATATATATATATATACATATATACAATTGGCGACCAAGCTGTAAATGCGAGTCACGCAATGACTCGTGTACAAATCGTCACTCGCCAGGTTATTCTGGTGAGCAGATAAAACATCAGCCTCTCTCCTTACAAGAACTTCCGGTCTAAGAGACGAGGTCCCGAGCTAAATCTGGTGCCAATCGATCTTTCGGCGTTTACCCAAGACACGAGATCTAATCCCGCTGACCCCAGCCGCACCCGTGTCGTTTAACAGCGTAGGGTGGTGTCGGGGGAGTGGTGTAAATCAATTAGTAAATAGGTGGGGTGGGGGTGGGGTGGGGGTGGGGGTGGGGTGGGGGTGGGAGTGGGAAGCTGATGAAAAGGGGTGATGATGAGGATTGTGGGATTATGTGGTGGAAGGTCGGATATGGAATGTTGGGTTGTATGTTGATTGGTTGAGAGTCACATGATGAATGTTGGTAAGTTGAAATGGTAACATAATCAATGTTGGTGTGTCTCTTGATTGGTTGAAATGGTCACATAGTGATTGTTGATTTATAGCTTGAAGTGGTCACATATTTATCTTGATAGGTTGAAATGGTCACGTAACGAATGTTGGTTGGCTAAAATGGTCATATAGTTGATGTTAATAGGTTGAAATGGTCACATAATGATTATTGATTCATAGGTTTTAATTGTGACATAATCAATGTTGGTTTGTTGAATTGGTAGGAATGTAATGTTAGATTGTAGGTTGAAAAGTTCAGGTATTGAATGCTGATATGATCAGATATAAAAGGTTGATGTGTTGAAAGGATCAAATATGAAATGTTTAGAAATATTGAAAGGGTCAGATTTGAAGTATTAATTATTGGATGATATGGATGTATAGAATATTTTTGAAAGCGGGGTGGAACGGAGGAATCTCTTATGGGAAGTATAAACGTCTATAGAAAGACTGGGAATTAACTATCGTATGTATTTGTGTTGATAGAGGACGTGTAATTCATTGTGGGATGTATGTGGTTTTATGAGAATATGTGTTGAAAAAGAACTGGAAACCTATGGATTTAAGGGGGGGGGATTATCATGTTTAATGAACAGCTAAAGAATTTGAGATTAAATGATGTTATAAAAGGGACAGTTAATAATTATGGGATTATATAGTGTGATTGGTCTATTAGAGATTTTGGGGTTTATGTGGCGAATAGATGATCGGTTTTTATGACGCAGTGGGCGAAAATACTCAGTTGATTGTGTATCAGGAGCGGCTTATGGCTTTAGTGCTAAGGGGTGAGGGGTGGGGGTGGAGATTGATGGATCAGGGAAGGAAGGGGGGCGGGGGAGTGGGCTGACATAGTTTGTATTTCTGTGAGGGGTGGGGGTGGAGATTGATGGATCAGGGAAGGAAGGGGGTGGGGGAGTGGGCTGACATAGTTTGTATTTCTGGACGCAGCAACTGATAGTTTTAATGATAGCCCTAGACGCTCGGCTCGCTATCGATCTATGTTAGGAGACAGTTGGACGCCACGGGTACTTCAATACACGGGGGGGGGGGGGGGGGGGCGGTGGGGGGGGGGGAGGGGGCGATGGTGACATGAACTAATGAATATGGCATTTCTGATCGTTTTAGGAGAAAGTCGTACTTCGTTAAATCCGCTTGGGACTTGGAGGAAAGGAATATATATCGTAGGTGGAAAAAGATAAAGAGATTATTCTGTGAATGTGTGTGTCTATTTTTGAGCACACAAAAATATAGTTTAAAGGAGTGGGGAAATAAATTAAATCACGACTGAATATTAACTACTTTTGGAAGCAACAGGGAGAAAAATCTGGCAAGTTGTGGCCAGCGATCTGTTGTTGACGGCGGGTTGGATTGTACGGGACCAAGTGAGGGGAGGCAACTCCCTCGGCAGGCTTTAGCAATGTCTCGGCATCTCAACGTTGGAGAAGACGAGAGTTATCGTTCCTTGTTATAAGGTTCCCCCGCGTTGACATTAAAGTCGATTGTTTTCTATTTATAGCCCACTCTAAAATCGGGAGTGTGTGTATTTTTGGCACAATGTTTAAATGGCCTTCGTAGCGGATTCGTATTTTGAAAAGTGTACCATTGAGGACAAATAGCAAACTGGCAAGATAAAAATGTTTGGAAAATATCTTTTCAACAGATTCTCTATTTGGAAAAAAAAACCCGCATCATGTACACTAAATTTATTTTTATGTCTTATTTCAACAATATTTTTTATTCATTCAACAAACAGATATTGATATCATACTCTAGATCAGGGGGTCTTCAAACTACGGCCCGTGGGCCGGATGCGGCCCTCGAAGTCCTCTCATCCGGCCCGCGGAGATTTTTGTCCCAGGAAAAACGTTTGTTGGTGATGGCTGAGGAACTTTGCCCAGAAAAATCAAAGACATGCCTGGAAGAAACTGGCCCCCGAACTGAAATTTGATAGTTAATGCGGCCCTCAGACTGAAAAGTTTGGAGACCCCTGCTCTAGATTACAAGCTGTTACGATATATCCCCCCTTCCACACATACACACCCACACGCGCACACACATACACGCAAACACGTACACACACACACCACTTTTAAGTTAACTTCAATTGTATGAAGTACTCACTTGTCAACACATACACTGTCAACACATACACATATAGGCCTACATTGTACGTAACATGAGTCCGGCTGTGAAAAGACAACATTAGTTTCGTGTCACAGATGGGAAATAAACACTTCAACAGCGGCTCCTGGACTGTAGTGTTATAACCCGTCAGCTATCTCAGGAAGTCCCCTGTCCCCATACACACACTCAACAGTGGCTCCTAGATTTAGAATTTTTTACACGTCAGCTATCTCAGGAAGTCCCCTGTCCGCATACACCCAACTATCTTCAAAGAGTAAAGACCACATCGCCACCACCGGAAATTAAGTAACACTGTCTTCACCTTTAACGTAATGCAGTGGCGTAGCGAGGTCGGGTGTCACCCGGTGCGGCACTTAATGGTGTCACCCCCCCCCCCCAAAGAGGCGTAGCGACCCTTCCCGGGGACAAATTTTCGATTTGCACCCCCCCCCCCTCAAACTTTCGATTTGCACACCCCCCTCAAGTTTTCGATTTGCACCCCCCCCCCCCTTAAACTTTCGATTTGCACCCCCCCCCCCTCAAGTTTTTCTCTACATATTTTGCTATTTTTTGCGTTGGTGTCACCCACCTAAATGGTGTCACCCGGTGCGGTCCGCACCCCCCGCCCCCCCCCCCCCCTCGCTACGCCTCTGACGTAATGTATAACGCAAAACCCTAACCATCAACTTTCGATAAGATCATAAGTTTGCTGCTGTCATATGCCTAGGTATAAATAGAACTACATTTTGTTAGACTTACTGCACCCTCACCATCACATAATATAAGACCCATTACGCCCCTACCATCACATAATGTTAGACCCACTGCACCCCCCACCATTATATAATATTAGACCCACTGCACCCCCACCATCTACATAATGTAAGACCCACTGTACCCATACCATCACATAATGTTAGACCCATTGCACCCCTACCATCACATAATGTTAGACCCACTGCACCCCTACCATCACATAACGTTAGACCCACTGCACCCCCACGATCACATAATGTTAGACCCACTGCACCCCCACCATCACATAATGTTATACCCACTGCACCCCAACAATCACATAATGTAAGACCCATTAAATCCTTACTATCAGTATCTACACAATACAACATCACCCCCCCCCCCCCCGCCCCATCTCACTAGGACACCAACTACATGATGTGAGATCCTTTGTTACCCTCATCGTCCTATCTCAGAGCCAATACCTTATATAACAAAACATCCATCGCTCACTCTGTCTATAACTTGATAATACCTCCACCATCTCCATAATGTAATATCCACAGACACCACCCCCCCCCCCCCACCACCACCACAACCACCCCATCCCCATTAGTGTTATAACCGTTTTGACATTTCTCCCTGTGTTTTGTATTCCCAACAAGGGAAACTACCCATGCCAGAAACTAAAGGTTAAAAAACAACCCAAAGCCTCCGCTCGCCTGCCGGTGTAACAGGATAAAGTGACCCGAGTGATTTATTGCATTAAACACACGAATAACGCGATGTGAGACGAAGCCGTTCCAATGCTACAAATTGTGTTGAGATGAATTGTACAGAAAGGGAAGTTTCTTCCTTAATCAATGAGGGATAAAGAAATTGGTGAAAAAAAAATTGCGACCACCGGATAAGATTGTGTTGAGAAGTATTCTAAATACTATATATATATATATATATATATATATATATATATATATATATATATATATATATATATATATATATATATATATATATATATATATATATATATATATATGTAAAATTCTCTTCTTGGAGACGATAGAAAACAAGCTGTAAACGCGCTCCCTACCACCCCCACCACTACATGGTCTGGTGAGCTGTGGTTCACGCTAAATGTTTACAAGCAGAGCCGGGTTTTGTGACGACTATTAGGGGCAGATAATTTCGTTTGAAACGATTTTAAACGTAGGGGGGGTAACTAAGTTGAGTTTACTTTAACGGAGGTGGGGGGGGGAGGAGGGGGTGGGGGTTATCGTCCTTAACGAGCTACTTATAGTGTTTTAAAGAAATATTTTCAGCGTCAGCGTTGGTACTGTCGAATTCACAAATTATGAATTACTGAAAAGTAGAAAATAAAACAACTAAATAGCGGCGTACTATATGCAGCGGGTCGGCTCGTATATATATATATATATATATATATATATATATATATATATATATATATATATATATATATATATATATATATATATATATATATATATATATATATATATATATATATATATATATATATATATATATATATATATATATATATATGAGTGTGTGTATGCCAATAGTATATTGTGTGTATTTAGTGTATTATGTGCACGTATACGTGTATTGGTAGTTGTATGTGTTCATGTACTGTCACTATAAAATGTAGTTTAATTTAATGTTCTTAGCTTTCCTTTCGGGGTCCATGGGTGTGGGTTATGACCCACCACCAACACCCCCAGGGTACGCCATTTATCCTAACACCAACTCAAGCCAAAAAAAAAAACAAGCATCCATAGAGTCGGATTGGTGCATGTGGCAGCTTTTAATTGGCTAAATTAGAGGTCGCTGTGCCCCAAGAAACATCCAGTTAACCCAAGCCAGACACAACATCCGGTCATTGCGTCATCGGCAGTCTCGAACCTTCCACCAAAATTGCCCGGTGGCCGTTCAGACGTTTAAGGTCAACCATTGCCTCATCCCAGTTAGAAAAATCAATTATTTTTTTGTATTATTTAAATAGAGACATTCGCCTGCATTTCCTTTGAATTGTTTATTGATTTATTTCGGAAACAGGGGCGTTAAATCTGTTGGCATAAATGTATTCAGCGCGTTACATTAAGGCTGAGGTTACCTTAACTTGCAGGACAGAAAACTAACGAAGTCACTTGTCTAAAAGATAAAGGTGTTGAACAAATGTGTAAAATGGAAGTTAAACGTTAAAGCAACAAAAAGTAGATACAAATTTTAAAAAGTTGTCTCCCATGCATGTAAGACATGATTGAAAATACCAGTATTAAGGTAGTTTATATTAGCATTCGTTGATAAAAAAGTCGACTCTACTGTATCTGCATTTTACAGACACCACTTGGTGGAGCATTTGTTATTACCAGTGCTGTGTTTTTGTTCCATATGTTTATGTAGGTTATATGATACTTTAGAAAAGAATATACAGCCTGCTTTATCAGCATACTGCTTTTACATATAGCCTCTGTGAGTCTACGAGTCTAGAAACTGTTACGGAAATGTGCCATAAAATGCCTGAAAAATTCTTTAGTAGATTTCCACTCACAAGCACACAAACGTCTTTGGGTACTCACTGCGTAAAACTGCTAGTTAACTCTCTAATTACCTGTTACATAAAATAATAGCAAACCCACAAAATGTTACAGTAACTATAAGCCCACAAACTGCTAGTTAACTCTCTAATTACCTGTTACATAAAATAATAGCAAAACCACAAAATGTTACAGCAACCCATTCAACTATAAGCCAAAAAACTGCTAGTTAACTTACCAACTACCTGTTACATACAATAATAGTAAAATACGTACAGTAACTCACTCAAGTGCGTATAAGCCTACAAATTGCTACATTAACTCAATAGATAGCTACATTAACCAAAGAAACTGCTAACTCACCTCCCCACCCCCCACATCTAGCCCCCCTCCCCACCCCCTCTTCATCACCCCACTACACACCTAAATCCAGGCTAATCACCCGCGCTCCATCTCTCGCGAGCGGAATGAGGTCAACTTGCTGTTTATAAACAATCCTGGCAGGGGGAGGGGGTGTGTGTGTGAAATATCGCACGTGTGTTGCATAATCTACACGCTTGCTCGCCCGAGTACCCCATTACTAACCAGGTCAACACGACACGTACCAGCGCAACCTGCACCAACCACAACCTGCACCCAGAACAACCTGCACCAAGCACAACCTGCACCCAACACAACCTGCACCCAACACAACCTGCACCCAACACAACCTGCACCCAACACAACCTGCACCCAACACAACCTGCACCCAACACAACCTGCACCCAACACAACCTGCACCCAACACAACCTGCACCCAACACAACCTGCACCCAACACAACCTGCACCCAACACAACCTGCACCCAACACAACCTGCACCCAACACAACCTGCACCCAACACAACCTGCACCCCGCACAAACTGCACCCAACACAACCTGCACTAAACACAACCTGCACCAAACACAACCCGCACCAAACACAACCTGCACTCAACACGACACGCACCCAGCACAACCCGCACGCACCTACTTATGAGTGTGTGATATCATTTTACTGTGCTAGTATTTTTCTAAGCTTTGAACTGAAGTGCTCGCATTTAACTTAAGGCTATCTTTACTCAACTATACTATATACGGGTATCTGGCGGTTCACGGTAGATTTTATAAGTGGTCATGATTCTCTCACCGTTGTATAAAAATTGTTTAATGAAAAAACGTTATATATTATTTATATAAACCACTTATAGACATACAGTGTGTAAGCAGTGTTTCTTTCAGTCATCTCTTCGGGGGGGGGGGGGGGGGGGGGGCACCCAGAACCAGGCTGTTCTAACTCAATTTTTGATGACCCACACCATTCTTTCATTTGACGAGAGGTCAATAAAACACATGAACTCTACTTCATCTGCCATACGAATCGTTATGTCCGAAAGTGAAACTTGATACAGAACTTGGTAGTCTTAAGAGCACAGTCAAGGGATGCCTAAGTGGAACGGGGTAACTAGGACATAGTATCTCTAGAAATATAGGCCAAATATGTTTTAAAAAAAAAAAGATGCTTGGTGGCTCTACCGACTTAGCTGATAGGAACATCAGTGAAAAAAAAAATGTGAATGAGTGCTTGGTAGCTCATAAAAAAACAAAAAATAAGAACAGACTTTTTGTTGTATGTAAGATGCATAGTGTTGATATATCCCGTGTAAATGATTAACACAGTAGCGGCTGACGCAAAACCACCAGTAGCATTAACGAAACAATGTAACAAGCTATAAAAAAAATGTTGGCTCACATTCAGATTAAACAACCACATGAACAGCACGTGAAACATGAACTCGCCTAGAGGAGATGAGCGAACGTCAAAGGGGCCGTCACTGATAGTGCAGGGCAGGGGCGGATTAAGCTTGGGCGGGGCCCCGGGCTGAAACTCTCTGGGGGCCCCTGATATATATATATATATATATATATATATATATATATATATATATATATATATATATATATATATATATATATATATATATATATATATATATATTCAAGATAATAATGGATTATTTATAACTTATAGGAACATTCGACACCGATATTTATAAAACTACTAATTTAAAAAGCTGTCAATTTTGTTCAATGGGCGGTAAATTGGATACACACATCTAAACTTCTTCTCTTCTTCTTCGTTCTTAATTTTAGTGTTAGAAGGGATCCCCTCCAACACAATTAAGTATACGTGTCAACTGGTTATGCGCCATTGAGACCATTGACTCCGATTTCAGCCTGCTTTTCTTTTTTTAATTTGGTTCCATAGCCTTTGTCCAACCAAGAACAAACTACAGCAGATGTTTGATTTTGGAGTTTCCTCTCCTAGAGTAGTGGATATCCCCAGTTAACAAGCCTCATCTACCCGAGGGTTTGAACTCGAGACATTTCGGTTAAGCATCCATGATGCTTTATCGACTCGACATCGCCGATCCCCTAACATCTAACCAATAAGTACTCATTTTTAGCATGATTATATGTTGCCCCCCACCCACTACCACGACACACACATACTAACAAAACACAGGCGAGATCCATCCGCTACGTCAGCAGTACTAAATATACGACTGTTTACTTTAGGCCTGTTGAAGTTTCCGACCTCTGCCCCACGATCTAGCCGGGTACCTGACGGTTAGACGATGTCCCGCGGCTGGTGGTGGGGGAAGTAAAGCCTGGTCAGAGCATACAGCTGGATATGCGACCATCATGTAGTGTTTCAAACCAACATCTTCGTGAGACTGATGCAGTCCACAATTTCCCATTTAGTTGGAGTTCACTACGTCGAAGCCTGCCTGGCTAATGGCAGTCAAACTCCTAAGCCGATATATCCTTGTCACGATAGTTATTGAACTGTCATTCACGTATTTATATTAGGCGTGAGAAAGCTGGAAATGCAGACTAACATTGAACAGATATAAATCAGAGGCGTAGGGAGGGAAGGGGGGGGGGGGGGGGCTGGGGGAACGACATATGTCCCCGGGTGCCGATCTTAGGGGCGCCAAAATGGGTTGGAAAAACACATTGAAAGTTTGGGGGGTGGGTGCAAATCGAAAGTTTGAGGGGGGTGCAAATCGAAAGTTTGAAGGGGGATGCAATACGAAACTTTAAGGGGGGTGCAAATAGAAAGTTTCAGGGGGGGGGGGGGTACAAATAGAAAGTTTGTCCCCGCTACGCCTCTGATATAACTATACATGAAAATATTATTATGTCGTTATAGAACAGACGATAAAGACTGTTGGCAGTTGTTTGCTTGCAGACGCAAAAAGATAAAAGAGAATTTCAAACCACTCTTTGTAGGAAATTATTAATAACATACAGAGGTTAAACTAGGCCCATCTAAAAACACTAAGCATGACATGAGCGTAAAAAAAAACCCTCCATCCTCTTAGGTGTCATCCATTTATGAGGCCCACAAAAATTTGGATTTCCACAGGCGTCCACTTAAAGAACGTAATCCCTGGCCTGTAAACACGATATTAACGTTCACTAAAAGTAAAAGCCTATAAGTGTTTTCAAAAGTTTAAATCATTGAGTTTTCACACCAGATTTATGTCATTTATGTGTCGGAATTCGACCGCTGTTTTTTTAACTCTAAAATTTACCCAATTTATTGTCATAAACGAACGCTGTCCGGGCTGGTATTTATACTTAAGTGTGTGCTCGAGTTTGATATTTTGAACAAAAATTGAAATAAATTTGTGGTTCAAATAGTAAAACATTGGCTTTTATAGTAAAAAAAACCCAAAAATTTCACTTTGAAGGAAATTTACTATGATTGAAAAAGGAAATTTGGGGGCCCCTTAAAATCGGGGGCCCCTGGCTGCAGCCCCCTCAGCACCCCCCTTAATCCGCCACTGGTGCAGGGTGTCGCCTTACTATAATGTCTGTGTCTGGGCTTGTCCATTGTTAAAGGTGGGTTCAGGTTAAGTAGTGTTACCCGTGATTTGGTGAAGAATGGACTCGCCCATGAGTGAAATACGGTGTTAGAGATGATTTAAAGACTAGGTTGAACGTCGACGTGTAATTAACTTAAACATCTCAAGGGGAAGAGTGGTAGGAGCAACAATTCAATTAGGGGAATAGGTTTAGGTGCTCAGTGGTGTTGTTTGGTTGGTGAGGTTGGTATGGGTTCAGGTAGTTGTTGGTTGAAGTTGTGTGAGGTTGGTGTAGGGTGAGGTTTATATGTGGTGATGGTGTGTGGTGAGGTTGGTGTGGGTGAGGTTGGTCTGGGGTTAGGTTTATATGTGGTGATGGTGTGGGTTTATGGGGCTTGTGGTGAGGTTGGTGTATGGTGAGGTTTATGTGTGGCGGTGGTCAGAGCCGGCGTTAGGGGGTGGCAAACGGGGCGGCCGCCCTAGGCCCCGCGCCTGAAGGGGCCCCGCGCTTCAACACTGTCATTGTTATCTTAATTAGTTTGTTAACTTAAATAAATTGTTCCTGAATTCAATGGGGAAAAACTAAATGGTGGAATGCCGAAGTTGTTGATTTTTATAACTGAGGCCATGGTTGATGTTAGTGAGTTATCACCCACCTGAACTGGGAAAGTCCGTAATTCAATACAAAAACAGTGTCACACACCTCCCCTTTGTGTAGGGTACGGTCGCCTGGCATTTGACCTGAGCTGACTGGAGATGGCGGTCGAGAATTAGCCCCCGACCTGACATGGGATGTAAATTTGGGAAACAGGTAAAAAGATACTCTATTGTATGCGGACCGATGAAGACGTCCTTTTAGTGAGCAGAGGGATGCCTGTAGTAGACAGTTAGTGACCTGATGAACGCTAGTCCTGATTTTCTTGTTGTAGATGTCGTATATGTAGCCCTATAACAAAATTAACATTCAGTTGCGTGCAGAGGGATGGGAAGAGGGCGATGAGGGGGGGGGAGGAGGAGGCCCTTAAGATCTATATCAAGGGGCATTAGACAGAGTGATTTATTATTATTTTTTTAAAGAAAGTTAAAAGTGTTGATGTAGCATGTTTTCTCTATCATTAGCAGGTTTACGTCATGGTGTCACCACCAGCCCCCCCCCCCCCCCTCCACCCTTGTCGGAATTTATCAAATTTGCTCTTAAAAGACTATTTAACACTCTAATTAACCACTTTTTAAAGTGGAACTATCATTTTTTGTATATGTTTTGCTATTTTTTTTGCCTTGGTGTCACCCCCCCCCCTAAATGTGTCACCCGGTGCGGTCCGCCCCCCCCCCCCCGCCCTCGCTACGCCCATGCTTTTATATTAACAATTAGTCATCAACAAACAATTTAAACAACTTTATTTTCCTAATTATTTGGCACGTGATTGAATTTTCTTAAGTGATTTGGTATGAATTACATATCTGTCAAAAGTTATTAAATATCTTAGCAAGAAAAACAAGTAATTAAAAAAAGTCTAGAGACAATTTTAGCGCAATTTCCTTATGTTATCTAAAAATAGCTCTGTCGTAGCGTAAATCAAGAGCAGGGTTAATAAAACAATTGGTTAGTTATTAAAACGTTTTTTATTTTAAAAAAATTCAGTATTTTACATGTTTTATTTACAACGAGCCGACCCGCTGCGTATCATACGCCGCTATTTAGTTGCTTTTTTTTCTACTTTTCAGTAATTTATAATTTGTGAATTCGACAGTACCAATGCTGCCACTGAAAATATTTGCTTAAAAACACTAAACCCCCCTCCTCCCCCCCCCCCCCCCCACGTGAAAGCAGCCTCCTCTTAGTTACCTCCTCTAAGTTTAAAATCGTTTCAAACTCAATTATCTGCCCCTAATAGCCGTTACCAAACCGTCTCTATGATTGTAAAATGTAAACAGAGTGAACACCGCTCACCAGATCATGTGGGGGTGGGGTGGGGGTGGTAGTGATAGTGATAGTGATAGAGAGGAAGAGAGGGGACTGCAAAGGCGCGCTTGCAGCTTGTTTTCTAACTCATCCCAGAAGAGAATTATATATATAGAAGATAGAGTAACATGACTAAAAACCATTGCGCGCCTAGCTACCGAACGTGATGTCGCAGCCATTAAACGTGATGGCGCAGCTATTGAACGTGATGACGCGTGTGGTGTGGTTGGATAAAATGCCTACTAATTCGGTCCAAATTTTAATTAATTCAAAAAAAATTTTGTGACCGAACGAAAGGATATTTTTGAAAACTTTCTTCGGCAATATTGTTCTACATTATGGCAGAAATCGATTGGTACATGTTTCAAGTCGCTAAGTGGTCTGGTTGCTGAGATATGGGCCAAAAACTGCATTTTTTCGAGGTTTTTTTGGCTTTTCCGGGATATCCATGAAAGAAACCTGGAATTTTTTTGGCCTATGTTCATCCTGATAACTTGCTTAACATATTTGCTTTGGAACTAGTCCTCGATATTGCTTCGTTGAGGAGGAGATACGACTTAAAGCTGCGGATACACATCCATCCATCCATCCATTCATCCATTCCCAGAAAAGACGAGTTAATAAACGCAATTCTCCAGAATGGAAATTGCGCTAAAAACCCACTAAGAACATTGGGTTAAAACGTGGGAGAGGTAAACATCTGTTATTAAAGTCTTATAGACTCTAAAACATTTATGTGTTATTATGTGTGTATGCATATTATATAGGACTATACACACACACACACACACACACACACATATATATATATATATATATATATATATATATATATATATATATATATATATATATAATTGAAAAAAGCAGGCCCCGCGCGGATGGTTGGCCCTAGGCCCCGCGTATTCCTAACGCCGGCTCTGGCGGTGGTGTGGGTTGAGGTTGATGTGGGGTGAGGTTTATATGTGGTGATGGATTGTGTTTAGGGGGTTTGTGGTGACGGTGTATGGTGAGGTTTACGTGTGGTGATGGTGTGGGTTGAAGTGAGGTTTATGTGTGGTGATGGTGTGGGTTGAGGTGTGAGGTAAGGTTGATGTAATGTGAGGCTTAAGTGTGGTGACGTGTTTGTTAAGGTTGGTGTGGAGTGAGGTGAGGTGAGATGTATGTGTTTTGATGTGATGATGGTGTGGGTTGAGGTTGGTGTATGATAAGGCTAGCGTGTCAATGTCTGGTGATGTAGTAGAGGTGATGTATGGTAAGGTTAGTGTGTGGTGGTGTGGTTGAGATGGTGTGTAGTAAGTGGATGTTGTTATAAAAATGTTATTATGTGTCTCTCATGTTTTGTGTTGTGTTTTGTAATGTGTTGTTTGTGCTATAGCTACACACGTGCACATACACTCACCATACTCACAAAAAATTCCCTACGCACACACACCCTACACATTTAAAAGAAAAAAACGTTATCATGTATTTCACACTTAATCACCTCCAAATGAATTCAGTCACCCACTCTCCTCTATCACCCTTACCACAACACACTTACAAACATCCCCCCTAAGCTAATTAACGTGATCATCAATTTCTATACCCGCTTAAATGAAATAATATTACAAAATATTACAAGTAGATCAGTGTATTTCTCTTAATAGTAGCTCATGGCAAATCTCTAAATAGCCAGCTAACGTGATATCCCAACGTTAACACATACGCGAATGTGCTTCGATTTGCCGATAGTTTTTCTTTTAAATATTTGTACACGCCCTAAAATAATAAACTAGGTCTATACATTTAAATGGAGAACCTTACACGATCAATCACGGATATAAAGAATAAACATAAAAATGAGTGAACTGCTACTGTTGTTTACGTACATTTTACTTTAGAATAGAAAATATGCAGCCTGTTTTATCAGGAAACTGCTTTACATGCATCCTCTGCGAGTCTACGAGTCTAGAAGCTGTAATGGAAATGTGCTACACATACTCTTTGAGTTAAAGAGCTAACAAACAAAAATATCCGTACGTCAAGAATACTACAACGGGAAGTCCCGATTGTAACTCTATACAGAAAAAAAAAATACCTGAATTTTTAATAAGAGTACGGTTTTGCATAGCATTAACTCAACCGTGACGATGGTAGTAAAGAATATGTGTTAACTAACCATCACTACTATAACACACAGAATTGTCGGCCTTTAGAAGAGTTGTAGTTTAACAAAATTTTCGTTTCCTGTCATCCTCACAGTACCAGAAGCAGTGAGTGAATTTAAACATCAACACAGACAACACATTAAGCCTTACCTTCTTCAACACCGCCAACACCTAATCCAACACAAGCGATAGTCTCCGTGACAATAGCATCGAGTGAAAGAAAGAAAACAAAAAAGAACCAAAGAGAACAATAGCCGTGCTTATAGCCACTGTTATCTAAAGAGTTACCGGAAAGGGAAGGAACTGCGATAACTCGAGCCAGCGCGCAACTGTGTTTTTGGAACTACGTTTTGGCGGTGGTTCAAATTCCTTCGCACGTTTCGCCCTTGACTGTTCTCATTCTCCACGCTGGCACTTGGAGTTCCAGCCGACCTGGGATGTATCCAGTTACATCTTTAGTTTCTCTATAGCCTTTACTTCTTTTTAACCCCTTACTTCATATAACGTTTAGTTACTCGACATCTTTTTAACCCCTTACTTCATTTAACGTTCAGTTACTCAACATCTTTTTAACCCCTTACTCCATTTAACGTTCAGTTAATCTACATCTTTTTAACCCTTTACTTTTTATAACGTTCAGTTACTCGACATCTTTATAACCCCTTACTTCATATGTTTAGTCACTAATTTTTTAACTCCTTAAGTCATATAACTTTCAGTTACTCTTCATCTTTTTAACCCCTTACTTCATATAACATTCAGTAACATGTTTTATTTTCTCTCACCCCATTTTATACTAATTCAGTTACTAATTTATTTTTCTGCACCTCTTAATTCATTTGGCACTTACTTATATATAAATTCACTTTCGTCTTTATTGTTTTCTGTTTCTGTACACCTTACTTCATATTGCATTTAGTTACTCAAATATCTTTACTTCACTTAAAGTTAATTACATATTTAACCTACATTCAGTGAAATACGTTTTTAGTTATCTTCACTCTAAACTGTATATATTTATAAATTATACATTTCTAAATTATGTTCAATTTATATTACTCTTTTTTTTCACCTAATCTTTTTACTAATTGAGATTTTTTTTTTACATTATTTACCACTTTGTTTATTAATCTATTATGCTTTCGTATGATTTTGCTCTCTTTCTTCTAGCTGTCATTTTATATACTGTACTCATTTTTCAATACTATTTTGAACTAATCTTTCTATACTTAAACCCTTTACTTCAGACTATGTTCAGATAAATATTCCTCTATTTTACCTATACTAAAATAAAAGTTTTTACTCCTTAATCTAACCGGTTTTCTTTCCCCTGCGATCAATTTATCTCCCATCTAATAAACTACATTATAATACATTCCACATTACGTCCCCTGTCTGTATATTTTCTCTGCCCGATCTCCTCACCTTTTAGTATTCCCTCCCCGCCTCTCCATTCCTACCTCCACCTGTCCTCCTCCGCCTTCAGTATTAACGCACACGTATCCTTCTTTCACCTTAGCACTAAAAAAAATTACCTATCCGCCTATTTAAAATACATACCAGACACCTGCTACGCCGACTACCTTCATGGTCTGACGATTAGCCCGTCTGTCTCAGAACGATAATCTACCTACATTATCATGTCCCTTTGTTTGTGAGTTCCTTCCCTTTGTCGACTTGTGGTTTCCTGTTATCAGCTCCATTATAACTTCCGTTACGGTATTCTACTCATGTATCTCAGTGTTTTACTGTAACCACCCCCCCTCCACCTCCCCCACCCGAAATAAATTATTTTAATTTTCTAAGCGCAAATAAAACCGTGTGTAAGTCTAGTAGTCTCTACCCCCCTACTCGAAAATTTGGGTGTTTCATTCTAACTTTTTCCAGAACGTGTACTCCATCAACCCCTCCCCCTCTACACACATAGACGTATCTACACTGCATTTCTACTATCAAGTCCATCTATTATTTTGTTTTATCTCGTGAAATATGTTTCTTTCGTCCACCGCCTTCCCCCCCCCCCCTCCCCCTCTAAACGAAATAACATTAAAAAAATTTATTTATTTAGAAAATAGGCCTACATATATTGCATATATTAACCAGTTTCTACCCCCCCCCCCTTCCCACCCCCTCCGTGAATTAATGTCTGAAAGAAGCCCTGTTCGCGAACACTTACAAAAAAAAAAGAAAACAACACCACCCCATGATAACTCTCTAGACCACCCCAGCACTAGAACACACGAAAAGACCGCCAACACATGGTGATCGCTGGGTAGCTTTAGCAGGCCAATGAGAATAATTCAGATGATATGACCCCGTGTGCTGGCACGAGCCGAGTGGTAAACAGCAGGGTGTGTAACTCTGATTGGAGTTCGTGAGTTCACGGAGTTTTTGGCTAGTGTACACAGAGAGAAAGGGGAGAATACTCTAAAAATTAAATGTACAGTTATATGGGATGCAATAATGCAATCAATTATTTATTTTTTTTGGGTCCACAGTGAAGTAAAAATCTACATAAAGTATATTTTTTTAAAAACTTTAAAGTAACTACGATTATATTAGATGTATTGCAATACATGAGTCTTTATGCCACTCTCCGCAACCTTAACAACTAATCTGCTGCCTCATCTTAATCAAAACGACATGAAAAGCGTGTCGTCATTGTAAGAACCGGTTATTGAAGTGGTGGTATTGAAAAATGTCCAAAATTGCAATTTAGGCTACAACACAGCTTAATCATTTAATAGGAGTTAATAACTTAATATAATTTAATCATTAATCTTATTGAATCTAAAATCTAGATCTAATATGCCTCGAGAAAATAAGCAAACAGTTTTGTATCCAGAAATCCAAAGAAATGAAAAGTTTAACCTGGAAAGCTTCGAAGCATTTTTGGAAGATTTAAATGCACATAAAGAACATTGTAATGTCATAATCAAAGGTCTGGAAAACAAGAGAAGCAGTGAGCACGAAATATTTATAGAACTAACTCAGCAATTTAAGATCAGACAAAACAAGTTCCATAACTCTGTTAATTACCTGTCAACTAACATAAAAGCACTTGCAAATGAAATAGGGAGGAATGAAAATAATTCCAATACAGGCACACCAGATTTAACTAAGTGGGATATTGAGCTGAAAAAAACCGAACTTAAAAATGCAGAGACATTGAAATGGTTAGTCCAGGAAGAATTTCAAAATGAAGAGCACTATAAAGCTAAAGCCATTGAGGAAATTCTCTCCAAGTGTGTACACACTTACAACAAAGGGGAAAACCCAGGGTCAGGAGATTCTTAAAAACTTGAACCTAATTTCTGTTTGTACAAAAAAAATTTTTTTGTGTGTAAATATTGATTTCTAATGTATATTTAAATATTTCCAAAAATGTATAAATGAACATTTAAAAAATGTGGTGATGTATCTCTGATGTAAAGTTTCAAAATAAAGCACTATTTTACTTTAAAAAAAAAAAAAAATGAAACTTTCGGTGCGTTATTCAACACATGTAAATAGGGTTTCTTCAAGGCATCTCTGAGCCCCCCCCCCCCCCCCCCCCCCCCCGAAGAAAGTCTACCGACCCCCCCCCCCCCCCCCGAACGAAATGGAATTTACATAGAAAATACAGACTTTTTACAGCGTCCACCCCCCCCCCCGGAAATTATAGTCCGCCCTCTCCCCCCGAAAATTCCAAGTGCCCCCCCCCCCCCTCCTGGAGAAAAATGTCTGATAGAAACACTTCATGTAAACATTAGAAATATAGTTGCTTTTATTATTGTTTATTTCAAAACATGTTTAGCACCAATTTCTTTTAAAATAATTTTCTTCTTCCGGGGAGGGGTAGGGCACTGTTAAATGTATATATTTTCTATATAAATTCTCCCCCACCCAAGAGATGCCTGGAAGAAACTCTGCCTCCCCCCTCCCCCTCTCTCTAAACGCACCTCTTGAAGACGAAGCTCGTGTGTGTGTATGATGATAAGGGTCTTAGTGTCAACGGCGTGAGCCTAGTACTTAAAGCACTTGAAAAATCTTTTCCTAAATTTTAAATTGACTCGACAATCCTGGCGTTAAAAAGCTCATTTTTTACAATAGTAAGTAAGTAAGTAAATAAGTATACGAACACAAATGATACGTCCATCAATTACTAACGTAATATGAGATAAAAATAAATGAGTTCAACAGTTTAAGTTTGAAATCAATTAACTATAGGGGGGGGTTGCAAGCAAGGACGGTACTGGTTCGATGAGAACCAGGTCTGGTCAGGTCAAAATAAATTACATTTTTTAAAAAATTAAATAATAATAATAAGTAAAATATTAGTAACACCTATATTACTTTAATGGTCTTAACAGTTTGAAAATTGTATTACTAGCTTTGATAGGCATTATAGAATCTTCAAATTTTGTGGAGTTTAATTTCGGCTAGTCTAGGCCTCTGTTGATGTGCTAAAAATTATTGAACGGAAAAATTGACGACCCGATACAATTTGGCAATGCATTACGTGGAGTAAAAAAATCTAATCAAGCTATTTTTAGATTTGACGTCATGGGTGCTCAATCCTTAAAGTTCTTTTTTTAAATCGATGGCCAGATTTTTTAAAAGCTGCAAACGATGAACGGATGCATATTGTATAACTACTTAAACGAAGTCTTAGTTTACAAATACATCACATCGATAACAATTATTTTAATTAAAATAAAACCATGCTATTACATTTTGAATGACCTAGAATTTTGATGTTTTAATAATTAAATAACATTTTATGGCAAAAACAAATCACTTTAAAATCCTATGATTCTCAGTCTATACAAGTAAAACTCCACTATAATCACAGCAGTAAAATTACAAAAAGTAAAATTAAAAAGGAGTTTATAGATCTAATTTTATCCTAATTTTCATAGTGTCTTTTTTTACAAGTTTAACTTTGTTGTGAAGTTTTCTTACATCTTCTAATGTTAGCCATAGGCTAGTTCCAGCTGTTCACATTCAGGTGCAGAAGAACTATTGTTCTATTGCTTCGCTGACCACAGTAAATTTTAAAGGTTAAGTAGTGTAGTCAATAATGCTCTCAAAAATATCTTTCTAAATTATGTTTTCTACTCTATAGAGCTGGGCGGAGTTATGTATATGCTATACGTCCGAGACATGAACCAAATTCATGAATAAATGATTAAGTTATGTAGCCAATACAATTATCTACCACCTACCACATTACCCATCCCCCAATTATATTAGGATCTCTTTATACAAGCAAACCATGTAAACCAGGGCGCTTCCCTCTCGAGTTCTTCTAGGTCTATCCAGCGTTTCTTCCATTTTTCTCCGGGGGGGGGGGGGGGGGGGGACTAAAATTTCTGGGGGGGGGGGGGGGGGGGGGGGGGCGGACACTATTAAAGTATATATTTTCTATATATATTCCAAAAGTATATATTTTCTATATATATTCTGTTAACGGTAATTGAATTAAGGGTGATAATATTGGTACCGTATGAATTGTGATAATCAGTAAAATGCTGGTATTCAACCGGTAAGAGGGTCTGTGCCGCTTCTCTACCGGGAATAAAGTAAATATATTTTAAGTATATTATTCAACTGTCACGTGAACTAAGTCACGGACAGGGTAAAGTAATAATAAAGTTTCAGCAGCTAATGCAGTAATAGTATTAAGTAAACTTAATAGTGGCAAGCTGAAGGTCTGATGACTACGCTACAATTTAATGTGCGCAGTTTACAGCCTTAAAGTAATAATAACCTGGTCCGATGACCTCTTGACTCTGGCAAGGGTTTACGGCCGGTGTATAAAATACTATAGTCAGGTCCGATGACTACGGGTCAACTCAATGCCCGCAGTTTACGGCCTGTAGTAAAATAATAACTATAAGTTACTTAAAAAAACACAAAGTTACTGCAAGAGTACAATTTAATTTATTATACTTCTAAAAGCTTATACATATGAATCATACTTATTTATATGCGTTACAAATCATACAGTTATAGAATGAGTTAAGTAAATAGTACCAAACCAATAACCATGCACATGGGAGTAGGGCCGACGGCCCAAACGCCGTGTGCGACACCACCAGCTGAGCTCAGTGCTGGAAGAGTGCGAGCTTTCTTTGTTGCATCCCCTTATATTCATTAAAACATTAGCGGTGTGTCACGTGGACAATCTAGCCAACTAGAGAGGGGCCTGTGAGGGGGACGAAATATATGGATGTACGTAGCAGTAGAGAGGGGCGGGGAGTAATAGAGCAGGTAGAGGGTGGTGGAAGAATAAAATAGAGCTAGCCTAACGGTTTTACCGTCACACCCCCTTTCCTCGCTAAAATTTCGTGGTAACGCAATTTTCAGCGGACCAGAAATAAAACAATATCTTTTCATGTGTCTTTCAATGTATAGTTAAACAAAAATGTAAATGTACATTGTCTTTAGACGAAAAGTTAATAACATTGAAACATAAGCCATTAACAGGCAAAATGAGTATACATTGGCCATGATAGGCGAGTACAACATCAATTACAACATTGTGATATGCCATTAGAGGGCATAGTAAACAAACAATTTGTTTTGGATGTAAATTGTAATAAGACATAAAGACAACAGTGAATAATGACATTTTTTTTGTTCAGTATAAGTTTACATTGTATTCATGAAATTAACTAACGCCAAGTTCTGTTTTAGAAGTATGACAACCAGGTCTAAGCAGTCAGTGGAAACCTGTGAAAAATACTGCAAGAACAAAGGAAAAACAACAAATTTGTGACATAGATATGAAGTTATGATTACATAAGATATGACAATGATAAATGCCCATAGAATTTTTTTTTTGTTTTTAGTAATGCTTGTGTATACAACATATATCAAAGTAAGTCATAAAATAGCTTCATTATTATTTAACTGTGCAGCTTGCATCAATTAAGTGCAAGGCTGGATTTGAGCTAAGTTCAGGCAATCGACCATGACTTACTAAGAAATTCCACCCTAAGTCTAACTAGCTAAGTTATGCTTAGTGACTTGTCAAAACTCAGTATGGGGTGGGTGACAAAAGGTGAAGCGCCAGTAATGAGAGATGGGTAGACCACGGCACAACAGCTATAGAGCAGGCGGCACGTCTCCCGATAACTTAGGCCGGTGTCCTTGGACTTTTGTTTCATCAAGGTGTGTGTAGGTGGGCGGGGTTTTGGACCCAGAGCGATTCTTCTCTCGTCGGCGAATTTTTTTCCATTAGCGAGGGGCTTGTAAGGTTTAGTATGTAGGCCTATGGTGGGTAGAACCATGGGGCCGATAAGGCTGACAGTGGTTGGTTTGTTGTTTTGTCTCCTCGGCTCTTGACGTGCTGTGTAATTAAGGTCGACCGGAGCATCCGGTGTTGTGTTTATTGATGATTCAGTCGGGGCAGGGGAAGTAATTTTAATTAAGTCTCTTTTATGGCTCAGTGTAGCATCATGATTCTGAATATCTGGTAAGGTTGGTGTGTCGGGTGTAGTAGCGGGTGTTGGTTTAGGTTCTATGGTCATGTTTTTCAGCTGCTCAAGCATTGCCTGCTCGGCTATCTGCAAGCGTGCTTTCATTTCGGTCATTCTTCTTATACGTTCGTTACAAATAATAATTTTCTCAGCTATTGATATGCTGGTATCTTTTAACATGCCGTCTTCTTGTTTTTCTATTGGTTTGATACTATCCCACTCCGATCTTTCAAATTCATAGAACTTGGCCTCTATAGCCCATTTTCTCTCTTGTAATTTAATATCTTCCTCCCACTGCAGCTCATTTAATCTTCTTCTTCGTCTAATCTTCTTCGTTCCTCTTCTTCTTGTAAGTCCTCTAAATTCTCTTGGTATCTTTGTCTAACAAATGCACTGAGTGCCGCCCCTTCGTAGCCATAGTCAATGGCGTACCTGATGAGGGCGGGGATGCTAGTGGAGCCACTCATTATGCAGCCTGGCTAGGACGTTGACACGGGTAACGTGACACGCGTGTGCTCAAGCCGTGTACCGGGTTACGCCAAACAATAACACCAAGTAACTAAGAGAAAAGTATTTGACCGACTAACAGAAGTAGGCCTATTCTACAAATAATAGACTACTAAGCTAACTACAAGAATTGGAGACCAGTTTTAAAATTAAAACTAAAGGAATCAACGTAGTAAGTCAGAGTCAAAAGCTAAAACTTGACACTTAGCTACAATTCCAGTGGTCTTGCCCTTCTTGTGCAGCCGTCAGTTGTACAGAATACTTCTTGAGCAGGTAGCAACAACACACAGAAATATTTTTTCTGAAAATTCAAAGTAAACAACAGCAGTAAAATTCAAATATGTGAAACAGCAGGATTTATTCAAATACGAGTGGCTAACTCGTGTCTAGTATTTAGTTTGACGAGCCCCCATGTTAACGGTAATTGAATTAAGGGTGATAATATTGGTACCGTATGAATTGTGATAATCAGTAAAATGCTGGTATTCAACCGGTAAGAGGGTCTGTGCCGCTTCTCTACCGGGAATAAAGTAAATATATTTTAAGTATATATTCAACTGTCACGTGAACTAAGTCACGGACAGGGTAAAGTAATAATAAAGTTTCAGCAGCTAATGCAGTAATAGTATTAAGTAAACTTAATAGTGGCAAGCTGAAGGTCTGATGACTACGCTACAATTTAATGTGCGCAGTTTACAGCCTTAAAGTAATAATAACCTGGTCCGATGACCTCTTGACTCTGGCAAGGGTTTACGGCCGGTGTATAAAATACTATAGTCAGGTCCGATGACTACGGGTCAACTCAATGCCCGCAGTTTACGGCCTGTAGTAAAATAATAACTATAAGTTACTTAAAAAAACACAAAGTTACTGCAAGAGTACAATTTAATTTATTATACTTCTAAAAGCTTATACATATGAATCATACTTATTTATATGCGTTACAAATCATACAGTTATAGAATGAGTTAAGTAAATAGTACCAAACCAATAACCATGCACATGGGAGTAGGGCCGACGGCCCAAACGCCGTGTGCGACACCACCAGCTGAGCTCAGTGCTGGAAGAGTGCGAGCTTTCTTTGTTGCATCCCCTTATATTCATTAAAACATTAGCGGTGTGTCACGTGGACAATCTAGCCAACTAGAGAGGGGCCTGTGAGGGGGACGAAATATATGGATGTACGTAGCAGTAGAGAGGGGCGGGGAGTAATAGAGCAGGTAGAGGGTGGTGGAAGAATAAAATAGAGCTAGCCTAACGGTTTTACCGTCACATATTCCATTTCGTTCGGGGGGGGGGGGGGGGGCGGTAGATTTTCATGGGGGGAAGCTACTCTGGGTCTATCCATAATTCCAGCACTGTCTGTCAATAGACATTGAGTTCCACATGCCCCCTTTAAAACGTCAACTAACACATTATTTTTACACATCATCTACGATAATACACACAGTTACACACAACACATAACACCGATGCCATTAAATACATGAGTAAACAAAATACAACAAACTTGCATGTTGTAGCGATTTCGCTACACGCTGTTTGGCAAAATATACGTTATTGGTTTAAAAAATAATCTTATTATTTTCGCTGTGTACAAATAAAAATCTATCATTTACATTTTTTTCACCAAGCTTTAAAAAAAATTTAATTAATGAAATAGAAGGCTGAAATTAAGGTAAGATATCAGCTAGACTTAAGACATTGGTTCATTTTAGTGTTAGGTTTAGAGATAGTTAAGACCAGGGATATCGTCGTAAGTAAAACAAACCCTAATATCATTAATTAAACTAGCCAGGGTTTAATACTAAAACCACCCAATAAACAAACGTTCAACCCAGAAAAAAGAATAACATAATGAGATTAGATAGTTGGTGGTGGGGTGGGGGAGGAGGAATAATGTGAGGGGCAAATCATTGGAGGGAACTGTATGGCCTAGTGGTAGAGCGCTAGACTGCTAACCCGAAAGTCTCGAGTTAGATTCCGGGTTCAAATCCCTGAGTCCACGCAGCTCTGGTGGGCTCTTAATAACTCACGCTAGGGTAACAAAGGCAGCTGGGCTTAGTGCTGACCAGATTATCCCCGTGTTGCCGAAGTGAATGAAACAGATTAACTCTACTTCTTCTGCCCCATGTGTCTTGGACACGAACGAGAAAACATGGAGATGAAATCATGGGAGGAGGAAATCATGGGGGGGGGGGGCAAATGGGAAGGGGGAAATTATCGGAGGAGGAAAATCATGGGAGGAGTCAATCATGGGAATGGCAAATGGGAGGGGGGGAATTATGGGAGGGGCAAATCATGGGAGGGGGGCGAATCATGGGAGGGGGCAAATGGGAGGAGGAAATTATGGGAGGGGCAAATCATGGGAGGAGTAAATCATGGGAATAGCAAATGGAAGGGGGGGGAATTATGGGAGGGGCAAATCATGGGAGGGGGAAATTATGAGAGGGGCAAATCATGGGAGGAGTAAATCATGGGAATGGCAAATGGAAGGGGGGGGGGGGAATTATGGGAGGAGCAAATCGTTGAGAGGCCAATACCAGAAAAAATAACAACCTTTGAATATTTGCTCTCCTCTGTGGTCGTGTTTACCACTGCAGCTAACAACAACATCACGATATTGACGCGAGCGCCCGTCAGAAGAAAAAAAAATATTTTAAACTTTTGAAAGAAGCTGTACTCACGCTCCAGCCGTACCCTCGGGCAACTGGTGCTCCATCCCCTAGAGCCCCGGGGTTAAATCCAGCCGAAAACAAGAGGGGGAGGGTGAAGTGGCTATTGTCTGATCGATGACGTCATCGCTGATCAATAAGGATCTGGCTGAGCAGTTGCTTCCCCTGATAAATTGGAATATTGCTGAAAGTCTCAAGTTTAATATTAATATCCTCACTTTTTGCACTCGTTGCTCCAAACTCTCGGTAATTGGTTGCTATTCTTGTTGCTGTTCTTGTTGTTGTTGTTGTTTTTCTTTAAATAAAAAAATATAGTTTAAAAGGTGGTATTCAAAAGATTCTTGTACATTTTTAAATAATGAAAGATTTTTGCTTGTACATTTTTAACAACTCCAGAAACAACCTTAAGCACTTTATAAAAATCAGGCTAATTTTTTTTTAAATCTTTTTTTTTTTTTTGCGTTTAGTTTATGGCTAAAATATTAGTTCTTCTTATCATTAATAAATGTTTTACTAAAGCTACTATAAGCACTTTTTTCATGTTTAAAAAACCATTTGCAGAATTCATTTCCTTATAGGTAGGTTAAAGATTGTGCAGAAGTGACATTGACTAACACACCCCTGTGATATAAAAATACAATGTAAACTATATTTTTAAATCTTATATAAACTGTTAGTTTTATAGTAAATTCGAGATACCTGGTTAAACTTGGAAAGGCATCATTTATTTTAATGTTTGATCTATAATGACACATTTTAAAAGACCAAGTCACAGTCTACGTATAGTTTCGCCTGTGATGATAAGTAGAAGAGGAAGGCTGACATTTGCCAATGACAGGGCAATTTGATACTCTTGAAAACAGAGTATAAATACAACTTTCTTTTTCTTGTTTATGGAGATCTAAGGGTTAGGTTGGCTTAACTCCCTTATGTAATAAAATCTGCTCTGGATTTCGTTGTTAGGGGAATGGGGTTTATTAATATATTCTTTAAAGTAACTTTAAGATAAAAAGCTGGATACCTTTAAGTAAGATTTTTGCTATAAGGGAAGTATGGTGACAAGTATTAGCTAAAGAGTTAACTGGTGACTATCTATAGGTAAGTGGTTCCCTTTCAAACTACCAATTGGTAAAAGCGATTCTGTCTAAATTTGAGAAAAACAAACACCGAAATTATTACTACAGATTTAACATCTATAATACAACTAACCATGGTCTGATATTGGTGTAAAAAATAAACAATGTTTAGGAAAACCCAAAGTAAAATAACAGAATGAGATTTAGAAAGCGGGTGGTGTGACGGGGTGGGGAAAAGGATAAAAATGGGAAAGGGGCAAATAATGGGAAAAGGGGCAGATAATTGGGGAAGGGGGAGGAGCTCCACAACGCAATCAGTGGACTTGAAAAGTTTCAAACTAGAACCGGGACAAATTAAGCGAAATAATGAAGTCAGATAGGCGGCCCTGACCGGAGTTAGCTCAATCGAAACTGTTTTCTTTTTCTGTCGCCTTCTCTCTCTCTCTCTCTCTTTCTATCATTCTCTATCGCTCTCTCAACCTTCCCCCCCCCCCCCTTGTTTTCTCTTTTTGTCCTCTCTCTCTCTCTCTCTCTCTCTCTCGTTCTTTCTCTCCCCCTCTTAGTTTCTACTCCCTATTTGAGAATGTTATCCCCGATAATTAGACATCTATAAATGTTTTGAAATACAATATTTATTTTTAACTCCACTTAAAAATCAAAGGGCTTGGAATATAGGCCTATGCCCCAATCATTTGTAATCAACTTAATTAAAAGAATCCTTAATTAAATTTTAATAACCTAAATAACCAGTAACGATGAGAAATATGCAGACTGTTATTAAATAAATATACAATTTTTTACTAACTTTGAAAAGAAAAAAAAATACTCACACCATGTATATTAAAAATTGTAGTTTGATATATCAAAAATTAAAAACTGATCCCACTTTTTGTTTTAAATTATTCCCGTTGTCATTTTTAATGTTCCTCAATTGTGTAAGAAATCACACACAATCACAGCACGAAACTAAAATTATATTCACTCAACTGAATTATCAATTCCAAAACAACACAAGCAAGAAAAAAAAAATTACACTCGTCCCTCTCTCTTACGATAATTGCCCTGAATATTCCACATCAACACCTTAGTGGACACAACGGCATCACCAGATCCTGCTAATGCCAGCCCAGACTCACGTCAGAGCGGGGACGGACAGGTCCATGCCAGACCCAGATGAAGGTCAGTCACATGATGGCATCTCTCTCGTTGTTTTTGTCGCTGGGGTTTTTTCCCCTGTTCCTCTCTAATAGCATACGAAAGTGGTAGGCCTCACCGGAAGCCAGGAATATATTACAGGGACGGGAGTCTATGTACGCTAAGCTTAGACATAACGCGACAAGTGTATTGACTTCAGCTTAATAGACAGTGTTTCTTTCAGACATTTTACTTCGAGGGGTGCTTTATTACTTGTAAGAGACTAGATGTCTGAGATCAATGCATAGATTACGTGAAATGATTAAAATATTTAATTTAAATATTAAACACAACATGATAACTTAAACTTCATCTTTAATTAATTTTTTTTTATAATGCACAACTCGGTAAATAAAGAAATTATTGAGTTAAGCCCCCTTCTAACTCTCCTTACTAACCTTACTAGCAAACACGCATATACACTGAAGAGAGCTCAAAGTTGTATTTCTGTTTGTCTTTGTTGAATCTACCGGCGTTCTGTTTCTGTACTTTCTGATAAGCTATAAAATTATTTACAGAAGCCGATGTAAATGTAAACTGTGTAAACTTAGTCTATAGAATTTTTTTAAAAGTGTACACACGAATGCCATCAACTGTGGCCGTGATTAACGAATTAGGTTCTAATAAGAAAGCCGGCTAATTACTTAATGGCATCTAATGAACGGGTTTCGTACTGTCGATATGGTAAATGGTGTAAGGGTTGTGATTTAGATTCAAGCTTGGATTAGATACATAACCGGGACTATAATTATGGCTTGAGTCAGAGCTAAGCTTTATCTTGGGTTAGGTTCAAAGCTATAGTTAGGATCAGAGAGAGAGAGAGAGATAGTTGGAGAAATGATACAAGCAAAAGTGAATGAGCTTCGACACGCCTAGCCGTCACTTTTAACTCACACAGAAGAATCCAGAATTCTGACACAGTCAATTAGATATACACAGAATTTTGACACAGACAATTAGATATACACAGAATTTTGACACAGACAATTAGATATACACAGAATTTTGACACAGACAATTAGAAGTATCCAGAATTCTTACACAGACAATTAGACACACCCATTATTTTTTAACATATTTAAAGCATCAAGTATTCCGACACAATTAAAAGTTTATTATTCTTACACAACTTGAATTACCAATTAGTAGGGCCTATACTTATACAACTACCTTGAAGTGTCATGAATCACGACATTTACTTTTAAATACACAGCATTTTGACGTAACATCTACTGTCTACAACACGTGTTATTTTCTAAAAAAAACAACGTTGAACTGAACAGTAAATCCATAGTTTCCAACGTAACGTGATAAAGTCCTATCTGATACCCTCGGCTTCCCGCGTTTGTCTTCTAATTAATCTATAAAATACTGAAACCAGATACCTAGGGTGGGTGGGTGGGACTGGGTGGAATTTCGCAATTTATGACATTGCCGTCAGGATTTAAAGCCTGAAATCGTGAAATTGACACTGCTCGGGATGACAGCAGATTAAAAATAGAAAATCGGTTTATTTCTGTGGCATTTTTAATCATCCCCAGATTCAATATCTGATGGCATTTTATTTACTGGAAATGGTTGCTTTAATCCCTTTTATAGAATTGTAAAGTTTTATTTTTCTATTTTTATTTATTGTGATTGTATGAGTTTACTTGTTGTTTTAAAACAAAATAAATAAAAAATAAATATACTTTTATCTTTGGTTTTAAAAAAGGTTGTTTTTTACTTCTTTTTAAAAATAATAATTTAAAAAGAGACTACAATTATTTAAATAATGAAAATTACATTTTTTTTATTTCTGAAAGTTTTTAAAAAAAACTCCGGTTTTTAAATCATCACAATATTGGCGATGTAGCCTAATTAATGAGACAGGAACGGTTTTGAATTCCATTTAATTTATTTAAAAATAAAATAACTTACAACCACTTCGAAATTTACGTACACCAACGTGACATTTAAAACTTAACCAAACTACAGCTAATGATCGTGTACACATCTAAATAAACAATAACATAACACACTTAGCACGCGTGTTGCTGAATTCCAATGATGGCTGATCCCAATGAAATCATCAAGCTAGGGAAAATGCCATAGCCATTACGGGCTCAGGAAAAAACAAATTGACGGGGATCTAGCCGGTTTACTGGTCACGTTTGGAAGATGGCAACCCGCACGGCATCGTGTTTGCTAGGCCTTTGTCGTCACATATTCCAGATGAGTGGTTCTTACATTGTGTAGGTGAGGTCTATAGTCACATATTCTAGATTAATGGTTTTTACACTGTCTAAGTGAGATCTTTATAGTCACATATTCCATATGAGTGGTTCTTACATTATTTACGTGAGGCCTTTGTTTTCACATATTCCATATCAGTGGTTCTTACATTGTCTAAGTGAGGTCTATAGTCACATATTCTAGATCAGTGGTTTTTGCATTATCTAAGGCTATAGTCACATATTCCAGACCAGCTGTTCTTACACTAAGTGAGGTAGTAGTAGTTACATATTCCCAATCAGTGTTTCTTAAATTAACAAAGTGAGGTCTTCGTAGTCACATATTACAGACCAGTGGTTCTTACACTGTCTAAGTGAGGTCTATAGTCACATATTCCAGAACAATGGTTTTTACATTATCTTAATAATGTCTTTGTAGTTACATATTCCAAACTAGTGGTTCTTGCATTATTTAACTGAGGAATTAGCAGTCACATATTCGAGACCAGTGGTTCTTATATTATCCAAGGAAGGTCTTTGTAATATATTATATTCCTTATTAGTTTTTCTTAAATTAACAAAGTGAGGTATTTCTCGTCCTATAGTTAAGACCTGTAAGTTCTTCGTAGCTTAATTGATTAAAGTTTTTATAGTCACATACTTTAAATCTTAATTTGCGTAATTTTTTTCACATTCTAGTGATGGTCTTTTTTTTCTACACGTTATGTAATATCTTACAGGCAAATATAAATGACTGTCATTGTAAAATATCTCCATTTTTTTAAAAAAATGCTATTAATAAATTTCTTTTGTAGCCGGGAGTGCTCGCCCTTATACCGTTAGAGTTAGATCTAGTAGTTAGCGACCTCTGTTCAGTCCGGATATTGTCTCTGGCCCTAATCCATGCCAAGTCACGTAACACGAGAACGCTTCCATCAGAAAAATCTATAGGCTGCTCGTATCTTATTGTCTCTACGTTATCTCAAGCCATTAACAAAATATGGGTGATTTTTTTTCTTTCTGAACGGCCCGTTCGTGAATGACGTCATCAGTGTTTCTTCCAGACTTTTTTCTCCGGGGGGGCACTTGAAATCTTCGGAGGGGCGGTAAACTTTCTTCGGGGGGGCGGACACTGTTAAAAGTATATATTTTCTATATAAATTATATAAATTTCATTTCGTTCGGATTTTTCGGGGGGGGGGGGGGGGGCGAAGCCCCCCCCCCCCCCCCCGAAGAGATGCCTGGAAGAAACTCTGGACGTCATACGATCGTGGCCAAATTTTACCCCCCAAACAGTTAGTCACAAAAAAAAAGCTGGTAGGGGAGCGGGCAGGGAAAGTGCCAGTGGAGTTATGCCCCCTTCCTGCGCCCCCCCCCCCCCAAGAGTTGCCTGAAAGAAGCTGATAGTTAGAGCCTGGTAGAAATAGGCCTTTAATGCAACAGCGGGCATCTCGGTGTTAAAATATTTAAGAAGGGGTCAACTATGTCAGTGTATTTTGTTGTTAAAAATGACACCGTTTCAACAGGTTAGAATATTATTAGAAACAATTTAATTTTTACTTCACCTAATTTTGTATATGGAATTACTATCCAGTATATACTGACACTATACTACATAGGCTACTATAAAATCATGGCTCAGCATTTTTCATAAATATATGTTTGTTTTTTTTGGCTGCAGAGGCGTAGCGACCCTTCCCGGCGCCCGGGGACAAACTTTTCGATTTGCACCCCTCCCTCAAGATTTCTTTTTTGCACCCCCCCTCCCCAAACTTTCGATTTGCACCCCCCTCAAGAATTCGATTTGCCCCCACCCCCCACTCAAACTTCCGATTTGCACCACCCCCCCTCCCTCAAGATTTCGATTTGCACCCCCCCCCCCGTCACACGTTCGATTTGCACCCCCCTAAACCTTTCAATTTATTTTTCCAACCCATTTTGGCGCCCCCTAAGGTCGGCGCCCGGGGACATATGTCCCCCCCCCCCCCCCGCCACACCCCCCCCCCCCCCTCGCTACGCTACTGTTTGGCTGGAAAACCATTAAATCCTAGAGTTTTGTTAAGTGTTGGTCTATGAATGATACTGTAAACAGTGATACACATTTTGTTATTTTATTATTCCTGCAAAAATTAACAGAAAGCACTATTTTACCTTGTAAATGTATATGTATAGCGCCTAGCAAAGGAACAATTAAGGTAAGTAATTCTACAAAACATTAAATAACAATCCAAAATGAGTTGTATCCCTTTATGTTTTTGTTTATGGGTTTTTTTTTTTTTTTTTTAATCAAGCAAGTAAATTTAAATGCAAGATTGCATTAAAAATGAAACGTTACAGATCGGCGCAAAGAAATCATTTTAATTTTTAAAAATTTTAATGTATTTAGATTCTAACACTAAAATATGTTCGATTTAGAAATGTATTCCCGTTTCCCATCATTTTGTTTAGAATAAAGTTAAATAATGTTGTCTCCCTTGTACTTCCGGAACATTCTATCTGTGTTGAATGCTGCTATCGAATCGATACCTTTTTAAAGTATCGTATATACAATTATTAAATAGGTTGTTTTAATGTATCGATACTGATTTACAAATCACTATAATCATAACCGCCCTTGTTGTTTATCAACCATACTGACCAAGAGGAATACACAACTAGTTGGACGTTTGTTTTATTTTTATAACCTAGCCTTAAGTCTACTAATTTATTTAAATTCCATACAACAATGAGCAAAAGGAAACTGCCAAGTGGGTCCGTAGCCCTTAGTCAGTATCGAGACCAGCATTTTAGGGTAAGTCATCTAGAAATAGAAAACTGCCAATTTATTTAGGCCTACTAGATCTATTTATTTTTTAGGTAATCTATCGTTTTGGGTACGTAAAATCGCCCGCGGCTATTTATGTACGAAAACGTTACCTCATTGTCAAGGCTTTAATAGAAGTATATTGTCATACTTTTGTGTCAAATATTATAGATAAATGAATAATAAACCTAAATCAATAGATAAATATATCGATATAGGCCAGAAATTAACTTTAAACAGCAGTGTCTGAGAGCAAGATTTGCTATATAAACAGCAGCCATTTGTAAAATAGAGTGGCTTCCCCCTGAATCTGGCGCTAAAAGCTTATAAAAATAAAACTTAGACAAGATGGCTGCTATAGTAAATGAGCTTGGTTGCATCTGTTGGAAACATAGCTAGTCTTCATTTATTACGGAAAAGTTTTAATTCAATTGTTTAAAATCAGGTACATAAATGAATCAAGGAAACATTTTTGAATTTTTTAATACATAAATCCTCCTCAAAATGTGAAATAATTATTAAAATTTAAGGAGTCACCTGTTTTTCACATTACAAATCGCGGGCGATTTTACGTACCCAAAACGATAGATTACCATTTTTTATTTTCATTTTTTATTCCACACTCAAAACAAAAATTTAGATCTCTAGATTAGATCTAGAATCTAGACAGATTCTAAACTCTAAGAGGATAAGCCAAGCAATAAAATTCACTGGCTCCTAGAGTCTAGACTCGAGTTAGAGTCCTACGCTAGACCGCTAGAGAATCCCTAGAGATCTAGATTCTAGATCTTTAAGAAATAGCAGTATCTAGAATCTAGATCTATCTTCTTTAACTTCTTAGTTCTTAGCTATCTACTCTAGTCAGTCTAGAATCTAGTGGTATCTAGTCTAGGCCTAACTAAATGTTTTGCTTGTTGTTACTACTATACTATGAGTATGATGAACTCACTGTTATGAACTTCAACTTTCAACATAGCGACTAGATCTAGAATCTAGAAATCTATGTCTCTAGACTTTAGATTAGTCTAGAGTAGTCTAGAATCTAGTACTCTCTTGTCTAACTAGCTAGAGGCATAGCACGACATTGGATTGGTCCTCCCAAAAATTCATGTTGGTGGGTGACGTATGACAATATGAGTAGGCATTTCCAATTTTATTATGATTTGAAATTCTCGCTTGAGCTGTGATACTACAATAATGAATGTCTTGCGTATTCTAGTTCAACGCTCATTCAAATCATAGTAAAAATCATAATTTTAGGCTACGTTACTTTATTTTAAGGCACCTATCCTAGATTTTTGCTAATTAAAATATGGAATTTATATCAAAACTAGGTCCTTATACTTATGGCACTCAAATATACACACACATTCCGTTTATATTAACAATGGCTATCAGGCCCTGGCTAATTGCTCCATGGCAAATATAGCTGTATTTTCAGCTAGTGTTGTTGGGAATTCAGATTAGTGAGGACCTTGGCTGTCCCTCTTTATTGAATGGAAATTTAGTTTTATTTTAATTCTCTTTTTTTTAAATGATATAATTATGACAGGTTGGTATTAATAATTAAGATTGAGAAATAGTTTTTTTATTGATTAGAAATTGTAAGTCACTGTGTTGAACAGTGTTACTCATTGTTATTGTTATCACAAAGTAAAAACGGTGTGATATGGCAATCGTTATAATATTTGAAGTATGTATGTGATGCTGTGTGCCAAATACAAGTACTATGTCTGAATGCAAGTTTGAATGTGAATGTCCAATGAATCAAACACAGAGTTTTAAAATTTTTTAGCTGTCTTATACTCCTTCCTCCAACTACATCCGCTTGGCTTTTTAAACTCGTGGGCGTAAGGTTTTAAGGATATAGGTAAGGTAAACAGGTTAACATACATTTTTACTATACTGTACCCCTTGTGTCATTATTATAGAGTACAGATAGCAAGAATACTTCTATGAGGGTAAGTATTTTGTCTCTGTGTTGATTTCAAAGTATTTTGGAATCATGGAGGAGAAAATGCATTTAGAAATGGGAGCAATTATTGTTATTTAAAATAAGCCCTTGATTGATTCATCACTTTTTGGAAGAACAAGGTAAAAACAATAAAATAAAAGCACAGAGTAATACAAAATTTATTGTTTGAGGTATAAGCTTAAGTTTTAAACAGACAGTACATTGTCATGTAAGGCAGCTCAATCACTTTGTGTGCTTGTATGCAAAGCACTTCATGCTGTAAGTAGTTTTTGGTTTAAATATTCAAAATGCAATACATTGATTTATTCATCTTAACAATTTAAATTTAATAACATAATATTTGAGTTATTCTTTATTGGTCATTAACTCCATTTATATTTTCAATTTACAAATGTAAGTAACTATTACTTTCTAACACATAAGTTATGGTAAGTGAAATGTTTCAATTTCAATGTGTGTGTTCATGTATTAATTTGTCATAATTTACAAATTATTTAGTTTATTTTTTTATACTTAAGACGGTTAAGTATTATGTAATTAAATTTCTAGGTTTCTTTTATTATTGAGACTTTTTCCTTACATTTTAACTCTTCGCATGTTTTAAATACGTTACCATATCTATTTTAATCAATATATTTTAACATTAAGCTTTTTCAATGCATATTTTTGCAGGGAAATCGAGCAGAGCAAGAAAAATTACTTCTCACAAGTTGTACATTATACATTGGCAATCTCTCCTTCTATACAAGCGAGGCCCAGATTCACGAGCTTTTCAGTAGAGCTGGAGATGTCAAGAGGATAGTCATGGGGCTTGATAAAGTGCAGAAAACACCTTGTGGCTTCTGTTTTGTTGAGTATCCTTTTTAGGATCACTGTTCATGGGGATTAAGGAGAAACTGTTGGTTAGCTGCCCTAGATGTCTTCTGCAATAATATCACCAATATTTTGAAGGGTTTTTATGACCCTTTGCAGATGTGTGTTTAATAAAAAGCTTTAATGGCCATCCACATTTTCATATAAACGGTCCACTGTTTGATTAGTGGGTTGTTTTGTCCTTAAATAATAATACTTGCTTTCATATGCTTAAGTGGCCGGCAAATAAAACATGTTACAGAGTTGTGCACCTGCAAACAAATGATTGCAAGAATACATATATTATAACAGACACTTTAGGTGTCAGATTTTGTTGTTTTTGTTCAAACATTGATTAGTGGATAATAATATGAAAAAAAAAACCTATACCAGTAGTAATAATTTGCTTGTACAATGCACAGTTATCTTTCTTGTCCATTTTTCTAATGTGAGCAGCAGATGGTGCAAAGCTTGACAGCCCTGCACTGAGAAAAAAAAATGGTGTAATGCTGTAATTATACATTAACAGGGACATACCCAGATACCCTGTTTGCTAAACTTTAGCTACATTGTGTCACATTGATTATAGTTTATTTTAGTAGTTCTTGGAGTACACTTGTTTTTAAACACAGATTTAAAATTAGTTCTGAAGCTCAATTTTATATTGATATCATATATTTGTAGGCCTATACTTTTTATTGAAATATTATTTTAATAGGGAACAAACTTAGTCTTTATATTTAAAACCCTTTAATATCAAATGTTGCCTTGACTTGCCTAACCAGATATTATATCAGATATGATGCAGAGAATGCCATGCGCTACATTAATGGGACACGCTTAGATGACAGGATTATTCGTACTGACTGGGATGCTGGCTTTAAAGAGGGACGACAGTATGGCAGAGGAAAGACTGGAGGACAGGTATGATTCTCAGCTTTTTTTTTTTGGATTGGAGTATTTTAGGGTATGGCAGTTACATTTTCTGTCATTGGCATGGTGTGGGATTGTTTATTAAAATTAAAGTATATTTTTTGTTCATCTAATATTTAATTAAGGCAACTAAAACAGCTTGTGAAATATTTGTTTTTAATTCTTGACTTTTTATAATTAGATTTAACATCTTAGGACTATTATTTTATACACACTGTATAATATATTGTGAAATGTGTTTTGTATACACCTACTAAAACAATTGAATTTTGAGCTAATAGATTTTTGTGTTTATAGTTCATTTCTGTTTTTATTTTAATTATGTTTGAGATAACAAAGCTAATCTAGGAACATTAAGAACACATTGTTTAATCTAATCTGTGAACCAGTAATTTTTTCCGTTTCATATTAATAGGTTAGAGATGAATATCGTACAGACTTTGATGAGGCTCGAGGTGGATACGGCAAAATGTTGGCCACCAAAATCAGACGTACCAGTGATGTGTCCTAACTGTTGTGACTGAGGATGAAAGTGTGTGGCTGTTCTTTGACTGACTGAGAATGAAAGTGTATTTTTAATTTTTAGTGTAAATAAAGTAAAAAGATATCTGGGCAATCTAAAGATGAGATTGCTGTTTTTTTTTTTTTGTACAAAATCATTGTTGTTTTATGACATTCAATTTTCATTAATTCATTGGTCATTTAAAATAAATACTTGTAATAATTGATGGAAACTTCTTTTGTTTGACTTTTAAGTTGAGGTTGTCTGAGTATTGTATGTTATTTTAAATTCACAAATGATTGAAATGTATGTAATTGTAGCTTAAATACATCAAAAAATTAAGCAGAAGATTATATTTCTTTTTGATTTACCAGCTTTAATGTTTATAAAAATCATGGTAGTTATATTTATTTACACAAGTAACCATATTTTAAGTGCTCTGATAAGTTTTTACACAAAATCTGAACATGCCAGCATATTCCTCTGGTAAAACTTCCCAGAACACTATCACTAAGTCTTATTATTAATAAACTGCACTGTTTTGCGTCTTAACTGCAGTAAATTCAGTTTATTAAAGCTTTAGAATTTTACAGTTGAATACAGGGATTTTATATATTTGGTTAGGATATTTCTTGTTATTGACAAAATTTGAGTGATCTCCCTCTATTCTGAACTCAACCAGTTCACAACACCTGGAAAACTAACTGGTTGATCACTATAGGGAAGAGGTCGGCAACCTGTGGCTCTTTTGATGTCGAGATGTGGCTCTTCATCTCCATGCAAAAATATTAATAGTTATATTATTTCATTTTCATAACTCATAAAAATATTGTTCTGCAACACTCAATATTAATTAAAGAAATAACAATAAACACTCGCTATTCTATTAGAATATTTAGTTACTCCCTATTTCAAGGTACTTCCTACTAACTTGTCTATCCCTAATTGAAACTCCGAAATGAAAACATCCGTCACATTTCTTACACTGATACATTTCTGTAGACTACCACTTTGATATCACATATATGTAGACCACCACACTGATATCACATCGAAATTCTATAGACTACCACTCTCATGCGTGAAGCAAAATACCGAATCACAAAACTTGTGTTTACTTTCTCGTATACGAAGTATAGAGGAAGTATTGTAAACGTGCAAAAAAAAAGATTTTTACAAATCTTGACGTTTTACACCTCTCAGAGTCGGAAAAAAATAGTTTTGCAATTTTGTCCATATGGTTGTGTGTGTGTGTGTCTTAGAATAAGATAACTTAAGTACCGTTACAGCTAGGTTGATGAAATTGCATATATAACTTAATAAGTCTATATCAAATGTGTTGTTCTATATCAATTTTTCACAGATTTCCTGTAACCGGAAGTGGAACTTATTCTACTTTCAATTTTCCCAAAAGCCTATAACTGAATACTGTTTCTGATAGATAAAAGGAGTTTCACGTGTAAGTAAAAGATCTAATTGTCTGCATTCTGTCGAATTTTGAGTCATTTCCGTTGACCGGAAGTAGTAATTTACGCTATTTCCGATTTCTCAAAAAAGAATATGAATTTATAAAGTACAAATAATACTCCGCATATTATACACATTGTTTGGCGTTCAATTGGTGCGCAATTCTTTTTTTCTCCGAGATTCTATTCTATTTTCAAAAAGTTTAAGTAATTAAAAATGGATTTAAAATATTGTCTAAATCCCGAGTTGCCATCCCCCATTGTTTTATATAAGACATAAGAATGTTCGAGAACGTTTAGGGGAGATTACTCCCGTTTTATTTATTGCACGATTACAATACTTCCTCTATACTTTGTATACGAGAAAGTAAAAAGCGCATGGAAAGGGAAATAACTTAAATTTAAAAAAAAAAATACACAAACTGTGCAAATACATTTTTTAATTGGAGCTTTAAATTCATTTAAAATATTGATTAATTTTGTAAAATTAACAATATTTGTTAGTTTAAATATTGATAAAAAAATGTATTATTTATTAAAATTTAATATTTTTTATTATCTCTATTATAAACAAAAAGACAATAAGAATACGTATTATTAATTGGTATAGATAACATCACTAACTCTTAGAAATTTGGTCTTAGTTATAAAGAAATGGTAAAAATTTTGGATCCCCGTTCCGGGATAAGATGGACAATAATCTAAGTCAGGGTTCGGCAACTGGCCACTTTATGTCAGGATGCTGCTTTCCAGCTCCGTGAAGAAATATTAATAATTGTATAATTTCATTTCCAATGGACGATTGGATACAAGTTTACCCTGCGTTCAGTAGGGTGAAATAAAAGCCTGATGTGAACTAAATGACAGAAGCGACCGATATGCGATAGTAAAACTAATATACTAGACAGTTTGTGTTTGCCGTGCTGATGCCCGCCTGGCTAATGGGAGACACCTCCTGAGCTGGTGTTATGCGTAGAAAAAAAAATTTTAACAGCTTCTAAAGTTTATTGGGATAGTATATTATTTGATTAATAATTTTATTATTCTGGCAAAACATGTGTATGTTTTTATATGAATTAATATTATTTCATATTTAAAAGCTATTTATTTTAAATAACAAATCAATTTTTTTACCTAATCCAAATCAAATACCAAATGTTGAAATAAAAATGTTAGAGGCTCTTTAAAACTGGTAAATTTTGTAAATTGTAACTTTTGGCTCTTCCGTCTCAAAAGGTTGCCGACCCCTGCTATAGGGAGTAGTACATTTCAGATTTGTTAAAAAGTCATAACTGATGTAGAAGAAATACTGGAATTACTAACAAACATCTCCTTCCCGAGACTCCTCTAACTTCACAAATCTAGTGTAACATGTAAGCCCACAATTATTCACATTTCATGCTATCAACAAGGGGTCATCCATTTATGACGTCCACACGCGGGGGGGGGGGGGGTGTCCGAAAAAAATTGACTTTTGTGGACGCATATGGACTTGTATAAGGATTTTTGTGTGTGTGGGGGGGGGGGGGGTCCAAAATCCAGAAAAATTGTGGACGTCATAAATGGATGACCCTCAATTCCAAGTGCAAAAATGACCGTGTAGAATTCACAGCCAAAACTACACTTATCTCTCAATTAACAGCAGGCTTCTCTTACAAATACTCACATTATTAAAGATCACACCTTCCCCCTCCCCATCTATCATTCTATAGCTGAATCAATTTTTATTTATGTCAATCAGGTTTCTCTCAAATACCACACAAATTCTACAGCAGGAGCCACACTTGCCCTTCATTTAAAATTCCTATCCAATGCCACAACCAAACATACATTTATTAGTCATTCAATGACAGGGTTTTCTAACATTCCCTTTCTTAGAGCTCAAAAAAAAAAATCACACAGCTAATCTACATTTATCCCTCATACATGTAACATTAAAAGCTTTTCTCACACACCCTTTCATCTGTAACAAATCACACACTTATCCCTCATACATTTAAAGGACAGGCTTTTCTCACATTCCCTTATACAATCACACACATTCCTAACAAATACAGCTGAATCTACACACATCCCTTATTCATTAAAAGGACATGCATGTGTCATGTTCAATGTCTACCAGACTTTTTTTCTCCGGGGGGGGGGGGGGCACTTGAAATTTTCGGGGAGGGGGGTAGACTTTCTTCGGGGGGGGGGGGGGCGGACACTGTTAAAAATATATTTTTCCTATATAAAATATATAAATTTCGTTCGGGGGGGGGGGGGGGGGGGGGCGGCGGTAGAATTTTTTCGCCCCCCCCTCCCGAAGAGATGCCTGGAAGAAACTGGTCACGTTCCCTTAAATCCCTAACGAATCCCACAGTCAATCTACACTTATCCCTCATACATTAAAAGGACATGCTTCTCTCACATTCCCTCACACAAGCATACACATTCCTAACAAATCCCACAGCTGAATCTACACTTATCCTTCATATATGCCAGGTTTCTGTCACATTCTCCAGTGTCGGCCCAACTTGAGCAGTGTGTGTTGCTGTCAATACAAGCCCCAGTTGTAGCGGGCGATGGCGTAGGATCCGCTTCCAATGGTTTATCTGAGTACACAGGATATTATATGGTCAGTCAAAAGCAAATAATGGAACTTATGGGTAAGGGGGTCGTCCATAAAGGACGTCACACTTGTAGGGAGGAGTCCGTAATTTTGTGACGGTGTGTCATGAGGGGGGGGGGGGGTGTCAGATGGTGTGTCGTTACACTTTTGTAATATAAAAAAAGGCTATGTTGGAATACGAGTTTTAGCCGTTATTTCGCGTTTTAGAAAATTGTAATGGAAATTGATTAAAATACTTTATGTTGACAGTTTGGAGAAACATGGATGTTTTAAGAAAAATTCAACTGCAATTTTGAGGGGAGGGGGGTATAGACTGAGGTGTAATGTTATTTTAGGCAGGAGGGGGGGGGGGGCTGGCTTTTTGTGACGATTTGAGGTAAAAATCGTCAAATAGAAGCGTAACGTTATTTATGAATGATCCCTAAAGAGCATAATAGCTAACCCGAAAGTCTCGAGTTCACCAGAAATCCTGTAAATACATGTTGCGACTAGGGTTGCCAGATACCTTTTTCCGAAAATACTGGACACCTTTCCATCCTTCCCTTCTCAGGTATGCCGCAAAGCAGAAGAAGGGGGGGGGGGGGTAACAGAGTATTATTCATATACTTGTCCAGTATTTATATTTATTTTATCCTTGACAGTCTGCTCAAATACTGGACTGTCCAGTTCAAAACTGGACACCTGGCAACCCTATTTGCGACCAACGCTTCTATTTTTGCGTTATTTCTTGTCGGGTCTGCTGGCTCTTATCAACAGTGTTTCACACGGGGGAAATATTATATTTGTGGGTCAAAAACAGCTGTTTTGTGTTTTAAAAGCCAGATGCACTATCTTTAAATTGTGGAAAAACTATAGGTAACTATATATTATACTGGCCACACCATCTCTAATTGAGTTGTGACAGGGGTCAATTCCCCTCACCAGAGGCGTAGCGACCCTTCCCGGCGCCCGGGGACAAACTTTTCGATTTGCACCCCCCCCCTCAAGATTTCGATTTGCACCCCCCTCAAACTTTCGATTTGCACCCCGCCCTCGATATTTCCATTTGCACCCCCCCCCTCAAACTTTCAATTTGCACCCCCCCCCCCCTCGAGATTTCCATTTGCACCCCCCCCCCCTCAAACTTTCGATTTACACCCCCCTCAACCTTTCAATTTATTTTTCCAACCCATTTTGGCGCCCCCTAAGGTCGGCGCCCGGGGACATATGTCCCCCCAACCCCCCCCCCCCCCCCTCGCTACGCTACTGCCCCTCACCCCTGTATATCACAGCTCGTTCAAGCCTTACAATAAACCTAACCCTAACTGACTCATTTCAGTTGTATTCATCCCAAACAGTGTCGTGTTTCCCACTTTGCCGGTAATATGTAGGCCTGTATAAATTATTCGAGTGAGAGACGGGTAATTATCACGGGGAGTAATTGATAAGGTGTAATGGCAGGAGCTAATCACCATGGGGTAATTGACAGGGTATTGTTTTAGACCCGCTCTTACCACGATGTCCATCTTATCTAAGGGGTCGTCCTCGAAGGGAGGGGGAGGGGGGGGGGTCCGTAATTTTGTGACGGTGTGTGATGAGGGGGAGTTCAGATGGTGTGACGTCACACTTTAGAGTTATAAAAAGCAATGTTAGAAAACGAGTTTTAGCCGTTATTTCGCGTTTTAGAAAACTGTTTTAATAAATTGATATAAGAATAGATTAAAATACTCTATGTTGACAAAGTTTTTGGAAAAATATCGATGTTTTAAGAAAAATTCAACTGCAATTTTAGGGGGGTGGGGTCTGGCTTTTTGTGGGGGAGGGGGGGGTCTGGCTTTTTGTGGGGGAGGGGGAGGTAAAAAAAATCGTCCAAAAAAGCGTGACGTCATTTATGGATGACCCCAGCAGTATAAAAAAAAAGTTTTACCACACAAATGACAGCTGACTCGGCATTCTTTCTGCATGTAGCTAGGATTCACCTGACACTCGCCTCTCACTGCCCAATCTGGACAATGGCCATTTCTGTCTTCGCAAGGCTCTAAGTGTAAAGAGAAGATTTACAGAGAGAAAATGGATATTTTGTAAATTAATTTATATAAAAATTATTGACTAAAAATAAATGCAGAGGCGTAGCTACACATTCAGGGGCGAACTATCTTATATGCGCCACATTGCAGTTGTTATTATGATGTCAGAAAATTGAAAACAGTTAAGTTAGCCAGGAAAGCCTTTTTTTTTTAAAACTTCTACTGTTTATCATTCAGTAATGCAACTAAAAATGTGTTTTTTTTAAATTATTTTCTTACCCCGTTTGAGTCCCCTTAGAGTCGACGCCCGGGGTGACCGCACCACCCGTCTCCCTCTAGCTACGCATCTGAATAAATAAAGCGCGTCACCTAATAGAAAATTGCTTGTTGGACAACATGCAAGATAGGAAGGAGCTTCAAGAAATGAGGGAGCAGAATTTTTATATTTTTTGTTCTTCTTCTTCGTTCTTAATCTTTTAGTGTTGGAAAGGATCGAGATTTATCTGCCAGAGGGTTTGAATTCGACACCTTTTTTATTCAAATTTATCAACCATGAGCTTTTTGCCGACTCGACCACGCCTCCATCACAATTAAGGATAACGTGTCAACTGGTTATACGCCATTGAGGCCATTGACTCCGATTTTAGCCTGCTTTTCTTTTTGGATTTGCTTCCATAGCCTTTGTCCAACCAAGAACACCCACAAGCCAGCAGTTGGAATTGTCTCTCCTAGAAGAGTGGCTGTCCCCAGCTAACGAGCCTCATCTGCCCGAAGGTTCGAACTCGAGACTACGGTTTAGCAACCATGAGTTTTACCGACTCGACCACGCCGACCCCTTTTGTTCGAAAATAAAAATAATAGCCAAAATTTTTCTCACAAAAGTGAAAAGTGAAAAGAAATGTAGGCCTAACCTTGTAGGTAAAAAAAAATATTTATATTTCAAAGTTCTCCGCATTTGCAATTTTTATAACATTAACATATTGAATTTCTAAACTTTTTTTCGGTACTAGGGTTTATTTTTTGTTTCCTGTCTTTTATAAATTTAAGACTCTCTAGAAAACGAAATGTGCGAAAACACGTTTTATTCCATCTCAGTTTACTCGATCAATGCCGTATTTCCACCATCTCAAATAGCGTAGGCTCAAAAATGAATTCAGGGGACACAACAAAGATATGCATCCCCTAATTCACAAAGTGTTACAAAATCATGTGAAAAAAACTTTACTTTTAAAAATGATATCTACATGAATGACAATTTTAAATTACTACATTGTTTTATTTTACTTCAAAATGGTAAATTACAATTTTATAATATAGTAATATAAAATTTATTATAGACTACCTAAAGGCAGCAAACTAATAATTTGTTTTATGATTTTTTTCCTTGTAAGATTAATTAATTAAGATTTCTTTGACATTGTTTCTTATGAACCCAACTGCAAAATTTACAGAGATAAAAAAATTTTTAAAAAAGTATTTAGATGTTTTGTATTAGAAATATGTATCAGGGGTCGGCAACCTTTTAAGACGGAAGAGCCAAAAGTTACAATTTTCAAAATTTCCCAGGTTTTAAAGAGCCACTATTTTTTTTTTTTTCAATATTTTATATTTTATTAGGATTAGGTAGATAAATATGAGTTGTTATTTAAAATAAATAGCTTCATATATGAAATAATATTTATTCATATAAAAACATACGCCTGTTTTGTCGGAATAATGAAATTAGTATTAAAAAAATAAAAATACAGGACTATCCCAATCCATTTTAGAAGCAAACTTTTTTTTTTTCTTTACGGACACCACTGGCCTCAGGAGATGTCTCCCGTTAGTCGGGCAGGTTTCAGCACCGCAAACTCCGACCAACTGGCTTGAATATTGGTTTGATTACCGTGTATCGGTCGCTTCTGTTCTTCGGCTATCATCTGACTTCCAGCCCACTGAACGCAGGGTGAACTAGTACCCCACCGCCCAGTACCCGGCTCAACAGTAGGAAGCTAATAACTAAAAAAAACTTGGACAATGGACGGATGTTAGAGCTGGGCCCGGTGCTTAAGCGGCTGTCTGTATACTTTCTACTGCACATATTTCTCAATGTTCTCTGATGAGTTTTTTCTTCTTTTTAAACTTGTGTTTCTTTACATTATAATATTTGTTATGAGTTTTGAAAATTAAATTATTTAAATATTACTTTTGTGCAAGGAGCTGGAGAGCCGCATCTTGGCATCAAAAGAGCCGCATGCGGCTCGCGAGCCGCAGGTTGCCGACCCCTGGTATAAGTAAACCATCTTAAATAAATGAAAGTAGGCTACAAGTAAGAAAGAAATATTACTATTGTAAATCTGTATCCGTCCTCACAAGCCTATGATAAAAACTGTAATACTAAAGCGAACATGCAAGTCAAACTGACGCTGTAAATTACATGTCTGAGGCGAAAAAAAAAAGAAAAAAAAGAGGGGGGTGACACCCGACCTAGCGACGCCACTGACTCATCCTACACACAAAAAAATGCCCTTCCATTTAAAAAAAAAGTTTTCCACAGAACATTTTTAGGGTGGGTCGGGGGGAGCGGACACTGTTAAACGTATATTTCTATATAAATTCAATTTCGTTCGGGACCGGAGGGGGCGGTAGACTTTCTTCGGAGACCCCCACCCCGATTTGTCCCGAAGAGATGCCTGGAAGAAACACTGATGGCAAGGCAAACTGACGCCCTCCCTCATAATTAGGGTTGCCAGGTGTCCAGTTTTGAACTGGACAGTCCAGTATTTGAGCAGACTGTCCAGGATAAAATAAATATAAATACTGGATAAGTATATGAATAATACTCTGTTACCCCCCCCCCCCTTCTTCTGCTTTGCGGCATACCTGAGAAGGGAAGGATGGAAAGGTGTCCAGTATTTTCGGAAAAGGTATCTGGCAACCCTACTCATAACCTTCCTTACCTGGTGTAAACTTGGGAAGTTTGAACTGATATTCCCGCGTTAAATCACAGTCCATCTGTAGGACTTGCTCCCTCTCCAGCTCTGGGGATATCATTCAAAAATCATAGAATCTCCAACTATCAAAATTTAGTTTTAAATCGATTTTTACAATTACAACTTGATTACCAACTAACAAACTAATTACCTCGGCTAGCCGCACTACTTCGTCCACCCCCCCACCCGCAAACAAGAGCTTTTTTTTTTATTGTCGCATTTAAATTAAACATTTTCTTGATGTTGAGCAGCGTTTCTTTAAGGTCTCTGCGATGGAAGAGAGGAGGGGGGGGGGGAGAGCTTGGAGTGCCCACCTCATCCCAGACAAAAAAAAATGCGTAATTTATTATTGAAAATATATACTTTAACCAGTGCCCCCCCCCCCCCCCACCACCACCATACGGAAATTTTCCAAGAGCCCACCTGAGAAAAATAACAGAAAGAAACCCTGGCTCTGCTAAACCATTGTTAAAGGGCCGTTCACAATACAAGACTCCTATGTACGTGAGGCGAATGCCTATATACCCCACACTTCGCACAATTTCTCACGAGGATTATAATTCTCATCATCGTCACGTGATATTCTGGTTAAGGGGGCCACTTCAGCTGTCAAAAAAAAATTCTATTTGATGTTGCATAAGCGCTGTTACACAGCGACTCCTGGTTTAGATGTCAGTAGCTTCCCCTTGTCCTGTTAGGTAGCCCATCCATCAACGCGAGAGTTACCTGCCCTTGTTGAGAAATCTGCGCACAACTTAGAAAGGTAATGAAACGAAATTTTAAAGTCACGCAACGACTAGGCTAGGACTCTCTGGCTGACTTGTCAAGAAATACCTCGTTGTAACACAGGAATAACTTGTAGCATAGATATATCGTGTAACAAAGGAGTATCTCGTTACACGGGAATACCTTAAACAAAGGAAATAACGTGTAAACAAGAAATACCCTATAACAAAGAAAACACATTGTAACAAAGAATTATCATGTAACAAAGAAAGAAATTCCTTGCGACGCAGAAATAACTAGATACACAGAAATACCGTGTAACAAAGGGATATCTCGTAACAAAGAAATACATTAAAAACAAGAAACACCTTGTAACAAAGAAATAACGTGTTCCAAAAATCCTTTGAAACACAGAAATAACTAGTAACAAAGAAATACCGGGTAACAAAGGAATATCTCGTAACAAAGAAATACCTTGTTACAAAGAAATACCATGTAACAAAGAAATAACTTGTTACAAAAAAATCCTTTGAAACACAAAAATAACTAGTAACAAAGAAATACCTTGTAACAAAGGAATATCTCGTAACAAAGAAATACCTTGTAAGAGAGAAATGCCATGTAACAAAAAAAAACACCATGTTTAAGGCTTACCACAGACATTTCATGTTGTAACACAGAATTACAGGGTTGTACAAAGAAATATCATGTTTTGACATATAAATAACATTTGTTATTATTACAAAGAAATACAAACATATGTGCTACCTCCGTATATGTTTACTAGCTGCATCCCGTGCTCCGCCACGGTAAATCTTTTTTAAATGTACCAACTTGGGAACAGCCAGAACAAAACTAAACACAACACAAACGAACGCAAAAAAAAAAAAAAACGAAAAAACAAACACAACACTCATAACATAAACACAATTTAAATGCAATCATAAAGGCATATTGCTCACAGTCTAGCCCGTAGCGCCAAAATCGCGCCCTTTCCACCCCCCTCAAACTTTCGATTTGCATCCCTTTCCCCCCCCCCCCCCCCGCCCTAAAACTTTCGATTTCCACCCCCCCCCCCCCCTCGCAAATTTTTTCCAATGCACTTTGGCGCCCCCTAAGGTCGGCACCCGGGGACATATGCCCCCCTCGCTACGCCTCTCCTATAAAACCCGAAAGATAGAATAATAATTAGAAAACAGTATAAATAATAGGCAGTATTTAAAATATCCGTGTTTTACCTACAATATTTCACTTTATCCATTCACGCATTTTTTTCCAGTACTTTAAATTTTAAAAATTTACAATAGAGTTTCATAACTAAAACCATTGCGCACCTAATGAACGTGATGCCGCGTCTATAATAGTGCTGAATAGTTGATTAAAAATTATAAGTAATAAACAATAGGGCCTATATTCAGTGAATAAAATAAATAAAAGATTGCCTTTTATCAATCCATGCTAATTATAATTTTCTAACAATAATTTCCTCTTACACATCCACATAATTTGCATTCACATTTTGCTAATTATATTATTGCAACACTAATTCCTTCTAGGACGTCCGTAGATTTGCATTCACATTTTTTTTTATTAGCGTGAGTTAAATTTATTTTTAAATTACCTCCTTTGTCAAAAGTAGAAAAGAGTTAAATTCATTTGATTTTTCTAGCCTACAGTTATTATGTTATTAAAATGTATCCACTTTTTCTAGGAATATTAACGAAAACTATATTTGACATTGATCCTTTTAATATGTTTTAGCAATGTGCGTGTATTTAATATTCTCTTTACGTTATGCAAAATTGTACAAACAGTGGAAATTATAAAATAGCTCTATGCCGCTATATAAACAAACCCTACTCTAATACTTATAATAAGACACTGCGGTGCACTGAAAAGCACTTCATGGCGCGATGTTTACTTTTATGGTTCCAAAAGCTATAGCGATGACGGAAGGAAGGAAGGAAGGAAGGACTGACACACTACCAGCAGCGTTATATTATAGATGGTGTTCAGACGATGTCTAAGTTAAATGTTCAATGTCTACTTAATATCCAACCTATGTTTATGGTGCCCTTAAAATGTCCAACTTATGTTTATAGTGCTTTCAGAATGCCAAACCTATGTTTATAGGGCCCTTAGAATGTCCAACCAATGTTTATAGTGCCTTCAGGATGTCCAACCAATGTTTATAATGCCCTCAGAATGCCGAACCTATGTTTATAATACCCTCAGAATGTCCAACCAATGTTTATAATGCCCTCAGAATGTCCAGCCAATGTTTATAGTGCCTTCAGGATGTCCAACCAATGTTTATAGTGCCCTCAGAATGCCGAACCTATGTTTATAATACCCTCAGAATGTTCACACTTTGTTATAAAGTGCCTTCAAACCAATGTTTATAATGCCCAAAGTTCGTTTTATTTATCCTTCCAACAATAATGTTGTTAACCGAAGCTACACAAACATTTGAGTTGTTATTAGATTTTCCCACTGTTAGAAGTATAAAATTTAGCGTTATGGAATGGCTTAGGATTATGGCATTGGCGGCACCAGGTTGGGTGACAACCGATGCAGCAACTGAGGGTGTCAATCCCCCCCCCCCCTCTCCAAATATTTGCATTTTCGGTTTGGTGTCAGTCATACCACTACTATTTTATTATTTTTAACTAGATTAAATATTGCTTTAACGGTAAATATTTCGATTTTTCGATTGGTGTCACCCCTGATTGGTATCACCCGATGAGTACCCCACCCGCACCCTCCCCCCTACTTTTGATCTCCCGGATTATATTTATAACTACTGTTAGAAACGAAGATGCTGAATTTCCGTGGTTTTAAGTAGCCACAAATCGTGCTCGATGGCAAAATGTCTTCTTGTCTCTGTGCTCTCCGGAGAATGGAAAACAATTTGAATAGGAATAACCTAAAATTTTCCTTTTAAAGACGAATTTTCGAAGCCTTTTGAACATTTGTAAAAAAAAAAACTTCACAAAATCCTCGGCAGTAGCGTCGCTAGGTCGGGTGTCACAGGTGCGGCACTTCGTGGTGTCGTCCCTCCCCCAAAGAGATAATATATATATATATATATATATATATATATATATATATATATATATATATATATATATATATATATATATATATATATATATATATATATATATATATATATATATATATATTTATATTTATATATATATAACTAAATTCTAAATTTGTACTAACAATTATTAATGGGACAGGAAAAAAGCATTTTTCTTCTCAAAATTTGGCAATTCTTTGCCTTGGTGTCACCCCCCCCCCCCCCCTAAATGTTGACACCAGGTGCGGTCCGCACCCCCGCCCCGCCCTAGCTACGCCTCTGATCCTCCGTAATATCGACGCCCGTGCCAGCTTGTAGAAATAATTGCCATCTACTTACCGGGGCTGGATCTGCATCTGTCTATGTAGGTGTTGTTGCACGGGTACATGAGCGCAATCAGCCGATAGAGATCCGGATCGTAGTCTCGAAATTTCTCGGGCGTGTCAATGGGACCGTGAATTCCATCCGGTGGATCGCTGTGGGCGTTGACGTGATAAAAGATCTGAGCGCCTTCCGCCTGAGGAAACAAGGCTCTGGTTAAACGCAGTTTCTTCCAGGCATCTCTTCTGGGGGGGGGGGGGGGGCGAAAGCCCCCAAAAATTTGTTACCGCCCCCCCCCCCCTGAACGAAATGAAATTTATATAATTTATATAGAAAATATATACTTTTAACAGTGTCCCCCCCCCCCCGAAGAAAGTCTACCGCCCCCCCCCCCCGAAAATTCCAAGTTCCCCCCCCCCCCCCCCGGAGAAAAAAGTCTGGAAGAAGCACTGGTTAAACGTGGTATAGTCTCGTGTAGTCGCTACCTAGGCGCAAAATTTTTAATAGCTATTAGGGGGTCGTCCATAAATGACGTCACACTCGTAGGGGGGAGGGGGGGGGGGGGCGTAATTATGTGACGGTGTGTGATGAGGGGGAAGGGGGGGGGGGTTCAGATGGTGGGACGTCACATTTTTGCATTAACAAAAAGTAATGTTAGAAAACGTTTTAGAAACTGTTTTAATAAATTGTAATAGGAATTGATTAAAATACTCTATTTTGACAGAGTTCAGACAAGATTTTTGAAAAAATATAGATGTTTTAAGAAAAATTCAACTGCAATTTCGAGGGGGGATTGTAGGCTGAGGTGTGACGTCATTTTAGGGGGGGGGGGGCTCTGGCTTTTTGTGTAAAAATCGTCAAAAAAAGCGTGACGTCATTTATGGATGACCCCTTATCAAAAAGTACCCAATCTTCTTCTTCTTCGTCGTCGTTCTTAATTATTAGTGTTGGAAGGGATCGAGTCTTATCTGCCAGAGGGTTTGCACTCGAGGCTTTTATTTTCGAATTTATCAACCATGAGCTTTTGCCGACTCGACCACAATTAAGTATACGTGTCAACTGGTTATGCGCCATTTCAGCCTGCTTTTCTTTTTGGATTTGCTTCCATAGCCTTTGTCCAACCAAGAACACTACAATGCAGCAGTTGTTTGATTTTGTCCCCAGCTAACGAGCCTCATCTGCCCGAGAGTTCAAACTCGAGACTTTTCGGTTTAGCAACCGACTCGACCACGCCAACCCCTAAAGTACCTAATAATTATAACTTTTATAAAGGAGTAGCGATCTATTTCGGCACCCAGGACGAACTATCGATTTTGCACCCCCAACCCAAAATTAGGTCCATATAGGCCGATATTTATTCACTATGGTGAAAATTCAACCCCACCTCTCTATTTTGGAAAGGTCGGGGCGCTTTTTACCAGTCACTTTGTCTTTTTAATTTGGTGTCACATAATTAATGTAGAAAACGATTAAATAAGTTCGTTATTTAAATTTCGAACATTTCAAAAGGTTATCTAATTTTAATATGGCATGTAAGTCTCGTTTTCTCTGACTTTGAATTAGAAATCCTTTCTGGTGTACAGAGTTTAGTAATGACGGGGTGTTCAAAGTATTGTACTTGTTTGGTAAGTTTTGATGAATCGTTTAGATTTGGGAGTAACGGCGGAAGCTGTTGCTGATATGATTTCATGGTAGGCCTATAAAGTACCGAAGTGTTAAAGTGTCATAATTTTTATTCGGCTGTTTTGTAGTTGAGGTCTAATGGAATTTGATTGGTAATAGAGAAATGAGAATGCAGGTGACGAAGTATCGTAGTTCTGGAGTTCGGGAGTTCGGGAGCATTGATTCTTGTGGTTTTAAGGTATCGAATTATATTGACTGTTAAAGTGTAGTAGTAGGTCCAGTGAAATCGTTGTTGATTGGGAGTACCGTTTGTAGAGCTTGGTGAAGTTAAACGAGTAAAGGCGGAGGGCTGTTGCTGATATGATTTGGTAGGTAGGCCTATAAAGTACCGAAGTGTTAAAGTGTCATAATTTTTATTCGGCTGTTTTGTAGTTGAGGTCTAATGGAATTTGATTGGTAATAGAGAAATGAGAATGCAGGTGACGAAGTATCGTAGTTCTGAAGTTCGGGAGTATTGATTCTTGTGGTATTAAGGTATCGAACTATATTGACGGTTAAAGTGTAGTAGTAGGTCCAGTGAAATCGTTGTTGATTGGGAGTACCGTTTGTAGAGCTTGGTGAAGTTAAACGAGTTGGTGTCGTAGTTCTGGAACATCGAGTCTAGTTATGTTTAGGGATCGAAGTTTGATATGTGTTGTGAATGTAGTAGAGCATATCGAGTAGTCGAGTTTATCGTAAGTTAGATGATTTCAATTCAGTACGGAACACACTACAAAGAAAGGTAATTGAAAAATCTTTAGTTTTTTAGGAATCTATATTACCAATCTTAAAGTATTAATATATAATATAAAATAGGATGGAATTTATAACTAATCGCAATGTTTGTTTTGTCAAATTGTAATTTGTTTTATATGTAATCAATAATTCTAGCAATGTCCGAAACAGTTACCCGTTTTTGATTTTCTAAACGACGTCCCTTTATTTAGGGGATCCAAAATTTGATGTGCTCAGCACTATAACCAGCTGCAATAATATGAATGTCATCATTCATCAAAATAAAATAGAAGTATGTTATAATAAAGCTACCGTTTTTAAAACAAAACCTACACTTAAGTATTCAATAGATAAAATATATTGTTTTCACAAGGTTACATAGCTAATATAAAATATTTGATATAATTATTACGTAATAAAATTTAGAGCGTTTTATTGTGTTTTTCAAACATGTCTTAGTTACACTTTGTTAATTTAGCTATTATTGTGCGTTATTTCCCTTGAATAAAATTTTGGGATTTGGATTTTCAAATGGGAGATAATTCATTGCTTAACTTTACATTCCTTTCAAATTCCTGAACCTTAGGTTGACCACTTACATATTAATACAACAATAAGTTATTATTTGCTACTGTAAAAATTATCTAGAGCTTTAAGTTCTAAACAAAATAGTTTGGTAGGTATTTTTAACATTATCAAGTTAAAAAACAAATACATCAGTAGCCGTTGTAGATTGCAATACTTAATGTTAGTAGACATACAGTCTTAGCCGTAAATTAAACATCTAATTGTCTTTTCATATTTTTCACCCTTTCCTTAATGAATTCATATATAACAATTTTAGGCTGGAACGTATAATATTTATAACCTTTTATTTTTCAAAAACAAAAAAAAAAATCGTTACATAATCACACAATATAGACATTCTACATTTATAACTAAAGACAGTCAAGCTTAAAATAGGTACGTTCCGTTTCGGAACTCTCATTGGGAGAGCTGTAGAGAGCCCAACACAACAAGAACTTTTTTTTTCAGTCCACTTAAAATTTTCTAGGGGGGGGGGGCTTGTTGAAAAGTACAAAGTAGACTCGTTGACTTAGCAACAATTTCAATTAAATGTAATTACGCTTGCAAACTGGAATTGAAGGAATTAGTACACACTTTTGAGACGAAGGAGGCAAGTAAAATTTGATTTTGATGTCTAATTATAACGTGTATGCAATTGATAATAAATTAATATGACACTTTTTATTAATTGTTTTGTTATACATATGTTTTAGTAATTAATGTGTGTGAAAGGGGGCGTTTTAATAAGTTTTACCTAGGGCGCTAAATAACCTGGCGCCGGCACTGGGTGTAGTGTTTGGTTGAACGTCAGAGACAAGAAGGCTTTTGTATGTTAAACAATATACACAGGGTGTCCATAAAGTCTTTAGGGGCATGTTCAGGAAAAAATAAAAGATAAATTAGTTCCTCAGAGGCGTAGCGAGGGGGGGGGCACATATGTCCCCTGGCGCCGACCTTAGGGGGCGCCAAAATGGGCTGGAAAAATAAATTGAAAGCTTGAGGGGGTTGCAAATCGAAAGTTTGAGGGGGGGTGCAAATCGAAAGTTTGAGGGGGGGGGGTGCAAATCGAAATCTTTGGGGGGGGGGGTGCAGATCGAAAGCTTGAGGAGGGGTGAAAATCGAAAGTTTGTCCCCGGGAAGGGTCGCTACGCCTCTGCGTTGCCTAGCAGAAGTTTGGCAAGAAAGCTTCGAATTCGAATCCGAGATCAAGTCAGGACCCGCGCGATATTTTCACCTAATGGATTTCGTTTCACAAGGTTCATCCATTGTCTCCCGAGGCGAGAACGATATTTTCACCTAATGGATTTCGTTTCAACAAGGTTCATCCATTGTCTCCCGAGGCGAGAACGATATTTTCACCTAATGGATTTCGTTTCACAAGGTTCATCCATCGTCTCCCGAGGCGAGAACGATATTTTCACCTAATGGATTTCGTTTCAACAAGGTTCATCCATTGTCTCTCGAGGCGAGAACGATATTTTCACCTAATGGATTTCGTTTCACAAGGTTCATCCATTGTCTCCCGAGGCGAGAACGATATTTTCACCTAATGGATTTCGTTTCACAAGGTTCATCCATCGTCTCCCGAGGCGAGAACGATATTTTCACCTAATGGATTTCGTTTCACAAGGTTCATCCATTGTCTCCCGAGGCGAGAACGATATTTTCACCTAATGGATTTCGTTTCACAAGGTTCATCCATCGTCTCTCGAGACGAGAACGATATTTTCACCTAATGGATTTCGTTTCACAAGGTTCATCCATTGTCTCTCGAGGCAAGAACGATATTTTGACCTAATTGATTTCGTTTCAACAAGGTTCATCCATTGTCTCCCAAGGCGAGAACGATATTTTCACCTAATAGATTTCGTTTCACAAGGTTCATCCATGATCTCCCGAGGCGAGAACGATATTTTCACCTAATGGATTTCGTTTCACAAGGTTCATCCATCGTCTCCCGAGGCGAGAACGATATTTTCACCTAATGGATTTCGTTTCACAAGGTTCATCCATTGTCTCACGAGGCGAGAACGATATTTTCACCTAATGGATTTCGTTTCACAAGGTTCATCCATCGTCTCCCGAGGCGAGAACGATATTTTCACCTAATGGATTTCGTTTAACAAGGTTCATCCATCGTCTCCCGAGGCGAGAACGATATTTTCACCTAATGGATTTCGTTTCACAAGGTTCATCCATCGTCTCCCGAGGCGAGAACGATATTTTCACCTAATGGATTTCGTTTCACAAGGTTCATCCATTGTCTCTCGAGGCAAGAACGATATTTTCACCTCATGGATTTCGTTTCACAAGGTTCATCCATTTTCTCTCGAGGCAAGAACGATATTTTCACCTAATGGATTTCGTTTCACAAGGTTCATCCATTTTCTCTCGAGGCGAGAACGATATTTTCACCTAATGGATTTCGTTTCACAAGGTTCATCCATCGTCTCTCGAGGCGAGAACGATATTTTCACCTAATGGATTTCGTTTCACAAGGTTCATCCATTGTCTCCCGAGGCGAGAACGATATTTTCACCTAATGGATTTCGTTTCAACAAGGTTCATCCATTGTTTCCCGAGGCGAGAACGATATTTTCACCTAATGGATTTCGTTTCACAAGGTTCATCCATTGTCTCTCGAGGCGAGAACGATATTTTCACCTAATGGATTTCGTTTCACAAGGTTCATCCATTGTCTCTCGAGGCGAGAACGATATTTTCACTTAATGGATTTCGTTTCACAAGGTTCATCCATTGTCTCTCGAGGCGAGAACGATATTTTCACCTAATGGATTTCGTTTCAACAAGGTTCATCCATTGTCTCCCGAGGCGAGAACGATATTTTCACCTAATGGATTTCGTTTCAACAAGGTTCATCCATTGTCTCTCGAGGCAAGAACGATATTTTCACCTAATGGATTTCGTTTCACAAGGTTCATCCATCGTCTCTCGAGGCAAGAACGATATTTTCACCTAATGGATTTCGTTTCACAAGGTTCATCCATCGTCTCTCGAGGCAAGAACGATATTTTCACCTAATGGATTTCGTTTCACAAGGTTCATCCATCGTCTCTCGAGGCAAGAACGATATTTTCACCTAATGGATTTCGTTTCACAAGGTTCATCCATCGTCTCTCGAGGCAAGAACGATATTTTCACCTAATGGATTTCGTTTCACAAGGTTCATCCATCGTCTCTCGAGGCAAGAACGATATTTTCACCTAATGGATTTCGTTTCACAAGGTTCATCCATCGTCTCTCGAGGCAAGAACGATATTTTCACCTAATGGATTTCGTTTCACAAGGTTCATCCATCGTCTCTCGAGGCAAGAACGATATTTTCACCTAATGGATTTCGTTTCACAAGGTTCATCCATCGTCTCTCGAGGCAAGAACGATATTTTCACCTAATGGATTTCGTTTCACAAGGTTCATCCATCGTCTCTCGAGGCAAGAACGATATTTTCACCTAATGGATTTCGTTTCACAAGGTTCATCCATCGTCTCTCGAGGCAAGAACGATATTTTCACCTAATGGATTTCGTTTCACAAGGTTCATCCATCGTCTCTCGAGGCAAGAACGATATTTTCACCTAATGGATTTCGTTTCACAAGGTTCATCCATCGTCTCTCGAGGCGAGAAAAACAAACCTTACAAGCCTGATATTCCATGGTGCAGGTAAAGTAGAGTATACCTGTTTCAGTGACCTCGGCATATAAAGAAATAATGTGATCAGTTCTATGCAAGGCGAAAAGAATCCATACAATCCTATAGATCTATCTGGTTTTACTATATTAAATGCAGTTATGGTTGGCGTTTGAGTATCAATATGAGCTAGATTAGAGGGTGTTACGGGTCATTTGAGGTCAGGTTAGAATAGGTTAGAATAGTCTCGAACTTAGGGGGGAGTGCGTGTGTGAGTTGAGTTCACCCTACTGTGTAGTAACCCCCGTGTGTTATGTATGGTTATCCCAAGATCGAATGCGGTATAAAAGCTGGAGTGAATGGTTGTCAGGGGTTGGTTGGTAGCGGTTAGGACGAGGGCTGCTCTGGAATGTATATATTTGAGACGGAATAAAAGTAGTGAACGTAGTAACGAAGCGTTGTTGTTTATCTGAAACTAACCTGGACGTAACAGATGGGATGCTGATCAAATAATAAAACGGCTTCAATATAAACACCTACCAGGACCTATCAAGTTGGCTGTAGTGGGGGTGGGGGGGGGGGAGAACGAATAAAACAGCTTTAACATACACCAACTAGGTCCTATCAGGATGGCTGTAGTGGGGTGGGGGGGGGGGGGGGGGGAGAACGAATACAACAGCTTTAACATACACCTACTAGGTCCCATCAAGATGGCTGTAGAAGGGGGGGGAGAACGAATACAACAGCTTTAACATACACCTACTAGGTCCCATCAAGATGGCTGTAGAAGGGGGGGGGGGAGAACGAATACAACAGCTTTAACATACACCTACTAGGTCCCATCAATAAGGCTGTAGTGGGGTGGGGGGGGGGGGGAGAACGAATACAACAGCTTTAACATACACCTACTAGGTCCCATCAATAAGGCTGTAGAAGGGGAGGGGGTAGAACGAATACAACAGCTTTAACATACCCACCTACCAGGTACTCCTGGGACGACTGAAGGCTGTATGTGTTTGACCAGCGTCCAGACCTATTGGCCGCCTTAAAGAAGCGGTCAAGGTCTCGTTGAAAGCCGGGGATGGCGTACTTGGCCCCGAGAAGGTGAAGGCCATGCGTCAGCTCGTGCAGGAAAATGTCCTCGTGCTCGTACCGGTCTCGGTGAAATCTTTAAGAGAGGAGGAATGAAATGTAAGGAGTAGTAAAACAAAATGGCGTCAGGCGGAAGAGATAGGGTTTAGAAAAATTTTAATGTGCGTCGTAAGGAAGGAATGAAAGGTTAAAGGTAAGTAACGAACAAATATTTAAAAACTAAAAACAATGAAAAACATGAATTAAGGTACTGCACAATCACAACCTGGCACCACAAAGCTCCCACTAAAGAAAGGTCGTGATGTAACACTCTGTTTTAGTATCAGGCGTAACAGAAGCAAAGTTTCTTTCTCAAGCATCTCCCTGGGGGCACCCCCACCGCTCACGCCCTCCCACCCCCAACCGGGACGAAACAGAAAAATTTAGAAGAAAATAGTTACATTAACACACCCGGAGACGTTTCAAACGCCCCTCCCCCAGAAGTTTTAAGTAGCCCCCCCCCCTCCTGAAATTTAACCCCTCCCCCCTGGAAGTTTCAAATGCCTCTCCCAGAAGTTTCAAATACCCCCCCCCTCAAATGTCTGAAAGAACCCTGTATATAACCATATCACAATGACTTTAACTCTAATCAAGCTTAGAATTAACAAAGACCCAATCGGAACATCAAACATAGCACTCGGGTTAGGAACCAACATTGAACCACCAACATTATCACACAATCAACACAAATACCAGCAGAAGTGAACCAAAATCAACATTGAAACAACAGTATCACCCAATCAACACAATCACCAGCAGAAGTGAACCAAAATCAACATTGAACCGCCAACATGATCACACAATCGACACAATTACCAGCAGAAGTGAACCAAAATCAACATTGAAACAACATCACACAATCAACACAAATACCAGCAGAAGTGAACCAAAATCAACAGTGATACAACATTATCACACAATCAACACAAATACCAGTGAACCAAAATCAACAGTGAAACAACATTATCACACAATCAACACAAATACCAGCAGAAGTGAACCAAAATCAACATTGAACCAACATTATCACACAATCAACACAATCACCAGCAGAAGTGAACCAAAATCAACATTGAACCAACATTATCACACAATCAACACAATCAGCAGCAGAAGTGAACCAAAATCAACATTGATACAACATTATCACACAATCAACACAATCACCACCAGAAGTGAACCAAAATCAACATTGAACCACCAACATTATCACCCAATCAACACAATCACCAGCAGAAGTGAACCAAAATCAACATTGAAACAACTTTATCACACAATCAACACAATCACCAGCAGAAGTGAAACCCAACTCACACGTAGCACAGCAAATTTTCCTCAGCTCCAGACGACAACGGCACCGTTTCTGTCGCGCCCAGACCACGTGACCTATCGTTCCATTCGTCCGGCAGGAAGCTGTACTCCGGAATGGCCGTGACCTTCTCCCTCCAGCCGATAACCGCCACCCGACCGTAGAGCTTGTAGTACAGGTACCTCAGTCCGGAGTGTCCGGCTAGCAGGAACCGTAGAACGTAGCACGCGCGTTTTAGTGCGTCATCACTCACCTGACCGCTGCCTAGAACATAGGTAGAGTTGTTTTTTTTTTCAATTGACGAAAATTGAAATGCTAACGAAGGCCTTGTGTCGAAACGTCGAATGTAATGTCTTTAATGAGTGAGGTTTAGGTTTGTAAACAGACACACAACGCGGTTACCATTTCCCATTTAAAGTAGCTACTTTTTCGGACTGTCGATGGGACAGGTGAAGTAGAGTTTACCTGTTTCTATGTCCTCGGAATATGAAGAAATAATGTTGCGAGTTCTATGAAAAACCGTATTTACTTCACCTAACGTGAGCCCGGAATTCGAACTCCAAACTTTTCAGTCCGAGGGCCGCATTAACTATCAAATTTCAGTTCGGGGGCCAGTTTCTTCCAGGCATGTCTTTGATTTTTCTGGGCAAAGTTCCTCAGCCATCACCAACAAACGGTTTTTCCGTGGACAAAAAGATCTCCGCGGGCCGGATGAGAGGACATCGCGGGCCGCATCCGGCCCGCGGGCCGTAGTTTGGAGACCCCCTGCGCTAGACCTACGACAGTAATTTACTTTTGTTTTTCGATAGTACGACGACACAATATGGAAGAATGCCCTGCTGAGGGGAGGGGGGGGGGGGGGGGTACTCGTATATATAGCATATCCACCTCTAAATATTCATCCTGGGGGAGGACAGTAGAACATGAGGCAAGGACTGCTTACAGTGTTTCTTTCAGACTTTCTTTACGGAGGCACTTGAAACTGAAAGATATTAGAGGCTGTCGGGCTTACGTGAGCCAATCAAAACCGAGACCGATGGTGAGATGGGGCGGTAAACCTTTGCTCCTCAGGGACCACAAAGCAATAAGTCAAGTATAAATATCCACATTCGCGCCCGACTGACTTAGTACATAAGATCAGAGGCGTAGCGGGGGGGGGTACATATGTCCCCTGGCGCCGACCCTAGGGGGCGCCAAAATTAGTTGAAAAAAAAAATTGAAAACTCATTTTAGCTGCAGTTTTGCATTATAAATATAATAAATATATGGGGGGTAGGGGGTGGGGGCGCCAAATTGAAAGTTTGTCCCCCGGGCGCCGGGAAGGGTCGCTACGCCTCTGCATAAGATACTCCATTTTTAGCCAAGACAAGACATTGGATAATAAATTATTAAACATTTAATCAGAGTATGTTGTTGTCTTATTAACTAAGTAAACAAACGAAGGAGGTCGTGAAATTATCTGATTGCGTTAATTAAGAGTGCAGCTCACGTATATCAAGTATCTAAAGCGTTCTCAGTATCTAAACTCTAACGCATTGTAATATCCTAAAATATATTTTAATTTAAAAAAATAACACTTACCTATAACAGGTATACCGTAAGCTTCGGTGTATTTCTTGTAAAAGGGGGAAATTCCCGAGGGTCTCATGACCCACCCCCATCTCAAGGTCGTGGGGACGCTCCTGACCAGGTCACACGAATGTTTTCTACTGGGCAGACCTGACCTGTGGCCGTAAGGTGCGGGGTGATTGGCCAGGAATTTTGCCAGTTTTTGGTGGCCAAGCAGGGCCAAATTACCGGCAGGTCTAGATGTCGTCACGCCTATGCAAATAAATTTCACAACCGACTGTATAGAGGACAAATGCAGTATGTCCAAAAAACATAATCTCGGGAAAAATAGGTTTAAAAATATCATTCCAATATTAAAATAGAGCCAAAATTGTTAAAACGTTAATGCTATTTTTAGCATCATTGATTAGGTTAGTACTCCCCTTCTTAGCCCCTCAAATGTAGATAAAGCAAAATATAAGCAGTCCTTGTAATGAATAGTAATGCCTAGCTCATGCTTAACGCCCCCCCCCCCAACTCTCACCTCCAGGAATATCACTCTTTCTACCATGCCTTTTAATGCCTTAACCAAAAGGCAGGCACAAATACAAAGATTTAAGAATGCCAATAGCAAATGAACACGAAGCTAAGAAACAATACAAAGCATAAATATAGGCCCTATAGTGGTTTTAATCTAAAAAAAATCAGCTTAACTAATTAAAAAAAAGTCACTAATTAATTAGTGACTTTTTTTCTTTGCCCTTTTCCCTCCTGTCCTATTGTTTTCAGACGTACTTTATTCTTACTATCATCTGACTATCCCATCACTGAGATTGAAGCTGAATTTTAAATTTAAACGGCATTGGAAGCATACATTATGTGTATCCAGATAATGACAATATCCTCGCTATTTTCGGTGATCTAGAAATTCTGTCCAATCTCAATCCATTCCCTGTTTATAACATTAAACTTCAGAGTTGTTATCATTCTCTATGTAGTGGAAATTCATTAAAATAAGTGCAAACTTATTCGTTTGAAGACGGTTTTTACTTTTTATTATGTTTTTAATATATTTAAAAAAAACATGATTAAAAGCTGAAAGTTTTATTATATAATATTAATAAGCAAGCTTAATTTTTCCAGAAGAAATAAAATCATAAAATAAATACGCTTAAGTGTAACACTGCTGCATACTGCCAGAAAAAAACGCGAGTTTAATACATATTTTAACAAGAAAACCAGCCATACTCACTTGCACCTACAGAAATGCTAGCCAGTGATAAGCATCCAAAAGTGACCAGAATTTTCTCCATCATTACAAATGTGCACGTGAAGTCTGGAACTAGATGAGCAAAAGCAATGACCTCCTAAGTATGTTTTTCCCCGCAAAGTTTATAGTCTTAGATTAAATTTTTACACTTTTTAAATTTGATTGTAGACTCAAAATATATTTTTAAAAACAGTTTCTAATATCTATTCATTAGAATCTACGTAAAGAATTAATATCTTCAGTAAATTATAAAAATTTGCTGTTTATGTTTTGTACACGCATTTGTGTGCGAAGAATAAAGAATGTTAAGAAATAAACCACAACAAAATGTATGCTAAAAAGGGTGTGTGTTCGTGACCTAAGCCCTACACATCCACAAGTGCTGACATTAAAATTTCTTTTACAAAGAGAATTTACAGCTTCATTTTTCTATAATTAACATAATTAGCATTCTAACAATCTAGATTTAAAATTTAATGTGTCGCTGTTTACACATAAAAGACAGAATAACTGTTTTTTAAACAGCATTAAGGAACCACAACTGCTTTTTTACCTTGTGACGTCACAGTAGACCAAGTTTTGCAGCGGCGTAGCGTCCATTCGACAACACCAAGGGAAGCAACCAAGTATTAAAAATAAAATCACAGGGCCGACTTTGCCAAGCTGCATTTCTTTTTCTAACCGGCCTGAAAACAAAAACTTGTAAATAGTCAGAGATTCATAGATAGGGATTATACATGTCAGAATAAATTAAGTCAGGTGTCCAGATTTTTTGTTTGTGGTATGCCACAGTTAACACCTCCGGGGCAGTTTTGTGTTGTTCCTAGTTTTTAACTTTCCACCGATAAAACACCGTAAGTCCCAGCGAACTGTCGCGCAGACACTCTAAAATATTAATTACAGCACATGCTTACCATAGGACAGTTACAAATTTAAATGTTTTATTTGTTTTGTTAAGTTTGTGACTAGTAAAACTATACGAGATATTGCATGTTTTTTTTTTTTTTTTTTTTTTTTTTTTTTTTTTTTTTTTTTTTTTGTATTTCATTGAAAACAATTCGCAGGTCAATTCACAATTACAGTTATTACAAAGCATTTATGTAATCTACTCAGCATTGCCCCCCCCCCCAAAAAAAAGACCTAAATTCTAGAGATTCCAGATGTTTTCTAATAAGTAAAACTAAATATAGATTGTCATTATATATTATTTTATCGATTGTCTTAGCCAGGAATTATTCGGGGGGGGGGGAGGGGTGAAAAAAAGTTCTTTAAATATATAATTACATATTCAGAAACGAATTTAAAGAAATAACAGTTATTCCACGGTGTTCAACATTTGAATTGAGGGGAGTTAACCCCCCCCCCCCCCCCCTTGAGCTACGCTGCCTCCGCCACTGACTTGATAGACCTACTTTATCCCTGGTTACTTTTCGGTCAGGCTCATGACACTTGATTCGTCCCTAGAGTCACATGTATGGAGACTCAAACGCCGACAACCAAAAATTAACCAACAGTAATTCTACCACTTTTCCTTAATCTAGAGTCGAACACTTAACCCTAAGCGAAACATTAACCAAAAGCATAACCACAAGAGATAAAGAATGGATAAACGCTTAAACGTCAGACGTGAGGATACGTCTAATTGGTTCGGTGTGGTCGGGTGGGAACCGAAAGGTCCCGAGTTAAAACTTCGGGCTAATGAGACTCGTGGGTGGGGACAGCAACCCATCTGGGAGGGAGAGCTCTGAAATCAATCAGGGGCGGAGCCACATTGGCGATACGACACAGCAGATGCTCTAGGGTCAATCAGCTGAGTGGAGAGGAAGTGGGGAAGGGGGGCTTGCAGAGCTTTTCCAGGCATCTATTCGGGGGGGGGCGCCCCCCCCCCCGAAGAAAGTCTACCGCCCCCCACCCCCGAACGAGATGGAAATTATATAGTAAACAAACACTTTTACTAGTGTCCCCCCCCCCCGGAAATATCAAGTGCCCCTCCCCCCCCCCCCCCGGAGAAAAACGTCTGGAAGAAACTCTGGGGGCTTGATATTATGGGAAACATCTTTCTCTTCTCAACATACTGCCTGGCTTTTCTCCTTGATTTCCAAGGAGCAATCATCCTATCGACTATCATTTATTGATGTCTGATCAATAGAGTCCTGCCAGACCATTCACCCCCAACTTCTTTTTTTGTTTTTAATTGTAATGATGGAAGGGATTTCCTCCAGCACAATAGAATATTAAGTGTCCACTTGTTGTTATACGTCATTATTTAAGCCGTTCATTCATATTTCAATCAATCAGTGGCATAGCTAGGATTTAGTGTTAGTGGGCCCCTCAGAGGCGTAGCGACCCTTTCCGGCGACCGGGGACAAAACTTTCGATTTGTACCCCCCCCCCCGTCCTCAGACTTTCCCTTCCCCCCCCCCCCCCCATCAAACTTTCGAAAAAAGGGACCCTATTTGCCTTGCTTACGCTAGCTATACGGTAGCTACACGCAGTGGCGTAGCGAGGTCGGGTGTCACCCGGTGCGGCACTTAATGGTGTCACCCCCCCCCCCCAGAGGTGTAGTGACCCTTCCCGGGACAAACTTTCAAGTTTTCAATTCGCACCCCCCTCCCTCAAACTTTCGATTTGCACCCCCCTCAAGTTTTCGATTTGCACCCCCCCCCCTCCTCAAACTTTCGATTTGCATCCCCCCCCCCTCAAGTTTTTCTCTATATATTTTGCTATTTTTTGCCTTGGTGTCACCCCCCTAAATGGTGTCACCCGGTGCGGTCCGCACCCCTCGCCCCGCCCCCCCCCCCCTCGCCACGCCCCTGGCTACACGCCACTGATTTCAACCTCCTTTTCTTCTGGATTTGCTTTCATAGCCTTTGTACAACCAAGAACAAACTACAAGGCAGCAGTTGTTTGATTTTGGACTTGTCTCTCCTAGAACGGGTTGCTGTCCCCCAGATGTTGAGCCTCATCTGCCCGGGACTTTTCGGATTAGCAACCATGACCTTAATCCGACCCGACCACGCCGATCAGTTTACGTATACGATTTTTAGTTTAGTTTCTCTTTTTTTTTTACCTTAAAAAAAATTGTTAGATATTGTTACGTTTGGATTGCAGTGGGCTTATACTAACTAATCCAATCCATAATGACATCTATGTTTATTTAAGGTTAGCTAAATATTGATTATCATAGAGGGGGGGGGGGATCCCGTTATCGCGGTAATTCTTACTGATCAGTCCATTGTTGGAGAGTCCTGCAAACGTCAATCTTCGTTGAGCACTCATCACATCAGCCAATCGTTATCCAACAAATGTTACATATTCTATTGGATGGCAAGAGGTTCGCAGCTGTTACGAGATTATTTTTTTTACCAAGCACGTACTTGGGTAACTATTGGTAACTGATAAGCGATCATCCATACATAACGACACACACCCAGAAGGAGAGAGGTTCAAATCATTTGGACGAAGCAAATAAGCGTGTTTTGTATCTCTCCTATGAAAAAAAATATGAGGAAATAAATATAAATAAATATAATTTAGGTTAGGGGAAGGGGCGGTGAAATCATTTTAGTATAGGGGCAGGGAATGGGGAATATGGCATAATATGATGTGTGTATGTGTGTATGGGGGGGGGGGGGGGAATTCGACTATTGCGTGATTTTAATTATGCACGAACTTTTTTTTTTACAATTTGTGTATGACTTTGACTCCATGATCTGATAAGGGCTTTACATCAAACGATTATTTTCATGCTATTATCATTTGAAGTGGCACTTTCAGAGTTTCTTTCGAGCATCTCTTCATGTGGGAATTCCCCCCCCCCCCCCCCCCCGATGAAATCTAAAAAAAATTATATAGTAATTAGTAACTATATAGGCCTACTTTAACCAATGTCTACCACCCCCCCCCCCCCCCCGAAATTTCAAGCGCCCCCAACACTTGGGAGAAATATCTGGGCGCTTTTGAAGATTCTAGATCGCATGTGCCAGTACATAAAAAAAAAACAAATGGTAGCTGCAGTGAGGTTAATGTAATTAGTAATAAAACAGATAGTATTAGTTACCTCACAAGTTAAAGACACTTACAAGTACTATGGACGTTTCGACCCAAGGTCTTCGTCAGCACACAACAGTGTGATTACAGATTAGACAAATAAAGACAAACAGTAACAAAAACAAGTTTGAAAAATGAAGTATGTATGTAAAACACATACGCAGATAACGAGACAAAGACTGTTTGTCTTTATTTGTCTAATCTGTAATCACACTGTTGTGTGCTGACGAAGACCTTGGGTCGAAACGTCCATAGTACTTGTAACCAGTGGCGTAGCGAGGTCGGGTGTCACCCGGTGCGGCACTTAATGGTGTCACCCCCCCCCCCCCCCCAGAGGCATAGAGACCCTTCCCAGGGACAAACTTTCAAATTTTCGATTTGCACCCCCCCCCTCGAGTTTTTCTCTATATATTTTGCTATTTTTTGCCTTGGTGTCACCCCCCTAAATGGTGTCACCCGGTGCGGTCCGCACCCCCCCGCCCCCCCCCTCGCTACGCCCCTGCTTGTAACTGTCTTTAACTTGTGAGGTAACTAATACTATCTGTTTTATTACTAATTACATTAACCTCACTGCAGCTACCATTTGTTTTTTTTATCTTTTCGTGCCAGTACATAAGTGCTGTAGTCAGTGACGCCATATAAGGGACACAAGCCGAATCACGTTTTACATTGTTATGCGTTTAAAAGAGCGAGCTCCCTTGTAAATGTAAACTATTTCCGGAATCAAATCTCAAAATGGCGTCGAATAAGAGAAAGCAGGACGAAAAGCATTTAAAAATGTTGCGAGAGATGGTTTCTCTCCCTAGCAACAAACAATGCTTTGATTGTCACCAAAGAGGTCCAACATATGTTAACATGACCATAGGTTCCTTTGTATGCACATCTTGTAGCGGCATTTTGTAAGTAAAGTAAAATCCCACTCTAAAATGTTGAAAGCCTGACAATTTGGTTTTGCTAGTTACCAGGCAAAAGCTAGATTCTAGTTTTAGTGGATCTTGACTCTATTAACTATTTAGAATAAATCTGTAACTTACCGGTAGTCCCATCTTTTGAATTATTTTGTATGCGAGTAAACATTAAAAATTGTGAGGTCTGCTGCAGGACGTGTAGGATAAATTTTAATTAAGGATAATTCCACAGCATAGCGTTGGTTGGTTATTATCCGGAATGGTTTAATAGTTTCATTAGGCCTAGGGTAATCCCTTAGTTTAGCGTCGGAAATTATCGGGTAATGTTTGTGAGTCTCGGTAACTAGAGTTACTGTAAACCATGGTTTATTTGACCATTGAAATATAAATAAATTGAAAGTCGATTGTAGTAAATTAATGTTTTAATTTTTTAAGTTTAATCGACAAAAGGAAACAAGAATAAATATAATAGTATAGTAGATTTAAATTAGTAGATCTAAAAAAAAAACATATATTAATATAAATATAAATAATGAAGTCAAATGTAGGCTAATAATTTAATGTTTTTTGCTTGCAGCGGATTTGCTACCATTAATTAATTAGATCTAGATGTAGCTAGATATCTAGCTGCTAGGCCAAGTAAAAAAATCTAGATTACGAAAATAGTAAAAATGATTACAAAATGTAAAAATGATTACAAAAATAAATCTATCTAAATTTTAAACATTCTGTATAAAAATAAAAGATGACACCAAATAAAGTATGGTTTACAGTACTTCCGGTGAATTCCGGAAGTGTGTGACAGACTTTGGCATTTTTTTACTGTTTTTTACTGCTATACGATTCCGGAATAATAACCGACGCTAAACTAAGGGATTACCAGGCCTAGTTTGATAGTGTTACTCGTTAACCCGGAGGCGTGGCCGGTTGCTAACAACAATATGGCGTACGGACCAGATGCATGACCTCCGTCGATTTTTTGTCTTAGTTCTAGTGACCTTAGAATTACTGTTTAAAATGTTTACGACGAACAAAATGTTGGGGTTTTTACATTATAAAAACATACCTTAGGTGGCAGGGCTATATATGCCAGAAAAGCATTTTAAAATTTGGTTTTGAGAATGGAGGCTAAATTCAAAAGTTGGTTTCATTAAAATTAATAGAACTTTTAAAATATCTATTTTTACATGTTTTTGCTCATTTTAGCTACATTGTTTGTTTTACTTAGGGCCTATTTATATAGTCTTATTTTATAATTTTAGTAGGCCTTGTCACTATTGCTAGGCCCAATTGTCACTTGACCCAAATCTTCTGCATAATTTTATTTATCAAATTTCTGTGTTTCTTAGTTTCTTCAAACAATATTAATCCTACACTCGACTTTATTTTATATTTCAATGGTCAAATAAACTATGTTTTATATTAACTAATAATTTCCGATGCTCTATTATTAGATTACCAGATATAATATTTGGTATTTTAAATGATCTACAGTACTTAAGTAGACTAGTTCTAAAATCTAGATGGTTTTTCAATTTTTGGTATTTTCAAGTTTTGGTCTAGCCTAATACACTATTACTGCTTGAATCAGTTTTTGAGATTTAGCTTAGTTTTAGTTAATTTTAGTATCCTGCTACACAGTGTTTAAAATTAAAATACTTTCAAATTTAACATATTCCATTGCCAAATAATTATGTAAATGTAAATTAGTGTGGAAATAGGTCTATTATCAACTCAAGCTACAAGAAACTACTATCTATATCCATTACAAGTTATCAAAACATCATTGCCTGTGGCCCAAACTACTGTAACTTATGGTGTTAAATAATTTAGCAATAAATCAAAATAAATATATAAATTGAAGAATATTTAGTTTTTAATGCAGAGATTATCTCAAAACTTCCATGAAATCCTTTTTTGCTATTTGAATGCATTTACATTCACTGTTTTCCAACCTTCAACTTTTTATTTACAATCGTTTCAAATTGTATTAAAACAATTTTCCAAATTCTCACTCCCTCAAAATAATAAGAATCATAATGACAAAACTATATTTAGCTTCATTATGCCATTGTTAAGATCTTATTCATTATCATGTATATTTATTTTTATACTACAAATTTAAAACACAAGTTTCTTTCTCATTTTAAATTTACAATAACTTTGATATTGAACCTTATTTTTGAAAATAAAACTTATTTTTGTAGTCATGGATAAAATATAAAAAAACATCAGCCATTTTGAATGTTTATCAATTTTCAAAACATACACTTATTAATTTGTAGCTACATCATATACTTATTTTTATGTTTTACTTGAAACATTTTGTCAACAATAAAGCTTTTAAACTGATAAATGGTTTCAAATCTTTATTGTTTCTAATTTGAGGGGGTAATTACTAAATAAACATAAAGGCGCTAAACATGAAAAATCAGCAATATATATATTTAGCTAGGACATTCAATTAATATACTATTTAAGTAGGAGTAAATCTAAAGTATATTGTGATATTTTGGTTTAAAGAGGCAGAAAAAGTAAATAAAAATAAAAGTGTCAAATTTTGTAAATAGATTATAGAGTTAAAGGTCATGTTTTGTTGATAAACTCACTGTGTCTGCAATAAAAAGCATGAGGAAAGTACAGTCTTGTATTTGTTTTTAGAATAACAAACAATAAATTAAATTAGTTTTATATTATTTCATGTGACCATAAAATAATTTAAGTGAAGATGTTTTAAGCAGATTAAAATGCTGGGGTGGTATCATATTAATAGTGGTTTAAGTATACCCATCAGCATAAAAGTAAAGGTATTAACTGGAAGTTAGCCAAAAGGTTTTTGCCAAGGTTTTTCTCAAAATAACTTTGTGTTCAGTGCATGCAACAGGATACCTTTTATCACTAGCTGAATGTTATTTATGGTTATTACTATCTAGAAATGAACATTTAGTTACATTAATTAAAAATTGTCTCCTGTTTGAGATGGTGTTTATTTTTAGCTTTATTTTCTCTTCTTTTAGGCTAAACATTGTCCTTTAGAATGGAATAAATACAGTTGCTAGTTAGTACAGTTTGATGGGAGGCTTATTTTGCTATTTCAAAATTTATCCACCAGTTTCTCTACTAATCTGAAATGGCTACATTTGTCTAATGAATATATTTGCCTGATTGCTTGATTTTTTTATGGAAAATAAAAACTCCAAAATCATGAAAATATTATGCCATTATGATGATAGAATGTAGAACAATTTTTTTTTAGTTTTGTGTGAATAATTTAACTAAACTGTATATGAGCAGAGCACATATTTATTTCAAATGGTGTGATTAGTTTAGCATTTGTTATAACTAGACTCTCATTGAACTTGAGGTGGGTTTTTTTTTTTTTTTGTGTTTTAGTTATGTTGATATTTGTGAATAAACACAAAAGAAAGAAAAAAAACTAAATAGCACTCTAATATTAATTGCATTGTGAAAATGGAAGCTGGAATTATGGCATCTAGCATAATGGACATATTGTATTTTCATTCCCCTATCAAGACCATGGTATAGACCTCGAAATAGTTTCACTAAAGACAAAAGATCGTGTGCAGGATCTAGAACACAGTCTAACATAGCACTAATTGCCCCTAATAATGCTAATATGGAGGAAAAACTATTAGCAATTCCAATATTAACAGCTTCAAAAGAACTAAGGCTAGGTGACCCAGGTCAATGGCCACTGATTTAATTTCCCCCTTACTCTTCCCCCCTTCCCAGATAACATTTTATTTTTATAATATATTTCCAACTAATTACAGATAGGTCTACAATTTACTGTTTGTTTTTGTAAGCCAGGGGGCGTAACTGTAACAAAACAAAAGTAAACTTGGTTTAATTGCTCTGCTTTTTTATTTACTTTTCTTAATGGTAAAATTTTATATTAATATACATCAAATATAGTTATTGGTTATCTGAATAAATTATTTACAGTAATATTTATGTATGAAACATATTAAGGCAAACTGTCATGCAGAAAGGGTATTATTTTGTAAACTTTTTATGACTGAACAATATTCTAGTTACCAGTCAATAATGTTTCAATTAAAGCTGTTGTGTGTCAAATAATTTACTTCTTAATTTAGATATATCATGAATTCTTCATGTCAATATTTGATTTTTGATATTTTACTTCACATTTAGACGGGGTTTGAATCCTCCACACAGAGTTAAATCCATCTCAATGGCTAGTTTTACACCAGAAGAAATGGATTTTCTTAAATCGCATGGCAACGAGGTATGTTCATAATGCTTAAATATTTAAACAGTATATTGCTTTATTCCCAGTTATATATTAAAGGCACTGCTCATTGGTTAATGTATTTTTGCTTTCAAATTTACAGTTTACCTGTTGTTATGTATTAATATGGAGTGTAATCTAGTTGGCAAGTTGCAGTATTCAGTACATAGCTCACACCTTGGTATTAATCAACCTATGAAATTATTTATTTGCACGTTTTGGTCAATTTTTTTTTTAAAGCTCATTGCTTTTACTCTAATCAATTAATTGGATTTTTTTTTTCATGTAACTTCTTGAAAACTAGTTAAATTATAATTGCAAGATGTAATATATTTTTTTTTAAAACTAACTTCAAAAGAGCAAAAAAAAAACACCTCCCCCCAAGAGACTTAGTGTAAACATGAGCTTTCACTGGCTGAAGTCAATCAATACCTGTGACATGGATTCCCTTTTAGAAAATTCATTAGCCACCAATTAGACCTTTTGCTAAATGTTGGTGTTTTATAAATCCCTGCAGCTGCCATATGGACAAACTATATACTTTGTTGTGCTTAAAGGGGTGTATTACAAGTAAATAAGAAAAATCAGAACTTACCAGAATCAGCAAATGTAATCATAACTGAAGACTTTATCAGCTGGTACTTCCTAATATGATTTTATCTTAGTATTAGGATAAGGGAGATAATTCACACCTTTTTAAAAAATATAATGAAGATAACTGATTAACTGATGTATATCTAGTGAGTAAAAAGTTTTAACCCTGTTAAAAGCTTTTTTTTTTAATTGATCTTAGGGATTCAATATTCATTTCCTAGGCAATGATTAGAGTAAATAACATAGTGGTTGTTTTGTTGTTCTAATTAATGTGGTGGGTATGATCTGCTACTTGTTTATTTACTGCGTACAATAGAATTTATTATACTAAAAGCTGATACTAAAAGAAAGGTGTTCTGAATAGATTAAACCACAATGCTAAAAGAAAGGAGTTCTAAAATGGGTAAATCACTTCTTGTTTAAACTGTAAGGAAGTTTTGTTTGGGGTCAAAAGGTGAGAGGTCTAAAAAGACCAACCCAGAGTTATAACAAGAAAAGTTTGTTGGGGTCAAAAGGTGAGAGGTCTAAAAAGACCAACCCAGAGTTATAACAAGAAAAGTTTGTTGGGGTCAAAAGGTGAGAGGTCTAAAAAGACCAACCCAGAGTTAAAACAAGAAAAGTTTGTTGGGGTCAAAAGGTGAGAGGTCTAAAAAGACCAACCCAGAGTTAAAACAAGAAAATTTTGTGGGGTCAAAATATGAGAGGTCTAAAAAGAACAACCCAGAGTTAAAACAAAAAAAGTTTGTTGGTGTCCAAAGATGACCCAGCCCTAGTCATGACATTCTGTGCATGATTGAGATACCTGGCTTTGATAACCTACTTCCACTGGTGATGGTTACCACAGATATTCTGGCCAGCCTACATAGAGATAACATCAACCACTCATTGCTCAATCAAGATTAGCCATTCACTATATTTTTAGTTGTTGTGTAACCCTTATAGCAAGCCTGGTTCATTACTGTTATTTATTAAGCTGGAGCACTGGGATGACCCCCATAGTGTTTTTCTTTTGTTGCTGTTTTGTTTGTTGTTGTAGTTTTAAAAAATAGGTTCTAAATGAAGATGGGGGGGGGGGGTTAGTTCAAACTGTATATCAATACAGTTTGTTTTAACAACAGAATAGACATCAGGTTTTTATTCAAACACATGTTTTAAGCCACAGACCAGGTTTTCTGTAATAGACAGCAGGTTTTCAGCCATAGGAATAAGGCTCTAAGTCATAGACAGGCTTTCATCTCTTGAAGCCATCAGCATTCAGCCATAAACATCTTTTCTCCTAGCCACATACACCACGCTTACCAACATGCTTTTAGTAATAAACATTAGTATTGCATCCATGGTTGTCAGTCTCTAACTAGATGTTTGTAAAACACATTCAAGCACTCAACAACCCATATTATAAATTTCAAATCTAAACGCTGCCACTTAAGGGAGTGGATACTAGGATTATACATTATTATAGTGCATGAATTAAATTTCACAAATAAAAGTGTGATTTTTCTCAATTACTGGTATATTTTCGACATTGTAGAATCATTGTCTGAATTTGTATAACTAAGTCTAGTGTCTAACCCTCCGTCAGCATACATGTTGTGGCTGACCTAAAGACTAACTAATGTTTTCAAGTTATACTTCACAATGTTAGCTTTCTTCATTTGATACTTTGTTTTGATTCATATAATACACATCTGGGTTGCAGTGGCTGAAAATCATCGGATATCAACTTATTTTTAGAATACCTTAGTCAATGGTGTGGGCAGGGTTTACAATAGACACATTTGGTTATTTTATAATTTTAAAAAAAAAGGTATCTGGGGGGTTGTCTATAAATGACGTCATACAATACCAACTGATTCTTCTTCCCCGGTGCATGGCGTCATTTATGCCCCGCAATTCCCCACCCCCCACCACTCCTACTAAAACAGCATAACAGTAACGTGTCTTTCTCATTTCTCAGTACATTTATATCCCAGTCAGCTTTCAGTCAAGTCGAGTGTTGCCTCTTGTGCTGGATGTCGCCCAGTACCCAGTGCTAGCCTGGCTGACAATAGACCCATGTAGTACCTCAATCAACGTCTGCTTTATTAGTTTCTATACTGCTGTGCTAGCATAGACTTAAACTGTGTTGGGTGACACATCAGATTATTGCCTGTGGGCACGGAAACTTTCTTCTACTATGCCGCACTCCTTTTTTTTAATACATTAAATAGACACCTATCGAGATGTATCTAAATATGTATTAGTAGAAGGCAATTAAAGATCATATAAAATATGCATACAATCACACTGAGCCTAACAGAAAGGCGAACCCTTAGTCATGTGTTATTGTCCTCTTATTGATGACACATCTGAAACTGACGACACGTTTTCAAGGTGTTGTCAGGTAAGTTAAACAAAAGACTTGACAGGGGAGCTGCATGTCATTAATTAAAACGTCTCATACAGGGACAAGATGGATGACCTGCTGGGATTTATGACGTGACCTTTGATCTCTTGAGACGGCAGCGAGAAATTTAAGTTTGTTTACAGTTTGAGTTAGATAATGGAACAGTAGTCCTACATAATTAAATGAAAAATATTTACAGAGCTTCTCTAGGTTCAAGTGATAGGAGGTGGGTTACCAATACACGATGTCAAGCGATGCCACCTTATTCACCCTTCCATCCTTACTTATTGTATCCAGGGGCCCAACACTCTCTCTCTTAAATCTTCTAGAAACAATCACCTAATTTTACCCTATTCTACAATGAATGATAATCCGAATGGAAAATGTTTACATCTTTTTATTTTTTAAGCTACACAAAATGTATTGTACGTCATATTTCATACCTTCTTTCCCCCCCCCCCTGAAAAATTCCCCTTCTACAGGTGTGATCCCCTCATAAAAAGTAGTTGTGTCGACTTATTACTTTTTGGATTTAGTCCTTGATGGTTGTTTGAGAGGGCACATCTTAATAACGTGGTGTGTTTATCCTCTAAATTAGCCAACACAGCTCGTGATCTTAATTAAGAAAACTAGCCTGGAGTGATTTGATTTAAACGTCAGATATATAAGAATAAGACTCTATGCTTAGGTTAGGTCGACCTAAGCAGGCATTCGGTGAAACTCTTGTCCACTTCGTTTAACTCAGCAGCGATGTTATGCCGAGGGTTTACATGTACATCCGCGTGCATTAAGTTTACACAGTTCTGTTTTGTGGCTTGAAATAAGTTATGCTCGATAACATAGCAATGGCATTCTCTTGAACAAGCTGTTTTTTTCCGTTTGCTTGTTTAGCCTGATAACCATCATGAAGTGGCAATGCTGAGCCTTACTGTCCATGATTTTATCGACACGGGGGGTGTTTTCACCGCTCTACTAAAACTCGGTCGAAAGCTTATCACACACAATAGAACCTACTCGTGACGGTAAGGCTGACCCGACACAGACGGCGCTAAGTGGTTCCGTTTGGTACGACCTGTCACTTTTGCTGGTCTATAGGGGGAAGGGGGGGGGGGCAGTGGCGTAAGCAGGGGGTTAGAGGGGTCATACCCCCCCCCCTCCCATAGACCCCTCGGTATATATATATAAAGTATGAGGGGGTGCATTTCGAAAGTTTGAGGGGGTGCAAATCGAAAGTTTGAGGGGGGGGGTGCAAATCGAAAATTTGTCCCCGGGTAAAAATTGGAACACCCCCCCCCCCTGAGACGACCCTGGCTACGCCACTGGGGGGTCTAATTTGGCACGGGTTGTGCACTATTTTTTTTTCATTTATCATAAACTGTATGCTCGTTCAATCAAAAACATGTATGGTAAAAGTTATCCCGCAACGTTAAGGTTGTCTTGTATGCGTCACTCACAGAGTGATGAGCTTGATATGTTAGACGCACCGATATTCCAAGTGTCCGCATAAATGCCACCTTGTTGTCCGTGATCTACGCCTAAAACCTCAGGTCTAAAAGTTATCCCGCAACGTTAAGGTTGTCTTGTATGCGTCACTCACAGAGTGATGAGCTTGATGTATTAGTTAGACGCACAGATATTCCAAGTGTCCGCATAAATGCCACCTTGTTGTCCGTGATCTACGCCTAAAACCTCAGGTCTAAAAGTTATCCCGCAACGTTAAGGTTGTCTTGTATGCGTCACTCACAGAGTGATGAGCTTGATGTATTAGTTAGACGCACAGATATTCCAAGTGTCCGCATAAATGCCACCTTGTTGTCCGTGATCTACGCCTAAAACCTCAGGTCTAACAGGAAAAGCAGATCGTTTTTCTCGCGTGTCCTGTAGGTCGTCACGTGTCTTTTGTTACATAACGTGCAACACATACGTTCTGACATTACCTGGTGTAAAAAAACGCACTTTTAAAAAAGTGTAGTGTCGACTCGGGTTGAGCAATACAAGTACATATGTATTTTTATCATTCTTCGTTGTCCTTTTCAACTCTTAGTGGTCATTTACAACATCTTTCCATGCTTTCTGTCTTAAGGTTTTTTTATTATTTTTTCAACCATCATTTCTCATAGCTTTTTATTTTAAGTGTTTATTGAAGTGATTTTTAAGAATAAATCAACCCATTCGCACATATCAAGATAGACTAATTCCCCCTCACCTGTGGAATGGCGAGTGGTAATTTTAATTGCATTGTCCAAAGTTAAGATACTACCACAGGAACTTGCTATGTAGAGTTTAGAGGACTTGCAATGACACTTGCGTCACTAGAATTCGTTCTTTACTTTCTCCGGGCAGGTTGTATTGATGTGTACTGGAGCTGTTGGTCATTTGACCAAAAAATACCGCCTGTCTAGACAGGCTCGTGAAATTAGGACACAGTCTGCTCTTTCCATGTCCGGTGGGGAGGGTGGGGGTTGTACCAGTAAAATAGGGCGGTTTAAAAAAATTGTTTGACCAAAATCTAATAGTCTTTTTTCCCCACGTTTGGCCAATGAAAATTTAGAACAATTGTATACATCACGCGTCTCTCTTTAAAACATCAACACTTACCTACGCCCGCTAACTGTTGCAAAAATCGCTTTTGTTAAAGCAACCATGGGACATCGAGTGTGGGAAGATTTCACGGAGAATTCTGAGGTCGGGATATCTAAAGGAATGTGTTTATAGAGAAATCTTTTGATTTTCTAACCTCTCGTGTTTCTAGTCTTACGACCTTAACCTTTTGACGTCAGAACTTTGTTTTATTTGTATCTTTTTTCATGTGTAAAATTTAAATTCGTTCGTTAAGCTGTGTAGTTAACACGTTGAAAAAAAATTGTATTGTGAGTAAAAAAAAAAACGAAATGGATATTGATTGTTTTAAAATATCGCGTCATTTGTTATCATTTTCCTCTTCTAGTGTGCGCGGGTCAATTCTTGTAAAAACAAGTCACACTTTGCCTAGCCGTCCGCGGAGTGACCATATAGACAAGGGACTAAGCCCAAGGTTTCGCTAGACCGTGTCGCCGCAGAGAGCCAACATTGCCAGTTGACCTCTAATTACCGGACACGGCTTGCGGTTATTTTTATCGCGTCTGGTTTGGCCAGTGTTTGGCCGGTGTGTTGACACAGACGGCCCGCAGTGAAGTTCTCCTGCACTCGGCTGTTTTAGAACCCTCGGTGGGCAGTGTTGTTTTTTTTCCTTCCCCTGTTACATTGTCGTCTGTTGTCTTTTTTGCACCGACGATGGGGTTCTCAAATTGCGTGACATGTTATAGATTTAGTCTAGCTTGGGGCGTTCCAGTGTCATGTTGACACTTACCAAATATTACTTGGGTTAATTCAACGTTTTACTTTAGGTGTTACTAATGCACGCATTGTTAAAATACGTTATATCCAGTAGCGTAGCGAGGGGGGGGGAACTTTGTCCCCAGGCGCCGACCTTAGGGGGCGCCAAAATGGGTTGGAAAAATAAATTGAAAGGTTAAGGGGGTGCAAAGCGAAAGTTTGAGGAGGGGGGGGGTGCAAATGGAAATCTCAAGGGGGGGGGGGTGCAAATCAAAATCTTGAGGGGGGTGCAAATCGAAAAGTTTGTTCCCGGGGGCGCCGGGAAGGGTCGCTACGCCTCTGGTTCTATCATTAGTTAAACATATGAAACGTAATTTTTAAGTATTTAATTTTAATGTAGAAAACGTTTATTTTTAATCTTATTGTGCTAATTATAGTTTGTCCTCTTATATTAAGTAAGCATACTTTCTGTCTTATTATCCTGCAGGGGAGGGGGGTAAAAATGTGGAGTTATCGGAAATGGAAGAATAGCTAAGCTCAAATATCAAATGCTGCTAATATCAGCTCATGGTTTCCATTGGCGGCAGAGCAGATCGCCCCGATGTAATCGTGTAGTGTCTATTTCTGTTTGTTTCTCTTACTTTAAACATGCGTCCTGACGTTGTTTAAGGGGGGGGGGGGGGATAGTTTACCTTGCAGCCACGGCTTAAATTAGAAACAACTTTCTCCTGCCCGCCCGCCCCCATCCCCCAGTTTTTTTTTCTACACACCAATTAGCTAGTTTCCTCGCGCCGCCTATTTTTAAACAAGAACGACAGGCTTTGTTTCGAACACTTATTTACGTTGGGTCATATTTCAGCACGAACCTGTCACGTGACAACCCCCGCCCCCCTTCGTCCAGCTACACCCCTCCCTCCCCTCCTTCCCTGCTCGGACCCGTTACTTAATATCTAGCTAGGTCTGACCCCCAGTGTTTAGCCAGCGAGATCTACTCATTGGGATTTGTTGTCATATCAGTGTTGGAGGTTTAGCTAAGCTATTGGTCAAGTCGAGATGTCTTCTGGAAATACTGTATCAATAGCCAGGCCACGGCCTGTATCACAGGTTAGCTGATGTTAAATGATCTTAACTAGGTAGTAGGTGTAACTGGCAGGGTAGAGGGTAGTTACAGGCTTGTATTTACGTTTAGGCTACAGGCTAATTGAGTTACTTACACCTTGGTTAATGGCTAATTACACATGAGTTACAGGCTAGTTACACATACAGGATAATTGAGTTACTATTACACCTTGGTTAAAAGCTAATTACACATGGGTTACAGGGTAGCTAAAATTTAGGATACAGGCTAATTGAGTAACAGGCTTATTTATACACCTAGGTTACTGGCTAATTACACCTGGGTAACAATCATGCTGTATTTAGGCTACAAGGTAATTACATCTAAGATATTGGCTAACTGCAACTTTGTTATAGGCTAAAATTGCGGAGGTTATAGACTAGGTACTTTATTTAGCCCACAGGCTTAATACACTCAAAATGTTAAGTTATAAGTCATTTTGCAGACTCGTGATTTTCACAAAATTAGCATACAGATTTTAATATAATTTACTTCACCTAGTTACCATGTATCAAACTTAAATTTTCTCTGAACATCTTTGTATCTGCTTTGATGACTAGACACATCAAATTGACTAGGTTGTATGCTTTATGTAAGAATTATACATTCAAGTATGCTCTTTTATAACATGCAAATAAGACTTGGCACTGTCAGGTATTTATTCTTTATCCACAGCATCCTTCTATTTATAGAGCTTTAACAAACATCTTTATGAATTCATGGTTTTCTTACTGTTGGGTGTTTTTTTTTAATCTTATATTTACACCTGACCCATCTACACACTTGGGTTTATCAATTCTTTGTAAGCAACTATCATTACATGTTTTTCACTGGGAAATATCCATACAGAGATGTTTGGGTTGGATTAGCTGTTGTTAGAATTTGTTTTCACCTACTCTCCAATGACCATATATAACCCTTCCTCTTGTTCACATTCTCATACTAGAGTTTATATGCGTAACTTAATTTTAACAATTTTTTTTTTCAACAGCTAAATAGGAAAGTATTTTTAGGTCTGTATGACAGTCGATCTTGGCCAGAGCCAGACTCAAGAGATGAGCAGCGAGTACGTGATTATATGGTACAGAAGTATGAAAATAAAAGATGGTATGTTGCACCCACAGAGGCGATGAAGGAAGAGGCTAAGCGAACCAATGAAGCAGCCCTCAACAGTAAACCTCAGGTCAAGCCATTGCGCTCATTGCTAGGAGAAAATGCATCCAAGTTAACTGTTGGAGCAGCACCTGTGAGTTTGGCTTTACTCATTCTAAAACAGATCTATTTACATTGTTACTATGTAGCCTACTCTTATTTATTTAACAAAGCAAGCACAATTTATTTAAAACAATTGTTTTCAGTTTTAGATAAAAAGTTGTGTTACTGAAATTGAATTAAGTAAATAAATAAAATGTATCACTTCAAGTTACTTGTAAAATGGATAAAGTTGCCAGTATGTCATTAGTTTTCAGGTTTTTTTTTTATAATAGCTTTTTTTCAAATTAAATATCCATCCCTTATTCCATCCATTCATCCCTGTTGCTTTACATCCCATGAAGGGCTTAGGACGCAATTACAGTAGTCCTTCCTCCTACTAACTCTCTCCATCTATATAGACGCAAATTTGTTAAGTATATATAAGCAAACATTAATTGGGAACCAATGCCATTATAGAGTCAAAAACAAACAATACATACAATGATGTCTTACTTTCTATTGTCATACTGTCCGCAAATGATTTGCTGCATGACCTATTTGGGTCACATATGCCGTGATGTGAGAACCACTTCTCTGTATCATATCTAGATAACACCACTGAACTCGATACACCATTGTCACACCTTCTAATGTCATCATCTGTCAATACATGTTTATCTATGGTAGATAGGAAAAGTGATTATCACTTGGTACCGCCATACAATTTTTGTATATTAGGACCATGTTTGAGGCTTGTGTGATAATATTGTAGGAACAGTCTAGTTGTGTTAGCCAGTTTTTGAGACTTGTGTGATGTTGGTACTATAGAGAAAAAATTTACTAGTTCAGCCAGCATCTGATACTTAAGTGATATTGGTACACTAATAACAATCTAAAAGCGCAGGACATTTCTTGATTGTTGAGGTTGTAACATCTGGAATTTTTTGATGATGCAGACACCACCAGCCACTCATGCGCCAGTCACAGTTTCAGTCCCGCTGCCCAGTGGATTTAAGTCTCCCCCAGCAACAAACAACATACACGCCAGTGGTCAGCCTCCCGCCAAACCATCAGGTTTTGATCTGCTAGGGGAGTTGGGCGGAGACCCGTTTGCATCCAATTCACAGGCTAAGAACAATCATAATGATGGTAAGTCTACCACATGATTCTATATTTAGTAGTAACTTAATTAATTGGGGTGGGGTGGTCCAGAGCCTGAGCTAATACAGATGATAATGTGATTTTTGGGTTAGCTGCTTTAAAAGACAACCCAAAGAACATCTTAAACATACTGGACAATATTGGTGATTAGTAAAGTTGAATTCTATATCATATCCCTTATTGACCTGTGGGTTAAAAAGTGTACATTTTGTATATCCTTTTTTCTAGCTTTTTCTAAACTCAAATATTTACCATGTAAGTTTTGTCTTAAATTGCAAAGGTCACTAAATTTGTAAACACCAGAACAGAAAGCATTCTTTTCTTTTAGTAAATTTTTTTTATTACAGTTGCGTTTAATTCCTCTTGTGTATTCTGAAGGGACTTATTAAACTGATAATCATTAAAGAAAACATTTGGTTGTTTCAGGAGGTTTTGCAGATTTCAGCAACTTTGATAGCTTTAGTGCATCTGTAGCCCAGCCCCCTCCTCCTGCAGCAGTACCATCACAGCCACATTTAGCTCAGCAAGCTTTCCCTATATCCAGTAGTAAGTCTCTGTTTTACATCGTGTAGCTCTATGACATTGGTTAACATTCTCACAGTCCAATCATCTAAATCATTACCACTGTATTCTGAGAAAAATAGAAAAAAAAATAAAAACACAAGTGGAACTTCTGATGGACAAAAAAAACAAAAAATCTTATTCTTAAAAAAAAACTTGATTCCTTTACATGAGTATGGTATTTGTGCCATAAAGTATTTTAATTACCTACTAACCCCCCCCCCCCCCTTTTTTTTTTAAAAATTGCAATGCAATTGTGATAATATAACTTTGCAACACAGGTCAGACAGATAAACTATATTTTGACTGCCCTAGAGCCTATCAGGTCTCAAGGAAGTACTTTCATTTACTTTAAGATCAAATAACATTTTAAAAAATTATAACTTAAGTCTTTAATAAATTTACTTAGGTTCTTGATTAATTTTAAAAATCACTTTCAAACCATCTATTAACAAAATTGTACTTAAACAACATTAAACTAAACTGTTTTTAAAAGTAACTCTCTTATAAAAAAAACACTTTTTTGTGGTTAAATATTCATGTCTATATTCACAGCTCCACTTCAACCTCTGGGAGTAAACAGCATTAAACTAAACTGTTTTTAAAAGTAACTCTCTTATAAAAAAAAACACTTTTTTGTGGTTAAATATTCATGTCTATATTCACAGCTCCACTTCAACCTCTGGGAGTAAACAGCATTAAACTAAACTGTTTTTAAAAGTAACTCTCTTATAAAAAAAAACACTTTTTTTGTGGTTAAATATTCATGTCTATATTCACAGCTCCACTTCAACCTCTGGGAGTAAACAGCATTAAACTAAACTGTTTTTAAAAGTAACTCTCTTATAAAAAAAAACACTTTTTTTGTGGTTAAATATTCATGTCTATATTCACAGCTCCACTTCAACCTCTGGGAGTTGGCCAACCCCCTGCCCAGCCAGCAACCACAAATACTAGACCTTCAACTGTGTCCACTGGGGACAGATACGCTGCCCTAGCGGACCTTGACAGCGCATTCTCTGCTCCTGCCACTACAGCGACATCCATCAACTGGGGTGGGACGGAAGGTGGGGCAATCAATTGGGGTGGCACCAGTAGTACTGCCAGTAAGATTCTTTGTCATTCTTGTTTAACTTACTCTCTGAGAAGAATATTTTAAAAAGCATTATACTGCTTGTAAAAATGTTTCTCATTCTTGTTTAACTTGCTCTTTGAGAAGACTGTTAAAAAATGAATTTTTCTTACTGTAATCTTAGTTTTATTTTATTTTTTTTAAATCACAATTTTGATTATTTAATACTGTTGAGACTTAAAATTATAGTTTGTGCCTGATAAAAGTTTTTATTTTTTTCTATCAATACATTTTTTTAATGAGATACAATTTGCTGTTTAGTCAAGCCACCAATCTTTTACAAAAAGTAATATTAATTAAATTAAAATTTTTTTAAAAATAGTGAGCTTGTTTTGTGTGGAAAGGAGATGGTGACACGGAAATTAATAGAATAAGATTGTCTTAGTACTTAAACTTTGTGGTTTGCATAGAATTAGATTGAAGTAAAATACTGACCTGGAGCTTTTGTTCTTCAGGCACTCCTTCCCATAGTACATCTGGTCTTAGCTGGAGCACAACAGGTGCATCAGCAGGTGGCCCTATCAACTGGAACAGTCAAGGCACCACCCCCACATCAGCTGGGTTTGGTATCTCCTCCACAGGTATTTAGAACTAGAGCATTCTTCTTCCATAAAAACATTCTTCCAAAGCACTAGCTTTTTCCCCAGTGTAAAGGTCCATAACTTGATGATTAAGTGAAAAACACTTATTTAAAAAATTTAGTCTGAATAAACATATAAAATGTGTAGTAGAAAAATTAAATAGCTTTTACAATTGTATCAAATAATGCTAAAAAAAATGATAAAATGTATATGACAGTTTAATAAATCAGGAAAAATTACAACTTGTCAATATGAGACTGTCCATTTCTGTTTTCTAACGAGTAAACCCTTGTTGCACAAATTAATCAGCTGAATAATATCAAGTTAGATGTGTTTACTAAGTTTTAATTTTATTTTAAACTTTGCTTTAAATTGAAAAGATGGGAAAATATTGATGGTAAAAAAAAATTCTAGCTTGCACTTGAATTTGGCTAACTGGAAGATGTCTGTTTTTTTAAAGCAAATTACCAACAGATTGTGAATGTGTCTAGTACAAAAGTATCAAGAAAAAACTTAATTTCACAAAAAATATCCCACTAAATCCTCTCACACCCATATTAGTCAAACCTTAAAAATCCTTTTTATAAATTCAGTAATTGTTTTATGTAACACTTTTATAAATGCTACAGTTGATTTTTTTTATCTTTCTAAAGATAGCTTGAATGCAGCTTTTAATTGTGTTCTAAATGCATATGTTGCTTAAATTGGATAGATGTTTTTACAATATTCCAATTACTTTTATTTAAATTTTGCTTATATTGGAAGATATCTTTAAAATGTTACTGTTACTGGTATCAAAGTGGCATAAAATAGATTTCTTTTAAAATGTTGCTGTTGCCTAGTTTGTTATTTTGTATCTTACGAATTCTCTTCTGTTTTGTCCAACATTAAGGCAATCCTGGGAACCCATTTTTACATTCCTCGGGTAATGTTGCATGTCAGAGAGATGAATTATCCTAACTCATACTAATCTCATTACAGCTTTCCAGACTTTGCTTCCAAAAAAATATTTATTGCATTCCTGTCTGGTTAAAGTGTACATTTCTTTCTCTTTGGTTGAAAGCTAGACATTTATTATTCAGTGGATTTTCATTTTCTGAGCTTCTGCCATTTTCTTCTATTCTAAAGTAACAGCATTTGAAATGCTAGAGCTCAATATTTTTTACTACTCATATTTCTTTTTTGTTCATACTACTTTTAAAATCATAACTAATTTTTATAATTTTTATAATTTAATGTGTATATTACATTATTATGCTTGCTTTTCAAACTATAGAATGAATTTTATGAAGACTGGTACCTTTCAGCTATTACAAAGCATAAAGTACTAACATTAAATCTTCACCATAGAGTTTAAAGGTTCTATGCGATGTATTTTGTATAGGCTATTAGAACCTTGCAATTCTAAGGTGAGGATAGTCTACTATAGTGTTTGCAGAATTTGTGCTCCTAGTGCAGTGCACGTTTACATAAATCTGCATACTTAAAGTGTAATTTATTACAGCAGACTTGTGCATGATTTCTTTAAATTAAAAAACTACCTAATTAGCATACTTTAAATTAAAGAAATAATTGAATTCTTATGCTGTTTTAGATAACTTATAACTACTAGCAGCCTATTTTTAATCATATTTTATTTTATTTATAATAACTTCCTCACTTTTTTTAATGTCAACATAAAAAATTGGTTTTATTGGTTGGTTGGGTTTTTTTTTTTTTTTTGAAAAAGCACATTTTTCATGTGAAAGTTTTTTTTTTTTTAAAATTTCCTTATAACTTTCAATTCATTTGTCTAATTTTACTTTCCTAAACCTCTTTTTAGCAGCTAACCCTTTTGGTGGCAGTGGAGGTGCAGGAATCAGTGCTTTCTCCTCTGCTGCACCCGTGTCTACAGTGAATCCATTCGGGGCAGCAGCGCCAACATCAATGACACACTTCTCCCAAGCCGGGGGCATGGTCTCCATGCCAGTGTCCACGTCGGCTGGGTTCGGCGCCCACTTTGCTGCGCCAGGTCAGCCCGCAGGTTTCGGCCAGTTCCCACCTATGCAGAATGGTGGGTATGGGATGACACCCACAACAGCTGGTTATGGCGGGGCCCAGGGCTTCATGATGCCCTCACAAGCTGGTGTTGTGCAGAACTCGGGGTGGGGCTCCATGGGTGGAATGCCACAAGGAGGGCCTGTCCAGCCTGTGGCCAACCCTTTTATGGTAGGTTCAGCTCATTATCTTCGCTATTGGTTTTTAATTTATTAACTATTTGTATGAAAATTTAATATTTTTCAGTGTTTCAGATATTTTTTCATAAGTTATGTTTATATGTGATATTACATAATTATTACAATGTCCCATTATATATTAGTTATTTGAGTTAGTGAAATTGACATAGTCGAACAATGTGATCTTACATTTTTTGTTGTTTAAATTTTTAGAATAAACTGATGATGGTCCTTAAATTTTAAATTTAAGAACATAAGTAGGTTTGTAATAATATAAGCAGATTTGAGAAAACTGTTTAAATTATATGTTTTAATAGTTAATAAGATTTTTTGGTAATTAGAGATTTGTAAAAAAATAATTCTACTTATTTTTTATTCATTTCTTTAGAATACAGCAATGCACCAGCAAGTTCCGCCTCCCAGTGGCTCCACCAACCCATTCTTGTGACAACTTTGATATTGTTTACCATTTTTCATCAATTTCATACTAGTGACCTTTGAACTTAGAGGACACTGGGGATAAGCTATCACTTGGTTCATAATAATAAGAAAAGCTAAATACCTTTCCTTGGACAGAATACAAAGATGCTTTCAATGTTTATGTCTATCAGATCCTAATGGACATTTTTGAACTATACTTACAACATGGTGGTGTTGACTTCTGTGAAAAGCCCAAGCTCAATTTAGTTGGAGAAAAGCATATTTTAAGTTTTAAGAAAATTTCTGATAAGGAATTCTACATACTTCTTAGTCATTCATTTGTATGTGTATTTATATATGTATGTAATTAGATGTAACAAGACTTTGGGTATGGAGTAATTAGTAACCCACAAGATACTTCACCATCTACACCGTGGTTGTGTGAATAGTTAACTGTAATTTTCTTTCATTACATAATCAGAACATAATGCCCTTAATTATAGTAAGCAAATATTTTAGGTAAGTGCTAGATAGAAAATAAACTTATTTAATAACGAACCCAAATTTCCACTCTAGAAAATAATGACATGTTTATTTGGGCATGATTCAACATTGTTTTCAAACCAAAAAAAAGTAACTTGCATTTGTAGCTGAATAGTTGCATTGTATTAAGTTTATTGATATTCAAACTATTTTTTTTGCCAAGAAGAATTATGTTGTGGTGTAATTTTTTTAGTCAAGTTAAAAAGGAAGATATGCTTCTTGATTATTTTTATATTAATAGAATTAAGTATTTAAATAATATTTTGAAAGAGCTCATAGGTTTTTTTTGTTACTGAACTGGATCATCTAAATGAAAGAAGAAAATTAAGAAATTGATTAAAATGAATATTTTGTTAAGATTTTAAAAGCTAGTTTAATGTATTTTTTTAAAACATAAGCTTTTAAGGAGAAAAACATACATGTTAGCAAATTATTCCAATAGATCTATATTTATTTTTTTCTTCTGACCGTAAATAATGCTCTCACTTTAACACCCACTCTGCATTATTTCTGCTAAACACCATTGTACACTAATTTAAAAATCAATCTTTAGATTTTGGTTTGTTAAATAATTTATTCTTTGTTAATGTGTTGTATGTCTCCTTGTGTAAATTTAAGGTGCATGAATGTGTACATATATCTTGCTGTGTATTTTGTATATAAGTGTATAGCAGCACTTGAAAAAAAAATATCTTTAATTTACTTCTTATTTTAAGGTATTTTTGAAATGACTGTTTGCACAATTGTTTGCACAGTAGTATTAAAACTGTTTTTACTGGTTATGCAGACATCTTTATTTGCATGTATTTCATTTTGCTGTTAGTCTTTGAACTTTGCTTTGAAACAGGCTTTAGTATGTCAATTAATTATCTGCTGCTGTTTGCCAGTTGCACGTATACTATAAGTACAATGAGAAATAATTAATGAGGGCTTCTTGTTAGTGGTGAAAAATTATTTTTATAAACACAATTTTTTTGTTCACTTGATTATGATGATACCAAAAATAACCTGTATTTGACAGTTTCCACTCAGTATATTTTATATTCAACAATGGTGCTGTTTTTAAAACAATTGATACAATTTCTAAACATTGTTTAACTGATAATCATTGCTCATAAATGATTGGACCATAGCTACAAAAACTGAAGTTCCCTCTATCTTATTAATACAAGTTAGGTCCTATTTTTATTATTTGTGTAAACAAAATTGTGATTAAAATCTGGTTTGATGTAAATGATTGTTGAATCATCAGGGATGTAGAACACTATTTTCAATTTTAGCCCACTTCCTATAAATAAGAATGTACAAGTCAGTTAAAATTTTATGGAACGGACTGGTATAAAACAAAGGATAATATTGTCACTCTACTCACATTAGAAAAATGTCTAAGCTAATCTATCAAGACGCTTTATTATAGCTTGTTTTTATTATTTAATATGCATATTTGTCATTATTTGATACTTATTATCATATTCTATCCTAGTTTCACAAATGTTTATTCAGAAATGTTACCATTCATGCTGAAGCGTACATAGCAAAGTATTTTGTATTTTCACAATGTTACAATTGTGTTGGACTTAACGGCATACAAGACTTGATGACAATCATCAAGATAAGTAAGATGATAACTAATAATAGAACAGTGCAATATTGTATGTAACTGTAGCTTACGGCTTTCCTTTTTTTTTTTTTTTTGTACATGTATTTATCAATGTATCTCTTGAGATACTGTGTGGGGGATGAGTAAATGTGGGTTGGTTTATTGCTATTCAGTTTTTTTTTTTTTTTTTTTTAAAAGGTGTTGATGTGTTTTTTTTTAAATTAGTTTTAGTCATCATAATTTGATTCTCCACTTTCCATCATCTTAGCTCTATATTTGTCACTAGATGAGCTTGTTTAATTTCATTACTCATCAGCTGTTGCTTGATAAAAAGTTGTAAAATTGCTTTCCCTACCTTTGATTACATTGTAAGCCTAATTAGACTTGAGTTTGACAATCTATTCTTTCCTGTTTAGTTTGTTTTATGTACTTGCGCTAGGCGAGATGATGGCACACACTATTGGGGTTTGAAGTATGTCACATCTTTCGCAGTTTCGCCAGTGACCAATTCCTACTGCAAATATTTTGGTGATAATTTATTTTTAATAAATTATCAGTGTACTTTTTTCATTACTATTGGCAAGTAAATTATGTTAATTTAATGCTGATAACTGTTTTAGCCTATCATAATATATTGATATATTATTTTTAATTTACTAGCCATATATTTTTCATTTAAATACTCTTCAAGGTTTTTTTTTGTGTTAAACAGAATTTGTTGAATTGTGAATGGGTAAACAGCTGTTTATAAAAATAGTGATTAAGTTTAAATAGTAAAAAGTATTACTTTTTTAAATACACTGTATTTCCATGCTTAGGTTTTGTTGTTTTAGTTATTTCCTTATGGTCCTGCTTTAGGTTTTATAATTTATTATTCACATTTGTTCTTGCATTTTTTTTTTTACTACTTCCTAGTTGTGTGTCAGTTTCATTTCAGTTGGGTTATTGTAATGTGTGTTTTGAACCCTGTTTATCACTCCCTGAAATCTCAACTATTTTTGGTTTATAACTTCCCTGTGTTAGCTACAATGATATTTTGAACAAAACTTACTTGCTGTCATATAATTTGTTTCTTCTAAGTGAAGTAGATAAGGCTTAATTTTTTAAACATCAGCTAGTTGTACTTGTTACAGTACTTCTTTTCCCGCCTGTGTATCTTAATAACTTTTTAATAACTGATCTCTAATCATGTTATAACAAGTTTTTAAATACAAAGCAAACCTTTAATTTTTTAAAAACATGTAGGCCTACACTAGTTATTTTGTTATAATTATTTCTGATTTAATCTAATAAACTCCGTTCTGATTATCCGATGCACATTAAAAGTAAAAATTACCTCATGCTAATTAACCTCTTTTTTTTTTAAAAAGTACTCAGATGTGATACACAGGACACATTCCATTGTTGGCCATATAAGTAGGTTTAGTTATTCCTGCACCATCATTGTGTCTAGTCCTATGTCTAATGAAATTTGGTGAACCAAAGCTTAAATGTCTACACACCAGAAAATGTCCACTCCAAGCCATGCCAGTCACCTCACTCTGTTAAGAAAATGTTGCATCATCTGCCATTTTTATCATGATCGTTGCTCTGTAATGTAAACAAGTGTTGATCTGTATGTCTTCATAATATGTACATGTTTTGCATTATTACAATATGTGCAATGAACACATGTGAATAATATATAGTAATGTATTACATAAAGTTAATTGTTGCTGTTCTTTTTTTGTATTCCTACTTCATTTGTTTTTATTTCAAAAAACATTGTTCCAAACACTCAATAGGTTTATGAAACAAATTGTAAATAACTTTGTGTAAAGTATCAATCGCAGACTAAAGTATTGTGTGACCTGTTGGTTGAAGTTGAGCTACATTACTGTTACAGGCAAGCACTGGACAGGATGGTGCAAATCACCAGAATGGAAGATTCCTACTTTTGCTGGAGAAAAAAAAATCCACTCCCTCAATACTGGACCACATGTGTCTGTGGTAAAAATAATCCAACTGGCCGGTAAAGGTTAAATACAAAGAGATGTTCAATAAAGATACCTGTATAATTGCCTAAAGAGGTCATATTGAATGTTATATTTAGAATAACCTTGGCCCTTGATAAGGTGGTGTATTATCCTTATGGGACAATAAAGAATGATGACATTCAATTATTTACCAGCCAACTTTACGTGCTGTTAAAGACTACTGGCAAATGATACATTTTAAAATTATCTTTCAATACTCATTAAATGTGTATGATACACATAAATAAAAATTATTATTATCAATAATTTGCTTCCAAGGGAGGCAACCTTAGCAAAACTAACTGTAAAACAAGCCTAGATAGAAAGTTATTAACAGAAGGTATCAAACTTGTTAAAAATCTTTTCTAAGAGATTGCAATAACCTGTTTTGAAATGTTTCAAATCCTAAAACTACTTCACTAGCCTTTGTGACTATAAATTATGTTAGTTGCATTTAGCCTGGACATTGCCCTATTAACTGTAAATATGTGTACAATGAACTATTTAATTCTGCCCACAAATATTCAGACTGCTATGTGATTGCTTTTAACTTGGATTCATCATGAACCAGAATGAATAGCTAATGTGATTCTTATTATTTGGCTGTTTTATCCATTATACATTTTATCTATACAAATAGCACACAAGCACATTATGTACCTTTCTATTCTTTTTTTTTTTTTTTGCTATTTAAAAAATTAACTTCTTTTCATAACAATCATTTTAAAAATAATAATTTAAACATAAATTGCCAAAAAAAAAACAAATTTTTTCTTTGTAAATTAAGTAAAAAAGTATTTCTTCCCTTAAAACTAGTCTTATAATTATATGAGAACATTATTTCTCATTTCATCAAATTTTTGAGAATTCTATTTAAATTACTATTAGTAGTTAGGAATTTCATCTATGAAACTCTCATCCAAGATATTTTATATATCCAGGAATTTGATTTAATTTCCTATTGATTATTTAAAAAAGGAAAAAACTATTCCCAAAATGGTAGAAGGAAATTAAGAAATATTATGATTTATCTTCTAAGTAGTAATCGAGTGGGGGGAAAGACAAATGAAGATAACAAAAATACACTTTTAATTAAAAATTTCTTACATCTTTGCAGGTTTATTTTAATTAATCATTGCAATGCAGGATAACAATTCTATCACTAAAAATGAATGTACTAAAAATAAATTGTAACAATTATAATTGAAGAACCATCATAAATTTGTAAAGCTGATACATTCACTAATTCAAAATATACTTTAACAGTGTAACAGTTTTATAATTTTCATTTAGTAACAATCTTTCATTTGGTAAGTTGTAGATATAAAAGATAATCCAGATTTTTTTCTACATTGTGCTTTATTTGGTTTTTTTATAAATATAATAAAACACTAAATCCCTTCTCTTTATTTAAATTTTAGCTGTTTTTGTTTTAGCATTGTAAAAAAAGTTTTTATTTGGCTTATATGTGTAAATGTTGCAGTTATTATTGTTACTCTTGTCTTGTATGTGATTGGCTGTGTTTGTGACCTACTGTATTGTTACGAATAAGATACATGAAATTAATATTAAAATCTCATGCCTCTGAAGTGTTAGTGTGCTTTTTTTTTTATCAGTACCTAACCTTTATCCTGAACCTAACCTAAAACTCCCCCCCCCCCCCCCCGGAAATTGTTGTCCGCCCCCCGTCCCGTTCCCCCCCCCCCCCCCCCAAAATAATATTTCAAGTGCACCCCCCCCCCCCCCCCCCCGGAGAAAAAAGTCTGGAAGAAACACTGACCAGAATAACAACTTTAAACAAAAAATTAAAACCTCTAGCCAACTCTGTTTGGTGCAAACATATACATTAATAAACCAGAAGTCTATCTGCTATTCTTCTATCATTTAATTCATACATGCTATTACTTAATCCTCCCGAATAAATTATCAATATCATTCATTTCAAGCTTTTGCGATGGGTAGGGGGAAACAAAAATCGATTTAAAAAGCATGATGCCATTTATGGATTACCCCAATATATAAAAAATAGTTTCTCTAAAAAGAGAATTATAGTTTCTAGGATAATATTAGTTGTAAGTATCAAAACTCAAAAAACTATTTTTTTTTCTTTTGCGTATACTAAATAGACGCTACATCTTCGCTAAAAAATAAAATACGCATTTGGCCTATGCAGGGGCGGCTACTCTAATCTATAAATAACAAAAGTAGTCTGCTAGATTTACAAAATAAGTGCCGTCTTTTACGGGAAAGTTATAAACCTGGAAAATTTCAAAATCTAAGATCTAAAATAGATCTAGACTTCTAGATCTATTTCCTAAAATATTAAAACACTTAAATCTAGATCTAATACTTAGCCTAGTCTAAAATTAATTATGGATAATCTGTTTTATACACTGAAAGAACTTCAGAAGGGTACATTTTTTGGTAATCTATCGTTTTGGGTACGTAAAATCGCCCGCGATTTGTAATGTGAAAAACAGGTGACTCCTTAAATTTTAATAATTATTTCACATTTTGAGGAGGATTTATGTTTTAAAAAATTCAAAAATGTTTCCTTGATTCATTTATGTACCTGTTTTTAAACAATTGAATTAAAACTTTTCCGTAATAAATGAACACTAGCGATGTTTCCAACACATGCAACCATGCTCATTTACTATAGCAGCCATCTTGTCTAAGTTTTATTTTTATAAGCTTTTAGCGCCAGATTCAGGGGGAAGCCACTCTATTTTACAAATGGCTGCTGTTTATATAGCAAATCTTGCTCTCAGACACTGCTGTTTAAAGTTAATTTCTGGCCTATATCGATATATTTAGCGATTGATTTAGGTTTATTATTCATTTATCTAAAATATTTGACACAAACATATGACAATATACTTCTATTAAAGCCTTGACAATGAGGTAACGTTTTCGTACATAAATAGCCGCGGGCGATTTTACGTACCCAAAACGATAGATTACCCATTTTTTTTTGTAGTCCTAAATATTAAATAAAAAATAAAGTCTAAACTCTAAAGTTAACTAGATCTAGATTCTAGAATCTAGATCTAGCTCTACTAAAGTCTAAAGTAAAGTCTAGTGACTAGTCTCTACTAAGTACTAGATCTACTAACTGACCTAGAGATCTAGATTCTAGTTCTAACCTCTGACTCTGTCTAGACTAGAGATGGATTACTGTCAAACTGATGCACTTAACTTAGGACTTAGGTGGTCATCGTGTTATTAATTGACTTAGAACTCCACGTTTTTTTGGACCATTTTTACCCCACTCCAGCGTCACAAAAAAAAACCAGACCCCTCCCTAAAACTCACCTCAGCCTACAACCCCCCCCCCCCCACACACACACACACCCTCAAAATTGCAGTTTAATAATAATTTCTTTCAAAACATCTATCTAGATTCTAGATCTATTTCTTTCTAAAATATTGACTGAGCTTGGTCAACGTATAATCCGTATATGTATAGTATAGTAGATTGTTATTATTGTACATTAATCAATTTCTATAACGATTCACAACAGTTTTTTAAATGCTAAATATTGAAAACAACATTTTTTTCAATGCAAAAGTATGACGCCACACTATCTGATACCCCCCCCCCCCCTCATTATCAATCGGTACAGGATTGTTACATCATTGATGAATGATCCCCTAAGCATGCTACGCCACTTACTTTAATATATAAATTTAAGAAAAACCAATTTAGAATAAATGTATATGCTATACTTAATAGATCTATATGGGATCAGAATTTTAAGCTGACATTCTAGTCTTATGACCTGGGAGGTTTAAGTATATATAGCTGTATTACTATAATATTGGATGAATCAGTTTCAGTATCATAATAATAATTAACAATTTTAAAATGTATATTATTGAATAGTTTTTCAACTTTTTTTAGTATCAACAAAATAACCATATTTATTTAATTATATTTAAGTCATATAACTATTAATTTTTTTTAAAGAAAAAAATTGTCTTGAACAAAAACTTCATGTACAAAAATTAAATCGACATACACTTGAGCAAGAGCTTGAAAAGGGTAAGAATATTATTTGAAAAATCAGCACCAAATAAAGTATATTCTGTGAAGTAGGCCTAAGATTTACAATTTAATAAAATTGATTTATTCAAAAGTATTTTTATTATTATAGACAAATATTCTTCTTCCTAACAGCCTCAGAAAAGTATTCTCGGATGCAGGAAAAGCATTTTAAACTTGCAGGTACTAAACTATAGTCATAGGAAAGTGGCTCCTTTTTTTAAAAATTATATACTGTTGTATAATTAAAACAAACCTTGCTGATCAGTAACAAATAATAAATATAACAAAGTTTAATGGAAGCACACATCTTGAGATTAACTTCTGCAACTACCTTTGGTTAAGAAATATTCGTTTCATTACTTTGAGGTTAGAATACTCTGCTGTTAGTCATGTGTACACTCATTTTCATGTCAGCAACTCAGTGTCTGTTAAAGTGCCTTCTTGTGTTTAGCATTTGTAAATGCCTATTGATTACTAAGGCACCATTGTCATTCTCAGCAGCTTCCTTAAATTGCTGTAATGTACTTCTCTGTTTGATAAATCACTCATTAAACTTAAAGGGTCTATGTCTATACATGTTTGGTTAATGAAGGAACCTTCTTGAGGTTATTGCCTGATGAGTAATATAGAAAACCATTTTGATGTCAGCATCTGTAGCCTACCTGTCTGTTGTTAATGAAGGTGTTCATTATAAAGTCAGACACTCTATTGTTAAAGAAGGTGTTCATTTTAAAGTCAGACACCTTTGACCCCACTCTTCTAAGACACAGCTGATAACACATTTTAAATACTGTTAACTTTATGGTGTTAGTGTTGAGTGAGTTGCCAGTGAAGTTTAAGTAGTTGATATGGAGTTATATAAAAATAAGGGAAAAGTTGTTGCCTCTTTATGTTCCCATTTCCTACACTGAAAACCCCCAGTTTCTAACAATAGTATCATGTATAGTAAGCCTACTTGTTTCTGAACTATAAAGTTCATTATTTTTATTAAGGTTAAAAATATCTTATTCACATTATTTATTTATAAAGTTCATAATATGTTCTTTACATAAGTAGGTTATTAAATATTAAAATGTGTGCATTTTTAAATTTAATCAGCTATGGATTTAAGGGTTCAATGTTTTATACATTTTTTTTTAGAAACATTGGCTGTTGCCCAACAAAAAGTGAATCAAACACAAGGTTTGTCAGTGGGGTAAGAATTTAGGTTTTAGCTCAGCAACATCATAAATATCCTGATTTTGTTTCAGCGTATTATTTGCACAGAAAAAATTAATTCAACTCGTGAAATTTAAGCAACTATATATTGTCAACAATATTCTAAATTTTTCTTAAAGATCATTAAATTTTTTTTATTATTTTAATACATTAATTACTGTTAAGTTGTCAGATTAGGTATTTAGAACCCAAACAACAATACCATTTGAGATAGAGTTGACAAGTTTACAAACTCCAATAATTGAATCCTTGAGGATTTGTTTAATTAATTGGTTTTTACTACAACAGCAGGATTCGAAATCTAAAACAAGAATAGCAATGATTGTCACCTGTTTCACTGCATTCATATATGGTATATTTAGAACACAGAATGTTTTATTTTAATGATTCTATTACTAAGATGATTGAAGAATTGAGAAAAATCATCCAGTTGCATCTTGCAGATCAAGAATTTACAATCTTCAAAAATAAATTTTATTACATCATTTTAAAAACATTTTATTGGTAGAGATGACCTGTTATTATTTATATACTAATATTTACAGTTTGCAAGATGAAATCAATAGATACAGACCTAAGCTTGAACATCTTCAATTGTCTATAGAAAATGAGAAACAGCTGCAGCAGAAACTTATGTATGTGGAAATGTTACCTTACAAAAATTACATTTAAGGCTTTATCTACCAATAGTATGGTTTTTTTAATAATCCAGTGGACTGATTTTATGAATTACTGACTTAATTTTTGTTACAGGGAAAATTTTGAAACCTCATTGGATGAAATAGCTGGACAACTCTTTGAGGCTAAAAGATTTTATGTAAGTTTGTGGCACATTTGAATAGATTTTTTAAATTAAAAAAACCCACTAAGACAACAATAGGCCTAATAGGTCTAATAGGCCTATGTTATCACTTGTTTAAATTTAAACCAAAACTAATTTGATAAGCCAACAAAGGTTTTGTGTCTTTATATTATAGTAAATGGCATCTACTTTTAGATATTATGTTTTTTAATTATTTCACATTTGATTTTAATATTAGAATAAAGCAACTCTAACCAGTGAAATAAATAAAGCAGAATTGGAGCAAGGAGAACTAGAAACTAAAGGTAATTGCAATATGCTTTAATTGCAAGATACAAATTCTAAATTGCTGTAACCATAATTAATTTTTAAATAGACACTTCCACATTTGACAATGGTACAAATCTTTCAGTCTTGTAGTTGTTATACATTTTTGTGCTGTCTTTTCCCAATACAATTTCAATAGGGTACTCAACTCTATGTGGAATATTATGACTTTATTGTCTTTAATTGATCTTGTTAGAGTCAATGTCATCTTAAGTGTAATGCTAATTGTTGTAAAATATAATTTTTAACAGATATAATTAAAAGCATTTGTTTATAGAATTTTTGTGTTGGTTTTTTTAAGATGCAGATGGACACAAAAGAATTCACATTTTGAAACAAAATCTGAACAAAATCCAACTAGAAAAAGAATCTCAACAGCTGTCTCATTATGGAGTTGAGGAGACATTAAATTTGTGTTTAAGGTCTTTATTAACAAAAATTGGTAGATTAACTACCATATTTTTAAAAACCATATTGCAAATGATGTTTTAATTTGTCCAGGTTGTGACACACTAGTAGCGATAAAGAAAACACATTTACAAGAAACAACTTAATTTTTTAAAATTCAAAGCAATCTCAAGACTTATTAATTCTCAATGAAGTTTGACTCACACACTTTAAAGATGATTTTTAAACATTGAAATTAATTCATATAACAATCAACTGAAGCTTAATCCTAATTTTTTTTTTTTTTGTTTCAAGGTTTATTAGTTGTTTTTCTATCCACAGAGCACTGGAGAGGGACAGAATAAATATGGTATCTTTTCTTGAAAAGGTCAAGGCAGACCAAAGAGAGATGCATAACATTCTATGTAATGCTCAGCTAAGTGACCATGAGAAATAGGATTTAAAAATTAAACTTGTTAATGCAATCATGTTGTAAATATTAAATTTATCATTATTATTCATGTTATTATTCAAAAGCTGTGGTGCATTAGAAATATAAAAATCTATTTCCCTGATTATATGGAATAATGCAGCAAAGAAAATAAATATAATGGTCAATTCCATAACCTCTATAGCTGTTGAAAGTGTTAAATTTATTCGGTGCTTTACTTTTTCAATATGTCAATACATGTGGAGGACCATATAACTAGTCTAACCTTTCTGATGAACTGCCGTCTTCCCCCAGCAAAAATATTCTCTGAGTAAGGTATTCTAGGCCCAGAGTCTAGACTACATCTGTTGGTACAAAGTGCGGTCTTCTAAAATATGTTTGGTACTTTCTGAGGCCATATTTCACTGTGACCAACTTTCATTTTGCAAAAGTTTGTATCATATTTTGGCCAGTTCTAAATATTAATTGGTTCTGGTTTGTCAGCTTGTAGTAGATGTCAGCCTTGTTACATAGTTCAGTCAGACCACCGGTAGAATAGCTTTTCTTAGTTCTTTGCATGCCTTTTGGATGTAGTGATACCTGTGGCTACTTTGATTTTACATAAATACTAAATGCTTTGCAGGCAGGTAGCAATTTAATTTGAATGTTATCCATGATCCACACTGCAATGTCTTGCAGTTGATATTATTAACCATATAAGAACTATATAAGTGTTAAAAAAATAAAAGGCAAAAAGTTTTAAGATAAACCCTCTTTATTCTTTCAAAATAAATCACTTATTTATAAGTTCATATATCAATGATTATACACAGATGAAAATATGATTATGAAATCAAGCAATTTAGCTCTGTTTAGTAGTGATCTAATTTAAGGGAATATTTCAAACCTATATCCATTAGATATATCTAAACAAGCAAAAACCATGAAAGGTAAAATTGTGGTGTTTGAAATTTCTAAGGAATGTTGATCATACAGCAAGCCACTACTTATCCGAATATAGCTTAACATAGATGATATAATGAAATTCACCACTAATGTAATTCAATACTTTTTGCTGACAGACAGCTTAGAAATTGTATGAGATGGTGTGGTTAGCTACCTGTCTACTCTTTAAAAAAAATTTAAAATTTTATACCTGAATAAATACTTTAAAAAAGTAATATTTTAACAAAATGATAATAAAATTGTAACAATTTACAATAGCTAATAATAAAATGTATCATAAATGATATGGTAACTTTGTATGACAAAAACAACACATGCATGACATTATATTACAAAGGATCACAGGATAATTAACTCAAGATGTTATGGAAATCTTTGAACAATAACAAGAAAAATGGTATTTAATTTCTTCTGTTTTTGTATAATCTAAAATTAATTCTGAGTAAGGGCTAAATAAACAGTTTAAATGTTTTAAAAGTGTGTGTGGATATATTTATATACATACACAGACTTAAACAATTTTTTAAGTGTCTTAGATAACCTAATAATATTAATTAAAGGTAAGAAATATAAAATATCACTATGAAGATCTATACAAAACTTTTATTAAAAAATTGGATAAATTAATAATGAAGCTGATATTACCTCTGAGACATGCTCATGTATGTTGAAAAAACAAAACAACAGTAACATATCTCAGTTTTAAATTGTAGGCTATGATGACACACAAATAGGAATGGTCTGAATAGGTCTGTTTTCTCACAAAGAACCTACATTCACAACCATATAAACAGCAAGATCAAGCAGCTTGCATAAGAACACATTTTCTGATTGGGGATTTTATTTTACAGGTATACACAATTCCCCAGGATAGCTAATAGAATAGTCACAACAATAGACTAATAATTTGAAGAGTGGAGTAAAAATGAGAATAATAGTGTTCTGATACAATTTAATTGCTTTATTTTAATAAAGTGATTTTAAGTAATGCTTTAATTAAAATGTAGTTAAATAGTGTAATGGGACTGTAATTGTAATAGGAAACAACCTATTCTATAAACAGTTAATACATTGCTGAACCAATACATTATTTTAACTATAAAAAATTTGGCTGGTTACAGTTCATTTCAATATTTTCTGCTCTCTGCGGCTCAACAGCATTCCTGCTTTACTGTCTTCAGTATAAGGTTGGTTTGGTGGATCAGATAATTAGCACTCAAAAACACATTATGATTCCTGAAAGTCAGAAGTAAAAAATGGGAGTAATTGTATACTGTTCAAGAAATTAAGTTTACAATAAGCAAAGTTTAAGTGACCGTCTTAGAGAGTTAAAAGCCTTACTGATTTGTATCTCTGAAATATTCCTTGAGAGTGTTACTAAATTTCTTGGAATAACGCACAAACTCTTTCTTCCTTTCTTCTAAGATCTGGAAAAGTTATAAATGAGGTTGAGTTTTTAAAAAATAAAGTATCAGTGGTTAAAGGTGCTCGTAATTACATCAGTGTAAATAATAAGCAACAAGAAAAACTACCTGTTTACTTGCAGGTTCAGATACTGGTATATCAGCAATAACACGGTTCACAGCATCCAAAAGAATTTTTATTGAGCTCGCTATCTCCCTGTCAATTTTTAAAAAATGGTTCATAATTACAAGTTTAAATATTTTTTTACAGTAAAAAGCATTTTTAACCCAATTTGAATTTATTGTCAAAGTAAAATAAATATTTTTTAAAAATTAAATTATTTCAGAATTTTCTATTTGTATTTCATTCAAATAAATTACATTATTTCAAAACCTTTTTATTTGTGTTTCATTATTGAGCTACTCATAATTGTAATATTAGTTAAGGCTGTTTTCTCAATTCTTTGCTTATACCAATACAGGTAGATAAGAAAGTATTCTTTAACTGAAAAATGTGATAGTTTTGAGACAAAATGGTTGTAATTTCTTACTTTATAGTTTCAAGAAACTGTTTTCTGTCAAATATTTGATCAGGGATACGGCTCAGGATCAACTTCAGATCACATGCACACTTGTATAATGTTTTATAAGAAGGTTCCCCTCTTGGAATTCTAAGCTCTGATGAATTTAACAAATATATTGCTAGGTATTAGACAAAATATTGTTTTCTTGACCTAGCAATGAGCAAACTTAGTATATTTTGAAATGGAAATAAAAACTCAGTTTTGAAACTTAAATTTAAAAAAGCCTTACCTTCAGAATCGATAGTTCCTCCAAGTCTAAGCAATGTTTCACACATATCCAATCTATCTATCAGTTCTCCCTTTTTTAACAAACATTTCACAAGATCAAAAGTGAGACCTGGAATGGTGGTTTCTGCCTGCAATGTTGGTGAACAGAATTATTACTGTATGATATAATAAAATATACACATAATGTACACATTAATTTTATACATCTTAATAAAATCCAAGATACGATCAATAGCATTGAAGTTAGTGGGAATGGCTTGTGATGTCAGGGTCAGGATCAATGTTATGGTTGATTACTATTTAAATAAGCTTCATAATGACATGCTGGTGTTTTAATAATAACATAATTTACTTACCTTAGACTTCACAGTAAGTTATTTTTTTTATTATTATTACATGCCAATGCTAAAAAAAGTGTATTATCACTTATCAACACCTTGATAAACTCTTTTAAGTTTACCTTTAATTGAAATGATAAAGAACTAACCTTAGAGATGGCTCTTCTCAAGGTCTGTGCTGAAGATATGTCTTTCTTTTCAAGCTAAACACAAATAAAGAAACATTTAAATGAAAGTGGCCCATCTTAGTTTAAAATATTAAAATACAAATACAATTACAGAGTGAATAAGCAAATAAAGAAAGAGCAAAATTTTTTAAACTAATTCTCTTTTCCTATATCATACGAATAAATACATCATAGGGTGTCAGAATTAGAAACCCTACAGTAATAAACTAAAATACAAAAATATATCAGCTTATAATACTTATGATAAACAAAAATTACCTTATCAAGTGTGGGTCCTATAACAACATCCACCATCAATTTTGAATATAAATTTTTGTCTCCCATGGTAATTATGTGAAATTAAACTAGGAAGAGAAAATAGCTCAGGTTGAATGCATATATATATATATATATATATATATATATATATATATATATATATATATATATATATATATATATATATATATATATATATATATAATTTTCAATGACAAATTCAAAGTAGGCGTACCAATTTCCACAATTAGTTTCACCATTTCAGACTTTGTATATAGACTTAAAGTATATTAAATTTAAATAAAAAAATAGAACACTCTTTAACCCCTGCCTCACTTAACAAAGTATAACATTTCCAAAGAACATTCACATTATTATAGCTGCACCACCGCAAATGTAGATCTATTTCAAGTCCAATGAGCCTGATGATTTAGTTTTTACAACAAGAAAGAAATGATTGTCAATGATTGAAAAACTTATTATTATGTTGATGATTGAATAACTAATTAACTTATCCCTAGTTTTACACAGCCTACTTTATTTTTTCTCTTTTAATGTTAATTTAAAAGTGTTGTATGTTGTTCTTTGATCTAGTTTAATTTTTTTTTAATATTGAAAAATCTTAATGTCGTTGCTCCTATGATCGCCCGCTCATATTTTCTTGTCTCTATCGACGGGTCAATGAATGCATATAAAAACTTAGATCACAGCCTGAGTAATAGCAATGTGACAAATGTGCTTGGGTTCATTGTGAATTTATATAAGCTTGTCAGAGGTAGAAATATTTAGCCACATTGTTAATGTAAGGCTAATAATAATAATACCTTCTGATTTTTAACACTTTGTATTGTTGTACTTGCAGAAAGCGTTAAAGCACAAATAAACAATTTAGAAAGTTAGGGCTAATTTATTTTTAATCGAGTAATTTTAATTATAAACATTTTAAAAAATCAACAAAATTGATATTAATATGATGAAAAAATAAATTGTAAATGGCGGCAATAATACAAACTTTCTTTGCAACAATACTAAATGCTTGCAGCGGCAGCTTTGAGCACGGTGATGTTCAAAGGCAATATATCGGGTGGCTTCTGTGTTTGATACAGAAGAAAGAAGTTCATTTATTTTTGGCGCGTCTTGTGACGAAAAGAAATTTAAAATGTGCTATTTCCGGCAGTTTTGAACAAGGTGGTATTCTAAGTGGACAAAAAAAAAATGAATCTGACAAATTATCAGCACATCTAGTGATGGAAAATTCAGATGTTATAATAATAATGAAGGGCCTTTAAAGTCTGCATCAAAGTTCATTGCAAATTAGGTGCCGTATAATTTCGTTGACCGTTTCACATTTTATTGGATATAATTATAAAATATCTTAAGACAACCAGCTCAAGTATCGGGTGGGGGGGGGGGGGGGGAGGGGGTAAGATGCACGACAAAAATGTCATGTGACCAGCGGTTTTCGCACCCTTCTCACAATTTACCATGACCCATATTCCATGTTATGTCTACATGTTTTGGGAAAATTTTAAAATTATCTCAGATAGCAATGATCATGCTATGACGTATGCTATGCACATACTCAGACTGATTTCTAAACTACTATGAACTAACACTGACTCCTCCACCATGTCTGATTTTTCTCCTGCTGACAAGAAAATGTGAGTGGGCTATCATATAGTCTGGCGCGTTGCTTAGATGGCTGGATTGACCTCTGACCCTGAAACGTCACGCGTCGTTTTTAGACGGTTTTTACGTTTATTTTAGGGGTCCCATCCACGACAAATGAAAAAACTGTTAATCTCGCAAATTCTCATCATTATTTTAATGCAGAATGCTAATAAAATGGATAATATGCCTTAGAATGCCAGAAAAAATCGAGAGATTTGTTGTTGTAAATAATGAGAGGATTTCTAGTGGAGCGCTCTCCGTAAAAACTGAACCGCCGCTAAAAACGACCGACCTCCGGGGAAAACGGCCCGACAGACTCTAAGTTATTATATAATTGAGATATTTACCTTGTATATTTACATTATTATTGATTCTGGTTTCCAAAATCTTATCCCAAAATGAGGTACCCACGCTGACATTTCTATCCGCTATTTTTAGTATCATGACGTCATTGGTACGCTAGTTGCCAGACTGAAACAACTAGTTTTTGTTTTTTACGGAATGAACTGTTAAGTCTAGTATTTTAATTATAATTCAATTGTAGCATGTGTGGAAAAAGTAAAATTATGGACATTATTGTTGTATTAGTAATTGTATTAGTATATTGATTTTTTCTTCACTGTGGGCCGACAGTTGCTGCATTCGTGACCGGTGGTTAACCTCGTCAACGCTGCGTGGCCTATTCGTTTATATAATTAGTGATGCTCGTTGAGTGGCCTTTTTCAGAGCTAGGCCTAATTACGGGCGATTTTTAGACTTAATTGATCGGCCGTTAGCCCTTTTCATTGCTGCGTATTTTTTAAAAAAATGCTCGTTCAGCTGCCTTTTTTTTTTGGCGCTAAATAATCTGTTTACTGGCATTTTACGCGTTTATTTATTTTAAGCTAGACGTAGATCTAGTTAAATTTTTTTTTATACAGCTGGCTGTCTAGCATGCCTGATATGTGAACTTTAAAAAAAATGACCGAACTTTAAAAAAAAATGACCAGAAGTAGGGAAGTAGGTCTGTTATTCAATTTGCTTGAAGAAGGGGGGGGGGGGGGGGGGGGGGGGAAGAGAGAGAGAAGTGAAGACACCGACCATCTCGTGTACGCGTGTTCATTCTATGACGTGTACTATAGGTCACGGTGACCCCGCGACCGTGGTGGGATTTTTCATCCACAGGATAGTAAACATAAGCAAGCAATCACGCGAGTGACGATGTTTGGAGATTTTATTTTTAAAAAAAAATCACATACGTCATGTTTTCAAGATGAAAAAAAATGTAATGTAAAAAAAAGGGGACACTAATACCATGTATGAACCTCAGCTGCCACACTGTTGACTCAATATAATGTGATTGAGTGTAAAATGTATTTGTATTTATAAACTATCTTAGCAATTACTATCATATTATTTTATGCATATTTATTATTTGAAATAAAAATATTTATTATGGTCATTTGATTTATGCAGGTGTTCATTACTTCATAAAATGGTATGAATAACATGTAGAGTAGAATTTAATAAATAATAAAATAACTAGATCTAGTTTTATTATCAACCAGTTGCTTTTTGTTATTTTCCGGTGAGTAAATTACCTAAGCTGACGCAATTACCATGGCGGGAATTAAAAGCTCGTGGACACAAGTCCACGACGTAATGTTATGCCGGTCGAGGGGATAAAACGCGGTTTTGTCTTTCATTTTCCAATATCGGAAAAATTTCAAATTCTCTCTTTTCTCGTCAACTGAGTAAGCTAGATATTTAAATGTGGTGTCAAATGTTCTCTTAAGGGGTAAGGAAGTTAATGGTGTAATTGAAATAACAGAATATTTTATTTAAAAAAATCCATAATTCAACCTACTATCATATGAGCCTTGGTCTATATTTCTTGAAAACTTTTTAAAAAACTAGACCTACATTTAAAAAAAGCATACAACACTCGTGATTGATCTACTTGTTTAGGCACCGCAAATGTTTCTTCTCACAAACTTTTGTTCTTGCACATCTCAAAAAAAGAAACATGAAACAAAAAAAAGGCCTGCTGGTGATTTACCCCAACCAATTCATTTAGACCTAGACTAGAGTCTAAATCTAGTAGAAATTGTGTTTCGCATCTTGCATTTTACCAAGACCACCTATCATAATCTTGATCTAGAATCTGTTATAGCAACTAGGAAAAAATCCAATCTCCACTCAAACTGGTTACAAACCAAGCTCAGCTAACTCTGCGCTAAGCTCTTCTTAGATCTAGTAAATCTTAGAACCCAGAAAGTGGTTTTGAGTCGTCAGATCATGTCGTGGATAATGCATTAATTTTAGGAAAACACTAGTCACTACTTTCTTTAAGTAATCGAATGTAAACAAAGTTACCATAATATATCACAATATTTATTTCCTTGAAAATGAACAGTTACTGGTGTGGTAAACTAACGGACATTTGACCTGACCCGTTTGTCGTGTCAGTGTCAACAAGGAAGAAGGGCGTAACGGAAGTGTAGCCAAATTATTGTTGTTATTGAAATTGCCAGTTTGCCATTTATCTCCACTTTGCCTTTGCCATATCACTTTAAAAATACTGTTAGTGTTGTGTACGGCACACGCTCAATGCCCAGACGTTACTTAATTAAGCAGTTTTGTTAATTATAAATCAACGGTACCAAATTATCAATGGCAAAATAGTATCGACTATAAGACAGACACTCCGAGTTGTAAAATATATTTTAGAATTTTAAACTACTTTAATGATGTGTTGGTTGTTTGGAGGACAATCGATCATCGATTTTTTTATTGATTTCCCACGGAAGTTAAAATATTGATCCCGGAGCCACTTGGTTCAAGCAAAAGTTTGGAATTAATACCTAAATTATCTTATACAAGATAAAGACTGACCTTAAAAACCAATGAAGTTTCTCCAACAAACTTAATATCCAATAAGATTTTTCTTAACACCATCCCAGGAAGAAAACGTGTTTTGCAATGTGTAAGTGGTTCCGCTGTATGTGCGTATGCACATTAAAGTATCAGCACGTACTATTATATTATTACATTCTGGCAATATTCGCCACCACTATTAGTATTAAGTAAGACAGGCTGGTTGAGAAGCATCTTGATATATGTATAGTTACATCGGCCCTAAGGAATCGTCGTGTATCTGTACAAAGCTCTAGCCCATTTTATATATATATATTTGGTCAACATTTTTTACATGTATTACAAAAACAGATCGATTATAATGCTTTTATTGTTTTTGGTTGTGTTTATATATATATATATATTATTGTGAGTGTGGGTGTTGAATAGTTTTATTTTGGCTGCCTACATTGTGTTTTGTTCATTTATCTTTAGAGCACTCGTTGAATGTATTTTACACCATAGCGAAGTAATGATATACAGCAAGTATATATATATATATATATATATATATATATATATATATATATATATATATATATATATATATATATATATATATATATATATATATATATATATATGGTGCCTTTTTCTCAACTCTCCACCCTCTAACCCGAAAACCTGCATACGCCTCTGGTCCCTAGATAATCCAATCCAGCTCTCATGTGTACCTGACTCATTGAATCCACCCACCTCTACTGGGTACCTGACCAGTTGGACGTTCCTCTGTAAACTCAGCTCTGATGGGTACTTTACCCATTCAACGTGCCTAATCCATCAAACCTGACACGGCAACGTCCCACGTCCACCCACCTCTCATGTGTACCTGACCCGTAGACGTCCCACGTCCACCCAGCTCTCGTGTGTACCTGACCCGTAGACGTCCCACGTCCACCCAGCTCTCATGTGTACCTGACCCGTAGACGTCCCACGTCCACCCAGCTCTCGTGTGTACCTGACCCGTAGACGTCACACGTCCACCCAGCACTCATGTGTACCTGACCCGTAGACGTCCCACATCCAACCAGCTCTCGTGTGTACCTGACCCGTAGACGTCCCACGTCCACCCAGCTCTCATGTGTACCTGACCCGTAGACGTCCCACGTCCACCCAGCTCTCATGTGTACCTGACCCGTAGACGTCCCACGTCCACCCAGCTCTCGTGTGTACCTGACCCGTAGACGTCCCACGTCCATCCAGCACTCATGTGTACCTGACCCGTAGACGTCCCACGTCCACCCAGCTCTCGTGTGTACCTGACCCGTAGACGTCCCACGTCCACCCAGCTCTCATGTGTACCTGACCCGTAGACGTCCCACGTCCACCCAGCTCTCGTGTGTACCTGACCCGTAGACGTCCCACGTCCACCCAGCTCTCATGTGTACCTGACCCGTAGACGTCCCACGTCCACCCAGCTCTCGTGTGTACCTGACCCGTAGACGTCCCACGTCCACCCAGCACTCATGTGTACCTGACCCGTAGACGTCCCACGTCCACCCAGCTCTCGTGTGTACCTGACCCGTGGACGTCCCACGTCCACCCAGCTCTCATGTGTACCTGACCCGTAGACGTCCCACGTCCACCCAGCTCTCATGTGTACCTGACCCGTAGACGTCCCACGTCCACCCAGCTCTCATGACCAGTTGGACGTTCCTCTGTAAACTCAGCTCTGATGGGTACTTTACCCATTCAACGTGCCTAATCCATCAAACCTGACACGGCAACGTCCCACGTCCACCCACCTCTCATGTGTACCTGACCCGTAGACGTCCCACGTCCACCCAGCTCTCGTGTGTACCTGACCCGTAGACGTCCCACGTCCACCCAGCTCTCATGTGTACCTGACCCGTAGACGTCCGACGTCCACCCAGCTCTCATGTGTACCTGACCCGTAGACGTCCCACGTCCACCCAGCTCTCATGTGTACCTGACCCGTAGACGTCCGACGTCCACCCAGCTCTCGTGTGTACCTGACCCGTAGACGTCCGACGTCCACCCAGCTCTCATGTGTACCTGACCCGTAGACGTCCCACGTCCACCCAGCTCTCATGTGTACCTGACCCGTAGACGTCCGACGTCCACCCAGCTCTCATGTGTACCTGACACGGCAACGTCCGACGTCCACCCAGCTCTCATGTGTACCTGACCCGTAGACGTCCGACGTCCACCCAGCTCTCATGTGTACCTGACCCGTAGACGTCCGACGTCCACCCAGCTCTCGTGTGTACCTGACCCGTAGACGTCCCACGTCCACCCAGCTCTCGTGTGTACCTGACCCGTAGACGTCCCACGTCCACCCAGCTCTCGTGTGTACCTGACCCGTAGACGTCCGACGTCCACCCAGCTCTCATGTGTACCTGACCCGTAGACGTCCCACGTCCACCCAGCTCTCGTGTGTACCTGACCCGTAGACGTCCGACGTCCACCCAGCTCTCATGTGTACCTGACCCGTAGACGTCCCACGTCCACCCAGCTCTCATGTGTACCTGACCCATAGACGTCCCTAGTCAGAAATGGTGTGCGCAGCTGCTATAGTGCAGACCACAAAAAAGCACACATACAGAATCGAAACATTCTATTTCATCATGATGAAAATGGATGTGGGATGTTTCATTTGTTTTTAAAAATAAAGCTCAGCCGTATTAGAACCAGAGTATCTTCCAGGCATCTCTTGGGGGGGGGGGGGGGGGGGGGGGGCTAAGTCCCCCCCCCCCCGAAAAAAATTCTACCACTCCCCCCCCCCCCCGAACGAAATGAAATTTATATAGAAAATATATACTTTTAACAGTTCCCGCCCCCCCCCCCCCCCCCCCCCCCGGAGAAAAAAAGTCTGGAAGAAACACTGGTTACAACGGAAGTATTGTTTTTTTTTAAACTATCGTACCAACTGTAGATTTTGGTAACTATCTGTTTTTAACGTCAAGTTATTAACGTATCTCTTTAATCGTGTCCTACCGTACCTGAATGTCAATTACTTAACGGCTTTGAAAAACGCCTTGGGCTCCGATCATAAGATTAGCGTATCCTTGTTTTTGCAGTTATTTCTCAGTCCTAAGCAAATTTTTATTTAATGACAACTAAATAAAGTTGTCGATTTTATTCTTAGAATGTGAAAAGGCCTAAATATAGTTTATGCCACACTAGCGTGCACAAGGCGTGGGTTAGGGTGGGGTGGGGGTTGGGTGGGGGTGGGGGCGGTGTGACCACAACCGGTGACAAAAATAAAGAGGGTGGTAGTAGAGCTAAATTTAATAAGAAAATTTGCTTTTTCAGTTAAGTTTAATTGCCTATTGTTTTTTAAGTTATATTCATGATCGTCAAGCACATGGCGACTCCATCGGTGATAGTGGTGACCAGTGTTTCTTCCAGACTTTTTTCTCCGGGGGGGGGGCACTTGAAATTTTCGGGGGGGGGGGCGGTAGATTTTCTTCGGGGGGGGGGGGGGCGGACACTGTTAAAAGTATATATTTTCTATATAGATTATATAAATTTCATTTCGTTCGGGGGAGCGGTAAAATTTTTTCGGGGGGGCTTCGCCCCCCCCCCCCTGAAGAGATGCCTGGAAGAAACTCTGGTGGTGACACAGAATTTTCATAGTTTTCGTATATATATATATATATATATATATATATATGTTACGGCCAAAGCCCGAAGTGCGGCCAAAGCGCGGATTGGCCGGCCAATCCGCGCATTGGCCGGCTCTCTTGGCCAAAGCCCGAAGAATTTAGCACTAAGATCGTATTTCGTACATTGGCCGGCCAATGCGCGCACTGGCCGGGACGTACTGGCCAAAGTCCGAAGCGCTTAAACTTGACAGCGTATTTTGTACATTGGCCGGCCAATGCGCGCACTGGCCGGGATGTCCTGGCCAATGTTCTATCTAGACTAAAATGTGATCGCATTTTCATTATTCTGGGTGAGTTTTCATTGAGAGTAACGTATTGTTTAGCTCGTGTTTGTATAGCATTCTATATGCAAGGCGACATGGATCAAAAGGGCCGTCAGACCATGAGACAGGCATAGCAGATGGCTGTCAAAAGAAAAAAATGTAAATCCATGTTAGTTTCCATATATGGCCTCTCGATAAAATAGTTACTGAGGAAGATCTTGAGAACATTGAACAAGAAATTGAGGTTGCCATAAATGCAACGACATCCTCAGCTAACACATCTACTGCCGTGGCGGAACGCCCAGACCATTTGCGTGACAATAATGTGGCCAACAGATTCTATATAGTTTGTGAAAAACATTGTAGTGCAGCTCATTATTTTGGATCCTGTGGCAACGATGTCCATGCTATTTGTGGAATACCCAATGAAGCAGACGAAGGGTACGGAGGGAACATTACCTGCAGATTGTGTCACAACAAACAAGACATCATGGAACACAGATCAGCAGCTCATACTGGCTTGCAAACTCAAGGTGCTAAGATGCTTAAAACATCAAATACAAAATTTAAATATGGTGAAGTGGGTGACAATGTATGCATCCGTTTTACAGATGTTGACAGAGGTCACGGTGATCCCCGAAGCGTGATTGCATTTGTCATGAGCGTCGAGGGCGGTTTCTACAAATTAGGAACGTAACATGATGTTCTAAACCAACTGTATGCTAGAAGTGAGTTTTCAATTCTTCACGAAAAACTGCTCTTATTGTCGTCAGTTGGCACTGAGGAAAAATCACTACGAACCATCGCATCTTCACAATCATTGACTGAGGGCCAAGGCTACACTCGCTGCTATTGCACAACTAAGTGCACAACAAATCGCTGCAAGTGTAAAAATAACAGGCTGCTATCCTAATTTATAAAAGCCCAATGTGCGCACATCTCTCTCTCTCTCTCTCTCTTTCTCTGTCCGCAAAAAATTTTCGCCGGACATCACGTCAGAATCGGCAGCGATATATCGAGAATTTTTTACGGACTTTTGTTGAAAATAATATGTTAGATGTTTTAAATGTATAACCACAATTTTACTTAAAGAAGAAAAATAAAAATTTAAGGCGTATTCGAATGTAGAGAAACAGTATTATTTATGCAACCGGAAAAGCATTAATATATGTGAAAAAGAACGCATAAAACTGTGACGTCACTATTGCTTATACATTAACTAATGACGTCATCTGCCGTGTTAAGAATGAAAAGAAATGAACTATTTCATTCAAATTTGATTTAGATCTACGTACACTATGAAATGTATACAATACAATTTTTCCGGCCTAAACTCATAAAATTTATTTTATGTATTTGGATTCTAGATCTAGAGATTCTAGATCTAGACTAAATCTAAATCTAAATCTACGCAATAACTAGATCTAGACGTAGACGCTAAGATCTAGATTTAGACTCTAACTTCTCTAAAATCAATTCCAAAAATAAATGTCTATATTAGGACTAAACTATTTCAAGACTTATTTATTTTATACAAAATCTTTGTTTGGAACTGGCTAATTTGGGATAAAAAATTAATTTGAAAGAATAGGCATATTCGCGTAAGTTAAGATTTTAAAATACGTGTTTCATTCTCCGTATTTTATAAGGTGCCTAAATAGCGGAGATGTTAGTGTACATTAAACCACGCAGGTGGTGCGGGTTCGAGACACAGCAAGTCAACTTGGTTAATGTATTCTTTTTTATTATGCTCGGGCTAAATTTAAAAAAAAAATTCTTTTAGGAATCTAGATCTAGATCTAGATTGTCGGGTGTCCGATAGGGCACTTCCCGGCGCCGCAGGCGCTTCAAATTTGGCATGATCTTGCCTTGGTGCGACAGAACACGGGGGCCGGTTGGCCGAAAAGTCTACGATGTGGGGGTCAAAACTGACCTCGACTGACCGGTACCTTATATGAGCTATAAATCGAAAAAAAATGTCCACGGAGGAACCTCTTCATAACTCTTGAGGTCGTAGACCGACCTTCGGGCGAATTAATTAAGCATTCAAATTCTCAATGTTTTCGAAAGCCTAAGCGAAGCTGGGCAGCATGCCTAGTCCTAATTTATAAAAGGCCATGTGCGCTCTTCTCTCTCTCTCTCTCTCTTTCTCTGTCCGCAAAAAATTTTCGCCGGACATCACGTCAGAATCGGCAGCGGTATATGGAGAACTTTTTACGGACTTTTGTTGAAAATAATATGTTAGATGTTTTAAATGTATAACCACAATTTTACTTAAAGAAGAAAAATAAAAATTTAAGGCGTATTCGAATGTAGAGAAACAGTATTATTTATGCAACCGGAAAAGCATTAATATATGTGAAAAAGAACGCATAAAACTGTGACGTCACTATTGCTTATACATTAACTAATGACGTCATCTGCCGTGTTAAGAATGAAAAGAAATGAACTATTTCATTCAAATTTGATTTAGATCTACGTACACTATGAAATGTATACAATACAATTTTTCCGGCCTAAACTCATAAAATTTATTTTATGTATTTGGATTCTAGATCTAGAGATTCTAGATCTAGACTAAATCTAAATCTAAATCTACGCAATAACTAGATCTAGACGTAGACGCTAAGATCTAGATTTAGACTCTAACTTCTCTAAAATCAATTCCAAAAATAAATGTCTATATTAGGACTAAACTATTTCAAGACTTATTTATTTTATACAAAATCTTTGTTTGGAACTGGCTAATTTGGGATAAAAAATTAATTTTAAAGAATAGGCATATTCGCGTAAGTTAAGATTTTAAAATACGTGTTTCATTCTCCGTATTTTATAAGGTGCCTAAATAGCGGAGATGTTATGTACATTAAACCACGCAGGTGGTGCGGGTTCGAGACACAGCAAGTCAACTTGGTTAATGTATTCTTTTTTATTATGCTCGGGCTAAACTTAAAAAAAAAATTCTTTTAGGAATCTAGATCTAGATCTAGATTGTCGGGTGTCCGATAGGGCACTTCCCGGCGCCGCAGGCGCTTCAAATTTGGCATGATCTTGCCTTGGTGCGACAGAACACGGGGGCCGGTTGGCCGAAAAGTCTACGATGTGGGGGTCAAAGCTGACCTCGACTGACCGGTACCTTATATGAGCTATAAATCGAAAAAAAATGTCCACGGAGGAACCTCTTCATAACTCTTGAGGTCGTAGACCGACCTTCGGGCGAATTAATTAAGCATTCAAATTCTCAATGTTTTCGAAAGCCTAAGCGAAGCTGGGCAGCATGCCTAGTGTAATTCTAAATGCCATAAAAGTTCAACTTGTTGTAACAAATGATGATATTGTTAGATTGAGACTATAGTACAATAAAAAATTTGAATGTTTCTGTAATTTACTTTAATTAATAATCAATAAAGACTTAATTTCATGATCCTTACGGCACAAAAAAAAACACCAAAATCTGCTCATGATCTTCTAATTCGGACTTTGGCCGGTCCACCATGGCCAGTCTGCGGATTGGCCGGCCAAAGGCCGAAAGCAAGCAAAGTTTCAAACTTTAACCGACCTATGGGAGGCGATAAAAGCCAATGCGCGGATTGGCCGGCCAATCCTAGCATTGGCCGACTTCGGGCTTTGACCGTAACATATATATATATATATATATATATATATATATATATATATATATATATATATATATATATATATATATATAGGGAGGGGGTAATGTCTTTGGAGAAATTACTTAATCGTGGTCGGAAGGCGGAGCGTGCAACTGCTAACCCGATAGTTTCGACCGAGTTCGGATCCCGGACTTGAGTAATTTATAGGACGTCCCTGAGTACCTGACTAACTTAAAGGAAAGTAGAGGCGGATGGGCATAGTGCTGACCACACTATCTTTTCATATGCTGAGATCAACTGAGGTCACTGAAACAGGTGAACTCAACTTCGTCTGCCCAATCGTAAGATTCGAAATTGTAACTTTTAGTATTAAACTTTTGACGGAGCGTACACGTTGAGCATGGGTCTAGTAACTCGACAATGACTCGACAAATAAAAAAACAAGTTAATAAAAAGTCTAGGGACAATTTAAGCGCAATTTCCTTATGTTATCCATAACAATTTTTATTTTTTTTGTGACCGAACGAAATTATATTTTTTTGATCTAAAAACCTACACGATGCTCAGTTTAAATTAAAAATATCATCCTAGGCCTACACGATGCTCAGTTTAAAAATTCTTAATTATTTTTTTGTGACCGAACGAAAGGATATTTTTGAAAACTTTCTTCGGCAATATTGTTCTTAATTATGGCAGGAATCGATTGGTAAATGTTTCAAGTCGCTAAGTGGTCTGGTTGCCGAGATATGGACCAAAAACTGCATTTGTTCGAGGTTTTTTTGGCTTTTCCGGGAAATCCAGGAAGGAATTCCGGGAATTATTTTGGCCCACAATCATCCTTGGAACTTGCTTAACATATTTGCTTTTGGAACTAGTCCTCGATATTGCTTCGTTGAGTAGGAGATACCACTTAAAGCTGCGGACACACATCCATTCATTCATCCATCCATCCAGAAATGACAGTTAATAATCGCAATTGTCCGTATGGAAATTGCGCTAAAAAATAGGAGTTTTTTTTTTTTTTACCAAGCGACACATCGTACAATCTGCAAACATCTCGGGTTACGAATGTTTCGAGTTACGAACGATTTTTAATGGCCTAATATAGTGAATCCATGTTCTATGCTAAACTAAACCGTCAAAGCAAAAATACATTTAAAATAAAATACTTAAAAAAAACTTTTTTAAAAACCACGTTTTCTTGTTAAAAACCACGTTTTTCTTGTGGACTAAAAAGTAGAAAATAAATTTTGATACATTTGATGACAAAAAACGTGGGTACGTTCACCATCAAATTTCCCGACCCATCTGCCCGACCCACGTTTTTTGTCATCAAATGTATGAAAATTTATTTTCTACTTTTTAGTCCACAAGAAAAACGTGGTTTTTTAAAAAGTTTTTTTTAAGTATTTTATTTTCTCCTTTTTAGTCCGTTGCTACACATGAAAAACGTGTTTTTTTAAAAAGTTTTTTTTAAGTATTTTATTTTCTCCTTTTTAGTCCGTTGCTACACATGAAAAACGTTGTTTTTTAAAAAAAATTTTTATTTAGTTTATTTGCTACTATATCTAATGACTTGATTAAGTATGACTTGACTAAGTGTTTATAAATACACGGACTAAAAATCTTGAGCGACCAGGATTCGAACCTGGGTTGTCGCGGCCACAACGCGAAGTACTAACCACTATACGATCACGGCCAGCGCGCTCACATCGATTGGGGCCGAAGTAACTGTGCCAATAGGCCTCCAGTCTTGTCGGTATCTTTAGAAATCATGTCCTCAATTTTATGGTCCTTGGGGCGTAATTAAATTAAGCTAATTACGGTCTCTAATTGCTAGTTTTTATGATTGCATCTGAAATTGTTAGGCGAAAGTAGCCTACATGCCAAATTTCAGATCTATTGAGCAATCAGAAGTGGGCTAATTTTCGATGTCAATTTTAACAACAAACAAACAAATCCACAAACGCGAAGCTGAGTTAAGAATAACTATTTACATACATTTGATGACAAAAAACGTGGGTACGTTCACCATCAAATTTCCCGACCCATCTGCCCGACCCACGTTTTTTGTCATCAAATGTATGTAAATAGTTATTTTCTACTTTTTAGTCCACAAGAAAAACGTGGTTTTTTAAAAAGTTTTTTTTAAGTATTTTATTTTCTCCTTTTTAGTCCGTTGCTACACATGAAAAACGTGGTTTTTAAAAAGTTTTTTATATAGTTTATTTTCTACTTTATCTAATCACTTGATTAAGTATGACTTGACTAAGTGTTTTTAAATACACGGACTAAAAAAATCTTGAGCGACCGATACGCTTTAAGCAGAGAAAGGGTGTAATTTACGTTGCTGGCGTGGAGATCTACTCACGAATCACGTGATCAAATCTCCCATAAACAAACAAATAAACGCGAAGCTGAGTTAAGGAAAAACGTGTTGATGTGTATTTTAGCATGCCCAGCGTACCAACCGTGTCACCGTTAACAATGTGTTACCGTGTCCGTTCTCCTTTTTAGTCCGTTGCTACACATAAAAAACGTGGTTTTTTAAAAAGTTTTTTTTAAGTATTTTATTTTCTCCTTTTTAGTCCGTTGCTACACATGAAAAACGTGGTTTTTAAAAAAGTGTTTATAAATACACGGACTAAAAATCTTGAGCGACCAGGATTCGAACCTGGGTTGTCGCGGCCACAACGCGAAGTACTAACCACTATACGATCACGGCCAGCGCGCTCACATCGATTGGGGCCGAAGTAACTGTGCCAATAGGCCTCCAGTCTTGTCGGTATCTTTAGAAATCATGTCCTCAATTTTATGGTCCTTGGGGCGTAATTAAATTAAGCTAATTACGGTCTCTAATTGCTAGTTTTTATGATTGCATCTGAAATTGTTAGGCGAAAGTAGCCTACATGCCAAATTTCAGATCTATTGAGCAATCAGAAGTGGGCTAATTTTCGATGTCAATTTTAACAACAAACAAACAAATCCACAAACGCGAAGCTGAGTTAAGAATAACTATTTACATACATTTGATGACAAAAAACGTGGGTACGTTCACCATCAAATTTCCCGACCCATCTGCCCGACCCACGTTTTTTGTCATCAAATGTATGTAAATAGTTATTTTCTACTTTTTAGTCCACAAGAAAAACGTGGTTTTTTAAAAAGTTTTTTTTAAGTATTTTATTTTCTCCTTTTTAGTCCGTTGCTACACATGAAAAACGTGGTTTTTAAAAAGTTTTTTATATAGTTTATTTTCTACTTTATCTAATCACTTGATTAAGTATGACTTGACTAAGTGTTTTTAAATACACGGACTAAAAAAATCTTGAGCGACCGATACGCTTTAAGCAGAGAAAGGGTGTAATTTACGTTGCTGGCGTGGAGATCTACTCACGAATCACGTGATCAAATCTCCCATAAACAAACAAATAAACGCGAAGCTGAGTTAAGGAAAAACGTGTTGATGTGTATTTTAGCATGCCCAGCGTACCAACCGTGTCACCGTTAACAATGTGTTACCGTGTCCGTTCTCCTTTTTAGTCCGTTGCTACACATAAAAAACGTGGTTTTTTAAAAAGTTTTTTTTAAGTATTTTATTTTCTCCTTTTTAGTCCGTTGCTACACATGAAAAACGTGGTTTTTAAAAAAGTGTTTATAAATACACGGACTAAAAATCTTGAGCGACCAGGATTCGAACCTGGGTTGTCGCGGCCACAACGCGAAGTACTAACCACTATACGATCACGGCCAGCGCGCTCACATCGATTGGGGCCGAAGTAACTGTGTCAATAGGCCTCAAGTCTTGTCGGTATCTTTAGAAATCATGTCCTCAATTTTATGGTCCTTGGGGCGTAATTAAATTAAGCTAATTACGGTCACTAATTGCTAGTTTTTATGATTGCATCTGAAATTGTTAGGCGAAAGTAGCATGCATGCCAAATTTCAGGTCTCTAGAGCAATCAGAAGTGGGCTAATTTTCGATGTCAATTTTAACAACAAACATCCAAACAACCAAACAAACAAACAAACGCGAAGCTGAGTTAAGAAAAACGTTTTAAAAACGTGTTAAAAAAGAAGAAAAAACACGGTTGTCACATGACAGTATGGTCTGGACTATCTGGAGGATAAAATTTGCTAAATATTTTCCAGTGTTTCTTTCAGTCATTTTAATTTACTTTCTTCCCATCGCCACAAAAAAAGCCAGACCACTCCCCCTAACTAAAATGACAGCAAACCTAGGCCTACCCTCCCCCCCCCCCCCCCTAGATTTCTTCCAGACTATTTTCTCCGGGGGAGGGGGAACTTGAAATTTATATAATTTATATAGAAATATATATTCTTTTAACAGTGTCCACCCCGAAGAAAGTCTACCGCCCCATCCCCCCGGAGAAATAAGACTGGAAAAAGCACTGGATCAGTGTTTCTTCCAGACTGTTTTCGGGGGGCAGGTGGGCGGACTGGCAGACTTTCTTCGGAGGGGGGGGGGGGCGGGAGATGCCTGGAAGAAACTCTGATTCAGATCAAGGCCTATTTAGGTAACTAATAATTTCCATTTTAAAAGTCTAACTCCTACCCCACTGTCTGTGGTACTGAACTCCTCATTTAAATTAGGAGAGACGAAATTGAATTTGCCAGATTTTTAAGTGTCGATTAGGAGAGTCGGCCCAATCAAGATATGTTACTCCTTTTCTATTAAAGTATTTTTGAGTTATCTCCATTGACAAGATTGAAGTGACAGAAGCAGACAACAATTACAAGAACAATATGTTCATCTGATAATGAGCTCGCAAGCTGTGTCAGTAGTCTAGATTTCGATGTCTAAATTTTAATATAATTAAATATTAAATAGATCTATGACCTATGCACTTTTATCTAGAATCTAGATCTATATAGTATAGTATAAAAATTAGATCGTAAATTATAGTAAGTAGGTCTAGTCTACCTAAACTAAATTTCACAGCTGGGATGGCAACAGAACAGTTTACAACAGTGGATTCATTTAGATTCCAGATCTACAATCAATTCAATTTCAATCATTGACATATCACATTAATATTACTATTAGAGAATCTAGTCACTGACTGTGTAGTCTTATATCTAGTCTTTTGTAGTAGTTACATTTCTAAAATCTAGCTAATAATAATAATTAGGCCTAGATTATGATTTTATTTTTATAAAGATAGATTATTTGTGTAGTCTGAGCTATCCTGTTGTGTAGAAACTAGATCTAGATCTAGACTCTTGTTAGATTTGTCTTACAGTGTACTTGAGTTTACCTTGCTTTATGGCCTTATAGGCTTATTACCGAGTACTACTTTATAGTATTATGAATTATCATATGGCATGCTAATAATAGATCATACTTTATTAAACTATTAAGCAGGAAAACTAGATCCTCAAATTCTAGATTCTCTAGATCCAGACCATTTAAAAATTAAACTATTGTAATTGTTGTGATCTGTGGCAGTTGTGAAGTGAAATGCGACTGATGCTTACTGAGAGAAGTATTTTAATAATAATACTTAATACATTAACTAGGCTTAATTATTAAAGGTGTTGGTAAATTGTGATACTTCTTGTATCCTAGATGCTGGGTTCAGTTGTCAGGGGCATTGGGCGATCTCGGGAGCCACTGGTTACAGTACTACTGGGGTGCCCCTAGTTCGTTTTAGTTATCGAATGTCATGTGCCACCGTGTTTCTATTGTAGGGTGTAGATGCCATAGTGCTCTCAGGGGAGCCCAGGGTGCTCTATACTGAGTCTATTCTATGGCATGCCATAAGCCTATTGCCTTCTATATATGAAGAAGGTGGCTTCGGCTCTGTAGCTTCCTTGCCGGTTTAGCTGCATTGTGTCTTACTTCTCCTAAGTGGAGTCCTGGTGCTTCCGAAGACTGGATTAATTTCAGATTTGGCCTAGTTTCTGTAACTATATTTTATTTGTGGACTAGTAGTTAGCCCATCGCACAACCCCCAACCTGGAGGACCAGGGTGCAATGTTTGGCTGTCTACTATTATTATTTGATATTTACAATAAGCTTATCATTAATGATGGGTCTATTAAATTTACATTTACAATCATAGAAGTAATTAGACTAATCAAGCAATCTTAGTGTTTAGTCTTCAGACCTTTATTAATTACCGTAAAATGTCACTTTAAAAATTAACATACTTTTTGTGAGATTAATATCCTACTAATATTCTACCAAACCCCTAGTTTAGTAGTCTAACCATTAGGCCTAATTCTGAAATGCTGACTCTAGAACTGACCTAACGTAGGTCTTAATGCCTTATCCTGACCATATCTCAAAGACCTTATTATTACTGAGCGGCCCTAACCCTTACTGTAGCAACTTCATTCATTCATTTTTCCTTTGTGGCCCCTGGGGAGCAAAGGGCTTCAATAACACCTCTCCACCGGACTCGGTTTAAGACTGCTCCCTTTATCTGTGCCCATGTGAGCCCAGCGTTCTTTGCCTCTTACTCAACCGTTCTTCTCCATGTTCTCTTTGGCTGACTGTAGCAACTTAGTAATAGGAAAAAGTGTAGATACAATCCAGTACTGTGTTGTGTAAATTGTAAATAAATTTAATAAGTTAGTTGTTTAATTTGTTATAAAAAGTGGAATGAGTGTAGCTTAGAGCTTACTCATCTTCTAATGAATCAGACAGAATAATTGTTAAGGCTAACCAAAGGCATAGACACTGAGTGCATATATCTTTTTAAAAATAACATCACCTTCACAAGGCTATTTAACTAACTTTTTTTAAAAAATGAACTGTGAGAATAAGCCTATTTAAAAGGCCTTTAAAGTTTAGCCAGTCATACTTATCAGGTTATCAATATCATATTTATTTCAGTCTATCAGATATGAATAATTCATTAAAGGAGTTTTCATTGTAAGTTTTTTCATACTGATAACAAATACAATGCTTTTATATGGTACATATTTATTAAGCCATATTGTAGAGATGGACATGTACATTTTGATATTTTTAAACTGTTGAATTGTAATTATGAATTTAAAATCTGTTTTATGCCCGCCCTGGTCAGAGTGTAACACTATTTAGTTAAGGTCAGATAAAGAATTAAGGCTAGAGGTAGTTTTATGGTTGCAGGGCTAGAATGAGTGAGATAACAGGGCTAGGTCTATGTCAGCCTATTTTTTTTGCAGATCAAATTAATTGATAATTTTTTTCTGTAGTGTACTGAATGTTTTATTTTTTTACTATTCTGTTAAATTGGACCAAGAGTCCATTACTGAAAGCATGAATTTAAAAAGTAAGAAATCCACTGGTGAATGCAATGTATGTTTAAAATCAAGAATATTGATCTCTAATCTTAATCTTACCCTAACCCTGCCATATCTTAATATTCACATATAGGCTTAATCAAAGTGTGAAAGGAGAAATTATCTCAGGGAAAATTATGAAAAATTTCATTAATGATAGTCTAAAAACAAAGTAATAGCAGCTTAGGAAAGTAATGAATAGATATTATTCTTTATACTCTAGCCTAACTTTAGAGCTCGATGTGTTAGTATTATTTGCAACATTTCTATTGGTGCATATTAAATTGTATGATGAAACTATGGTGCTGGTTTTAATATCTTTAATATCTATGTAAAGCTAATAACATGCTGGAATCTAAAAAAAAGTATTTTGTTTATTTGCAGGTTGAAAAGTCTCAATGATTCAGTTGTTTATTGGTAAACCAGTGCTTATTTCTTAAATAATTTATCAGGAAAGCTAAAGATGTCTTGGCCACTATTCGGAATTGAAAGATGGAAAGGCATTTTGGTTGTTTTTGGTGGAATACTGATTCATTTATCCCTAGGAACTCTCTACACTTTTGGTATAGATATTTGTTACATTAATATTAAGTTGCCTAAGCTTAAGATAGAAAACCTTTCAAGCTAGAAAATTACTACTGAATATTTTTGCATTGTTAGAAAATTTTTTAAAGTGTTATTTAATTTTATATATCTTACCTAACTCACCAATTGATATTCACAAATTCTATTCTTGGAATGTAAACTTAACAACATATATTTACAAAAACTTATCGTTCATAAAAAATAATTGTTCAATTTAAGTATACTACCATCATCCTTGCACAGGGAATTTAAATCCATATTTGACGTCATACATGAGAGCCAAAGGTACCTCAGCCTCCCTCACATACACAGAATGCTCTTGGATATTTGCCCTAGCTTGTATGGGTCAAGGTGCTTCCATGGCATTGGGAGGTCTCATTGAGAAGAGGATTGGGCCTAAACTAACTGCACTTCTTGGAGGCTGGTGTATGAGGTAAAGAGAGGTGTGATTATGTCTGGGAAATTTTAAAATTACATTTGTGACCTCAGCAATTGTTTTTCATTTATCATATTTGGCAACTTAGAGGTATAGGCAATACACAGGGGATATTGGATATTGATTATGTTATTTAAATTATTTTTATTTGTTTATACATGCAAACATTTGTGTTTTAAACATTTATTTATCTTGAGATGTAGACACATAATTTTTAGTGGTGTAGATTTAGGGCTTGTAGTTATTTTGATTTATTTATGTTTGTCAGCATTAGAGCTATGAAAAAATGTAATTGTTTTTAAATGCCCTCTTAAAGTAACTCCCTCTACTTGTGAAGAAAGTATCCTTTAAAAATGTAGCTATTAAAAAGTATTTTCTGAATTTTATTTCATAGCTCCGAAACTATTGTCCAAAACTAAAACAGATTTTCATTTGTACATAAAGCGAATGTTACAATGCAAATTTAAAAAAAGTGTTGGATTTAGATCTAATGAATGAATTCAATCTTTCACTTTCAGCCTTGGTGTTTTCCTTACATACTTTGCTGTCAAACAGTCATTTGCTTTGACTATCTTCACCTATGGTGCAGTCTTTGGTTTTGGTATTGGTATTGTGTATGCCATTCCATTGGCATGTTCAATGAGAGTAGGTTAACACTATTTTGTTGTTTTACTTAGTGTTATGATACATAGCTTATTTATAGAGATAATGTGTTCTAGAAGCAACTGAATTACTTTGATAGCTTGAGAGTGGAAAGAAAGTTTTAAAAAATATTTTTAAAGAATATTCAGTAGATTTAAAGTTAAAGCTACTTTGTGCAATAGAAATTGAAATTTGATTAATTTGAGTAGTAATAAAGCTTTCTATATATATAAGTACATTGGTTTTTTAAAAGTCTAATTACAATATTTTTTTTTTACCTAAAGTGGTTTCCAGAGAAAAAAGGTTTGGTCAACGGTCTTGTAGTTGCTGGGTTTGGGGGTGGAGCTTTCATCTTTAACCAGATACAGACAGCTTTCATCAACCCAGAAAACAAAAAACCTGAACTAGAGGTCAATGGGGAAAAGTAAGTTAACCCTTTTCCACCCATTCTGTTTGAGTAACCATGTGTGGTTAAGCAGACAGCTTTCATCAACCCAGAAAACAAAAAACCTGAACAGGAAGTCAATGGGGAAAAGTAAGTTAACCCTTTTCCACCCATTCTGTTTGAGTAACCATGTGTGGTTAAGCAGACAGCTTTCATCAACCCAGAAAACAAAAAACCTGAACTAGAGGTCAATGGGGAAAAGTAAGTTAACCCTTTTCCACCCATTCTGTTTGAGTAACCATGTGTGATTAAGCCCATGATCCAGGTACAAGTAATAGTTTTCTACCCAGCTCTAATGGGTACCCATCAGTGGTTGGGGACTGATGAGACAGCTACTTTTTATGTCAAATGCATAGAAAGGGTATAATGCTTCAAGGATCTCCATATCTTAAAATTGAAATATAAAAAGTGTGAGAGTGTTTAAATTCGAATTAAATTTTGTTTATGTGTACTTAAAATATATCAGTGGTGTATAAAAATCAATTCCCCACTTAATTTTTCAACTTTTAGACTTTCTTTGATCTGTAAACTACTTTGGAATAATAATGTAAGTTTAAGCACTTATGTCCACTATCTTGACAGGTATTTTGATCAACCTGATGTCCTTGACCAAGTTCCATACATCTTTCTCATACTAGGAGGATGCTATGCTGGCATGCAGCTTATAGGAAGTTTGCTGTTATGTAACCCTCCCCCTGTTGAGGTAAGGTTGATAGTGTTATATGGGGGTTTGCTCTTATAAAATTATCCCACTATTGAGGAAGGGTAGATAACATGTGTGTTAATGTGTATGCCCTTTGCTCTGTGTAGGGTTTACTAGCAACTAATTAGATGGGATAGCTGATAAGTATTTTCACTTAGGCCCTGTAGGGAAACATAGAGCTTGACCCTATCTACAAGAATGTGTTATATTTATAGTTAAATGAACATTGGTAATCTATGGCTCATTGGATCTTTATGCACCATCCAGCGGTGGGTAGGAGAGGTGGGGGGGGGGGGGGGGGGGGGGGCTGTACCCAGAATTATGTATTTCCAACTTGGATGATGATGTGGTGTGTGTGGAGGGTTTGTGTGTGTGTGTGGAGGGGGTGTGGGGTTTTGAATTTGACATAGCATATATTTTTTTTAAGGAAAAGGGAATGTTTGTGTAATAATTATGATAAGAAAAAAGGGGGGGGGGGAAGAGCAATATGTTAAATTTGCATGATGCCATTACTGGATAAATGCTATCTTTAAAAAAATCTTCTACAATGAAGCTAATGTGAACTATATACATGCAAGCTCTTAATGATAAATCATCACATAGTTAAGCTGTATGCACAATTATTGTTGTCTTTTATCTGTTCAAGGTGACACTATATTTCGAAACAGTTGTAAGTGTTTAAATTTTATTGAACAGTTTCATTTGTTGAACAAGTTGAAGCTTGTATATCACACTGTAGTCCAGAAAATGTAGCTAGTATATACAAAATGTATATCACACTGTAGTCTAGTTGTAGGCATAGTATCTTACTATAGTCTAGAAAATGTAGCTTGTATTTGCTAGATGCAGCCTATATATTACGCTGTTGTCAAATTGTAGTTTGTATAACACTAGATATACCTTTATATCACACTGCTTTCTAAATATAGCTTGTATATCACAGTTCTGTCTAGATATAACTTGTAAAACACACTGATGTCTAGATGTAGCTTGTATAACACACTGTCTAGATATAGCTTGTATAACACACTGTCTAGATATAGCTTGTATAGCACACTGAAGTCTAGATATAGCTTGTATAGCACACTGAAGTCTAGATGTAGCTTGTATATCACACTGATGTCTAGATGTAGCTTGTATAACACAATGTCTAGATATAGCTTGTATATCACACTGCTGACTTCTCACACACTTTTTGCATGTTTACTGTAGAAGCACTTTCTTTAACTGTCAGCTTTATCCTTATAAGCTAATCAGACATACTGCTAATTTTGTTGTAGCCTAGATATCTAGCTCATGCAATGGTAATTTATTTATAAACTTCTTAACTTAAACAATGAAGAGTGTGAACACAAACCTACTGCTGTTACAATTAGATATCAAGCTATACACTTTATGCAAGCAGGTCACACAAATGTTCACACTTGTAGTTGCATGAAGCTGTAGGCACTGGCCAGATCAAATGTCATACAATTGTTCACAGTTGACTGTTGCAAATAGTTTGTTTATGTTGTAAACTTTTTTTTTAAATTCATGTTTTAGTATTAACATTGAATTGATTTGGATTTTAAAATTATTCAGTTATAAGAAAACAGAAGAAAACATTTCATTAAATCTTGAATGGGCCCTATCTGAATACAGTTACATCCATATTTTATAAAGAACTGTAGCATCATCATTGTTAGTGATCTATTATCAAGCATTACAAGTGTTAAACCTATCAATGAATCATTAATTTATGTTTAGAAAACTTAAATTTTTTAATTGAGAACAACAGATTTTTATTTAAATATTTTTTATGCTATTTCTCACCCCCCCCCCCCCCCCCCCCCAATAACCTTAAACTGTAATTCAGGGGTTCCCAACCTTTTTTTACTCTAGAGCACATTCTAAAATATCGGTAGGGTGGGGGGGCACCACCTATTTTAAATCGACTAATTCCTTCCAGAGGCGTAGCGACCCTTCCTGTCACCCGGGGACAAAACTTTCGATTTGCAGCCCCCCCCCACCTCAAACTTTCAATTTGCACCCCCCCCCCCCTCAAATTTTCGATTTGCACACCCCCCTCAAATTTTTGATTTGCACCCCCACCTCAAATTTTTGATTTGCACCCCCCCTTTCAAATTTTAAATGTGCACCCCCCCCTCCTTAAACTTTCGATTTCCATCCCCTTCAACCTTTCAATAATGTTTATGAAAAAAATTCTGTCTCTGTCGAATAGTGAGAGGCGGGCACATACGAATCGTTCTGTGGGCGCCATGGCGCCCGCGTGCACGGGGTTGGGAACCCCTGCTGTTTTAATTAACAGTGTTCTAGGTATCTCATTGCTCTTCTCTAAATGTAATTTTTTTTCTTGACACCACTTACTACTTATTAAAGCTTTGTCACACAAATCATTTTGAGGAAGTAGATCTTTATTTACATACACAATTGTTTATCCACTTGGTGTTTGTTCATTATTTCTATGACTTCCTGTACTATTCAAGTGTCCATTTTACTTTGTATTCACTTTCTTCTAGCACACAAAAATATATTCCAAATATTTTTATGCTGTTGAAAGTGCTTACATTGTAACATATTTTGAGGTGAAATTTAAAAAATCAACTAACACCAGCTAAACTAATGATCCTTCTAAAATCTTTGTTTATTTAATTGTATAACCTTATTAGTTTAAAATAATGTACTGTTGATTGTAAAGATTTGATGACCAATAGAAACTATCTGCTGGTTTATACGAAGGTTTGGACTAATTGAAACAATTTGTAAATGACACCAACATGGGTTTCAGTTGTTGTCAGTTAAATTTGTTATGAGTTTTGATAATTGCTAACCACTAAGAAACGATAATTGTTAACCGTTAATAAACCACATAAAGACATCTGATTGAAACAAGTTTAACAGCTTTATAGTCAGAGCTATATTACTGACTAAACTACTAAAGCAACAAATTTAAAAACTATTTTTTGAGATACATTTTTCATTTATTTCCATTGATGAGTTTCTGAGTGTGATAATTATTATACATTGTTCAGATCATTAACATAATTGCAGGAATAGCGAACCCTTCAAAAACACAGTAAATCATGAAAGCAGATATCTATGCAAATATAGGCCTGAGTCATAAAGTTTGCTGTGTTGAAGGTTATAAGGAGCAGTAAATTCTATTAACACATCCATGAGCTCATTAACATTTTATAGACATTTAATAATTTTACTGGTAGTTTGAATGCCTTTATGACTAATGATTGTATTACTCATCTGTAAAAATGACTAATAAACTTGTATTTCCCTAAAAAATAAAATTAATGATTTAATATATGCACAAATTAATCTTACTTTGTCAAGCAATGTTTTAATAGTAAATTTGTCCTTGACACTGAAATTTTTTAAAAGTTTTAAATTATCATTCATTGATAGTCTGTTATTTTCTGCTCTTAAATAAAAAAAAGTTTTAATTTGACATTTGTAAATGTTTCTAAAACCATGTTGGAAATCTAAAGAAACCATTATCAAAGGCTAGATTACAGTTTATCTGTTTATTTCACGAAAACCTCTACAAGCTGAACATTAATCATAAAATTTTATAAAATATGAAAACACAAACTTAACATAAAAAAACCTAACCTTATTACAGTTTTATTAACATCTTCACCTAAAATAATACTAAATTACCAGATCTTTAAAATCTTAGCCATATTTCAGAAAAATCTTTATGTTTGTTAAAGTTGACAATTGTATACAGTCTTCATTTTCTCTGAATGTATTTGACAGAATGACATGGAAAATGACAGGGATTCTGACCACGATAAAACTACCCTGGTACCTGATAAGGTTACAGAAGATCAAAAGCTTCTGACCAAGGTGGAAAAAACAGTCAACAAGTAGGTCACCAAATCGCTTTTGTTTAACTTCTAAGCAGTTTTTAAAGTAATTTGTGAGTGTGTGTGTGTGTGTGTGTGTGGATGGGGGGGGGGGGGGAGAGAACACCCAAGTGGGCACTAAAATGGGAGGAAAAACAATTAATTCAAAGCTCATGTTGTTCTATGTAATTGAATGTCAAAATATATGAACAGTTTGTATTTAGTTGTCAACTTGCCACAGTCTAAATATACCCAGCCCAGTGTTATTTTAAAATGTGGCTAAACTAAATTGTTCACCTTGAATGCTGGTGACAAATGTCATGATCACTGCACTGCTTCTAAAGGAACAGCTGTTTACACTTGATGCAGGTGTCCCCGCAACAGATGCAGCATTAGCATCTAATTGATCTTGTGTCACATTTTATCTGTTGAGCTCATCTGAATGATTTTGGGTTGTTTCCATGACTTGGTTGCTGCAGGAAAAAAAAATACTGTTGAATGTTTCAAAAGTTACGTTTAAACACAGGAGAATGTTAAGTTTAAACATAGGGGCATAAAAACTTTGTTTAAATATAAGGGCATAAAGACTTTGTTTAAATATAAGGGAATAAAAGCATAAAATTAAAAACATCGTTTAAATATAGGTAAAAAAACAACCATTGTTTAAATATAGGGGATTTGAAACATTTTTTAAACATAGGGCCATAAAAACCTTTACACAAGTAGGGCATAAAAGTGTTAGTTTCATGAGAGTGGCATAGAAAAGTTGGTTTCAGCTAGGGACAGAAAATATGGTTTCAACAAAAAGGGCATAAAAAAGATAGTTTCAACATAGGGGCATAGAAAAGTTGGGATTCAGCATGATGGCATAGAAATGTTAGTTTCAGCATAGATTTGAACACTGGGGCATTGGAAACTTTGTGGCTTTAAAAATCTGGTTTCAGCACATAAGCATAGAAAACTTTGCCATGTTGTGCAGATCTATAGTGCACCATTAAAGTAATCAGATTTTTTTGCATTTTGATTGACACAGCTATAAAGAATAAATAATGTATTAGCTGGTTGTTTTTTTATGCATGGGCATGCCCATTCAGGATATTGTTTGATCAATATCCCATGTTGTTTTATTTTGATCCTTACTCTGTTCCTAGTGCGTACATATGAAGATAGTAAAGACTGCATTGGTGGCCACAAAAACATAATCTAACGTAAATAAATATCTAACATAGGAACACCATCAATCAAGGTTTATTTGTATGTAGTGATGAATTTGATAAGTTGCCCTTTCACAACCTCACTGTCCAAAGGGCCTATTAAGTACAGTAGCTTTTCAGAATGTAAAAAGGTGGTTGGCAGCAGTGTTAATGATGTAGCATTACAAACATTTCAGTGGTTTGACAAAAAAGGTATAGATATAGCAAAGTTTAGTTAAACAAGAACCTTAGCTACTATTCCACATTGGCACAGATTCACCTGTTAATCCTAATCTAGCTCTTAGAGACTGATGGTCTTTACTTTCAGAAAGTTAAAGGGAACTTAACATTTTATTTTAGATTCATCCTGCCGTTAGTCAACAAGACAGATGTTTATTGCACTGTTTAGAACACATCTTAAACTAGATTGTAACAAAAAATTATATTTTATGTGGTTTTTATCACATGAACAGTGATGCTCTTCTGGTGTCCATCTACTTGGGTTACTTATGGGTGTTACTGATGGTGTGCTTGTTGCTAGTCTCTTAGTGTAGGTTTTCTTTCTGTTGACAGAGGGAGGGAAGAAGATGATAATTTGGATGTCCCACCTCTTCAGATGCTGAGGGATAAGAATTTTTATCTCATTTGGTTTATGTTCCTCTTGAATGGACAAGGCAGTGTTTTTATATCAACACTGTACAAGGTTTGGGTTACATGATTTTAGTTTTATAGCAGTATTTATATCAACATTGTGTAAGGTTTGGCTACATGTTTTATGTTTTAAGGCAGTTTTTATATCAACACTGTACTAGGTTTGGTTACGTTTTTTGTTTTAAGGCAGATTTTTTAAAACAAAAATTACAAGGTAAAACAATAATTAGTCAATTTTTTATTTTAAAACATTGACAAGTATTGGTGATTATTATTTTTGACAGCAATATAATGTTTTGGTAGCATGTTTAATGACATTGTGTGGTCAGCTTTATGCATGCCCATCATTCACTTTTACAATTTGGTCAGATATGCTTGAGCGATTTAAGAATCGAATCGAGGAAAATTGTTATGTAAATAGTAAACTAAACTTCTGTCTAGCAGTCATATAGCTACCTCAGGTAAAATAAATTAGTATGTTACACATGTAGACCTAGACCTAATTTTATTGCAGTAAATGAAATACATTTTCCTATTAAAACATGCATAGAAATTTAATTATTTTATTATACTTTTGAAAAATAAATAGGTAAGGAAAATAGTTGTACTGAAATAACTGTTCTCTGTGATAAACCAGGCCTATGGTCAGACATTCATTTCTGATGACTCATTCCTAGCCTTGGTTGGGGCATTTGCTGCACTCTTCAATGCTGGAGGGAGAATTATATGGGGCATACTGGCAGACAAATTTTCAGTCAGGGTAGGTTGGTTTTATAACATTTCTTCACTATTCAACTATTTATCCTTGTGTTAGTGTTCTTTTTAATCTTTTAAAACTGAAGATGCTTTATATATTTGTGTGTGCACTCAAATAATGTCGTTTAATTAATTTTATTTGTGAGTTAAAAATAAAACAAATGGTTTAATATGTAAGAAAGGAAACTAGCAGTATTAATTTTAATGAAAATAAATGTAAAATTGATAAATTATAATAAAATATATTGCCATTCCGTACAGGTTGCGCTGATGATTACTTGTGCCTCTTTTGCAACTTTCATGCTGACCTTGCAATTGTCAGAATATGGAGGGAAGCCAGTGTTTTTTCTCTTTGTGTGCCTTCTCTTTGGGTCATTCTCTGGCAGCTTTGCCCTGTTTCCAACAGCCACGGCCAAATGTTTTGGTAGGAAATATCTGAGCATAAACTACGGACTTGTTTTCACCTCTCAGGTAAAAAAAATCTAATTAGAAACCAAAAGGGGGGGGGGGGGTAATGTCCGGGGGAGGGGAGGGGTGTAGTGATTGACAGGGGGGAGGGGGTAATGCCCTGTTCCCATATATATATATATATATATATATATATATATATATATATATATATATATATATATATAGTTATGTAAGAAATCTATGATATTCTTAATTTATACTGTTTGATTGGCTGTGGAGTCATGGTTGATTGCTTTTTATTCTTTTTAGATGGTGACAGCACCATTAGGAACTTTTCTGTCTCAGAGTTTAAAGACAGCCATTGGATGGAGTGGATTATTCTTTATGGTAGCTGGTTTTTCATTTGCCAGTAAGTTTTATTCATTAAAATTTGTTTCATTCATTAACTTTAAATGTTTTTATCTAATGAAACCTATGGGATTTTTAAAAATCTAATTTATTTTAAGTGTTTTACTATGTTGACTTTAAAAAAAAAAAGAAATGCAACAATCAATAAACACCAGGTATTCAGTTAAATCCATTGTAACTCCTTGATTATTGAAATAATTCACCTGATTTGTTACAACTCTTAATTGAATTGCAATAATGCCACATTACTAATTTACAAAAAATTAGGTTTTTTTTTTTCTAAAAATGTAAGTTTGTTTTGGATACAAATAAAACTGCTTCAACTAGAGCTTGTTACTTTGAAAGGTTAACTTTAACTCCCCTCGTACATCATCACAAAAAGCCCGTTGTTGGTCATAAAATGACATTACAAAGTTTTACATTCTACCTTAAAAAATTCTAACAAGAAATAGAATGTTTTCATAATTTTTGTATTTTAAAATAAGGTAAAAAATGCTGTCATTCTTTCATAATTTCTTCTCTCCCTCATCTTACATTGTCACTGAAGTCTGAACCATCCCATCCCTACCCCAGTAGCGTAATGTCTTTTTTGAACAACCCCTTCATTTATTTCCTTGAAAACGATACATTTTTATTTTATTCAAGGTTTCATTCTGTCCATTGTCTTCCGAGGTAAAGACAAAAATGGAAAAGAAATTTAAAAGTTCACTGTCTGACTCACAAGAAGAAATTGGATCACAGACTTGTATTCTTATTAACCCTTTGACTATCATCTTTTATTTTAATGTTTAGTTTTCGGTCTTTACATTAACCAAAAATTTAAGTGCACAAACTAAAGGCTTGATATTCCTAGCCAGAATAATGAATACACTGTAAGACCATGAACAGAAGCTGGCTACTGATTAATCAAACTAACTGTGATGGTTTATTAAAAATGCATATTACTTAAACTTTTATTTTTATCATAAAACTTGTTTAAAAACAACATTCCTTGTAGATTTTTTTTTTTTTTATAACTCGTGTTGTATGTGGTAGTTGATAAATTCCTTATCTAGTTTAACGCATTGTGCTTGTGTTATTAGAATATACACAATTGTTTTAAGGCATTTAGTTTGGGAAATATTGTGCCTTAAAATACCCATTTTTGCTGGGAATAAAAGTTTCAGCATGTCTAAAGATTTTATTTTAAATATTAAATCCAAACCAAAAATATTTTTTATTTTTGAAATAACATTCCCAAAGATATTCTTAGAATATATTTGTGTGTCATAAATTGTTGTATAACTTATACCAGAAATGTTTTTTGTGTTGGCCGCAAAATTTCTTAAACCAAAGTGCCTCACAGTTATGGTACTGAAACTTTACTTCAGCTTTCCAAAGAGATCTAACTTTTAATTCTTCAAAAAAAAATTTCCCATCTCTACTTGTTTTATATTTTGGCTTTAATTTCTGTTATTTTTTTTAAGAATGTGTGTTATTTTTTTTTTTTAATTGCTTTAAACAGGTAATCTCTTTCATTACTTTATTTTTTAAAAACTGAATGAATTGTATTTCTTTAAAAAACCTAGATCTCAAGATGAATAGGAGGTGCCATTCAAATTTGTGTAAAGCTTTAAGCTTAATAGCTGCATTTTCATAAGATTGGATTCTTAATCATTTGAGATTAACATAAACAGTATTATTATTCATTATTTTTTTTTCATTCCTTTTTGGCTTGATAGGAATTTGTAAATACTGAAGTGAAGATACATAAAGTAATTAGCTGGTTTTCAGGTGTTTTTTCTTGTTATTTTTTATTGTATAAAAAATAAATAACTTTTTTTGCTTTTTTACATTATTGTGATACATTTGTTTGTTGACCCATTAGGACTTATGTTGCTTTGTTATTTGTAGTGCAATATCATCGTAAAATATTTGAAATTAAATTAGAAGTAGGCCTAAGCTGTACTTATAAAAACCATTTCTTTTCCAAATTAAAAGTATGTTTCAGAATTAAAACAAATGATCACTTCCAATTTGACAATTAATTTTCTTTTAAAAAAATTCTATGGTGATGGCGGGTACAGTAGTGTGTGTCCAGTACATTACCAGCAAAATTTATGTCCCCAACATGTGTCCAGGACACACCAGAGCAGGGTTCTTTTAACACTTAGGTTGTAGACCATCATTTCACCAGATGTTAAACTTATGTCATTGCTTGATAGTTGTTAAAGTCCAAACCACCCTCTTCCATTTACTGTGATAATGTGTTTTGTAAAACCATTTATTATCTGTAAATGCTTTAAATGTGGTAGTTGTTGAAAATTAACATTTAATTCACATATCAACTTTTTTACTAATTGTAATTGCATTTGGTGGCTATTGAATTTTTATGTATTCTTTTAATAATTAATTCTGAATCAAACATTTTTTCCCGAGCTTACATATGTGTTATTTATTCTTTTTTATTTTGTGTTTCTTTAAAAAAAAATCTGTGTTTAATTTGGTAAACTTATGTACAATAATTTCATATAAATATCTTATAATCTAATTTCCAAATATCAATAAATGTTTCTTTTTAAACTAATTTATAGTCATTTCTGCTGCTAACATAAAGAACATAACACTTTAGATTTAATGACCAAAAGCAAAAAACTTTGAAAATATAATATAAATAATAACACTTGTTTTAAATGAATACTTTAAATGTTTAAAATGAACAATATAATTTTAAAATGTAGAGAAAAAATAATAGCAAATTATATTATTTTGTTTTCTAAAAATAAATAGCTGCCCTATTATTAGTAAAATAAAAATAAGATTCAATACTTTTTTTCTTTTTTAAAAAGCTATACATTTAAAAGCAATGTTTTAAAAAAAATATTTTATGTCTGTAACATTAAAGTTGTTTTAAGCAGTCAGAATTACCACTTGTAATAAACAAATCAATTACACAATTAGGCTGAAAATTGAATTTGTATTTGCTTCAGGTTTGGTATTGCGTCAATGAAATTGTTCTTTATGATATCTGTCAATTTCATTAATTAAAATTCTTACATTCTGGTAATGGAATTTGTGTGTATCAACTTAAAATTTTTCTAGATAAAAATCTAGCATTTACAAACTCAGAATAATATTACTCAAGTATGGTATGGAGATTTTATTTTCCTAAAATAAACTTTTGGGTTGAAGATCTGATTCTTATGTGTCAGGCCTAGTTTGTTTTTAAACTCATAACTGAAAGATATCTGTCTGTTTGTGACTACCTTCTTATTGCCTGTGGTTTTGTCTTCTGTTTTTCAGATAAGAGATTGGTGCTTGCTTTATTCATTATGTGATGAACTAAGAATTGAAGAATATCTTGATGCACAATCAGGCACACATGCATCATAAAATGTTTTGATTGTCTGAAAAACAGATAACCAGATCAATAAGTTGGTTTAAGTAGACTGAAGTATTCATATAAGTTTCATATGAAGTTTAATTATTTTTATCAGTTTCACAAATGATAGAGATAGTATAGGCTTAACTGCTTATCATTGTATGTTGAATTATCTACTAGGAATTTAACATAATAAAAAATTATCTAATAGATGTTTTTTTTTTCCTGTTATCCAACTCAAAGTGAGTTGTTGAACTTGATTATTAAAGAATAAGAAGTTAGGACATCTATACTTGTAAAATAGTAGTTATATGTATCTATCAGTTTGTAGTGATAGGCTGAAACGAAATTGTATTCATTGATCACTCTATTATAGTGTTAAGATCATGGGTTTCTTAGTGTGTGTAAATAGAAAATGTAGAGGGATTTTAGTTGTTTTTGGTGGTATCTTAGTTCATTTATCATTAGGAACTAGTTACACTTTTGGTAAGTTTTAAAAAAAATATTTTAGGATAACATTTATAAAGATACAATTTTATTTAACAATAATATATTTATCATTTATTTTAGTAAGTAAAATATGTTTAAAATTAATATTTTATGATTTAAATATACTGTAATAATTAGTAATTTAGCATATAAAAGGAGTATTTGAAATATCTCATGAAACAAACTCAAAATATATAATCAGTGTTTTAAAACGGTAATTTTTTATCTTCACATACAATTTTTAATCAGCTTATTAAAATACTGTTTAATCTTAATTTAACTGGCTCATTTTTTTTAAAACATTTTTTTACTTAAATTCTCCATAAAACTTAAAAGGAAATGACAATATTAAAAACAAAAACAGAAAAATTTGCATTTTGTAGTTATCACAAAGTTTATATTAAGGTTTCTGTAATGTCTCCAGGAAATTTAAATCCTTACATCACATCATACATGCGAGCTAAGGGTGTTGCTCCTTCCCTCACATACACTGAGTGTGCCTGGATTTTAGCTGCTACTGGTATAGGTCAAGGGTTCTCTGTGGTACTGGGAGGTCTCATTGAAAAAAAGATTGGACCTTCACTGACTACACTGTTAGGAGCATGGCTAATGAGGTATGAAATAGAAATAACCATTAACTTTGGTCAAAAGAAAATAGTATGTACTTATTTCAAATGTCTTAGCATTTTTAACTTACAAAGCTTTAAATAAACAACTGGACACAAGTTTTAATATGTGTGCTTGACAGAGCATGTAAAACAGACTGTGGTAAAATTATATATATAAGTCATATGTGTCACATGCTAGAGAAAAAAAGTTACCCTTTTGAACTTGGTGGGGCAGATGAAGTAGAGTCCACCTGTTTATGTGCCCTTTTTATATAAAGGGATTGTGTGGTCAGTACCATGCTCAGCCACATTTCTTTCCTAAATGTGAGTCAGGTACCCATCAGAGCTGGGTGGACTCAATTACAGACTTAAGCCAAGTATCCAAACTCGAGTTTTTCAGGTTCTATCATCTGAACACGCTGTCCCTTTACATGCTAGAAGGCTAATTTTTAATGTTAAAATTAAATAGGCATATACATTGTTTTTATTTTTGTTTCAGTCTTGGTGTTTTTATGACATACTTTTCAATCAAACATTCATTTGCCTTGAGTATTGTTACCTATGGTGCCATTGTTGGTTTTGGTTTAGGAATTGCATATGCCATTCCGCTAGGCTGCTCAGTGCGTGTGAGTAAATGGGAAAATTGTTTTAAAAAATTTATATTGAAAGAACTAGAGCATCATAAAGTGTGTTGTTTTTAAACTGATGTTTTAAATTAGTGTATTTAATTAATGGACCTACAAATTGTTTTTTTATGTAAATAATTCAAAAATTATTATTAACATATTTTTAAATATTTAGATTGTTGGTGTAAGTTCACCTTTTAAGAATATAGACTTGTGAAGTTGATAGGTTTTACAGTTTGCTAGTCATTCTTTGTGTGAACTTTAATTAGCTTTGAACAGTTCCAGTATTTGAATTTTTAATGACTGTTTTATTCTGCAGTGGTTTCCAGAGAGAAAAGGTTTGGCCAATGGTCTTGTGCTTGCTGGGTATGGGGGTGGAGCTTTTATTTTCACTCAGATTCAAACAGCCTTTATCAACCCAGATAATAAAAAACCTGAGCTGGAAATAGATGGTGACAAGTGAGTTATTCAAAACTTTCAGTAGGCTTTTTAAATATATTGGATTGGAATTTTATTAACTTTTACTGTAGATTTTATTTTAAAATATTGCATTAGAATTTCAAAATAATTTACTATCTATTTTAAAATATTGGATTGGAATTTAAATATTTTTTACTGTATTTAAAAATATTGAACAGGAATTAACTTTTGGAATTTTAAAATACTAAATTATTTTAGTTTTGTGTAAAATTATTTCACAGGTATTTTTCTCAGTCTGATGTATTGGACAGAGTGCCTTACACATTTCTTCTACTTGGTGGGTGCTTTGCAGTCATGCAGCTAATAGGAAGTTCATTAATTTGTAACCCTCCACCAAAAGAAATTACTGTAAGTTTACTTCAGTACACATTTAATGTATTCAATGTTTGGATAAATATTCAAGTCTCATTGTGTTTCATACTATGCTAAAATCACCTTTGTATCTTTTATAATATTCTATATATTATGTTTTATTTGTTTTTTTTAAATGGCCAATATGAAAAAAGGCCTTCGTGCCTACTGTTGTTACCATTATTGAATGAATATAATGAATAATATAAGGCACATTTTGAATCATCTTAGTATTTCTTATAAACCATGTCTGCTCATCCTGTTTTGTAACTATTCATCAGTTATTTGAATAATATTTTCAAACTAGTTGCTAAACCTAATATGAAGATGACATAATAATAAGATTATGTTAGCTAACATAATTTCTTATGATAGCTTGCATAGTTTGTCTTCACTTTGAAGTAGAAAAATATCAAAATTATAAATGACCATCAGTTTATTGCTTTATTAATGTCAACTATCTGTGTGTTTAAAAACAAAAACTAAACAATTAAACAGAATAAAACTCCTTGTGTATGTATTTAATATTCTAATATTCAAGTAAGCATCTTTGCCTTTATAACACTTTCATGTTTTTTAATTTTCAGATTATTATTCCAGACTCAGATACTAAAATCTATTCATCTGAAGAGAGATATGTCAAGATAACTAACCAAATATCTGCACCTAAATTGGTAAGACTCTTCAGTCAATGGTAGTAAAAATATGCAGCATCTTTTTATCTGAAAATTATTTTCTTTTTTAGTCATAAACATAAACTAATAATTATTGAGATAATGTGTTTTGCATCGTAAATCAGCTTAATGCTATACAAAATACATTTAGGTACAGTTGTTGTAAGACAATACATTAGATCCTAGCCAGATGGGGGAAGGGAAGTAAGCCTTCATGTCACGAACGGGGCGAGGATGAAAAAATTAAATTTGTGTCAACTATTTTTGTAGAATTCATGCTTATCAATTCACACTGAACAACCAATTAGATGTGGAAATACATCATACATAGTGTTATTATTTATAAAAATCAAACTTATTTCTGTAGACTTTAGTAAAATATATAGTACTATTATCACAAGTTATCATCAGTTGGAGATAAAAGATATAAAAAAAATTGTGATTAGACCTGACACATGTCACAAGGTGAAGCACACCAGCCACTAAAACGTATTGTGGAGAAATGTAAGCAAATCAAATAATAGAACACATAATAAAAAAAACAATGTCTATTATCAATGCTGTTGTTTGGTAAATTCTGACAAATAATTAATTTGCTCAGTCATATGCATTAGACAATGGGTTTTTAAAGTATCACCAAATGAAACCACCAATAATTATTTTCAGAAGTATATAGTGATAAAAGCAAGAACACATTTCCACACCATCGAAAAATAGCAGGAACTAGTACTAGATCTGTAGATCTAACAGTCATTGCCCCATAATCAATCTTGTTGCACCATTGGTCAAGCAGTCATTGCCACATAATCAATCTTATTGCGTCATTGGTCTAAGTGTCATTACCCTACAATTAAATGTTGCACTGTAAATCTGTTGTACTGTAGAGGTTGTAGAAACTCAACTCTTCATTTATACCAATGTGTTGTAGTATGCCTAATAGCATCATAGTATCCAATGTAATGGATGTGCCCCCCTACCATAATGAATTTATTTAAGCTTGTTTTGCAGGATCAACAGGCTTTTGATAATAAACAGAAGATGGATAAAGAGGGACAAGTAAAAAATTCCAACAGGCTAGTTTAACCCAATTTTTTTTATTTTCTTCTTTTTAAAACTTCTAAATTTTAAGTTTTTTTTAAACTAAAAATATCTTGTATTGCTAGTTTAAGAAAATTAAAACTTAGAGGATCCAGGAAATAAAATATATCCCCTTAATTTAGATCCCAAATATTTCTTAAATCTTCATCTTATTACAGTTTGTAAGTAAAAATCTTTCAACCAACTCTTAAAATTTAGTTTAATTAATGAAATGAAGATTAAATATAATCATTATTGCTAAAACACATAATAATTAAAATTTTCAGTGAAAAATCAGAAAATAATGACGAGGAAGATGACAATGTTTATCCTCTGGTAATGCTCAAAGACAAAAACTTCTATCTGCTATGGTTCATGTTTCTCTTCAATGGGCAAGGTGTCACTTTCATTTCTAGTCTTTACAAGGTTGGTGAACCGCAGACAAATTTTATAAATACTTCTATGCACATCTTGTTTATTTATTATACACATTTTAGCTGATGCAGTAGCATAAAATAATGCATTTTAGCTGAAGATGTTTATAATAATTTTTTCCCCGCTGTTGTCCAGGCCTATGGTCAAACCTTCATTTCTGATGACTCATTTCTTGCCTTGGTTGGAGCTTTTGCTGCAGTGTTCAATGCTTCAGGCAGAATTATGTGGGGCATGATTGCTGATAAATTTACTTTCAGGGTAGGCATGTGCACTGTTTATATTTATTTGCAACAATAATTCAATATTTAATTAAAGAAAATTAAATATTTATACCAAAGCCCCCTAAATATAAATGTATATTTTGTTTCAATTTTATTCATTAATGCACCTTCTAAATGTTATTCAATAGGTTTGTCCCTTTTCACAGGTGGCGCTGTTTTCTATGTTATGTTTATTCACATCCCTAATGCTGACATTGCAAGCATCTGAATATGTTGGCAAGCCACTGTTTTTTGTGTACATTTGTTTACTGTTTGGGTCCTTGTCAGGCAACTTTTCATTGTTTCCAACAGCAGTGGCTAAAATGTATGGACCTAAGTATGTCAGTATAAACTATGGCCTGTTGGTTACATCACAGGTAATACTGAAAGCCCATTTGGCGTTCTCAAAATATTTTTAAATAGTGTTGAAGACAATTTTTTTTAATGAAAATGTTTTTTCTTCTTTGAAAATCATTGTGTTTAATACAGACTATTAATTTCATTACAAATAATGAAATTATATGATTTTTAACGTCATTGTTTCATTTTAGAATTTATAATGTATACTTCTTCATTATTAAAAATTATTTTTAAAATTTTATATTATAGATAGTAACAGCACCTTTGGGAACTTTTCTTTCACAAATACTGAAAAACACTATTGGTTGGCATGGACTATTTTTTTTGGTGGCAGGTTTTTCTTTCTCAAGTGAGTGCTTATAGCCTACTAGAATTTTTACCATGATTAAGGTTTGAGTTATAATCAGGTTTAAAATATTGGTGGTGGTGATTATTATAGTAGTTTAAAGGCAAAAGTGCTTGAATATATTAGTGCAGTTTTATTATATTGCAAAAGTATCATTATTGATTGTCTTGCTTAAAAGAGTGTACTATTAGTGTTAAACCATCATTAAAAATTTAAAGTAGAAAAAAGATTGAACAATACATTCAAATTCATATGCCAAGGTCACAGAAAGAGGTAAACTCTACTTCATTTGTCCCATGGCCTGTCAAGTTTGAAAAGGGAACTTAACTTTTTACTTTACATTAAAATGGAATTATACCATAATTTTAAGTAAAAGATTTTGTGCTTGATAAAACAAAAATATTAGCTGTCGAAGTCAGTAAATATTTTTGAGTATGAACTTAGTTCATTAAAAAATTAATTGTTCACTGTTTTCAGGTTTTTTGCTTTCCATCTTGTTTAATGGCAAAAACAAAAAAGGGAAAACAATTTAAGGAAAAGGACAAATAATCTGACCAGCTCAGTGGAAAACTGTACGTGTAAGATTTGATACATTTAATTTAAAGCTTTTTATTGGTCAGTTTAGATTTTTTTTTATATTCTTGTAAAGCTAAAAAAGGATAATTTACTTCAAATTATTCAGTAGTAAGCATTAACCAACAGTAATTTCTAATTCTAGTCTGGTTTTTATATAATTAATGATCGTAAATATTGAAAAAGATACAAAATGTGTTTTTAATTGTTTGTTTTATATTAGTTCCGGTTATACCTTCTAAAACCCCTTCTCTGAAATGATTATTACTATATTTAACTAAAAGGACACTAATAATTAAATTTTAAGTAGGTGTTTATATACTTTTATTTATTTGCCTTACAATGTAAATTTTAAAAGAATCCAAATAAAAAACAACACTATTTTCTTAATAATTGTTTTACTTACCCCTGTTTAGATTGAGGCAGTAACATTAGGAAAGGAGGGACTTATTCATTCTCAGATTTCATTTTAAAATTTTAATAAAATAAAGTCATAAATGAAACTACAAAGGTTTCAAAAACAGATGATTGTTACTTCTAATCGCTAGACAAGAAGTTCAATATAACTGGACATAAGATAGAGGGTTAAACATTAAAGTTGTTTTAAACCAGAAGATTTTATTTCTATTCCAGACTTGGTTCTGGTGATTGCATTCTGAGGCGAGAAAAAAAAAGGAAATGGCAGGAAATGTGAATTTGTTAAGCATTACCAGCTTACTAACCAGATGGAACAGTTAGAAATCCTCCTTGTATTTTCAATTATAGTTTTTATGTTATGGGTGGTTGACACTTTACTTATCTACAGAATAAGTTACTGTAAGTCATTGCTTGCATTGCATTTATAAATTAAGAACCTTTATAAATATCTATATAATGTAATAAAGTTTCTCGGGACATAAAAATAACTTAAGATAATTTGCTTCTTAAAACTCTGAAAATATATTAAAACATTTACAAGAGCAAAAAGTTTTAGATTAGTTGACCCAGTGGCTGCTAATCTGCTGTTACAGAGTTGCATGCAGCTCTGTGAGTGAGCGCATATGACTCATTTCATCAGGTAAAAAAATTGCTACTGAGAAAAAAGCTGTACATTCTATATCAAAATTTTGTTTCACCATTATTTCTATAATTTAAAATATCTTAACTAAACTATATTTTTTACTTAAGAGCAGAAATAATCTGAAAATATGGCTCTATACACAAATATTAAATGTTTAGACTAGATTTAATCTACCAAATATATTTAAACAAAACTTAAGTGTGTAGATTAAAATAAGTGTGATAGTTCATAATTTAAGATAAACGTGTATGCGAACGGACCCCTGGGTAACCTAACTCAAGGATGAGATGTGCATTTTTATTTTCATAAAATAAACAGTTATGTTGAAGATCTGATATAATGTGTTTGATTATGCTTGTTTTTTTACTTTTCGCTTGAGACTGGTGTTACCAGTTTATTCGCTTGTATTGTATTTTACCTGTTAGTTAAATTGTCTATTCATCAGTGTTTGTCTACAGTCTATCAGTGACAATCTAATGCCTACATATAGGCATTGTACCTATATTTTGACCTGTATAACAGACTCAAGGAGGTGCTACTTAAATTTTCTTTTGTTGGCTAAATGTCAAAGGTTACCTTGAGCACACAGTTCTGATAAAACTTGTTAAACCTCTAAACAGATAACCAGATAATTTTCCAGGTGGAAGTAGACTGAAGTATTCCTGTAGCGTATGCAGTCACTTGATAAGTTTTTTCTCATTCTTGACATAAGAATTAAAGTAATACCCTCTGCATTGCTTATCTTTGAATAAAGCAGTAATTCAATTTTAGAAAAGATCATGAGGTTGAGACAATTATTGTCAATTGATGGTTGAGGCAACTAATTTGTTACTTGTGTAAAAAAAAAATTGTGTGTGGATTTTGCCACTTAAGATCATGGGTTCATCAGTGTGTGCAAATGGAAGATTTAGAGGCATCTTAGTTGTGATAGGTGGAATTCTAGTTCATCTGTCATTGGGCACTTTTTACACATTTGGTAAGTAGAAATAAAATTAATTTTTAAAACAATTTTTACTACTTTAAGCTCAGTTTGTCTATTTTTTTAAAGTTTTATGTAGTAAAGTTGTAAAAATATTTTCTTGTCTATATTTTATACATTTTGCATTAAGATTTTTTATTTTGTCTACAGGAAATTTAAATCCTTATATAACATCATACATGAGAGTTAATGGTACTGCACCTTCCCTTACATACACTGAGTGTGCCTGGATTTTAGCCACAGCAGGCATTGGTCAAGGGCTGTCTGTGGTACTGGGAGGTCTCATTGAAAAAAAGATTGGACCTAAATTAACCACACTCTGTGGTGGATGGTGTATGAGGTATGGGATTAAAAAAATCTTTTTAACTCTGTGACAAAGGAAATTCATTTGTTGAAATATTCTCTTTATGATACTGAATTTATATTTTACAATTTCATGGTTTAAATAGTGTTTTACAAATAAAACATTGGTGTTTGTAGGTTACAGTTACAGACATATTCAAATTAATGTCTTTTCAACTCATTTTTCAATCAAACAATAACTTTGTTACAGTCTTGGTGTCTTATCAACATATTTTTCAATCAAGCAATCATTTGGCCTGTGTATCTTCACCTACGGTGCAGTTTTTGGATTTGGTATAGGAATTGCTTATGCTGTTCCGCTCTCTTGCTCAGTGAGGGTAAGTTGATGGAAAAAGGCTTAAACTTCAATTAACACTTTACATAATTTTATTACAAATTAAAAAAATTAAAATTATAATTACAAAACAAATAATTTAAAAAATTATATAAGAATCAATAATTGTGATTTGCTACATTCATACAGATTTTTATCATTTAAATATTAGTATGTTTTTTTTTATATTTTTGTCTCCATAAAGACAGCTTTTGTTACTTTGTTGTGATTTTGCTGTTAATCTATTGATTTTTATTATGTTAACCAGGGGTGGAAGAGGCTTGAGAAATTTTAAAAGGGACCCCAAAACCCGAATTACAATTTTCATTGTGAATTTTTTCCCCCAAAAAAGCCTGATGACAATATTAATCTAATGCAAAAATGTAATTAAAAAAAATAATCAAAGCATTAATAAGCCCAGTACAGCACTATTCTTTGGGGCACCCAGAGATTTCTTATCTGGGGGCCAACTGGGATTTTTCCTGGTAGACCATCGGGCCAGTGCATCCCTGATGTTAGCTTATTCTGTGGTAATCTAATTTCCACTGTTTTGCTTTTACTGTTTAGTGGTTTCCAGAGAGAAAAGGTTTGGCCAATGGTCTTGTTCTAGCCGGGTTTGGGGGTGGAGCTTTCATCTTCACTCAGATTCAAACAGCCTTTATCAACCCAGACAATAAAAAACCTGAGCTGGAAGTAGATGGTGACAAGTGAGTTAAGAATTTCACAGGCGGCTATTAAAAATAAATTGGATTGGAGTTTTAATAACTGTTGCTGTAGACTTTTTTTAAAATATTGGATTGGAATTTTAATAACTTACTGTAGATTTAAAAAAAACAACATTGGATTGGAATTTAACATCTTTTACTGTATTTAAAAATATTGGACTGGAAAAACACTTTGCAGCCAAGTATTATTTATCTTTACAGGTATTTTGCCCAACCAGATATTTTGGACAGAGTGCCTTACACATTTCTTCTAATTGGTGGTTGCTATGCTGTTTTGCAGCTGATTGGGAGTTTGTTAATTTGTAACCCACCACCAAAAGAAATAACAGTAAGTTTACAGTAAAATTGAAAAGGCTTCAATGCTTAGAGACTATCCTCAAAAATAATTGCAACTTCCCTAAAATATAACAGTCAATTGCCATCCTTTTATGTTAGTTCCCATTTCATTGTTATATTTATAAAAACAAAAAGCTTAACCTTATTATTGAAACATAACTGAACTGAGCAAATTTAAATAAATATGTAGATACATGATTATCAGATAGCTACATTATTATTTTTTGTTTAAATTAATAATGTTACTATTAATGAGATTAATAAAAGGTCTATGCAATAATGCAGTGATTTAGTTTGGATGCCCATAGTTGATATTTAGAAAATACTAAAAAAGCAATCAGTGTCTATTGAATGCTTTTAAAAAAATTGCACCAGCATAAAACTGTTAAAGGCTACAATCTTGGCTAAATAATTAGTGACTGTTTCCAAAATCTGAACCAAAATTTTATTGTGATAATAATTTTAAAAATTAAAATAATTAAAATTAATGAACCTGTTTCATCTTCTTTATCCGTTCATGTCCAATACTCATGAGTAGAGTTCATCTGTTTCAATGACCTCATCATACAAGTATAGTGTGGTCAGCTCTATGTTAAGCAGCTTTTATTTTCCTAATGTGAGTCAGTTACCCGCCAGGGCTGGGTAGACTGTGGGACATCCAACAAATTTGAGCCCTGGAACCGAACTCGAGACTTTTGTGTTAGCCGTTGTAAGCTCTACTTTTCAACCATGCTGTCCCAGTAATAAATGAACCTGTCATGAACATTTTTCTTAGCCAATACATATTTAAGTTTTTATTTTGTTCAAGATCATTATCCCAAGTTCAGATGACACAACCAAAGCCAGTTTACCTGAGGAGAGATATGTCAAGCTACCTGACCAGCTACCTGCCCTGGAACTACAACCAAAAGTGGTATGTATCTATGTTTCATCATTGTACAAATATGTGGAAAAAATAGGTGGTACCAATCTAGGTTTTGTGATTATAAAAATATGTAGTACAAATCTTGGTTTCATGATTGTAAAAGTAAGAAATACAAATCTCAGTTTTGTGATTGTCAAAATATGTGGTACAAATCTAGGTTTCTTGATTGTAAAAATATGCAGCACTCAACCTACTTATAAGTCAAATTCTTTCCAAGACTTCATGAACTTTGTCCTTTAAAATGACAATACTTGATTTTTATAATCAGATAAGTTCAAAGCGATATACAATTTAAAAACTGGTGGCATTTGAGTATAGGTCTACTTATAAGTCTACTAGATATAGATCTAGAAATAATGTGTTTCAATACAATATACTAAAAATATTTAATTTTGAAATATTAACTTTTTGAAATGCTAAAAAAGTACCTCAAAAAACTTTTCTACTTTCTATTTAATAAACTAATGTAGTTGTAAACAGTGGCAGATTTGAATGGTGAAATGTAGGGCACTGTTAATGTTATCTCAACGTTTCGTGACTTAAGATAAAAATGATTGACATATAAGACTGGTAACTTGACCTAGCTAAAAATCAGGTCAAGGGGAGATACACATTATTTACAAAAATATTACATATTTACATAATAGCATGGAAATCTAAAACTATCAATTAGCCTATGGAATCTAAAGCAAATATTAGTAGTTTACATTACAATGCATGTGTAAAATGGTAAATGATATGTGTATGTATTTTTTTATGTGTATGTTTCTAGTATAGAATTACTAAGAAATGTACTGTCTGGAATTTTTCACCACCATATCAGACTGTGGAGCCATTTATTTTATTTACAACATTATTTTAATGTATTTATTTAATTTTCAGTGCTGCATGTAGATCTAGTAATATGCGTCTAGTATACACTAACCCTAGCTTAAACTAATAGCTTGTTTTGTAACAGGACCCAACAGCTTTAGATGAAAAGAAATCTCAGGCAGATGAGGAAGAACAAATTGATAATGTTATCAGGTTTGTTTCCATTCTAATTATAGGGAGCCTACTTTTTTTCTTGGGGAGGTAAAAATCAACTATTAAATAGCATACTCTAAGTAATATGTTGGTACCAATAACAAAATTTGCAAGTTATTTCCCTTTAGATTCCAGTAGTCTGTACCATTGTATTTTCAATATTTTGATACATAATTAAATATTTATAATTCAATGCTTTTTACTTTCTCGTATATACGTAGTATAGAGAAAGTATTGTAATCGTGCAAAAAAAAAAAATCGAGATTTTTACAAATCTCGACGTTTTACACCTCACTGATACGGAAAAACATAATTTTGCAATCTTGTCCGTATGTCTGTGTGTGTGTGTGTCTGTCTGTCTGTCTGTCTGTCCGTGTGTAAACACGATAACTTGAGTACCGTTACAGCTAGGTTGATGAAATTTCATATATAAGTATTTTATCAAAATCGTAGATCCGTATCAACTTTTGAGCGATTTCCGATAACCGGAAGTGGTACTTTTCCTACTTTGAATTTTTTAAAAGCCTATAACTTGAGTACTATTTCAGATAGATAAATGAAATTTCACATGTAAGTAAAAGATCTAATTCTCTACCTTCTGTTACATTTTGAGTAATTTCCGTTGACAGGAAGTAGTAATTTACGCTACTTCCGATTTCTCAAAAAACTAATGTAAATTTTAAAAGTACTAATAATATTGCGCACTATTATACACACCTTTATTAGGCGTTCGCTTGGTGCGCAATTGTTTTTTACTGAGATTCTATTCTATTTTTAAAAGTTTTAGTATTTAAAATGGATTAAAAATCATAACTATATCCCCAGTTACCATCCCCTTGTTGTTTTATATAAGAATATTCGAGAAAGTTTAGGGGAGATCACTACCGGTTTATTTAGTTTTAAAATTAATTTCCAATTACATATTTTATTAATCTGATTAAAAAATTTCTTTTTAAGTGAGAAATCAGCAAGTGATGATCAAGATGATCACAATGTTTATCCTCTGAAAATGCTCAAAGACAAAAACTTCTATCTACTGTGGATAATTTTTCTCTTCAATGGGCAAGGTGTTACTTTCATTTCTAGCCTTTACAAGGTTGGTGACTGCACATATTTGTAACTAGATCTATGTTGTATACATATAATTAACTGCACATTTGGCTTACCAAATATTATGGAAGCATTTTAGTGGCACAGCAGCAAAAGAAACTGAAGACTTGTCTGCAGAATTTAAAATTTTAAAAAGTTATATTATGAAATTATGTATTTTGTTTGTTGTTAAAAATGTTTATGAATAGAATTAATTTTTCCCCTGTGGACCAGGCATATGGTCAAACCTTCATTTCTGATGACTCATTTCTTGCCTTGGTTGGAGCTTTTGCTGCAGTGTTCAATGCTTCAGGAAGAATTGTTTGGGGTGTGATTGCTGATAAATTTTCTTTTAGGGTATGTATAATGTATATAGTTAGCTCAGAATGGAAATAAAATACAGAAAAAAACAACTGCTGCTTTAATGAGTATGGCCCACACCCAGTGATAATGCAGTTGTATTTGTTAACTACAAACAGTGTCTAGTCAGCAGAGTAGGTAGGGAAAGTAAATGCGGATGGGCTTAGTACTAACCATAATATTCCTTCATATTCCTTCATATGACTAATCAGTATGAACGGGTAATAATTTATTTCAATGATTATAATACAAGATATAAAAAAATGTCTACTATTTCAGATTTTACTGGTTTTGTTACCTCCCCCAGGTGGCGCTGTTGGCATTGTTAGGTGTATTCACATCCCTAATGCTGACACTACAAGTATCTGAGTACGGAGGCAAGCCACTGTTTTTTGTGTACATCTGTTTACTCTTTGGGTCATTCTCTGGCAACTTCTCCTTGTTCCCAACAGCAACAGCCAAAAGTTATGGCCCAAAGTACCTCAGTATTAACTATGGCCTGTTGTTTACATCACAGGTAAATCTGCATTTTTGATACTTAAACCTTTTAAGATAGTCTTGTCAGATATTAAATGTATTAGCACATTTTATTTAATATTCAATACAAATTATTTCTTTTGGTCTAGATCAGGGGTCTCCAAACTTTTCAGTCCGAGGGCCGCATTAACTATCAAATTTCAGTTCGGGGGCCAGTTTCTTCCAGGCATGTCAGCCATCACCAACATGCGTTTTTTCCATGGACAAAAGGATCTCCGCGGGCCAGATGAGACGACTTCGCGGGCTGCATCCAGCCCGCGGGCCGTAGTTTGGAGACCCCTGGTCTAGATTAAATGTAAACTCCTCCTACTTCTGTTTAAATTAATTTTTCTCTTTCTAAATTGTGTTTGAACTGTTCTCAAAGTTTTGAGTTTAAATATAATAGTTACATCATCTCCCTGCAGTTGGTAACAGCACCTTTGGGAACTTTTCTTTCTCAAATGCTCAAAGCATCGATTGGATGGAATGGACTATTTTTTCTAGTGGCAGGTTTTACTTTTTCAAGTAAGTCTCAGTACAATCTACAAGGGGTTATGTATGGCAGTGGCGTAGCGAGGTCGGGTGTCACCCGGTGCGGCACTTAATGGTTTCACCCTCAGAGGCGTAGCAACCTTTCCCTGGGACAAACTTTCAAATTTTCGATTTGCACCCCCCCCCCCCCCTCAAGTTTTTCTCTATATATTTTGCTATTTTTTGCCTTGGTGTCACCCCCCTAAATGGTGTCACACAGTGTGGTCCGCACCCCCGCCCCCCCCCCTCGCTACGCCTCTGGGTTATGGGTAATTCTGTAGTCAGAGGGTAACTCACAAGCTTAGGCTTTATAAATACCTACTAGTTTTGAAAATCGGTTTATATATATTTGCTAAGTTATAGTTACACAAGATTGTTAGTATAGTATGAGCAGTAATATTTTGTTGGTGATATTGCCACTAAAACCCTTGCCTTAACAGCGACATATTTATAGAAAAAAAAACACTGTAAGGGGAGCTAACTGCTCAATATTCAGTTTATACAACCATTAAAAAATTGTTTAATACTATTTCAGAAGTAGAGGTGTTTGAAGTATGTCTGAAAGAATTATATAATGGCGATAATAAATTAACAAGTTTGGTAATCAGAAATAACTGATTTTTAAATTATTTGTAGAATTTAATCAAAGTTAAGCTCCCCCTAAAGATCCGCAAGGCAGCAAGAGTTTATGTTTCTTGACCTTGGCATATGAAGTGTGAAATAGTCAGCACTATGCCCAGCCAACTTTACTTTCCCGTATTTGAGTTAGGTACCTGTCAGAGATGGGTGGACTTAGGGACATCTTCAGTCCCAAGAACCGAGCTCCTCCTTCAGGCTAGTAGCCAAACAAGAATTAAATAACTAATGGGATGGGTAAAATTTATGTTGCCAACATGAACACACTTTTTTTGCAAGCTTTTATTTAACTCACTTCCTCTGTTGTCAGTCTGTCTAGATCAAAATGCCCGAGCGAAATTACTGGCACTTCTAATTGACAGATACGGTTCGTAGTAGGCACGTGGGTCAAGACATAAAGACAATGCAACATCACATTCAATTTGACTTAATTGGATGCCTAATTAATTTTTTATGAATTAATTAAAATTTTGACCAAATAAGTAGGCAGTCTTATCCAACTACTCCGCGCGACTAGACACGCGTCATCACATTCAATAGGGCGTCATCATGTTCAATAGGTGCGCAATGGTTTTTAGTCATGTAACTCTATTGTAAATAAAACATGTTAAGTTCCAAAAAAAAACTTCATAAAAAAACGTTTTAATAACAAGCTTTTATGTAATAATGCACTAAAAAGTAGAAAAATAAATTATACACTACTTAAATAACTATAAAGATAAGCATGGGTCTCTTCCTAAATATTAGTAAAGGTATCCAATAGATAAGTGACACACACTTTTATTTATAGTTATTTCAATAGTAAAGTTCCCCTTTCAAACCTGATGGTTTATGGGGCAAGTGAAGTAGAGTTCACTTGTTTCTGTGACTTCGGCATGTGAAGAGATAGTGTGGTCAGCACTATGTCCAGCCGCCTTTACTTTCCCTAACGTGAGTTAGGTACCCATCAGAGTTGGGTGGACTCAGGGACGGTCTACTGACTTTAACCCGGATTCGAACTCGAGACATATGGGTTAGCAGTCCAGCTCTCTACCGCTAGACCACTCCGTCTATTTCAATAGTAGTGTATAATTTATTTATTTTCTACTTTTTAGTGCATTATTACATAAAAGCTTGTTATTAAAAAGGATTTTTATGAAATTTTTTGTTGTTGCAGGCCTTCTGCTCACCATCTTGTTCAGTGGTAAAGACAAGAAGGGAAACACCATTTAAACAGAGGTTGTGGTCTCAACACCGACTTCAAGAACAAATGTACCAGTAAGATTTGCATGGGGCTGAGATGAAAGCTAAACAGTAACAAAATCAGATCCTCTTTTCATTGAAACTTTGGGGTTTTCTTTGCTGTATTGAGAATTAACAACCTTTTAAACAAAAGGATTATGCTTTTGAAAATGTCCAAAACAAAACTAACCGAATTTTCCAAAATTAGTATAGTACAAATTAGAAATGACCACTTTAAAATTTTAACACTTAATAATATAACTATATTGTGAATAGTGTTTCTTTTTAAACAAGTAAACAATTTAATTTAAACATCAACAATGAGGACCAAACTTTTTTTTATGGCAAACAATGCAAAAAAAATATGAACAAATGAAGGAAGCTGTAAAATGTATTTAATTCATAATTTTTCTGTTCCCATTCAAATATACAGACATGAAATTGCTTTAGTTACATGACAAAAACAATGTGTAAAAAATAACTCTGGTTTGAATGTGAGAAAACATGCTAAGATCCTCACCAATCACTGCTGGTATTTAGTTGTGTCAGAACAGCATTAAGTACTGGACAATGTACAAGGAGAAACTAGAAATGTAACAGTCAAGATTGATAATACATGTGCCTATTCCTTAAGTGACTATATTCTATAAAAGGTTATTTTACACTTATTTCTTCTAAAGTCTTTAAATTTTATCTTTTAGTTTTCTAACAATTTGTTGTAAAGGGAAGGAATAAAGGTTTTTTTCTTAAAGTTATACCCACCTCCCCTCCCTCCCCCCCCCCCCCCATATATCAATACAAATGGAGCAGGAGAAGGATGTTATTTCTCCAAAAAATAACCTGTTCTCATAAACTACACACAAGGCTTTTAACTTACAATAACACTTAAATGTTTATATTCAGTTCTCAAACTATCAGTAGTCAAATGACACACAAATCAAACTTTAAACATAAATGCACTTCTGATAAGAGGCTGGTGTCATTCATACATTTTTAATTGAAACTATAAACAAATGTATACAAAATTCAGATCTGCTAATTTAAAAAAAATAAAAATTAAACAAAAATAGAAACAGACTTAAATATAATGTAGATAAAGGTACAGCACTGATATTTACTGTATACAAAATTTGATAGAATTCCAATTAAGAAGGGTGGTTTGCTTTCCTATTATTTTTGTATTTTTACTGGACTAATGACAATGATAACCCGTAAGATCAATAAAAAAAAAAGTGTAAATAAAGAAACCTTTTATCCACATTATTTACAAAATTGTTGAAAACAGTGCTAAATAATGAGGAAATAAACAAAATCTACTTTCATCTGGTGTAAAGAATTTCAGCTTAAGTCATTGAACATTTGCACTGACTAATAACCACGTGTACTTGATGTGAATTATTTCCTCAACAGAGTTATTCCCTACACAAAAAAATGGTTATTACATTTTTTAGCAGATCTAAACAATACATAAGTGGAAAGATTAAGGCTGGCCGCAGTTGGTTGTATTACAAAAATAAAATTTGTTTGTACAATAATGAGTTTAGATGTAAATGAGTAAGTGAACAAGTGTCTTCTAAAGCGGTCTGTTCCCAGACCAAAGATCTATATACAAAGTAAATAGATTATATTGTGTAGTATGCCAACAGCTGAAAATTTAAATTAAAAAAAAAAAAAGAATTCACCAGTTAATACATTGTGACAATTCATTATATAATGTTTGCCCTATAAATAAGCTGTACATAAACAAGATTGGTAAAAAAAAAAAAAATTAACATTAATAATAAATGAACATGCACTGTCCAATAAACAAGAAATTAGCATAGGATTGTAAACAGCAAGCAAATCTATCATTTCTTCAGCTATGTCAGAATTGGAGAAAAACATACTTATTAGTATATATATATATGCAAATATAGGTATGTATATATATGCATATATGTATGTATATATATATATCACTAGAATATATTGCTTTATTTATATAAATTTAAGTACATATTTTTACAAACATTTTTAATTTTTTTTTTGTTCCTTTAGAATTTCTGACTAAAGGAACAAGATGACTTTTGTACAAAGATTTCTTTCACCAGGCTGTGTTATTACGTTGAGCAGCTTGTGCATGTACTCTAAGATCCTCAGGACTAAGTGTAAGAGAACAAACGACGGTAAAACGAATACCTCCAGCCTTGCGCTCAGATCATAGGGTAATGTTTCAAAAGGTCACATGACAACATGGAACAGCCAGGCTTACTAGACAACAAAGATACAATATTTAACAACTGTTAATAGTCACAATGTAACATCTCCAGGCATGCAGCAGTGAGAGAAAAAAAATTATCAGTCTACTCTTTGTTGTCACCCATTAATCAAGTCATGGATTTAAACATTGAACGAGAGGATGTGTTTTGTTTTAAAACTGTTTAATTCATATGCTATGTTGTACTTAATATTCAATTCAGGGTGTTATAGGTTTTTGTACCATTATTTTCACACCACTGGAAAATTTTGTTTTTTTATTAAAACTAAATAGCACAATTATCTTATTGCTATTAGTGGTATTTGATATATCATATGTAACCAAAATACAAAAATTTGTAGCCAGGATTTGTTTCATATTTATGTTGTATTTTTTCTTACTTAATAGTAAAGCTAAAAAGTTTGAAATATTTACTGTTGTGTAATATAAAACTGAAGTCTAGTAAACAATTTTTTTTAACAACAATCAACATATTCTTTTATTGAAATTATTTTGGAGCTCATGTACAGGCAAAAATAGCTAATTCAAGTTTTCCTAAACAAAATGCATTTTAAATAGATAACATTGCTTTTGCTTCAAGATTTATGCATAGATTTCATGTTTTGAGCATAAAAAGGGAGTTGTTAAGTAAACAGTAAACCCCACACATTTTGGGCAGCTTTGCATATCGAAATTGCATGAGCACATTTTAACAAAACAGTTAAATAAAATTGATTTTGAAGAAAGTCTATTTAAAAGATGAAAGTCTATTATATTTGCTGCCCAAAATCAAAGACCAAGTGTTTAGAATGATACAGCATCAAGCTGCCAGGCGTTAATATGCTCTAATATTCAAATTGCAAGATTTATGCAAACACTTCAACAGTATTTTATGCAAATTTAATTAGGAGTAAACAATAAGTGTATAATCATGTATATTGGTAACTAAAATACATGTCATAAAAATGTCAGTAGTATGTTGCCTCAATGTTGATGAAATGAACCATATTAAAGAATAAAAAAAATATTTTCAGCTCAACAAAACATTTAATATAAAAATCTAATTTAGGTGTGCTGAAACTGTGTTAAATAATATCACCATACATGCAATTCACCATATCTACAATGTCATGGTTCTAAATTTTTTCAATGAACTTAATGATTGGCAACAGTAAAAAAAAAAAAAAGAAGTATGTATAATACTAGAAGGTTAACTAAATTTGCTTCAGGTCCTTCAATGAGTGCTTGAACAGACCAACATGCAACAACAACAGTGAACAAACCAGTTAGCTGGGCTGTGGACAACATATCTATCTAGCTTGATTATCTTTCTACATGGTCCATAGCAGACTGGCACCATTCTTAACTCATCTTGAACTTTCTACACTGCCAATAGAAGGCTGGGCCATTCTTAATTCATCTTTAACTAGCTCCAGTCCGCACCTTTTTCAAAGAAATATTTACTCAGTTCTCCATGTGTTTGTAAATAAGAAGAATCTTTTCATTTAAACCATTATGCTACTTGTTACATTAATCACCTTCTTCAGGTTTGATTCAGTTATTTGAATAAAATAATTTGAACTTTGTGAATAAGTTTTACCAAAACCACAAGATACTTGTGTGATGATGGTAAGGGTGATGATGTATTTGTATTACTCCTTGTTGAGAGATAAATGACATTGTGTTGTACCCTGAATGTCATATTTGCAAAATTAATTTCACCACAGCATGGTAAATTTATCCTTATCATGGTGTGTCCTGTGTAGTAATTTCAATCCTGGTGGTGTTTTGTTTTCAATTACAGGTCCCCAGCAGTTAGAACCGTTCCATAGGCCTTGGTTGCTTTGCAAGTATTCCCAAACAGTGCATCAGGAATTAAAACCATCAATGCATTTATCATAGCATTGGGGTTACACTTAGAGCTTAGGCTTTGAAATAAGCCAGTTGATGAAAATTTGAAACAGAGCACTTCTAATGCTGTCAGCTCTCAAAGTCATGTAGAAATGTGTTGAGAAAGTCGAAAGAGGGACGAGAGTGAGCATTACTCTGCCAACACGCCAGCATTATATCATAGACTTCCTGTGGGCAGTTATCTGGCTTGGACATGCGATAACCATCCTGGACACTTTCAAAAGCTTCTTTGCTGGCCTTATCTGAAAAGTGTATAAGAATATTAAATGTTTTGATACATACAAGAAAAATTATTAAAGAATATTAAATTGTTTCTACCCATAATTATTTCAAAGTTTTCATTAGTTTTCCCTCTGAGTCTTTTAACACCCACTCCTCTTTAGGACTTGTTTTTTTCCCCTCTTTTTAAAATATGCCCATTACATAAATAAAATAAATGTAATTGGGTGCAATTTGCAATAATATTATTTTTAAGTAGCAACTTATTTACTGAAAAAATAATGCAAGCAAAAATAATGAACAACTTTTCCATGGAAAAAATTACGCATCAGTTGGGAAAATAAGTTGTTTTTCTACCGAAATCACTGATTTATTCTAAGATTAGAAAAAATACAACTTTGGGCACATTATTTTACAAAAAAAAAAAAAAAAGCCATTTTTTGGTTGTTAAAAAAGAATTGCAAAAAAATACAAAAGCTACACAAAAACTGCAAGAAGTAAATGAAAAAAAAATTAAAATGATAATGGCAGCTCTAAGATATTGTGACCTATATATATATATGTAATGATTTTAAACTAACTCAGTAAAACAACTGAGCATAGATGAAATATTGAACACTGGAAGTGTCTGTACAGTACACCAGACAAATAGAAAGAACATATAGCATTATTCAGGCAACATAATAAAAATAATAATTTCTTACCTTCATATGGTTCTTTTCCTTGTGTAAATATTTCCATTAGGACTATGCCAAAAGACCAAACATCTGCCTTAGTGCTGTACTTGTTGTATAACAAGACTTCAGGTGCCATCCATTTTATTGCCATTTTCAGACCTTCAATAGTGAAAAAGGTTTTTATATTAAAATGAAATACATTTGTGTCTTCTAATATCTGTATAAAAAAGTGGGAATACTTAAAGTTATTAAAAAATTCAAGTAATGAATTGTAGATAAACGCTTACAAGAAAGTTTGTTAAATATTAAATAAAATTTCAAAATTCAACACTAATGTAGTTCAGAATAAAATTTTCCTTAAATTATTTTAAATATATGATAGAGCTAGATGATACATTTTTAATAAAAATAAGTTTCAATATTGGTATTAAATGAGTTTGAAATAATTCTAGTACATTATCCTGCTTTAGATTAAAAAAAAAAAACACCCAGTGTTAAAAAACACTAATGTTTCTGATTTATTTTTAAACTAGCACTTATAACATTAATATATTAGAAATTAAGTGTTTTAAATGATTTATCTTATTAAATGTAAGAATCATCATTAATAATCAAAGGCATAATTTAATTTTTTTTTTGTTGGTTGCTTTGTGTGTTTTTGCCGCACAGCCCATAAATGGGTTACTGATCTCTTACTAGAGCAATGTAGAGTACCAGCTTATTTAGTAATTAATAAAACAATATGCAAAAAAGCAGGCTAAAAATTTGGCACTAGTAAAAAGGTTAATTGCATGCACTTTTAAAACTAGATAGGCCTACTTTGCATTATAAATTAAATTCAATGAGTAATTATAAAAATTAAAAGTAATCTAAGCACCTCTTCTGAAATTGAAGTCTGGGTCATCCACTGCTTTAGTCATACCAAAGCCTGCTACTTTTATTCTGTTATTCTCTCCAACAAGTATATTACGGGCACCAAGATTCCTATGTACAAACTTTTCTTTCTCCATGTAAGCCATTGCATCTGCTATCTGTTGTTATAGGGAAATAATATGTGTAATTATACATATTATATGTTAAACCTATTAAAATAGGCAGCATATGTGCAAGGTGAGGCGACAGTCTAACCTTTTAAGTAACAATAAAGAGTAACAAATGTTAATTTAAAAACATATTTAATAGAAGCAAATATGGTCGACATAAAAGAAAAGACTATTATATTACAGATCATCAGTGTTAAAGTATAAGAATATTTTTTTTAGTTTTGAAAGAATTGGTGTCAATAAATAAGAAAAAGAACCGCTGCTAGACTATGATGTGGTGTGAAAGGCAGTGATGTTTTTTGTGATAGGAATCATTGTTGCTGTGAGTACAAACGTCAGTCTCATCTAAGTTGTGAAAAAGGAAAGTCAGTCTATGTTATAAACAAAGAAAGTCAGTCTATTCTTAAATGTAAAAAAAAACCCAACTTTTAAGGTGCTTGGGTTTTTATTATGAAACGATTTGTCAGTAAAGAAGTTAGAATAACAAGTTATCTTTTGAGTAAAATACTAGACTGATTGTAGTATTAACAAAAAACATCATCAAAATTCATAAGCTTACCTGAGCACCAAAGTGTATTAACTGTGAGAGGGCAAGACTTGTTCCCATTTCCCTGAGGTATTTAGACAACTGCCCTCGGGGCATGTATTCCATTAGAAGATAGACTGGCTCTATTTGACTGCATACACCACGCAGCTCTAAAATATTTGGGTGCTGGAGAGTTTTTAAAATTTGTGCCTCGTCAAGAAATGCTGCAGTTGTCACACAGTTAATGTTTTGTATTTTGACAGCTACATCTGTTGAGCCTTGCCATTTTGCTGAAAATAATTGTGGAAGTTTCAAGATAAATACATTTAGTAATTTTAAACTAGCACTTATAACATTTATTTTCATCATGTTGAAACTTCGAGATATTATGTATGTTAATCTGTAAATCTAAAAAGGCAATATGGAATTACCCAACTTTAAAAAAAAAAGGTAATTTTCAGAATTTTAAAATATTTATAGCAAATTAATCTAAAATTTAAAGAAAAATAAAAAGTGAATATCAATCATCAATTTAATTAAAATTAATGATCTATGATCCAAAGGCTTATTGAAATAATTATGACAAGATAACTCTGAGAAACATACCAAGCCAAACTTCAGCAAACTGGCCACTGCCCAACTTTTTAATTAGATGCAAAGTATTTCTGTCTGTTACAAACTCATCATCTTTACCACGTTCCATAGCCCATATTAAGGATCGGGGTTTGACACATGTTGACACAAGTTTACAACACAATCCATCAGCTGAATCTGCAACCAAATAGATTTAACGTGAAAAATACCCTTCTGCAATTTACTGAATAATAATTGTTTATATAAAAAAAAAAAAAAAAACCGTTTACGCAAGCTTAAAACAATGTTTTTTGGTAATATTTTTCTTACGTTCATGGTTGAAATTAATCAAGTAACTTAAGAGAAAACAAACCTTGATAGTGTTTGACCAGATCTTGCAGTGACTGAAATACTCTTTGCTTTGTGATGAAGTAGCATTCTTTACCATCATTGGTTTTCTTGGTGATTATCTTATAGTGCTTGACTAAATACCCACGAAGCTCATCACAGTCTCGTACACTAAGGGTATAAGTATCTAAAAAACAAGATCTACCATGAGTAATTGAATAGATATGAACAGTTGCAACCTTTTAGAAAATAGCTAACTAATATAACAATAGTAAGTCCAAGTTATGTACTTTTAGCACAAGCATAATAAAAAAAAGTCTTGGTTCGTACCCGGAGACATCTCTCCTAAACGAATCAAAAATGTTCCCTTAGGATAATCAGGAGCTAGAAGCCACTCTTCTGAAGCATTTCGGCTCACTTTTCCGAAATACCAACTGGAAATTGAGTGTAATGTGTAAGCATTTGGAATTACAGTTGAATAAAATAAGTTTATAATCGAAAATAAAACAAATTAAAGTGGTGAAATGAAAAAAGTCTGCTTGGCTATAATAGCTAATGCGTAGGAACTGATTTAAGTATTGCCAGTAACTTACTCATGAGCCCTGTGCCTCTGTTCTCTAGGCGAAGGCGGGTACAGGTTTCTAGGCGGCGACGTCTGGTTCTTATAGTTGCTGACACCAGGAGGATCCCAACTTTCCTCTTGTATGGTGTCTGCCAAGCTTAGCAGAATGAAGTTGTCAGGGAAGCCTTCAACCCCTATACGCGGCACTTGTGTGCTCTTGCGACACATAGGGCAAGGAAAGTAGCCTGGCTGATTGCCGGGGTTGCGTCTGACATAATCCTATAATGAACCATATTACACACTGATATTTTATGCAGTTTTCTTACTCACAAATTAAGTATATTTATGTATTTAGTACTTTAAAAATAATTGATTAAAGTAGGAAATTTTTAACTTATTATTTAAATCATAAGAACATTTATCCTTACCTTGAGACATAGCTCACAGAATGAATGCAAGCAAGGCAGGGCCTTTGGGCGCCGTAACGGTTCAAGACATATCTTACAAGACAAGAAATCTTCCTGAAGTTTTTCCTTCAAACTATCGTTGGAGTGGAGTCTTGCCATTGTTAGCCATTCTAGAAATAAATGTTAGCCATTATATAAAATATGTCACAGGCTTTGCCATTGAGTATAAAGCAAATTCAAAAGGATACAACTTTAATACAGATTTAATTCACACTGACACACAACACATAAAAAGAACATCTACATTGTCAAAAACTTCAATGAACAGTCTAAGTTTTAAAAATATATTAAGCAATCTCTAACCATTATTCTCAACACAACTGTTCTAAATAAAATTTCTAAATGAACACTTGAGTTTAAATCCTGTTTTTAAAATAAAATGATGTGCAGATCCCTATCCAAACAAAAAGCTCTTGAGTTCAAGTGGAATGAATGTGGTAGAGGGATTGATATCCCTAGAAACATGTTAACTACTGTTAATTGAATCATGCCTTTAAAATAAAATAAAATAACAGACCAGACAATACATCTATATTTTATAGTATTAACATCTTTTTGTGATGAAGATAAAAAAACTAATTTGAGATGGTAAATGCGGTGGTGGGAATCTAAAAACAAGAAATATTAATTGGCTAACAAATTTCAGGTCTGATTAATTCATTTTAAAAGATGCCCCATGACAAAAATCTGTAGTGAATTACAACACTGCATTTCCAAAATGATTAACAAGTACCCCTTTAGTTATATCAAAGTTGACAATACACAATCCTTAGATACAAAGTATCAACTAACAATTAATATGCAATGCATAATTTATACTTAAAAAATTAATTAATAACATATCATAGAAAATTTAGAATGATCTGAACCATACTAAAAAAAACAACTAACTTTTGCAATGCAAGATTGCTGCCAAATGCACTGAACACGTATCAATCATTCATCAAGTTTTTATATTCCAACGACAAATGGCCCAGAAATAGAGAAGAGTATAAATGTCCAAAGCGAAGGTGTGAGAAACGATGCCCACAGCCTAGACGAGCGCAAAAAGCGAGTGCCATAATAACTGGAACATCACCTGGCCAACGAGTGCCAAATGACGGGATGTAAAGATCCCCCCCCCCTTCCCCCGCCCACACAGACCGGACTGCCTCACAATGAGGGAGCGGAAACATTTCCACGTGGTTACCTCCCCCTCCCCTTAACATGCCTGCTGAACACCTTTCGTTACCGACAACCTCCCCTGACCACGGGAAAATTTTACTGGAAAAAAAACATCGGCAGTAAAAAAAAAAAAGAAAAAGTTGCTTAGTAGATCTAATTAGATCAAGACTAGTACTAGTGAGGGGTAGGGAGGGAGGAAAGAAGATCGCTATTCATTTCTTAGCTTCAAGCAAGGAAAAATGTTCACAATATTTATAATTTAACATCTAATAACATGGCGCAGTTTGCATTACTACATTCTAAAAAAAATCAAGACCAATTATGTACAAAGTAGCAAGTGTACAAAGCTAAAAAATTATTATAAATGTAAAAAGCAGACTACATTAATAATAGTTTATTCATCCATAAATTGACATAACTGGTATAGAATGGAAAGTTTAAAATCAGTTTAATAACGAGTAGTTGCATACAAACCCCAAAAAATCTTTTGCACATTAAAGATACACCTTGAAAGCTGATTAAACAATACGAGGAACATAGTAATATAACTAGGCTATGAGCTAAGTCTTAGTAAAAACCAGTAAATTACATATGATGCAACTATATTGTAGCAATAAGCAATGTGAAAGATTTTTATAAAGCCGTTAGTTGGGCTCTTTAACTGGTCCAGGTAGGATTAGAGTTGGGCTTTTTAACTGACCCAGCTAGGATTAGAGGCTCTTTAACTGACCCATTAAGTGTAAAGATTATTACTCTGGCTTATATCTGATAACAGGTGTCACGTAGCAAGTGTGGCATACACGTTACAATGACCAGGTTACAGGTTAAAGTACAAAACTTCCCCCTCCATCCCCCCCCCCCCACTTTCTGCTAGTGTTCGCAAAAAAAAAGGGGGGCGGGCAACTTCGACGGGAAAGGGGGTCAAAGTTAAGCATTCGCGTAAAACCTGTTGTCAGTTTTAATTTAGCTAAAAGTCATTCAAGATATGCCCGGCGACGACTGCCCTTAACCCGAAGACATACAGCATACAGGTGTTTGACCCGCGCGGGGGAGAAGGAAACAGCTGTAAATTATGCTAGTCTCCCCCCCCCCCCCCATCCAGGTGCAGCCCGTACCTCTGTGCACACGAAATAACGTTCACCCAATCAGTCACGTGATAAACCCCCACCAACCCAGCAATGATACTTTAAATGTTTTTTTAAAAAAAACGTGTTGTTTTGTTTTATTTTATGCTTGCAACTTGCTAACCAAACGAACGAAAACATCAAAAAGCCATTTAAAGGTAATTACTTCCTGTGCTTATATTTTAAGCCTAGCAATTTTTTTTTAGTAGACGAAATTACACCCTTTCACTTGCCAGCACACAGATTGTTCAATTTCATCGGCTCGGGGAAAAAAAAAACTAAAAAAAAATTCTAAAAAAAAAAAAAAACTAAAAGAACAAAATACTAAAAAAAAAAAACGAAAAGAATATAAAAAAAAAACAAGAATGAAGATTGTAACTTATAAATCTTAGTTTCAGCTTTTAGCCGTTGCCGGTTAGCCATGAAAGGTTTAAGAAGAATGGGCCTCATCAAACGTACAGGAGAAGTGGATAGCTTTAGATAGGGTGCTAATGTGAAAGAGGCAGGGGATGTGACAGAACACGATAACACAACGAGCAGCCGGCAGGGGACACAACCAGTACAGTCGACAGGGGACATAACACTGGAGATCTGTCAACAAACAAGTGGGCCGCCTCTTGGAAACGTAATACGTTATTTGCAAAGAGATGTGAGAAGTGGAAGGACTGGGTGACGGAGAAAGATAACCTGTGAAACAAACTCTAGAAGGGGGGGGGGAGAGAGAGAGAGAAGGGGAGAAGGAAGTATCATGCAATAACAAAAGGCGGTCAAGAAGGAACAATAATTTTTAAAAATCGTAAGCAAAAATGTACATGATACAGTTAGAGTAGTGGTGGCCATATTTTTTTACTGACTGAAGCCATTGCGATTGCTCTTAGCGTGTGTGCTATGTGGTGCTCTCATGCAACGTTATGTTAGTTAGTGTAATATTGCATTATTTAATTTACGCAATTCCACTATTTTACATGTATTATAATGCGAATACTCCATTATGAAATTTAAAAAAGGGTAAATAACAAAACAAGACTGATGTTAAAACTGTCCAGGTAAGGCCAGTGCATGTAAGCCAACGCGCTAAGTTGCATTATCTGCATTGTACAAAATGTATATCAGTAAGCCACGCTTGTGTCGGCATGGTGTGGACAGGCAGTGTTTGGTTGGGAGGCAAACGCCGACAGACAAAGCAGTGCAAGTTAGACAAAACAATTCCTACTATAGTCATAAGGCGGGGGCGGCGTGGGAGAGAGGAAAAAAAATGTGTCTTGCTGATTCATTGTTTCCATTATGCAAGAGTTATGCTCAGTCTAATGGGCATTTTGAACTCGTGACCCACGGTGCGTGAACTGTGGAGCTTTTGTCCATGGGAAATCTAGTCTTCGCAATCAGGAGAATGTGCATTTAAAAAAAAAAGGAACAGGATACAAGTTTTAAAACTACAGCCCTCACTGGCACCGACTCGTCTAGCCAACGAGCGACCATGCAGACAGACTATCGATCTACCCAACTCGTCCTCAATATTGTTACAACCACCGCCTGTCACTACACAACCCTACCCAACTCAGCTACAACTACAACCACCGCCTGTCACAACCCAAGCCGTCGTCAACATTGTTACAACCACTACCTGTCACTACAAAACCCTGCTCAACCAGTCCTGTCAAATTGCTACAACCACCGCCTGTCACAACCCAACCCAACCTAAACACAGCTACAACCACCGCCTGTCACTACCCAACCCGTCTTCAACATTGCTACAACCACTGCCTGTCACTACCCAACCCGTCCTCAACATTGCTACAACCACTGCATGTCACTACCCAACCCGTCCTCAACATTGCTACAACCACTGCCTGTCACTACCCAACCCGTCCTCAACATTGCTACAACCACCGCCTGTCACTACCCAACCCGTCCTCAACATTGCTACAACCACCGCCTGTCACTACCCAACCCGTCCTCAACATTGTTACAACCACCGCCTGTCACAACCCAACCCAACCCGTCCTCAACATTGTTACAACCACCGCCTGTCACTACCCAACCAGTCCTCAACATTGCTACAACCACCGCCTGTCACAACCCAACCCAACCCGTCCTCAACATTGTTACAACCACCGCCTGTCACTACCCAACCAGTCCTCAACATTGTTACAACCACCGCCTGTCACAACCCAACCCAACCCGTCCTCAACATTGCTACAACCACTGCCTGTCACTACCCAACCCGTCCTCAACATTGCTACAACCACCGCCTGTCACAACCCAACCCAACCCGTCTTCAACATTGTTACAACCACCGCCTGACACTACCCAACCCGTCCTCAACATTGCTACAACCACTGCCTGTCACTACCCAACCCGTCCTCAACATTGCTACAACCACCGCCTGTCACAACCCAACCCAACCCGTCTTCAACATTATTACAACCACTGCCTGACACTACCCAACCCGTCCTCAACATTTCTACAACCACTGCCTGTCACTACCCAACCCGTCTTCAACATTGCTACAACCACTGCCTGTCACTACCCAACCCGTCCTCAACATTGCTACAACCACTGCCTGTCACTACCCAACCCGTCCTCAACATTGCTACAACCACTGCCTGTCACTACCCAACCCGTCCTCAACATTGCTACAACCACTGCCTGACACTATCCAGCCCGTCTTCAACATTGCTACAACCACCGCCTGTCACTACCCAACCCGTCTTCAACATTGCTACAACCACTGCCTGTCACTACCCAACCAACCCGTCTCTCAACATTGCTACAACCACTGCCTGTCACAACCCAACCCGTCCTCAACATTGCTACAACCACCGCCTGTCACTACCCAACCAACCCGTCTCTCAACATTGCTACAACCACCGCCTGTCACTACCCAACCAACCCGTCTCTCAACATTGCTACAACCACTGCCTGTCACTACCCAACCCTTCTTCAACATTGTTACAACCACCGCCTGTCACTACCCAACCAACCCGTCTCTCAACATTGCTACAACCACCGCCTGTCACAACCCAACCCGTCCTCAACATTGCTACAACCACCGCCTGTCACTACCCAACCAACCCGTCCTCAACATTGCTACAACCACTGCCTGTCACAACCCAAACCTACCCACCATTTCAAACACCGAACGAACCTTTACATCATTCAAATCGACCACCATTATTCTTTAACTAGCTATTAATGAGCAACAATAAAACTGCAACAAACAAGCCATCCTCCCACTGAAGCCCTGATACTTGTGCTTTGCCGTTTACAATTACAGGCGCATAGCTTTCTTGGCCAGATAACGTATCACTGTAGAGATCAACACAGGGCAGACAGCACTTAAAGATGCTATCTCAGACAGCACGATTTAACATTCACTATCTGTACATCTATCAGCATAGCCAATCTTTGTTTTAGACTTAATTTAAAAAAAAAAAATGTTTTACGATCGTTTCATTCAGGCCTGACAAATTAAAGCGTTTGTAAGGAAAGAAGTTTTTAAAAATATGTATGTAAAAACAAAACAAAACAACGGTGCTCGACTGCGTGGGGGCGTTTAATTGCGCGTGCAATTGTACAGACAACAATCGTGTCACGTTTGGAAAAAATAATTTAAGTCCATAGTTTAGTAGTAGGGAAGCTATCTGAAGAGATCATCAAGTAACACAATAACAGAGAAGTGAAATATATTCTTGTAAAAAAAAGTGATTTCAGTGACGCTATATGAAGAAGCGTTAAGTAACACGATGATATACAGGGAAATTGATAAATATTCTTAGCAATTTTAAGACCTCATATTTGTCGTAGTGTCACAAAGAGCCTACTATTCTTCAAATAAGGCGTCACAACCACAAACTAAGTAACTAAAGAGTAAAACGGATATGTAAATATATACATTGGTGTGTGCTTGTCATTAAGACTAGCCTAAAAAGTCAACATTTATTTACGTAATGTTGCGTTGAGCTGTTACGTGATGACCCTTCGAATACTCTCGGCCATTCACGTTAAATCAAGTGATTGATTTAAAATGAGTAACCTTAAAACTTGAATAAATAATTTATGCGAATAGATACATTTTTACTAAAATAATTACATTTCCGCTAAAAAGAAAAACCTAATTTTTCGCTATGTATCATACTACAATTCAAGTAGCAGCCAACTAAAGTTTTTTTTTATTGTTTTTTTTTTTTTTTAAATTCAACGGAACCTTAATATCATTAACATCGATAATACTAAAAGTTTTGTTGTTTTCTATATGAGTGTGTCTAAGCTGGAAGCGAAGTTATACAGTCTTTACGATCACTGTGAATTTTAATGCTGAATTGTAATCATATATTTAAGATTAGTCATCGGGCTCTAAAAAAAAAAAAAAACAGAAAGAAAAACAACACAAAAAAAAAGAAGAAAACAACCCGATATCTTTCCAGTCCAGATCTTACAGTGACAAACTACAACGTGGTTTGAAGGGGGGTAAAAAAATAAGGAATTCTTTGATCTACTCATGTATGTCACATTAATGCCCTAAATTTAACACCTTCTATTTCAACCAACTTAAACCAAACAGCTACGCGTTTGTATCAAAGCAAGTTAAATTGCTAACGCCTAATAAAGCACGAGTCAAAAGGAAGTCTGTCACAATGGTGAACACTTTGAAATCTCTTGCAGCCACGAAGAGCGTTGTGTTATCGCAGCTTGAAAGACTTGAAGAAATGCGTGAAAACGGGGAGACCAACGGATCGTGCTGGCTTTTTACGTGCACATAGTACTTTTATGTGTACAGTAATGAGAAAATATTAAGTGTTTTAACTTATATTAACTATACTACGTAGTACACCTCCATTGAATATAACCACAACACACACACATATATACATACACACACACACATTATATATATATATATATATATATATATATATATATATATATATATACATATATATCCCCCCCCCCGTTTTCCCTTCTGTATATTACCCTCGCATTATTGACTCTTAACATAAAATACGGATACGGTAATGTATAGTGTTATGGATAGGGATATAGTTAGCTAAAGGGATTCGTTATAGGTGAAGATTGGATTAAGTTAGGTAAGTAAACGTTCTGGGTAGAATAAGCTTATTCAGCACTTTTTCCTGTTTCGTACTCTATAGATGGCCAAGGTTAAGTACGAAAGTGCGATTATATATATATATATATATATATATATATATATATATATATATATATATATATATATATATATATTGAAATAACAATGTTATAATATTTATACTACGAAAGATAAACTCCAAAGTATCGTATCTTTTTTTTCTTTTTGCAAACTCCACTTTAAAAAAAAATGGTGATACATTTCTAGCAACAAAATAGGCCACTGTAAGGGAACAAGCGTATTTGAATGTGGAGAATAAGACCTACTACAGGTAGATAATTGAATAACCGGAGCGTCTAATCCCCAAACACCTACCCCGCGGTGCTCATGTTCCGTGTCACATTGTTGTGGTCACGTATTGTCAACAAAGCCGGTCAAAGACCGGATACCAGAGAGGAGATCTAGTACTGGGACACAGCCTACATACTAATGTCATAGTTTTATGTCACCATTATCTTTACCGTAAACTACTCAAACACAACGAACTTGGGTACTTCTGAGTACTGGTACATAGCCTACATACTAATGTCATAGTTTTATGTCACCATTATCTTTACCGTAAACTACTCAAATACAACGAACCAGGGTACTATTGAGTACTGGGACATAGCCTACATGCTAATGTCATAGTTTTATGTCACCATAATCTTTACCGTAAACTACTCAAACACAACGAACCTGGGTACTTCTGGTACTGGCAAAGCATGAGTCCTACAAGCACACGTCCGATAGTACTGAAAACACAACGATGCTAGATTAACTAAGCCAGATATAGATCAGGTACCGAGAAACGGTCGTACACTTTGTAGTTTTAACGTAACTAAAACGGTGACTACTTACTTTACACACAACGGCGATGGAAAAAAACGTAACCATTACAACACGATCACCGGTTCGTGCAGGTTATTTGTCCTATCGATTAACGATTTCCTTGGTTACTGAGTCAGCATGTAAAACCCAGCGATACATCACCTGGCTGGCTGAGTGCTTCTATAGATTTGAGTCATTCACAGAGCATTGACCGGTAGCCGAGAAATAAAAAGATCGCGGTATAGAATTCCCATATTGCGATTCGTTAACAATGAACGGGTCTCAAGTTATGACGTTATGAGACTTGTTTCAACAACGCAGCAACCGTGTTTTTGTAGTTGCTATGTTATAGGGGCACATATTCAAACTATTTATCAAGTAAATAAAAATATATACATTTTATTAAAATCAAAGTAGATTATGTTAATTTTTCATATAAAATTTATCAGCAATAACTTTAAAAAAAAAGCTATGACCACTCTTGCTTTATCTATGAAACGTGTACATGTTTTGTTTATTAGTGAAATGCGTGCCTATTCTGTTTAAACGCACACATAATTGTTTTAAAGCATTAACAGCTAAAGCAGTGAAGTGACCATGAAAGCGCCACATACCAGGTGCCGTGGACACTTCCGCACCCAGCTAAAGGATATTTTACTGTAAACACTAGGATTTTTTTTCTCCAGTAAAGCAAAGCAATTTTTTTTAAAGTAAAAAATTGAACGTAATAAGATATGAAAATACTATTTATAGTATACTATTAAAGTATAATAAGTTTTCTTAACGAAATGTACTCTTCTGGTATCTCGCGTTATTTAAATAGCAGCGGCGCGGCGTCCACATTTGCGGGTGTTTACCGTAAATGCCAGCCATCGAGGACTGAATCTCTTTCTCCCAAAGTTATTGGTGCTCACGCATTAACGGGGCGTGGGAAAACCATGATACACCGAGCATTTCATTAACACAACTCACAAATGGATGTAAGCTCGTAAAGGGAAATTTTAAACTGCCCAGGGACAAATGCGGGATTGGAACAAGCAAGATTGATCATGCATAAAGCAGCTACGTTAAAGAAATATGTTATCGGCAGTAGTTGAAATTGTGTACTGTTTTATCGCATTGTTACTATACTTGTGGATTTCATTCAGCGACAGGCGTTTGTAAAGAAAAATTAAATAAGATACTTCTTTCTAAGAATAGATATAAATTAACCGAGAACCTAGATATTTTGAAAAAAATGTTATGCACAAGAATATATAAAAATACTTCTTGTTTTGTTGTTTTTAGTTATTTTTTTTAGTTTCAAAACATTCTTATTTTATTTTGGCATAGATGCAAAATTGTTACCGACAAAACAGGGTTCCAATAGTTTCATCGCGATTCGTGCATTAGTAAAAATAATAGTTTTGGAGCAAAAAATAAATAAAAATATAAATATAGAAACAACACATTTCTGAAATGAAATCGATCGTGATAAAAACAAGAACAGCCGAACCATTTTAAAAAAAATCGTTACACATTTATTTATATACAGGCATGTTATATTTAGACCAGCGGTTTTTAACTGGTTTATTTTCTCCTGGATACCAAAACTATACACCTGGACAGGAAGGAAACCGCGAGGGCTAAAATTAAAAGAACAACCGGAAATCATTACCGAGAACGAAATTGTGTGCAGGAAGCCGTTACATCTCTTTTCCTCTTGTGGCCATCAGCCCACAACAGCGGCTTCCTCCCATCACCCTGTCTAAACACCCCTCCTTCCCACGCAATCAACCCATCAAACACCCACCCACTCATCCTTAAACAATCACAATTTGGGGACGAGAATGAAATTCAAATTGGTACGGCTTGTGACAGTGTACACGAAAATTACCTAGCTGGTGAACGGGGTCCCTGTGTTATCTAGGCCTTGAACGAAGTGATAAACTCGACAAACTATAGCAATGCGCTGGCGAACAGCACTGAACACTGTAAAATTATTATAAAAATTATACACACAGTAACTTAAAATATACCATTCATTAAAACTAAATAGTCAAAACGGTTGTTAAATTTTATGATAGAGAAGTACTTGAAAATTATCAACTCGTGAGTTTGAAAAAAACACACACCCTATAATACTGGTATTATCTTGATGGTTTCTCACAGATTTAAGTCACTGCCCTGTGCATGAAACACGATTTTCAACACCCCCTCCCCCTCAAATCCCAACAAACAAAGAACATTCTAAAGGCCGGACGTTTGTGCAAGTCGGGAAGCACAAACACAACAGCACACCATGTCCTAACGGCCGCCCTCAGACCGCTCGCCCCCACCAGACTACAAATAATCAAACTGTCCAGGTGCACTGAATTAACAGCCCTGACCGTTTGCAATCACCAGGATACACCTTAACACCCCCACCCGGATACACCTTAACACCCCCACAGGGATACACCTCAACACCCCCACCCGGATAGAGTATTAACCGCATTATTGAACTAAATATTATTAAAATCGACTTATTAGTTCTCCAAATTATTGCTTTACTATTCGTTGCTTTCTATCGCATTACTGTAATATGAATACTATATGCCATATGCCAATCAAGGTTGTGAGACAATATGGGTATTTTACCATCTATGTTCGGAGAAATTAAAACCAACAGAAATAAACGAGAGAGATAGAAAATTAGACCAGAGCGGGATCTAATTAAATAAGCGTATTATTCCTATAACTGCACACACTAAGCTTATTTAGCCTGTTCACTAACAACAATCAATGTAGCTTGATAACTCGATATACTTGTCTGATACGGCCATTCAGTTAAATTAGTTATTTTTCCGCCGGGCATAACGTTCTGATGTGGAACAGATAATTGAGTGAATAATCAGAATATGTAACACAAATTCGAAATAATTGACACTATTACAATAGAGCGTGTGTCGAGTTTAGGATACGGCGGTCACCTACATCAGTCCCAGTGCCCCCTAATTGTATGCTATACTGTTCTACTATTTCAAGTAATAATTACGTCATTTTAACCCTTCCCAACGGTCACTATAGTTTTATCAACATATCCCTTGTGAGCCCGAAATAGCCAGTAAAAGTAATACATGAATTGTATAATTCTACTTTAAAACAGTTCCGTGAGCCGCAAATTAATTTTTTAGTTTTCTTAGAACTTTTAGAACCAACATTAAAACAACAGTTAGGTGTCTTTATTTTTCAGTTACATTTTATCATGCCTAGTCATGTGACCAGCCCTGTTTTATCTCAACACGTTCCCCAAGCGGTTTTCGACCACTGCCCACAACTAATTAACTTATTTCTACATCGGACATATTAGTACTCCTTGCAAGACGTACCGAGAAAATACATTAGAAACCCTATCCACAGGATGAGTGGCACACGGCCCAACAAGAACTGGCAGCACACGAGTGTATCGTGTTTATGGAAACTTCGGACTCAATTAACTAAAAGCGATACACGATCGATTGACGTTAGAGAACAAAGGTTCAGTAACAACATTTCCCAGCTCGCTACCAAGCTAATTGATATAATGGTAATCACCGTCTTTTTGGGTGGGCTATGATACTAATTAGATGTATAAAAATAAGTCAGTTAACGCGAATATACACATTTTATTTAACATTCACGATCAGTTATATCAGGCAAGCAGCATGTATACTAGTATATGTATGGTAAGTTAAACATTGATAAAATTCACAACTATTAATAACTTTCTAAAAAAAAACCCGATATTTTAGAACGGTGACGTTGATTGGAGGGAAAACGACTCACTGCAATATGCGCAGTTATTTTCAACGTAGCACTATGGTATAGCACACGGGTTCCCAACCTGGGGGTCGCGACCCCCCTGGGGGTCGCGAAGGTCTTTCTGGGGGGTCGCCAACTGGTATACTAAACCTTAGTAATTTGAAACAAAACATAAATATTTAGAACAATTTTTTTAAAAATTCGGCTTCATTAACATCACTGGAAATGTAATAGAGAAGTAACAAAGCGCACTGTACAAAGTTGTTCTCAGTCACGAATCTATGAAATCTTCAAAACTAATACGTCTTTTGAGACGAGTCATTGGGAACACACCAAAAAATATATGGAGTTCTTTCGTCGGTAAGAAGCTAGTTGCAAACGTCAGAGACTTGATCGAACAGGAAGTTTTCACACAGCATTAGTGCAAGCATCAAATGAAGTCGTAATAGAAAATGCCAAGCAAAAAAAAAAAAAAAAAAAAAACAATAGGAGAAAATCTCATCAAACGCTGCATGTACGTAAATGTTAAATAACACATTTTTATTGAAATTAAGCTTTCACCATTGTTTGCTTTTCAAGTTGATAAATCAACAGACGTGAGTTCGTGTTCGCAGTTGCTGGTCTGTGTCTATATTCATGCGGATGATAGCAAAGAAAAGTTGCTCTTTTGTGAAGATAGCATGAAGAAAATAAATACCTTTTTTGAAACTGGATGATTAAAATAGGTTACAACGGCTGTGGGGGTTTGTACGGATGGTGCGCCATCTATGTTTAGCTCAAAATCGGGCTTTCAGAAAACAGAAAAGATTTAGCTCCCTAACCACTGCCCTAACCAATCGACATCAAGAGTCCATTGCTAGTATAAGTCGTAAATTATATAAAATCTGGAGCCTTCAAAGAACTGAGCAAAAACATTAATATAGATCACGAGGTTCTGCTCTTCTACACTACAGTACGCTGGCTGTCAAACGAAATGTTGTAAATTGTATTTTTTAATTGAAATCTGAAATCAAATTGTTCTTGGGAGTGCAAAGGAAACAAGACTTTTTGGTTTACTTAAAACGACATAGAGTGGTTGTAGAGAGTATCATACCTAGCAGATATGTTTGAACATCAGGATAAGCTTAACCTGAAGCTTCAGGGAAAATAAACGAATATTATAACTTTCCATCAAAGCTGCAAAATCGGTAAAGAAAACAAATCTTGGAAATATTGTAAATTTGAGAAACTCTGCGGTGTGGTAGATTAATCTGATTGTGAGATAATTAACATCTTGAAAGAAGCGATTTCTGGGCATCTTGAATCTCTTGAAAACGAACTGTATCGCTATTTCTCTGAGCTGAAAAAAAGAAGAATCTGCATTGACGCATTACCCATTCTCTTCTTCCCTTGATGTTGCCAGCATTCCCGAGAATTACAAGATGAACTTTTTGATTTGCAGAATGATTTCGCGTAAGATGAAAAACTGCACACACAATTTTGGTGTAGTATTCACCATTCATACCCAAACGTAAAATTGATTGACTTTTCGAGAATATATTTTCAACACTATTCTCCGATTAAAAACAAAATTAAGATAATTATAATGACATAGGTTGGCGTTAACAAAAATTTTTTAAATTAAAAACTTAACCACGAAGGTTTAGTGAATAGTATGCAATTATATTCATGCTATTAAAACAGTTATCAAGAGTAGTTCATATTGAAAGTCTACTAGAAAATCTTATTTTTGTGCTTATTAATTTCCATACTAATTTCGGCTTTTTAATTCTATGGGGGTCGCGGGTAACTTACTTTTTATAAAAGGGGGTCGCCACTCGAAAAAGGTTGGGAACCACTGGTATAGCACATGCAGAAACTCGCGGTGTGTGTGTGTACGTTTTCAAGTACCGTACGACCATCGCTATACTCGTCTTAAAATGTTAATGAGCGGAACAAAAGCGTAATGTGACAGAGCGTGTGTTATTTTCTAACCAGATCTGAGTGTTGCCAAAAGCTGTGTTGATATAATGTCATGTGTCACTGAGGGTTAGCGGGGGCAAAAAATTGAGTGTGCGTGAGACATGTTTATTTTCCATGCTTGGCCTGGGACGCCGTTGTGTCAGGCTCGAGTGGTAGGGTGGGGTGGGGGGGTATTTTAGTAGACTGTGGTTAGTGTGACATACTCAGATGCAAGTGGTAGGGGGGGGGGAATTATTGTAGTAGACTGTGGTTAGTGTGACAGATACAAGTGGTAGGGGATGGGGGGGGGGGAATTATTGTAGTAGACTGTGGTTAGTGTGACAGATACAAGTGGTAGGGGATGGGGGGGGGGGGGAATTATTGTAGTAGACTGTGGTTAGTGTGACAGATACAAGTGGTAGGGGGGATGGGGGGGGGGAATTATTGTAGTAGACTGTGGTAGTGTGACAGATACAAGTGGTAGGGTGGGATGGGTAGGGGGGGGGGAATTATTGTAGTAGACTGTGGTTAGTGTGACAGATACAAGTGGTAGGGGGGATGGGGGGGGGGAATTATTGTAGTAGACTGTGGTAGTGTGACAGATACAAGTGGTAGGGTGGGATGGGTAGGGGGGGGGGAATTATTGTAGTAGACTGGGGTTAGTGTGACAGATACTCAGATACAAGTGGTAGGGTGGGGGAATTATTGCAGTAGACTGTGGTTAGTGTGACAGATACAAGTGGTAGGGTGGGGGAATTATTGTAGTAGACTGGGGTTAGTGTGACAGATACAAGTGGTAGGGTGGGGGAATTATTGTAGTAGACTGTGGTTAGTGTGACAGTGGAGAAATCTAGAACTGACTGTGGTGTCAGACACGAGTGGTAGGGCGGGGTGGGAGAATTATTGTAGTAGACTGAGGTTAGTGTGACAGATACAAGTGGTGGGGGTGGGGGGTGGGGGAGTTATTGTAGTAGACTGTGGTTACGATGACAAAACTAGAAAAATCTAAAACTGACAGTAGAGTTGAGTAGAGTATCAGACTCGTGGTAGGGTGGGGAATATTATTGTAGACAGCTTAAAGTTAAAGTTACTAATTGACAAAACCGGACAAATCAAAAATTGACAGTAGTGTCAGAAACAAGTGGTAAGGGCGTGAGTATTGTAGTAGAATAAGGCTTAACTGTCAATCTAAAACTATTAAATATTAGTTATTTCGTCCCCTTTAGCGACTTACAGGGTCCATAGCCAAATCCCAAAAGAAAATTCAAGGGTTTTTCAAGGTTTTCAAGGTGATTTTGGGGGGAATTTCAAGGTAAAAACTACCACTTACGGGCATTACAATGAGGGTTATGTATGTTTTTTGCACACACAATTTTTAAAATAATTTTGGTGTTATTACAAAATTATCTAAGTCAGGAGATTGTCTGAGAGTCCAGCATAATCCCTTTTGCAATCAGTATCTTTGGTGTCAAATGACAATCCTTCAACTTCTATTTTCAGAAAAACCTCTTTCAACACTGGCTTGACCATGTGACAGAAGCAATAGATCTCTAACAATTTTCCAAATGTTCACATAAGAAATTTTGCTACCAAGCTGTTCTATGAAAAAACTGTCCAGCCTATCATGTGCTCTATTAAATTTAGATAGACAACCATTTAGAGTACATGTATCTATGAATGTTGAAAATTGAAACAGAACTTGGTCACACTCAGCTGATTTCAGTTTCCATTTGTTGACTAGGATGTGAAGAATTCCCTTCATTTTTTGGTGAACTGGCTCTATTTTTAAACATTTGCATTAGGCTAAGTCTCTCACTAATGACTAAAGAAATGAAGATTTCAACAAAAAATTTGATGAAAATCCTACCAAAGTTGTCTTACAATCAGATTTGAAATTGAGAATTTGAAGCTCACTTGCTTTTTTTTTTTAAATTTTTTAGAGACTTTATTAGAGAGTCAGCAACAAACCCAACTTCAATTGAATGACTTGTCAATGTCAAGTGCTAATCAGAATCAGGTCATTATACATAAAAGGAAGCATTGGTTCGTCTGTCTGATAGTCTTTTAAAAAGGACTCTGCACACATATAGAAACAAAAAAAAAACCTAGCTATGCTTGTAGAAATTATCCGCTTAATGTCATAAATGACCTCACGGTTTTTAAAAGATTTTACCTCCCCCCTCCCCTCCATCACACATCACAAAAAGCCAGGCCCCGCCCTCTATAATGACATCACACCTCAGCCTATAACCCCTCCCTCCCCCCCCCCCCCTCATAATTGCAGTTAAATTTTTCTTAAAATACGATTTTTTCCCAAAATCTTGTCTGAACTCTGTCAAAATAGAGTATTTTAATCAATTCCTTTTACAATTTATTAAAACAGTTTTCTAAAATGCTAAAATTCGTTTTCTAACATTGCTTTCAAATAATGCCAAAGTGTGATGTCACACCATCTGACCCCCCCCCCCCCTCCCCTCATCACACACCGTCACATGATTACGGATCCCCCCTCCCCCTACGAGTGTGACGTCATTTATGGACGACCCCAATGTCCCCACCTATGATATACATGATGACGTAAAGAAATATCGTGGATGTTTTAAGTTAGTTTCTATCGCGGAATAACAAAATTAAGTTGTTTTTTTAAACAATTTCACAAGTAACTCCGCTAGTAATACTCATGTCAGAGATGTAGCCGCCCGACAAAGTGAAAAGCGGATTTTTTTTTACAAGCGGATGGGAGGGGGCAGTGACAGCGGCAATTTTCTCAAACACGGTAATTCGAGGCTTCTTAAACATTTCAAGGACGTTTTACCACAGTAAAAAGCAATTAGATCTAGACCCTGCTAGATGGTGTAACTAAATTATAGCAGACCTACATATTTTGTTCAATGACCTAAAATGATGCAGATCTAGTTTTTGTTTTCGCTTAAATCTAGCAGTAAGCCCAATATTAAAGATAACCACGTTAAAATTAGATAAACAGCGTTTGTAGAACTGCCTTGACCGTGAGACACTACTGTGCTCGCGCGTGGTCTCGTGTCGTAGGTCTTACGGTCAGCGCGACCTTGAAGTGAGAGGTGGTAAAAAGTGTCTGTAAAGTTGAGTGAAAACAGCACAGTCATAGTCCTTCAAATTATTTTTCTTTTCTTTTGATAAATACAAATTTTTTTTTACGTCGGCGCAAAATCTTTCCTTTTTTATAGAAGACAATCGGCGATGCTAATGAGCTGGTAATGTTAGGATTTAGTTTTTTTTTAATTACACAGCCTAGCGGTAGTCCATTGATGACGTCACGTAATTAATGCGAATTTTACCCCAACCTCTATGGTCATAAATAACCAGACAGCCACGTCAAGAATGACATCAAAAAGTTCTGTCTACAGCCTCACCCATCTGATACAGCCAATGTGTATTTGGCCCATAGCACACGTGAGATTGACGATTACGTCATTTGCTATTGGTTTTTTTAACGAACGTGATAAATATGCCTATTGGCATTAGGAAATCTTGTTGGTTAATAGTTAAAAATCTAGATCTAGATCCACGACTATATTAATTATTAATATATTGCGAGGTCACTGTAAGTTGAGATGGACCTAGAAGACCTTCTAAGGTCGCAGTGACCGAAACATCTGCTATCGTGGGGTACACAAAGAACCGTGATTGATCTAGGTTCGTAAAAACGTGTCTTCTCGCACATCTAAAAAAACAGAACACAATAATTTGATAAATTATGTCTCGCTATTTACCCGTAATTCCGCAGCTACGTTTCGCCCTTTTGTGATTAACCCACACCGAGAAAATTTTAATTTAAATAAATAGCAACCAACGCTCGCATAGTTCAGGCTATTCTTTTTTTATTTAAACCTAAGGCTTATTTTCTTGAAGAAAAAATATTAGTTCTAGATGTAGGTTTAATTATAATCGAGATAATTTCCATGCGCGACCAGAATTTTAATGATTTAGGCCACATTCCAATTTTTTTCTTTACGGACATCACCGATCAGGAGACAACAGACCACTCGCGGGGTCAATAAAGTTCACAATATAGAGCCAACGACTGCCGAGATATTGTCGGGAAGGGATTTGGGGGGGGGGGGGGGTCGATTGTTATGATTGAAGATGTTTGAAACCATAGAACCGGATAACACGGAAATTTAACACAAGAAAAAAAAAGGTCGACACTAAATCGATTTTGATGTTTACTGTGGGCTTTTGCGTAACATTTGCGGCCTAATTCCGCAACAGGGATGTCAAAATCGAAAAATTACGGACAAAGCCGTACAAGTAGGTAGGCCCTAACAGACAACAATGAATCTAGATCTAGAATCTAGTAACTCGTTCGTAAACGGAGATACCCGAAAAACGATGCTAAATTTAGCCCTCGGCTATCGTTTACGTCACGATCTAGAATCTAGGTTGGGAAGAGCCTATGCAAAACTGGTCAGGTTGAGGTCATACCGCGAGGCTCAGCAAGGGAGAGGGTTGGAAATAGTGGACTCTGAAGTTAACGCAGACCCACGGCAAAAAAAAAAGCCAGAAAAAATTTAGATCCATCAGAATTGAGTTTTTTTTAAATTCGATTTACGCACGGTTTTCAAGGTTTACCTATAAAATTCAAGGGGTTTTGCTCATTTTTGGGGAAATTCAAGGGTTTTTCAAGGCCTTGAGATGTTTTTTGGAATTCAAGGGTTTTTCAAGGATTCAAGGTCCGCTACGGACCCTGGTACTAAGTACATTCAATTGCGTCTGAAAATCTTGAGCATTTCATTTATTTTCAAGTGTCGCCCAAGTTAGACCCGTTAAAGAAATGTATGACTTAAAAGAAAACGCGCATTCACGAATATATTTGCAATCTCAAAATGTAAAAAAAAAAAAGCTTATTAAACAGACTATGCAAATCTTAACGTAAGCCTGTAGCAAAACAAAATACGCTTAAAGCACGCGTTCCGGAAATGGCATGTGCGATGCGACATGGGAGGGGCTGATATGACAACGTGCGACACGAGATAAACCGCCCTCTCCCCATAACCCCCCCCCCCCAGGACACTTAACAGATGAAAGCCATACAATGCGTGACAACATAAAATAGTAAGTTTTAACACAAGCTTTATAATATATTGCCTTAACATTTGTTTTTTATATAACATAATTTTCTTAGTGCTAGATGCATTGAGAATGCAAACGTGTGTTTCGTACAAAGAAATAGTAGATCTAGTAGTTGGCTATGCTTTATTGAGTTTATTTTTGCAATTTCTTCAGAGCGTTTAACCATGCGTGTGCATTACTCATCGCACACGTTAATACTGTCATATAGTGAAAATAAAATCTGCACTTACCTAAAGTTACCAACTACATTTTAGCCACAATCCGATAAAGTCTACATTAAAATGGATGATGTCCTACTATAAAGGCATATCATGTATCCTTCAATCGTAAAACAGGTTTCTATAACAAGTGCTGAAAAAAAAGTTCAAATGAATGCACAGTTTAGACCGGCAGGGTAGGTGACCTTTCAACTATGGACAATTTGAATATTTTTATCACGGGACAAATTGTAACAAATAAATGTCAATCTTGCTAAGTTGTACACTAGGAAAACAGAACATTGAGATCGCTTAAAAAATAAATCACCCATTACGAAGTTTAAAAAAAAAAATCTTTAGTAAGAATACAAGCTAGATCTACTTAAAAAAAAACTCAACATAGCAATCAAACTCTAAATGCATTTGAACCAAGAAATTAATCACGTAAGATATAAATACATCCATTAAATGAAAGAGCATGAAAATAACTATACAACTACATCTACAACCCAAACCCAGCCCCAAGTATTAACTAGTCTACTTCCATAAAACCAATAAGAGAAGTGGACCAACACAGGAGAGGTAATTGAACAGTGCGTGGGTTACCATGACGTGCATGGTGGTACAGTCGTTTTACATTTTTTTTGTTACTGTGGCTGAGTAAATGGGACCACTGGATCAGCTAGGGTTCAGCAAAGAAGAGCCCCATTTAATAAAGCAAGTATACCCTCACAATGGGCAATACCCTCACTAACACATAGTGTGGACAAATGAAGTGTAACAGGGAATCAACTTCTTATGACTCAACACGATTCTTAAAGAATAATAGATACGATAATTAAAAAAAAAAAAGTTATTTGAGTAAAGATTCGATTTATGTTACTTCTAAAATAATTTAGACAGCTGCACATAAAAACAAATATTAAAACTAAATGTATCACATTTGGTAGTAGAGCGGCATTATTTGGTCTGACACATTTCAACAGATATATGACCAGATTTTGGACTATCGTTTTTTTTTTAATTTTCAAAACCTTTTGGATTAATTACTAAATTATAACTTAATATAGCAATCCTATAAAAAAAGATGTTTTTGTTTAAAGCCTTTTTTAAATTGTAATTTTCTTATTTTAAACAAAGATTTTTTTATTTCATTAATTTTTCTAAATGAAATGAAAATTACCAAACCATATAGACCAACTAATGTTGGTGGGGTTAAATGGTTGAGACAAAGACCGATGGCTAGCAAATCTCAATTTTGGACACCCGGTGAGCATGTAGGATGACTGAGTCCACCCAGTTCTAATGGGTACCTGACTCACAATAGGAAAACCAAGGCGGTTGGGCACAGTGCTGACCACACTATTCCCTTATTATACGCCAAAGTCATTAAAACATACATAAAACATTTCATCAGTCCTACGTATCTTGGGCACAAATGGAGAAAGATGATGATAGAGTCCATTATTTAACTCATGTTAACTGTTAATGTAAATTTGTATTATTTTATTACTACTTAACAATAACTGAATTTTGTATTCATAAACAATTTGTAACAATGCCCCTGAGGCATGAGTAATTTGTAAATTAAGGCATACTCTAATGAATATACTTATTCTACAAATTCCCTAAAAGCTCTTTGACAATAATCAACAAATAAAATGACCCTAAATATGTTTCAAATATCAAAGGTGAACATTGTAACCATAATTTCATTTTATGAAAGTAATACTAAAATGTCTTAACTGTAAATGTCTGTGTGATAGACAACATGATCTACAAGAAAAACTGAAGTTTGATATTTTTTTTTCAGATTTGAGATAAATATAAAAAACCCACTCAAACACCCAATGACATAGGGTGCAGGGGAGAGGGGAGGAGAAATGCGAGAAAAGAGCAAAATTTTGGACTGTCACTATGACCAATTCCTGGTTAAGCCACTGAAAACACCAGAGTAAAAATAATCTTTCTGATAGTAACCAAGTCATTATTTATGTTTAAGGAGCATTTGCTTGCTGTTTAAAAGGTACTGAAATTAAATTGCCATCCCCATCAACAAAACACAGGTAGAGGATTCACTATGAACTCACTAGTTAAGAAACCTGTATAGCATATGCCATAGCGGCGTGAAACAATTTAAGATTGCCTGTGACATCACTAGATCTATTACTTTCTCCCCAAAATTAACCATTTCAAATATATACAGTGTAGAGTGAAATATATGTATATCCACATGAAAATGAAAAATAGAGACACATTTCTAAGTAAGATTTCAGTAGAGGTGAAGTCACATCCTTGATTTAAATAAGGTCTAGCCTCAACAAAAATAAATAAAAAATAACTAAATTTACCGCTAGCAACCAAAAATACATAAACAACAATCACGACGAAGTACAACTGCATAGTAAAAATAAAACACGACATGCATTATACTGGATATCCCATTTCACATAAAATTAACAACAAAAAAAAGGTAGTCAACTGAATAAGGCGGCCACAATTAATATTAACATTAGGAGTATATACTTTTAAAATGTAATATGTGTCAAAGGAATGAATATTTAGGATAAGGAGATGGTCTAATCCTAATCAGCTTTTAAAAAATCAACAAGACGTTTGACAACCAAAACATGGATTGTGCAAAAATTAAAAGTAATGTACTTAAAACCAGATTATATCTGCCTCTATCATAGACTGTACTTCGTGTAAGTCTACTGAATCATTTGTTTACAAATTTCCTGCTCTTCCTAGAAAACTAAATTATGGGCAAATGATTTTCAAAACTTTGTGTTATATTTAAACTGCAAGCCATCTAGGAGAGGCTAATGCAAAATCAAACAGTTGCTGCATTGCAGATTTTACTTGGGTGGACAATGGCTATCCAGAAAGATAAGCAGACTAAGTCAATGGGCCATATGGTGCATAATATGATGACAAATAATACTTAATTGCGATGGTAAAGTGTGGTCAGATCTTTACTTTCCCCTTCTCACAGGATGGACTAAAGCCTGTCCAACGATTAATGAGAGGTCTTAAATCAAGACTTTGTGGTTAGAAGTCTTTGCTAATTTCCCCAACCATGCCGCCCCATGCTTTATATAAAAATATCAGCATGTCATCACTATATATTCCTATCTATAAGAGTACAGTTTGAAAGTATTGAAAGCTTTGATATGTTGAGGAATCATACAAAAGCGTATCCAGGTTTTTGGATTAATTTATAGGGGATCAGCATGTGCAGAAAAGGTACACAACATAAATATATATAATATTATTATATATGTTCTTTAAACATTTGCATTTTAAACTTGTGCGTGCCAGTCATATCATTAATTACCGTTGGGAATAGCCCCAATATGGTTATTCCCAGTCACTGAGTCAGCTTTCATTTCATGCAAAATACGACTGGGAATATCTTATATAAAATAACAAAAGCCAGAGTAGTGAGGTATAGATTAAAAGAGAAGTGCTATTTTTATTGTGATATATTTTAAATTACTAAAACTAAATTTAAACTTATTTTTAAATTAATAATATACATTATGCATTAGTTTAGTTGGTACTTCACACTCATGACACTGCTATTCAACTGTTTTAAAACTCATATAGAATAAATTATCAGGTGAAACGACTTGTCCTTTTTAAACAGTTTTTATTCATGTTTCCATCGCAAAAATGCATACAACAAAAACAAATTAACGCAAGTAACGCTAAAAATTTTTTTTGGATAAAACAATATCTAGTACATATAGAACTAGAAGACATCTACCAATCTAGTCTGCGAGTATTACATCTTTTTTTAAAAATATTTGTTAATAGCATATTTAAATCTACTATGTAATTGAAAGAATTTATCAGACAACTCATAGGCCTGAACATCTAACATTTAGTATGATTTAGATGACAAGAAAAATGAGGCATTGTAATTCTGTTTAGTAACTTAAGTAACTATGTGCAAGCGCATCTTCTTCCTGCTAGAATCAGCTTTAACCTATCGAAGCGTCTATTCATAGTGGACTGTGAATAGCCGTATTAGGGCTATTCACAGTCGTCATATTTTTTTCTAGATTTAATTTTGAAATACCTCATTAGGCATGAAGATGTGTGGTCGAGTGGACATGGGGAGTGGCTGTGGTGCCAGAAGGTGCGGGTTCAAACCCATCAGATGCCTTATCGCTGTGACTATTAATGTGTGCCTCTTTTAATCAAATATTTTTTTCTTAGTTACGCATGGAATGGTCATAACATTTGTTAACTTTTTTTGTTTGTGACGTAATTGTTGGCATTTCAGAAAAAAAAACCTGTCCCATAGATTTTTGCTAAGAGAAAAAATACATCACAAAAGTGTGATGGGAACTGAATTATAGCTGATGAAAAAGGACATCCTATTTCACCTGATATTTACTTTATGTGATAATGTGAATTTTTAATGGTAATTGATTATTGAATAGCAATGTGAACAACCAACTAAACTGATGCTTAGGCCTAATTAGTATTATTTATTTAAAAATTACTAGATCTATTGGTCTAGTATAGATTTAGAGTGCATAATTGTCAATTTGATCATCTATGACCAACGTAGCCTGTAGCAGATATGTCTGATATGGGCCTAAAAGCTAAACTAAACTTTAACCATAATAACTTTTTAATAAAAAAATAACACAATCAAAATAGTATAGGCCCACTGCTCTCTTAATCTATACCAGGGGTCTCCAAACTTTTCAGTCCGAGGCCCGCATTAACTATCAAAATTCACTTCGAGGGCCAGTTTCTTCCAGGCATGTCTTTGATTTTTCTGGACAAAGTTTTTCAGACATCATCAACAAACGTTTTTCCCCTGGACAAAAAGATCTCCGCGGGCCGGATTAGAGGACTTTGCGGGCCGCATCCGGCCTGCGGGCCGTAGTTTGGAGACCCCTGATCTATACCTCACTCCCCAGTCACAATAAATGCTTTTATTATTGTAAGATATTATTTACAGCCGTATTTAGCATGAAATGACAGCAGACTGTGAATAGCCCCTATACTCAATAGGCTATTCCCTAGATTCTAGATCTAGTCTAATTCAGAATTCTAGATAGATGATGAGATTTATCTAGATATCTAGATTTAGATTCTAACTCCAGCTAGACTGCTAGACTCATACTTTATTAACTAGATCTAATCTAGATCTAGCTGCCTATTTTAGTAGCCTAGGCCTATTTAATTTATTTAAAATTTAAATAGGCCTAGATCTAAATTTAAGTTTACTGTGTAACTGTAAGGTAAAGTGTGTAAAGTAAGGACAGGGGCTAAATAAAATTGAATAAATTTAAGTTGTCTAGGCCTATTATTTATTATAAGTAAAATAGCTTGAATAAACTCGAAGACGGATAGAGCTAAGCTGCTAGACTAGACTAGAGAATCTTATTGCCGAAAAGCTCGTCAATAATGAGTAGATCTACTCAAATCTATGGCCTAAACTAAAAATTAAAATTACTAAAATAACAGTTTCAGTAACAGTAACAAACACAGTCAGTAACAGCTCAGAAGAAAGAATTCAATTCTAAATATTCAACCAATATTAATATTGTATTAATAAAAAGTAAGAGTACAATATAAATATAGATCTAAATTCAGACCTAGATTAGATTCTAAATCTAATACAATGAGAAATGTAAGGCAAGTAAAGAACTAGCCTTTCCTATTACTCCGTGTATTTTAATGGATCTACATCCACAGGAAGTGGCGGCGGCCATGTTTAAGACCCTTAGTATACATTCCCTTCGTGTCTGCTATCAAAAGTAGATTCAGCTATTTTATTCTAGCCAAAATATGAATGTGTTGCGTCTGTACCTAACTAAATACTGGTGATATATCAGTTAAAGTTGAAATCTTACCTTAATAGAGTCAATTATGGCATGATTCTTTTGAGCGTAGGTACGATATCAAACCATAGTTTGGCCTAGGCCTAACATGAGCCACTTTTAGGAGAGTGGAGATATGCAGAGGTCAAGGTCACCTCAATACTAGAAGGATTTTCCCTCATGTGACGTCACAACATCCGCCACATTCCCGCTAAAACAGAGTAGTTTTCATTGATAAAGTAACTACAGTGGAAAGCGAATGTTGCTGCGTAGAAAAAATGGAACAAGCGGCTAATAGATATGGGCAAGGCGCCCAAAGCGGATGTTGTCTGTAAATAAGAGTGACTTCTGAATGAAATGTCTACAGCCCTTATTCAACAACGTCGTATTTTATGTGTTTTTATGGGGAGGGCAGTAGCGTATAATGTCTAGGCTATATGCTTATATTATGTAAATAAACTTTTGGGGAAAATTCAGAGTAGTGCTGTTTAAAGTTTAAATGCCATTATATTTAGGCCCACCTAGGGGCTGTTTCACAGATACATGTTACATCAGACTTTTTTAAACACGATTTTCTGCGTGCCAATTTTTTTTTCTTTCTTCAGTCTCACTCCTCAAGATTTACTTTACTACAGATCGTTCGTGTAGCCCTGTGATTCTTTTTTTAAATGGCTCATTCAAAAGGGCCACACCCCCTTTCCACGTTGACGCTCACACGCTTCGTAATAAATGCCACGAGTTTGACTTTGATGGGCGATTATCTCTACTATAAATTATTGCTCAGATCGAATCGAATATAGTCTGGTGGTCTAGTCAGCAGAGGCTTAGCGAGAGGGGGGGGGGACATATGTCCCCGGGCGCCGACCTTAGGGGGGGAGCCAAAATGGGTTGGAAAAACAAATTGAAGTTTAAGGGGGGGGGGGGGGGTGCAAATCGAAAGTTTGTCGAAAGGGTCGCTACGCCTCTGTCGCTAGGTCGGGTGTCACCCCCCCCCCCCCCCCCAAAAGAAAGAATGTACATGTATATAAATATATATATATATATATATATATATTATATATATATATATATATATATATATATATATATATATATATATATATATATCGTGCGGCGTCAATTCGACCAATGACGAAACGGCCCCGTCAAAACGACCCCGACAAAACGACCCGTCAAAACGACCCCGTCAAATCGGCCCCGTCAAAAGGGCCAGCGACATATGGACCCCCGTCATATAGGCTCCCGACAAATAGGCTCCCGTCATTTAGACTACCGACAAATAGGCTCCCGTTATATAGGCTCCCGACAAAAGGGCTCCAGTCATTAAGGCTCCTGACAAATAGGCTCCCGTCATTTTGGCTCCCGACATATAGTCTCCCGTCATTTAGTTTCTCCACAAAACGGCCCCCGTCATTACGACTCCCGACAAACAGGCTAGCGTCATTTTGGCTCCCGACAAAAAGGCTCCTGTCAATTTGGCTCCAGACAAAAGGACCACTGACACAGTGGCGTAGCTACCGTAAAGCTAGCGTAAGCAAGGCATGGGGGCCCAAGGCACATAGGGGCCCTTTTCCCTCATAAAAAATTAAAACTTTTACAATTGAATTTTAATATTTGTTACATATAAATAATTTTAAAAAAGAAAAAGGTTAAAAGTTTCAAAAAGCCCCCCCCCCCGTTTCGGCAGTGGGATTCAGTGTTTGGGGGTCAAACAGAGCCCAATCGTTATAATAACACTACAGGCTATATCACTTTGTCGTGCAAGACATTGAGAGAATCAGCCTATAAATAAACTTTTAGCAGTAGTAGGCAAGCATAATAATATAGTATAAATACAAAATCAGGACATATAAAATACAAAATGTTGCCTTCAGAATATTTATATATTAAAAAATATCCATCGTAAGTAGAAGTTGATCTCTTCGTTTAACTCCTTTGTAGCCTAACGCAGAGGCGTAGCGAAGGCGAGGCGGGGGGTGTGGACCGCAACGGGTGACACCATTTAGGGGGGGGGGGAGGGTGACACCAAAGGCAAAAAATTGTAAAATTTATAGAATGAAATGCCATTTTCCAGATCCATTAGTTAAAGTTAAATAGTCTTCTAAGTACAAATCGAAAATTATATCAAGAGGGGGGGGGGTGACACCACGACGTAAACGTCAACTATAAAGAAAACAATGCT